>NC_045770.1:93476710-94088301 GCF_008692025.1 Phocoena sinus | reverse complement strand
ATGGCATAATTGGGGCATAGATTTATGTGATCCCCAAAACAAAAACTCAATCACCAAAAACAAAATAAACTAAAAACAAAACAAGCTTTTTTAAAAAAGATTAAGCCATGGAATTTCAAATTATAAATAATAATTATTCCAAATTCATTTCTATAACCCATCACTTACAATATCTTTTCTCAAACTGGCCAACAGGAGTGTGTGCTTTATGAATCTCAGCAAATTTATAGGTCTCCTTCTGTATCCATTCGCCTACTTGGAACGAATTTTTTCCCAAATTAACATAATTCTTTTACGTTTTTAAAAAGAGATCAAAAGACATAGTACCCTAACAAGACAAGATGCTTGAAAACCACACACATACAAAGTAAAATTACAACTGAAGTTTTTTTTTTCATAGTAAGGTTGATAAAATAAAATCACATTTTATTGCATCTTTTCACACAGAAAGATTTCAAAGTGCACCAAACTAAGATTTGCTTCACTCATTACTGATGTGTGTTCGTCCTTGCAGAGGAAATATGGAATCTGATTAACAGCAAAAGTATACTTCCAATATTACGGTCCTCCTGGACCAAGAAATTTAAAAAGTATCCTCCGAAGAAAATGTTAAGTGCGGTCAATTGCAGCAGCAACTCCTTAAACTGACCAGACTAGGATCCTGCCCTTCTTGATGCATGGAGCTTTTCTGTGTCAGGAGCTGGGTGGGCACAAAGCCTTGCACAATCTCACCCCCAGCCTCAATGTGTCTCCAAAACAACTTTCTGGAGGCTTTGATTATGAAAGTCTTGTCTTTGAAATAAAACAACCTGTGTAGGGTTCATCTGTAATCCTGACCCTTTACAAGAGTATTAGAACACAATGAACCCTAAGGTTAGCCAGAGAGGACATAATCCCTTCTGCTTGACAGGGAAAAATGCAGACCCAGACTCAACTCTTCCTAGATCCATGTTCCTGCCACAAGCTGCTTGAGAGAAACATAGGAAGTGGACAAGGAGGCTGCCTCTGGCAGAAGTGGAGACTCCAAGGTATGTCCTGAATGGGGCATGGCTCTGAAGCCAGAAGTTATCCATCCAGCACAAGGAGACCCACCCCCCACCGGAACCAGGTGTTGTGAACACTGGTCCAGGACAACTAACGCAACTACCAAAGGGAGAGCAGAGCCCAAACTATCTAACAAAGCCTGCCTCAGGTGAGTCCTCTCTGCTCCCTTGCTCTCAGGCTATAAGAAAAAACTGGATAGCTCTTAAAGCATAGACCTTAAGGAAAAAACAAATGATACTGTGAGATGATAGTCAAGACAACAGTAACGCTGTAAGAGTAAAGAGAGAGAAAATTTAACATAGATAGAACTGCCAAAGCATGATCAAGATAAAAGGAAATGGAATGGCACCAATACAAGTCTATACAAGACACACACACACACACACACACACACACACACACACACACACACAAACAGCATGCAAAAGACACACAAATAACCAGCTTAGAAAACACAACTCAAGAAAGAGAAGAAAAATTCTTCACATGTGCATTTAACTAGAGAATAACTGAATGAGTTCAAAAGATGATCAAAAAAACTAAAATGAGATGAAAAAAGAAACAACAGATCAAAGGAAACAAAGAGATGCCAGAACAACATTAAAAAAATTATAGAGAAGTAAAAATACCAAAGGGATAGAATAGACAGAGCTGAAGATAAATCACAGCTGTAGAATAAAAGTTGAAATAGTTGAAGTAAATGTATGTGAAAAAGACAAAGTAAATCAGGGAGAAACCAATAAACATGGAGGATAAAAATTAATAATAATAATAATAGGTATCTTTAAAGCATCAAACCCAACAAATAAACTGGGAAAAAGTATTAAAAGACCTAAAAAAAGAAAATTTCCCTAAAAAATTAGTACCCTTTAAAGTAGCGAATATTATGTGCCAGACACTATTCTGTACACTTTACACACATTAACTAAAATCATCCCGACAATTCTATGAAGTAGACACAATTATTTACATTTACAGATAAAGAAACTGAGGCATAAAGAGATTAAGTAACTTGCTAAGATCTTACAGTTAATAATATTAAGCCAGGTAGAACTGAAAATGTCTATTGAAAAGCACACACTGGGTTCTAGAAATATGTAATGTAAAATTCACAAGGCCAAAATAGAACATCAAGGATAAAGAAAAAACTTTTCACACATTCAGTCAGAAAATGTAAATTACCTACAATAGGAAGTAATCATGCCAACATCCTTCTCCACAGTAATACTCAATGCCAGAAAGATAATGGAGAAATAACTACATAGTTCTTTAGAAATAAAGTGTGACCCAAGAATAGCCTGCTTATTCAAATATAAAGGCAACATACATAAAAGAACTCAATGAAACAGTACCAGTAAGTTGTTTTAGAGGAAAAAAAAAATTGTTTACAATGAAATCCAGCCAATTATAAAATAAATCCAAACAAAGAACTCAAGGGTGGAGAAACTGTGGTAAAAGAATATAATAAAAAGTACAGAACTAGACAGTAGCTATGAATTATGGCTATAGAAATGATACGAAACCTGCTAATGTACAAATAATAATAACGTAACAAAAAACAATAGCAAATAATGTGATACAATAATAAAAATCAAAATGAAGGAGAAGGAGGTGGGAGAAAAAAAAAAGAGTGCTTGCATGTGGGGAAATAAATCAATATTGCCTAAAACAGAATCATTCAGGGTGAAAAATAAGGGCTATGACTTCTTAAGGTGCTTGATAATCTCTTCTTAAAATTAGAAGGGCTATTTTAAGAAATATCTCCTGTGATAAAGAAATGTTTATTTGAAGTTTAATAATTCTTTCAATTTCTTTTTCTTCTTTCAATTTAAGTCAAATTAAATGCAATCATTCTGTTTCAAAATAGCAGTATGGTCTCATTTTGTGTTACAGCAATAACATATTGAGTATCTCTCACCATCCATTCATTTATCCATCCATTCATTGTTCTATTTGTATGTGCCTTTAAAAAGTCTTTAAAATCACAAACTTTTTAAAAAGCATAAACCATCTTTAAAAGCAAAAGCAATAAAGTGATTTTTATGTAAAAAGAAAAACAAAGTTATAATAATGGATTTGGGGAGCTGGATGGGGCTTTTAAAATCTCCTCCTCTTTTACATGGTAAAAGAACAAATGTATAAAATGGTGCAGCCACTATGAAAAACAGTATGGAGCTACGTCAAAAAAATTAAAAATAGAACTACCATACGATTCAGCAATTCTACTTCTGGGTATTTTGCAAAGAAAACGAAAACACTAATTCTAAAAGATACATGGACTCCTATGCTCATTGCAGCATTATTCACAATAGCCAAGATATGCAACCAACCTAAGTGCCTATCAATACATGAATGGATAGAGAATATGTGGTATATATATATATATACACACACACACACACACACACACACACACACACACACAATGGAATATTACTCAGCCTTAAAAAATGAAATCTTGCCTTTTGTGACAACATGGATGGACCTGGAGTGTATTATTCTTAGTGAAATAAGTCAGACACAGAAAGACAAAAAACAAATGATTTCACTTATATGTGGACTCTATAAAGTAATACAAATGAACAAACATAACGAAACAGAGTCATAGATACATAAAACAAATAGGTGGTTGTCAGAGGGGAGAGGGATGTTGAGAGAAAAAGCTGAGGGAGATTAAGAGGTACAAATTTTCAGTTACAAAATAAATGAGTCACTGGTATGAAATGTAAAAAACAAAACAAAACCAGAAAGAGATTAAATACTAAGGGACACAAAGGTTATTGTGATCTGAGCCAATGTTCATTCCATTCCCGTATTCTGATTTCCTATTAGGAATTTAAGCAGTGTAAAAAAGCATCAAAAAGAAAGTTTAAAAAAAGTTAAAAAGAAAATCACACCAAGACCTACCATCATTACCATTAGGTGAACATAATTTCACAGAATTTTTATCCAGTTTTTCAGATATAAGAATCAGTGGCTAGACGGATAGATAGTTGAGCAGATAGAAATAACACGATAAAAGTGAAATGAGATTATATGTGCTATTTACTAACAAAAAGATTCCATTTAATTCCTTAACTATAATATTGTCCAAAGTGATGTAAGATATCAGGCCCAGATCTTTGAACATCCAGTTTAGGGTCTATGCCCTCAAGTATAATTACTTCACTGGATACATACACTGCCGGGCAGTCCCACTTCCACACACACACACACACACACACTCACACACACACACGGCCTACTCGCCTGGTGATCTACAGCAACCTGAGGTCTGACTGAGTCTTGTCTGCACCCACAGAAGGGATTTCCCTTGCCTGACTTGTCACACCCAACTCAGACACGGAAGCCACGGTACAGGGATATCAGAGCAGAGACCTGAGATGCATGCATGAGAAAAGATTCAAAAGGAAGAGGAGATGAAGCCAAGAGGGCTAAGAGAGGAAGAAGCCTTAGGAACAACGATGTGAGCACTTAAAAGCAGAAAGGGAAACTAGGCAGGCAGAGAGGGTGAGAAAACAGAGCAAGAAGGGACAGAGGGGTGTTGCAGGGTGTCGTGAAGTGAAAGAAGGGTCTGGTTCCCATTCTGTGTCCCACAGAAAGACACTTTCCTGCTGGAAATGGACTGGCAAGAGCGGAAATGGGGATGCAAGGGAAATAGATCAACTTCACTAAGATCACGTCTGGGGGGAAAAAGACCCCAGATCAAGAAACTGATCCATGAATAAACAGAGGTTCAAAATCATGATTAACTTTTATCAGAGAGCCCTACATCTAGTACTCCTGGAGCAAGATGGTGCATAGACACCTGACAGGTTCAGCTTCCGCACCTGGTAGAGGAGGTACAACCTTACCTGGAGATGCAGTTCAAAAGGAGCATAAGTGACCCAGGAGACCAGACACATAAGACACATAACGTAACTCTGGGTGAAGACATTGTATGTTCAGAAGCCTTTCTTGCACCCACGTCATGAGCTTTTCCACCCCAGGAAGGACTCTTCATAGCACACACAACAGCAGTATGCCCAATAACTTGGCTGCTTCTTGGAGGGTGCTGACTGGTACCAGGTACCCTGAGTTCTACAGAGAAGACAACTAAGGCCCACGCAGCTCCTCAGATCATCAGGCTCTGTGGTCACCTGAATGGTATCACCCTACTCAAGTTTATATCGAGGCCTGTCACAATATCTTCACTTCCCTTGAAGAAACAAAAAAAGCAGGAGGTCTTTCCTAATGACCTGAATGCAGTTGAGCCACTTATTTGCATTTCCTTTGCTCTTTGCAACGACTCTCCGATATTATCATCAGAGATCAGCTGCCCTGTCTAAAGCCTTCAGTGATTCTGTAATGCCTTTGAAACTTTTACAAAGCCCTTTGTTCAGCATTCAGCTTCCTCTACAACCCAGTCCCTAAATATCTTTGTAGTGTCTCTTTCCTCCTCCTCATTCCAATCATCCAGTGCTCCAATCACAATATATTACCGAACATTTCCAGAATCCACCTTGCACCCACCATTCCAGTCCTTTATTGTAGACTTCCACAGCCAGGAATGCCTTTATTCATTACCTTTCTATCAAAATTCTGCTCAACTTACAAGGCTCAGCTCACATGTTCCCTGCCCCCAAACTCCCATCAGAATTAAGCTTCCTTCCTTTCAGGGCCCCAGTAATTTGTTTTGACCTCTAGTTAGACTTAATTCATTTTGCCTTCTATTAGTTGCTGTTTAAATCTGTCTTGATTTAAATCTGTCCTTACTGGTCATAAGTGAGTGAACATTTATTGAACATCTACTATGGATGCCAGGTGCTTCCACAGACATCATCTAATTTATCCTTCTGTTGCTAATACGTAGCAGAGTGCTCAAACATTTCAGGTGTTCATAAATGTTTGCTGTATTATTCTATGAAGAGAAGGGGAACTGTTTGATTTCTGAGCTTCAACAGGAGGTCATTTAAATATGTCTCCTTTAGAGGACTTAACAAAAATAATGAGAAAAAGAGACTGATCAACTCAGTAGGATGGCATAGAAAACGGGTGATAAATATTTATTTAGTCTTTGATAATTCTGTCTTAGAATAATACCCTAGCCAGAAAATAACACCATCTTTTTTTTCTACTTGTTTTTCTTTGCCCCACCCAGGAACTCAGCATCACATCTCTACCCTGCACAGAGCCAGACCTCAACAGGCTAGACAGTTCTAACCCTGGACCAGTCACTAATTCTCTGTGAACTCCAGGCAAGACAGAGCTCTACACTGGGCGTCAGTTTTTCCTTGTGTAAAGTGGGGCATTTGGGCTGGATGACCTCGGGGTACTGATCAGTTCCATAATATTCTAAGATTCTGTTTTTAATGAACATACACAAAATGACTTGGGAATTGGCTAATTCTTCAGGCCAACCTGTGTACAACAAAATATGGAAGATTATGTAAACAGGGCAATAGATTTTCTGTGTGTGTGTGTGTGTGTGTGTGTGTGTGTGTGTGTGTGTTCTGAGAACGTCTTGTGTCTATGCATTGAGGGAAGAGGTGGAAAGCTGTCAATCCATGAAAGTCTATTTTCAAGAAATTTACAATTTATTCAAATGAATACCTAAACCATAAAAACATTGCTTGGTTACTTCCCACTAGGGGTTACCATTTTTGTTGTTGTTAATAAGAAACTAGTGAAGGTTAATTTTAAATATACTAACCTTACAGTTGAGAATGGCTTTAAAAATCCACATACCTACAGAGCTCAATGATCACCATTAACAAGTAAGTTCTCTTCATTTACATCTAGCACCTAATCATCCAGAAGGATCTTCTTTTGACTAAATGAATGAATAAATCAACAGTGTTGCATCAGCTTCTTCAGGGAGAGAGGGAGCGTGTAATAATCGATTTTAGGTAATCAATGAAGGCATATCACTCACTGCTTAATAACCAGTTGATCTGGGTTCAACTATTTTCAAAACCATCAATTAGACTGGACTAAACCTCCCCTCAGACAGGTTTGAGTGAAAAGACACAGCTTGTATACCGAGCGTGTGCATATACACATAGCAATGTGAGCCTGAGAACCTTCATCTTGATTTCGGAGGGGCCCACCACAGCTCTCTGCCTCCCCAAGGATATAAGGAGTCCTTTTCCTCCTCTGCCGTCAGAGAAAACCAAGAATAAACAGGGGCTTCGGCCCTCTTAGTGTCAAGGTCAGACTCACATCTTTGTTTCTATCAAATATTTACTTTGTACAGTTCTGATATTTCACGAAGACTGTTTTAACCAAAGGCACATAATACTGGGTCTCAAATATAGAAGTGCCACG
Organism: Phocoena sinus; assembly: GCF_008692025.1. NCBI lineage: Eukaryota > Metazoa > Chordata > Mammalia > Artiodactyla > Phocoenidae > Phocoena > Phocoena sinus. Next base: position 94,080,951 of record NC_045770.1, on the reverse strand, counting down.
GTGGCCCCAATAAAAGTACTCTGTATAAGGACTATGAGTTTGCTATAAGTAAAACCTATAAAAAAAACTTTAAAAATAAGAAAAAAAAAAAGAAGACAAAAGAAATTTTTGATTGGGTACTTTTCAGAGGGATTGGGGAGCAACTTGATGTAAAATTCTGAAGAAAGGAAAATATCCAAAAAGAAAAGGGAAAAGAAAAGTGACTAAGGTACTTCACAGGGTAAAACATACTTTTCATGCAAACATAGGAGCCGAAGGGCTGTTTTAGAACAGAGACCTTCACCTAAATACAGCCATTAGCTCTTAGAGGCCAAGCTAAGCCAGTCTACAAGGAGGGGGACAGTTTTCAGATGAATATTGCTAAATCAACACAATTTTTTAAAATTTAAAAGAAAGGAAGAAAAGAAAAGAAAAACAAATCAGTTAATAAAATTTGAGCCAAAATTTCAAGAGAATATTTTTAAGATTCAACTTCCTCATATATTTTAATATAAATCCTTTTAAAAGTATTTTTCTCACTGCACTGAATGCCTCACCTAAAATCAAATATGTATTTTTTTTCTTTGCTGAAGATTCCCCTAAAAGAACATTTCCCTCCAAATCTATATTTTCAATATATTAATAACACAGGTTCAACCTTTTTTGTTTGTTTTTGTAGAATTTGCTAGCATTTTTTTTTTCCTGAAAGAAAATCCTCCCCCAAAGTCGTATTTTTTTTATTCAGGATATTTTAAAGTAATTGCTACTTTTTGAAGGATTGTGTCAATATAGAATCATTAAGATTTTTAAAAATTAATGATCTTTATGACTCAGAAAGCCCTTAATCCAATTATCAGGGTGGAGGACGAATTGACCTTTTCTCCTTTCAATCCTGTTTCTAGTTTGGAAACAAAAAATCTCGTTCAGAAAATACTTATTTCTATATTTATCAAAATATGATGGCAAACAACAGCGGTGAAGTTTTAAATAAGCTTGACATATCAATTTAAAAAATACTTCTTGTGTATAAATTTTGAGTTTATGTATGTGCGCTCCTGCAAGAAGAAAGGGGCCCAGAGAAGAATTACATCTGATATTTAACTATGCGCTTAAACCTACCTCAAATAGTCCTCTACATTTAATTTCTTATGGTCAGGTTTTCTCTTTCCTTTTTCTTTTTATGTTTTACTTTTTCTTTCTTTAATTATTCTGCTATTCATATTATTTCCTTTTTTGCTCATGAACAATATTTTTTAATAATAAAATCATCAGTAAATAATGATGGTTACAGCAACACTGAAGGTTATAATTATATTACCTATTGCTTTCCTTCTAAGGATCTCAAGGTAGTTTACAAAGAGAAAATAAAATCAGCATTCCTTCTCCTGTCACAGGATTTAGAAATTGGACAATTGTAATTTTTAGGGGCACGTGATACTGATGCTAAACCATTCTAAATAGTGCCTTTCCTACATCATTGTTGGAATTTCCCCATATTCAAGGTTGGAGATTAAAATTTTATTTATTTAAAGATGTTTCTATTGAGCATTGTCAGACACAGTTCCATCAGTCTTTTTAAGGGGCAAAACGGTTCTAGGTTTAATTCAGAGTCGAGGGTAAACTACTTTTGATGAAAAGACTATCCTATGTCAAAAATAATGTCAGTATTTAGCTTATTCATGTGCAGACACCACTTTAATTTTAAATGAAATTTAGAGGAATTCATATCTTCTAGTGTATCAGTCAGTCTAAGCCAGCATGAGACTATGTTTTAACATTAGGGTACCTTCAGATACAAATGGTTAAGTTCTACCTTCCAAGTAAGAAAGATGGGCTAATGTCTCTGCTTGTGAGACTATATATAAGTGCATGTGTGCACATGCCCGTGTACAAACAAAAACGCCACAATGAAATTAACAACATGTGGATGGATGTGGAGCATACAATTTCAAGGTTTTGATGACACCACTGAGCTAAGTTGTTGGGATAAGGTCCCGGTATCTTTCTTTATCCTGTCCTCTCCGAGTCACTTCCTAGACAGTGACACATTTTCCTCTCATCCTTTGAGGATCTGTTAAGATCACAGCCTCCCTCCCCTACTTTCAGTAAATGTATATTAACCTCCAAGAGTGCATGACATCAAAAATATAATTCTGAGCCCCTTGAAAAGAAAGAAGAATGAACAGGCATCAACTTCCTTTCCTGACTATCATACAACCTCCATTTTAAAAAAGATAGCTCTATAAGCCATATTTTCCCCTGTAAGTATGCATATTAACAGGCAACAGGAAAAATGGAAAAAGACTTGTATATACGGAAATATTGTCCCTGGGGTTGTGCCTGTCTGCCCAGGAAAATGGCAGTGAGAGGAGGTGAGCGACTGCTTGAGGAATTTCCTCATTTTTAAATCACCTCATGTCTCATCTTCTCTTTTCCATGGCAGACTTAGTACATTTAAATGCAACAGGTCGATGATTGTGATGCAAGGTATGAGAGACAATTAAAAATTTGTGAAATTTTTGAAAACAAAAATTTAATTTGGAGCAATTCTGTGATCTAGGTTTTTATACTTTTGGGGCGGGGGGAATATATGATTTTTAAATTGTAATCCTTTGGGGAAATTTCCATAAACTTTATTTAATTCTATAATATGACTCCTCAAGCAACTGCCAGAATCTACTACTTTAACTTATTACAAGGCCCTACTACATTAAAAAAAAAAAAAACAGGAAAAAATATTTTTGCCAAAAAACAGAGCAATTAATAAATAGCCCCTATTTAGTACCGTATATAATCCTTTTATAAGTATAAATATTATAAGTAAAACAACCTATTTTGATGTGTTATATTAAAATCTATGCTTTTTATTTTTTTTGCATACAGAAAAAAAATAGAGATGAAATCAATCTAGTGCTAAAATGTAAACTCTTAAAATTTATGTTAGTAAAAAACAGTGCTCAGTTTAAAATTATATCTGGAAAAACATTTTGACTGAAAATTCTCTTTCTAACTAAAAAAGAGATCTTATTTTTAAATTAAGGAATGAATTTATGAATAGTACAAGAAAGTGGGACTCCTCCCCCAAATAAGCATATTAATGAATATCACACATCTCTCTGTGGAAATTATATGTCCTTTGTGCCACATGAAAAATTAACATTTTGTAATCATAAATAAAATATCTTCTTACATATTTGAACTTCGGTTAAATGATGATCTTTACTGGGATAAATTATCTTTAGTGTTATACAAATAAAAGAAACAAAATTTCATGTTAAAAATCTCAGAGTAGCTGAGAGGTAGCTCACTGAGAAGCAAGATTTTCAATCATAAGATTTAAAAAATTGTACAGTTTATTTTTAAAGGTTTCCCGTCTTTTAAAAAACATTTTCCTTTCTCTCAGAATTCTAAAACATGATTTTTTTAAAAAAATTCAAAAGCTAATAGCTAATCCTCAAAAAAGTAATAAGCTTGTATTCGTATTTTTAAAGTATCATTTGTTTGTTATTTGAAGAGATAGCAACTGTTTTCATGACTGCTTCATATTGAAATGTAAATATTTCTTATTTAAAACTACCTGAAACAGGTTTTTTTTCTGGACAAACTTCCTGAAAGGTAAGTTTGAGGGGGAAATAGCTATGAACTGGAGGATTTTATAAGCCTGCAACTATATGAAAATACTAGTGTTACAGCCTAAAATATTTTCTCAATATTTTAATTTTAATTCTTTAAGATTTTAATGAGCAAATTTTAATTCTGGAAGCTATTGATAAAATTTTTTCTTCTTTAAAAAACTGTATTATAAATGACTGCTTCTGTGCTCCATTACCTACATATATTTTAAAATTAAAAAAGAAAGGCATAAGGAAATTCACTAAGGAGGAAACTATTTTCCTCTTTTATTTAAATATTATTTCATTAAATGTGATGTTGAGGTTCAGAGGTGGTAGAAGTCTAAAGGATAAAATTTGGAGAGCTATATCTAATTCACCCTTCTTTTTCCAAATCAATTTATAGGCTGCCAATTTACTTACTGCCCCTAATCAGCTGAGAATTACAGAACTTCTCAGACAATTTCATTTTGGTTCATAGAACCCCATCTCTGGCAAGTGGGTTTTCTGCTCTTTTTCTTGTCTCTAACCCAGTATTCTTGCCACAAATTCAAAGGGTAAAAGAGACCCCTCAATTAAAAAAAAAAATCACTCCAACTTGAAATAAATAGTGAAACTATTTCTTTAGTTGATTTTTTTTTTTCTACTAACTTAAGATCTGGGCTTTAAAGAGAGGTCAGCCCTAAGGATCATAACTTTTTACAGGGTCAAACTAAGTAATTTGCCTGTGGAGATAAAGGGTCAATGTGGTATAAATCATTGCAGTTTGAATGACAGCTCTCCTTAGAGGCTATCACTATTTGTTCAGCTCCAGACCAGTTCCCAGCCCAATTCGCTCCTGGAAAATCTCAGTATGATCCCAACACTCCTTGACTTTAGACTCCTCTCCCACCTCGTGACTCCTAGTGACATTACCTGCTTCCTTATTCCTATTTCAACTCTTCCAACCAGTCCAGGACTCTATCTAGACCCTGGGTCTGCAGGGACCTGTCTTAACACTAACAGTTCATGTTGGCAAGTACATACTACATGCCTGAAGTACCAGATTGTGTGTTTACTGACATCTCATTTCATCTTCCCAACAATCTTATGAAATAAGTACTTGAATATTCCCATTTTACAGATGAAAAAACTGACTCAGAGAGATAACTTGCTCAAGGGTATGCAGCTGAAAAGAGCAGAACCAACAAGTTAACCTAGATCTCAATGGCCTCAAAGCCCATGGTTCTGGACCATGAGGTTGTACTGCTTCCTCAAATTATGCTGCTTTTATCCGCTCCTTAAAAGGCTGCAGAGTACAAATAGAACTACCATATGACCCAGCAATCCCACTACTGGGCATATACCCTGAGAAAACCATAATTCAAAAAGAGTCATGTACCAAAATGTTCATTGCAGCTCTATTTACAATAGCCAGGACATGGAAACAACCTAACTGCCCATCATCAGATGAATGGATAAAGAAGATATGAAAAAAAAAAAAAGAAGATATGGCACATATATACAATGGAATATTACTCAGCCATAAAAAGAAACGAAATTGAGCTATTTGTAATGAGGTGGATAGACCTAGAGTCTGTCATTCAGAGTGAACTAAGTCAGAAAGAGAAAGACAAATACCGTATGCTAACACATATATATGGAATTTAAGAAAAAAACATGTCATGAAGAACCTAGGGGTAAGACAGGAATAAAGACACAGACCTACTGGAGAATGGACTTGAGGATATGGGGAGGGGGAAGGGTGAGCTGTGACAGGGCGAGAGAGAGGCAGGGACATATATACACTACCAAACGTAAGGTAGATAGCTAGTGGGAAGCAGCCGCATAGCACAGGGAGATCAGCTCTGTGCTTTGTGACCGTCTGGAGGGGTGGGATAGGGAGGGTGGAAGGGAGGGAGACGCAAGAGGGAAGAGATATGGGAACATATGTATATGTATAACTGATTCACTTTGTTATAAAGCAGAAACTAACACACCATTGTAAAGCAATTATACCCCAATAAAGATGTTAAAAAATAAAAAATAAAAAAATTTTTTAAAAAAAGGCTGCAGAGAAGAGACGGCAAGGACTGCTATGTAGATTGCATTTGACATGTCCCTGAGCTTTTTAGTATAATTTTTTAAAAAGAGAAGAAAACTCATTGAGTAGAGTTGATCAGTAGGCTCTGGGGAAAACGCAGAAAGGGCCTTCTCTGTGGAGCCTGTTTCTAAGAAGTTTAAATAAAATACATAAAACGTAAACAAAAACAAAAACATCTTTTGGAATGGTCTCAGATGTACTCTGCAGGTTTAAGGGGTAGCCCTGGCCCTTTTATTCTAGTGTTACCCAGAAAATGTAGCGACCTCATCAGAGTCTTCCTATAGTCACCCTGCAGTTTTCAGCCAAGACTTAAATGAAATGCCTGCTAGGACAAGTGAAGTGAATCAAAGGGAAGAGAGCAAAGGTTTTTTTTGTGGGGTGGGAGGCAGTAAGAGAAGACAGAAAGATTTATAAGACAGTGAAAAGTGAAGCTGGCGGAAGGAAAAAATGAAGACAATATATGTGCAAAAAGAAAAGAGGAAACATCCTTGATAACAGCAAATAGTGTTATCTATTCTTGCCCTTTTATTGTTCCTTTACTCTTTCCTTGGTGGGAATCACCTAAACTGAAAATTTAGGACTGGATATAAGCTGAAAGTAAAAGGTGAGTGGTAAGTATTCTAGGTGAATCATTTTTTCTCCCTGATCAAAAAGTTAAAAAAAAAAGAAAAAGGGAATGATTTGCAAAAACAATTGTGATTAAATTCAATAGATTTTAAAAAGAACTTGAAAGCAAGGAATTAAAGGGGAATGAAACTACAGAGAGATAATATTTGTGTAGGGATGCATCAAGTAGAGAAAAAGATTTTCCTATCAGCCCTTCTGATTTGCTCCCAGCTGGATAATCCTGGGCACTGGCAGGCTATGGAGCAAATGGACAGATGCTTTCAGAAAAGATTATCTTTTATCTGTTGCTCAGGGAGTAGCTCTGGTCCTATGACTGTTGATTCCATGATCTAAGCCTTATATGCCATTGCTATATGTGTCAGGCAAGAAAAAAAAAAAACATAATAATAACAATAACTAACATTTATTGAGCACTGAGTAGGTATGAAGCTCTTTACATGCATAATCTTATTTAATCCTCACCAGAACCTTATGGTTGTTATTGTTATTCCCATTTTGCAGATAAGGAAATTGAGAAAATGAAAATTACTGGTTTGCATTTAGATGGATCTTTCTATCCTTTAGCCTCAGAAGCAGCAATCTGTTGCTTTCTTGCTTAAGTAGAAATTCACACACTTCATAGGCTCCTCCCACAATCTACTACAAAGTCTTTACAAATTCAGATCCTAATCCAGACCTTCCACTTCAAAGGTCATCTCCCAGTGCCTTCCATAGCTGTTCACCCTGGGAGTGCTGAGTAAGAGCATCTAGCTGTCCCTGAAAGTAAAGTTTGCCTCAGTACCTAATCAGCACTAAAGTCCATAACAACATCCTTTACCCTAAATGAAAACGGTCAGATCTTCCTCATTGCAAGGACGAATTTTGAGGGAACTAAGGGCAGGGGAGAAAGAGTTTGGAAGACTCGAAACGAGGGCAAAACCTTTGCACACTGACCTCTCCATGTCCACTTTGAGTCTTAAAGACTTCCAATTTCTCCTTTACTGAAGACCTCAGCATAACTGCCTGCCATAAAGTCCTTGGCTATGCTACATAGAAGCAATCTACCAACCCAACAGGGTCAGTCTACCAACCTAATAATCCAACAAATGGACAGTTCCTTTCCTTCTCAAGGAATCCCTGTCCTGTGTAGTTCTGATTTTCCTTGGTGGTCAAAAGCACCAGAGAAAATCCATCTTTGCTATGAGCCCTGATGTTGGGACATTACACTGCCTAGCTCCAGCACCAACCTCTGTTCCCTCCACCAAATCACCAGACTTTGCCAAGAACATTTAGCCTATAAGATGGATTGTCACTTCAAAATTCTGCAGGACCGGGCTAGGTTCAGTCATTAAAACTTCTCATCTGCTTCTGTCCCTCAGCTCCATGCCTGCTTTGCCTTTCAGCTATAGATTTTCTGTTCAGCCTTTTGCAGTGTTAACTAAATTCCAAATATTTGCTCTACAAAAAAGGGGGACCAAAAATCACGATTAAAAATACAACAGAGTGGGCTTCCCTGGTGGCGCAGTGGTGGGGAGTCTGCCTGCCGACGCAGGGGACACGGGTTTGAGCCCTGGTCTGGGAGGATCCCACATGCCGCGGAGCGGCAGGGCCCGTGAGCCGCAACTACTGAGCCTGCGCGTCTGGAGCCTGTGCTCCGCAGCAAGAGAGGCCTCGACAGTGAGAGGCCCGCGCACCGCGATGAAGAGTGGCCCCTGCTTGCCGCAACTAGAGAAAGCCCTCGCACAGAAACGAAGACCCAACACAGCCAAAAATAAATTAATTAATTTATTTATTAAAAAAAAAAACTAGAGTGCTGCTAGGGAAAAAAAGGACAGCTACAAATCAAGATTTGATGATGCAGCCTAAGCTGCAAACCTTAATATTGTAAAATATAGGACTTAGAGACTAACTAGATGAAAAATGTTTAATTGGGGGCCCATGGAGCCTAGGGAGGTCATGAGCTCCTTGAAACTATATGTAAAATATCTGTGTTTTTCTTTTTTCTCTTTCCTTTTCTTGTTATGTTTTGTTATGTTTTCTGGGAAGTAGGTCCATAACTTCATTAGGTTATCAAAGGTAGAATAATTTATTTACATCTCTGATGCCTAGAGTAAGGCCTGATACATAGTAAGGACTCAATAAACATTCAACATCTGTTGAATAAATGAATGAACAAAAGGGGTGTGAGCTCTAAAGCACCTAATTTTATAGATGGAGAAGAGAAGCCTAGGAAGAATATAGTTGCTTTTTCAGGGTCATGAACCTACGTAGTCAGGACCAGATAGAACTAGCTCTTTTAACACTTTTTACCATTTGTCAATCCCCTTGTTTTGCTTTTTAACCTAATTGTATCTTTCATTCCATTTTTATTCCTCCCAATCTGTTTCTTTCTAAGCTGAGAAATGGATCCTATTTCCTAGTTAGAAGTTGCCAGTAAGTGCACATCTGGAAAGAGAAGTGGGGGAGCAAACAGCAGAGAGAGTCTATGAAAAATGCCCTCAGAATAATTAATTGGTGGTAGCACACCTAGCATGGCTACTATTCCTATGTGTTGAAGACATGATTAATAATGGCATCAAAATGGCTGTCACTGATGGAAATATGTAAAGCTGAAATAGTGGAGTTAGATCTAGGGGTGGGCAGTAAATCTTCAGCTTAAAACTGACCAGGCCAAGCCACTGTCCTAAGAGCAGATGACTTGCAGCATTCTAAAAGATATCTGAGGGACAAGGATCAAGTGAATCCCTGCTTGGTTTGAAAGCTCATTTTGCAGACCTTCCTTGCTTATAGAGTAATTAGGAGACCCTGGGAGAATTCCACTGGGCCTTACTACCCTCCTAACAGCTCACAGTCAAGCCCAGTAGGCAAGACAGATGAAACTCAAAATGCCACCCCTAGGAAAGAAATAAGGGAGAGAGGCTTAGGCCTCATGGAACTGCTTCACGCTAGGAGAGAGTGTGGAAGAGACCAGTACTCAGATTCTGTGACACAGCAAATTTCTTGTGCTGATGACTTCCTAAGCAGATCGAGGCCAACATGGAGGCACTGAGGTCTAGAACATGTCACAGGTGAGAGAGGCGAGCCATGCCTAACCTAGTGATGCCCCCAGAATGCTAACTGCTAGCAGAAGAAACTTTAGGTAAACTCTTCTTTGAACCCTGGCCTCCTAAATGCAAGTCATTTTGGAAGGGAATCTGTTACAATTTGTGTTTATGGATTATCGGTATTATTTGGTAGTGCTAAGAATTATTTAGCAAAAAAGGAAGAACCGAGAGTAGACAATAAACAACCTGTGTTAGAGCCCCAGCTGTGTGACCTTGGTAAAATCACTTAACCTCTCTGAACCTCTGTTTCTTGATTTATAAAATAAAGGTATTGGTCTGTATAGCTATAGTTCTTTCCAGCTTTTGCATGCTACATATTATATCTAAGTTTGAGGTTTAACTCATCGATAGATTTTTCAAATGTGATTAGAAAAGGTTACATTTCAGGCAAGAAAATCCCACCCCCCGCATATTATTTTCTTACATTTCTCTATAAGACAATTGAAATATCAATTAAAGGGGGAGATGTTAACCTCTTGGAATGAACAACAGCCCTATTGCTCTAAGACAGATGCTGCAAACTTCAGGTCCTTATATTCGAAAGGGGAATTTAAAAGAAGTTGGGTTTAGCTAATGATTTGAAGACCTCACCCTCACTTTAAATTGTGGGATTACAGGGGATTCCAGTCAATTAACTTATTATTAAATTCCATTCTCAAAATGTAAACATTTCACAAAATCTATGTAGCAGTCATTTAATTAATACAGTTAATAGATCTGTTGTACAATGATCTGAAGGTCTTCCATGGAATGTGCTTCTGTTCTACCATGAGCCTCAAGTTTCCATCTAAGATTTCTGGCAGCTTCCTGCATTTTGCTCACATAACAGCCAAGGATAAGTCAGGTAGCTCGCTTTCTCCCTACTTCACAAATCTAACAGTCCTGGGGTTTCAAAATTCTCTGTCTAGCTTTGAACTGAATTCCCCAATAAGAATCACAGTATGACTCTCAAGCTCAGAAACGAATCTAAACAAAAACTCTGGAGCAAAGGAGTTTGCTGGTTAATAGGAAAAGTAAATGTACTTAGCGTTTAATGCCTTACCCCTCAAAAAAAAAATCAGTAACCTAAAACTCTTCCTGCCTTTCGTATGATGAACCCCAGTTAAGGAGACACAATTCAGCGTTTTGGCTTCCTCAGAGAAACCAAGCTCAGCAGCAAATGACCCTTCAACTCGACACCTCTCCTGGGCCCCTGAAAGGCCTGACATAGCCCAGGTCGTGGAGGCAGAGAGGCAACTGTGGGCCCCACTGAGGAGGCCCGCACCCCTCAGTACCGGGGGCTTGGGAGCTTCCAAACACCCAGGCTCAAGTCCTGCTAGGGGATAAGACAGGAAAGAGGCCTGCCTCATGGTATACTGTGTCCCTCCTTATCACCTGTATGATGGATGTTTGTCTTTGCCAAAAGCTAAGCCATCGAGGACCACCCCCAAGCACTGGATCTCTGGCTTCCCTGTGTCTCATCGCCAAGCGGGGAGTGTACACGCACTGCCCAGGCCAAGGGGCCATGGGCCAAGGTATCTTTGCACTCACCTGGGACTCCAGAGATCATCTGTCCAGACTCTTCAGCTCCTGTGGCCTCTGAGACCCCTTCCTTCAGTGGCCACCCCTCATGTGGACCTCCGGGTGTCAAGACAGGTTTGACCACCTGAAAGGGCCAAAGATGGGCAAAGTTACTTTGCTGGCTCTAAAGGAGAATGGGAGAGTTTGGGGGCTGGGACATTTTGCAGGAAATCACAGAGTAGGGAGGCTACAGGGAAGGGAAAGGGCAGAGGGGTGCACTGGGCCAAGAGCTACAAGGCAGGGGAGCCGAAGCAAGAGGAGAGCTTTTCAGAGATGCCTGCACAGCCCCCCAGTTCGAGAATTCCTGAGACAGAGAAGAGGGTCCTGGTCTGAGATTGCAGCAAGTGTGCCCAGTGCCTTTGACTCAATTCCTTCCTTTGCCTCCAGCCTAAGGTAGCTAAGGCAGGGATTCAAAGCAACCAAAGGTCTTGGAAAGAGGCTAAAAGGGGCAAAAGAGCCAGACAAGAGAAGGAAACCTGGCTCTAGCCACAGGTAGAGGAGAGGTAGAGGGGAAGCAGCGCAGGCGCAGAGCAGCCAAAAGTGAGCCTGAGGGTGAGAGCATGCAGAACCCCCCACCCAGACCCAGCCACTAGGGGGCAGGTGGTAGGGAGGGGGCTCTGTGTGCCTTCACCCCTTCCTCAGCTCTAGAGACCACCCCTGGTCTTGATTTTCTAACACAGTCAAAAGCTAAGTTAGTTGATGGGCTCAAGGGACCAAGTATCCCCAGTGACTCGGTGGACACTTCCCACTCCCCACGAAGAAGCACACTGGGGTAAGGAAGGGTCTCGAGCTGCTACCTCCCTCCCTAATTTAGGGGCTTTAGTGTTTGCATCAGACGCAAGTGCCTGGAAGTTTCCATCAGGCCCCTGGCTTGCTGAGTGATGTGGCATTTTTCAAAAGGTGTGTGCGTTAGCAGTTTGAGGGTTCAAAGAAATTCCTCCCCGCCTTTGCCCTCCTTCCTCAGCAAAGGGAAAGTGGGGAGAAAGGGGGAGACCAACTCCCACTGGCCTCAGGCTGACGCAACTGCCCTGAGGGAAGGAAAGATGCACGAAAAGCCACCAATTTTCACTGATGGTGAAGGAAAAGGGGAGGGGGGCTTTCCTCTGATCCCACCCGGAATAAGACACCACTCTGAGCAAGCCCCCCGGCCAGGGTCAGAAGTGAGCGCCCCCTGCCCCGGCGTGCGGTCGCCCCAGCAGTTATGCCGCAGCAGCAGTGGCTTCAAAGCAGCAACAGTTGTCTGGCTGAGGCGAGGCGAGGCGAGGCGAGGCGAGGCGAGGCGAGGCGAGGCGAGGCGAGGCGAGGCGAGGCGAGGCGAGGCGAGGCGAGGACTCGCTCGGGCGCGCACGACGCCGGCTTCGGCCGGGTACTCCTGGGCTCTGGAGCCCCAGCCCCACACCTAACCTCGTGGGAGGGGTGAGGGGACCAGGGGCGCAGTAACCTCGAGCCGCCTGCACTCAGGGTGCTCAACCATTCCGTGCAAGTTCACTTCGCTTAGGTCACCTCTCTCCAAAATCTGGTGGAGGTTCCGGCTTTTGGAGAGAGGAGGGCTCTCTGGCCGGGGCGAGAAGGGGGATGTAAGAAGCAAAAAACAAAAGAGGAGCTGAAGGGACACGGGGTGAAGCTATTTTTAATCTAGCCTGGCTCTTAACGCCTCTCCCTCCGCGAAGCTATCGCTCCACAGACGGCCCCAGGTGAGAGGCAGGGAGGAAACCCCCCCAGAGCTTTTGCTTTGGTTCCATCTCCTTTGCAGATCTTAGGGACCCTTTTACTCTTTCAGAAAACGCAACTGGGGAGGGAAAATCTCCTTTATCTGGGGAGAGGGTCTCTGATTTATCCCTGGAGCTTGGAGTCCTCGCCTTCAGAGCCTTCTCGCAGGCTGAACTAGAAAAGATTGACTCGGTCCAGCACTCTCGGACTTCGGAGCCCTTTTCCTTATTCGGGAGAGGGTAGAATCTGGGTGCGCTGCTAACGGAGAGGGGAACGAGGGCGGGCACTTAGTTTGCTGGAAGAACGGTGGTTGGGGTGCGGGGGGAATTCAGGCCCTCCCCGAAAATGCGAAGCTTCGCAGCCCTCGGGTCTTGGACTCTCATATCCCTAGACTCATCCTCTATCCGTGTCCATCCCTGTGGGCGCCCGTGTGTTTGTGTGTCCTTCTGGTCCAGCCCCTAAGGGCGTCTAGCAGTGTTTCTAGCTGACGAAGGGCACGGGGGCACAGAGCATGGTGAAGGCCTGATTTGTGCCACTTGTAACAGAAGTGGTCACGACTGCGAAGAGTGGAAGGGGAGGAGAGGAGCGGGACCCACAGACGATCCCCAGTCCTGCATCTCTGCTTCCTCCCCAGGACGGGGCACCTAGAGAGGCCAGGACTGGGCTGCTGCAGCTACTGCTAAGCTCCTGGGTCGGGTGCAACCACACCTCTCAAAACCTCCTTCTCTGCGAGGGTTTCCCCAGTTTTCACCTGTTTTACCCCCTACTGTGCTACTTAGTTTTGAAAAAGGCGAGATGGGGGTACCCGAGGCTGCAAAACGCCTCAGATTGGGTTGGAAGCAGGTGTGGGGGAAGAAGGGACTCCGGGGAGCGGGCGGTGCCTGCGTGTTTTCCCTCTTTTTCGGAGCTGCCCAGTTCATCGCGGCTCGCCTCACCTCCCCGTTCCCCTCTAGGACAGGGGATACTGAAGGCTCTCCGCCCCTCTCTCAAGGGCTTCCCCACCCCTATATTGCAGAGTTGGATCGTTAGGGTCAAAAAATGACCAGAAAATGTCCTCAACTGATTCATATTCCAGGTGCCGACTTGGCCCTAAGACCAGATCCTTTTTTTGCAGTGGGTAAATGGGGTTATTCGGGGTGTGGGCGGCCTTTGGGGGTAGACACAACTTGTGTAAACTTTTATTGTATTTTAGCTCCTTCCGACTTCTCCGAAAATACACGCACACCGCCTGCTCCGATTCCCCCTGTGATACAAAGTCGACTAAAAAGTTGGGGGTAGGGGACCTTCGCGGAGGACAGGCGGGCGACCAAAGCCTCAGGGAGCGCGGGAAGGACGGGAGGGAAAGGATTGATTCTTCCGTGGAAAACGGGGAGAGGGCTGGGAAAGGCTCGGACCGAGCCGCTTCGGGAAGGTGCGGACTTCGGCGATCGCTGGTGGCTGCAGTCTTCTCGTCGAGTGCGCCCTCCGCGAATGCTTTTTGGGGTAAGGGCTTCCGGCTATTGAGTTATGTACAGCAAGCCCAGACCGCAAAAAGATTCGCGAAGGGCAGAGTCTGCTGGCTTCTTCGGTCCGCCGCCGCCGCCTTCAGCCCAGGATGTCTCCGAACCCCGGAGCCGAGCAGGCTGGGTCTCCCCAGCGCGCTCCAACGCGGCTCAGCCTTCCACCCCGAGCGCCGCCCGCCCCGCTCTCGCCCCTCCCGGAGCCCCCCGACCATCCCTCCATTTCTCCACACCGTCCGCGATCCCCCAACGCAGTCCGCACAGCCTCGAGCTAGGTGTGTGGAAAGCGAGAGGAGGAGCGCGGAGGGGGACCAGGGATCCCGGCGCCCAGCCTCCACCCCTCTCCCGTACCCCAGCACCCCGAGCCTCCCCGCCTATCTGTCCTATCACACTCTTTCCCCTATCAGGGTTCCGCCAGCCCCGGCTGCAAGGTCGCGGATCTCTGAACAGGTACAGTTCGGATTCTCCCTGAACCCCCTCTTGTCCCTCCTAGTCCCCCAACAGAGGTTCCAGCCGTGACTACAGGCGCTGCGTAAAGAGAAAAACTCCCCCAGAGCACTAAATAAATACAGACGAGGCCGCCAGCTCATTGGTGCGGACTAAAATCGTCACCCACCAATCAGGAGAGAGCTCACATTTCCTTTTTTTTTTTTTTTTTCCCCCAGAAAGGGGAGGGAGGAAAAAAATATTTCCATTTCTAATTATTTAACAAAACCCAGACTGGAACACGTTAAAATATTGTTGTTGCAAAAAATCCGGCCAAGCCCCCTGCCCCCATTCCAGCCCAGGTGAGGGGGAGGGCGTGAGATATTGGGCAAGGGGGAGGGGGGGTTCAAGAGAGCGACCTCTCCCAACACGACCGAAGCCAGAACATTCAGACGTAAAATGACAGGCCAAGATGAACATAAAATATACCCTAACTGCACGCTAGCAGCCTATTTCTAGCAAAATGAGGATGTCTCAATCCCACCCCCAAAAGTTCTGAATGCTCAATAGGAACGGTGAAGCTCCTCCCCCCGTACCCTCCCCCAAACCCGTCTAGATGTTGTGTGTGGCCCACTTGCCCCGTGTGCCCTTTAATTGCTGCAGCCGCCCCCCCCCCCACTCCCTACCCATTCTGCAGAATATTGAGGGGAAAAACAAGAGGCGAGCCCCTCACTGACCGCCGGCTCCCACAACGTCGGGAGATTCCAGCCTCTGCAGGAAGAAGCAGAGGGGAGGGGAAGGGAGACTAGGGTGGAAGGAGGAGGGAGATCTCTTTCCTATGTTATCCCTCCTTCCCTCTTCCCTCTCTCCCTTTAGGCCCCCTCCGCCATCCAATGTATCCAAACTTTGAGGGGTTGCCCTTCTTCCCAGTGCAGCGCCACCCTTCCCCTCTCCTGTCTTCCTCCCCTCACCCCTCCCCCCGCTCCATCGTCCGAGAAGGGTTTGAGCAAAGAAACGTTCGGACCACCTCCCTCCCCCACGGTAGCCCCCGGTGGGGAAAAATTCAGTCTAAGAAGGATGCTGCAAACATTGCAAGAACTTGGGCCGGGGGGGTGGGGGGTGGGGAAAGTTGCCATATTTGTTCTTTGCCACCCTGGAATCGACGTGCTGGCGGGCGCGGGCGCACACGCGCACTCTTGTTCAGCTTGCCCAGAGAAAACATATCTAGACTGTCTCCAAGTCTCTGTCAGCCCAGCCCCTCCGCGCACCCATCACCCTCCGGCAGCTCTATTACCCACCCACCCTCCCACGGCATCCCCTCAGCTCGGCGACCGACAGACGCACGCACACACCCTCCGAGCGTCGGCGCGTCCGCCGCGCCAGAGGGGGCTCCACAGTCCGCGACCGCCGCCGCCGCGGCGCGGGCCACTGGGGAAAAAAAGTTCTACTCAGCCGACCGTTGAGCCTACCGACCGCCGGCCGACCTGTGCACCAAGCCCCTTCTCCTTACCTGGGTCCCGAAGGCCCTGGAGCGCGCCGGTCCGGTCCACACTGCAGCCAGCTTGAAGGAGCCCTCTCCAACCGGCCCGCTCCCTCCCGCCCTTCCCCGCCCCCCACGGGTGTTGGCCCAGCGGCAAAGCAGGCTCTTCCAGGTAAGTATATAAGTTACTGTACTGTGTGGGAGGGTCACGATCTTGGTAATTGCGGCTTTCCGAGCTTAACCCCTGCGTTCCTGCCTTCCTCCAACTTGTTGAGGACTCGTCGGGTAGCGGGAGAGCGAGCGAGCGCGCCGGCCGGGAGGGGGCGGAGAGAGGTGCACCGGGCCGAGAGGGGAGGGCCAGACAGCGAGCGGCGGAGTTCAAAAGTCCCCCTGGCCGCGGTTTTCATTGGATAGGTCTTTTCCCCCCACCTCCGTCCCCAGTGGCTTGCCTCCCCGCCCGCCCCGCCGTCTCCCTTGTAGGGGACGTCTCCAGGCGAAGTCACGATTCCTTCTCAGTTCGGAATGAACTGTGACTAGAGCCATGACGCAGCCAGCGCGCATTACTCACTTTTTGCAGTCACGACTTGGGAATCCGTGCTGGTTCCAACCAAAATTACACCGCTACCATTGAATTATTTAATAGGATCCAGTTCGAGGGTAAACTTGTGCTTTGTGCCAAGCTATGAGGAGGGGGGACGGGGGGCAGTGAGGACAAGGGGCGTCCTCCCTTCCCCCTTAATGACCCTTGGACCCCCGCTCCCACCACTCCACGTGTTGCAAATGTGTTATTGCGCTGCCATCCCTCCAACACCCCGCCCCCCAGCTCTTGCCTTTGCAAATGTGGCAGAATTTGTAAACACAACCACGCAACTTGTGGGGCTGAGAGGGGCGAGGCTTGGGAAAGGGAATGAGTGGGTCCGGGTGAATGACGAGGAGGCCGAGGGGTGGACCGAGAGGCTGCGAGCAGCTTTGGTTTGAGCTGAATTGTCAAGACAAAGTGTGGGTTGCAGTTACTTGTGTTATTCTCCGCAACATCAGTAACAGTCCTTGTTACTATTATGAGTTGATGAATACTCAGTCTCAGTCAGGGAATCTACCCAAAGAGGGACTGCTTCTGAAGTAAAAATAACTCAATCCCTACCTCGCACCTCAGGACTGCGCCTCGGGTGCCCTGACTGCGGGGTCAGGTCACTAAAGCCATAGGCTGTTAGCGGACTAGGATGGGGCAGAAGGAGCAGAGAGTACTGGGCTCTCCTCTTTCGCTTGAAGGCTACCCCCCGCAGATACTCACCTCACCGTCCTTTTTTTTTTTTAGTTACTATTACAGGTATATAGAAAATATCCCTGCATGTGCACAAGCTTACTGCAGCTCTACAAGACTGCCTCATTCCCCCCCTCCCACTGTCTACAGCCCACACTTCTGGGCGAATTTGAGGGTGCATTTTTATTATTTCTCCCCGAGGAGTTAATCAGCATGAATGTCTTTGTGTGCGCGCGTGATGTTCATCCCCCCTCTGGCCTCTGATAACCTTCCTCCCTCATCACCTGTCTGGCTACAGGTTTGGCCAAAGTATCGGGAGCTGACTGCAATGAGTCTCACTCTGGGTCAGCCCCATAGCCCCAGGGAGTTGATGGGCTCTCCAATAACATTTGGGAACTTGGAGAAGAACCCCCCCCTCCCCAGTTTCCTTTAGAGCCGGTTTTCAGAAACCCTTTGGCTTGTGGCTTTACGGCGCCGTGCGATGTTCCCAAGCCTGGATTTTCTGCGCATCGCACCAGCAACTCCTGTGTTTTGGCTTCTAATTCGTTCGTTCCACCAACTCATTTGGGGCTCCCATGACTAGGACGCGAAGGAGGGGGAATAGTAAGAAAAATGCCATAACGCACAGACACATCCTTACACACCTCCCGGGAACTGCAGAATGTGGGAACGTGGGGGCATGAAGTGGCAGCTACGAGGGTCCGAATAAAGTAACCTATAGCCTCTTATTTTGAAAGTAACCATCACTGGAGAGAAATCTTTCAAACCCACTGGCGGGAAGGTGCGGGCGCCTGGGAATGGAGACCCAGATAGTGCCTGGCCTCTGCGGAGAAAGCCGGTGAACCACCGGCTTGCGGTTCCTGGAGCGCTGGGCCTTGGCTCATCCTCGAATCTAACACTTTGCTCCCCCTCCTTTAAATTTTTTTTCCTTTCCTTCCCACTCACCCCTCCTTTTCCCCCAAAGCTCTCGCCGAAGTCACGACTATCCCCTTTGAACATCCTTAACCCTCTCCTCTCCGTATCCCTCTTCTGCATTCAGGGCGGGGCTGTCCGCAGCTGGCGCCAACCCCGCCCCCTGGCGCTCGGAGCTGAACTCGCCGAGGACCTAGGAATTTTTCAGCACCTGCCTTCCATGGACAGCTACCGCACCCTGGGCCAGCCGGGATCAGCCAGGGTCGCTGTCCTTGGGCTCCCGGACCGGAACGAGCAGGGAAGTTTGTCAAAGGAATAGGGATTTTTCCTTCTCTTTATCTCCCAGCCCCATCCATGCAATTTTAATCTATATCGTATCGTCTCCATTAATCTCGCAGAGAGATGGCCCATTAAGTCGTATCTGGACACCCTTTAAGACAGAGAAAATGGGGAGGGGAGGGGGGCAGTCGAGAGAACCGGGCTCAACAGCGCCGACCCATAAAGAGAGAGGGAGTTGCAGCTATTGATTCAGAGATTGGTCAGGGTGATTCCCGGCTCAGCAAGAATTTCCCCTTTCAGTTCCTTTTCATGCAGCCCCAAATTCATTATGCACAAACACAGCTATACCCCTCACCCCCTACTCAGTCCCACCCTTCTCTTTAGAAAGGGGTGAAAGGCAGCCAAAAAAGAACCCCAGAGCATGCACAAAGTCAGCCTCAGCTAATACTCACAGTCTGCGGCATGCACATGACAAAATATTACTTACCCAAACGGGAACTCCTTAAGAGAGAGAAAGAGAAACATAGGGGGAGGGAAGAGAAAGTGGAGAGAGAGAGGGAGACAGGAGAGAGGAGAGGAAAAATCCAACAATTAATTTCCAGACATAGTTGGGGGCGGGTGGGGGGGAATGCGGCGATGTCCAGGTTTTCTTCCACCCGCGCTGGCTTTTTATCCCAGTGCAGCCCTCGGTCTATTTCTGGAACACGATCAAACACTGATGCTATTTTTAGCAAGTACTGAAAAAACCTCCACACACAAAGGCACTTCGCTAGAACGTTACGTCCAAAACATTAAATGTGCATTAAGCGCCCCCTCCCCTCTTCAGCACCCGCTTGCATTGCTGCAGATGATGTTTTTCAAAGCAGAAAAATACTCAAATGTTGCTTATATTCTCCCTCCCTCCCATTAACTCCCATCTGCCTCTGCCTGTTGCAAGCTCCTCGCTGTCTCCCTGAGCAGAAGGCTTTGGAGTGGATGTATTCTTTTAGAGCTGCATGTCTCCATTGACCAGATTCCCTACATGCTGGGGAAAGGGGAGGGGGGGAGGTGCTTAGGCCCCTTCCCCAGAGGAGCGTCCCAAGAAAGCTCCAGGGTCTAACGCTGTCCACGCTGGAGATTCCCAAATGAGGAAAGAAAATAAAAATTCCTCCATACCCTTCCCACATTTCCCACCCATGCTTTGCAAAATCGCGCTGTTTGCAACACACCGCCTTTGGAAATGTATATTTTGAAGGCTGCGTGTGTGTGTGTGTGTGTGTGTGTGTGTGTGTGTATGTATGTGTGTTGCGTTCTAGTAATTCACTACGAAGGGGTTGGAGAAAATAGACTCATGAAGGCAGCGCGGAGCAGCCGCCTTGAGTCTCCTTTGCCAGTCTGCGTCAGTCATCAGCTACTGACGTCACGTGCAGATTCTCCCCTTTGGTGGGTCTGGTTCAGCCGAGAAGAGGCTTCTGCTCGGAGACAGCGCTTTGTGCTCGGCGCAGCCACTGAGCAAGCGAGGCGGGCGCCACCCGAGGCTTGGGCTGGGCAGCTGCAGAGGAGGCTGCAGCCTGGTGTGCACCAGGCGTGCGGGGCCCCGAGGGTTTGCCCAGCAGGACAGCCCCCTCCCCAAACGCCCGGCGCAAACTCGGCTCGGCACAGACGTGGAGCGAGCGTCCTTTCCCCGCCCTTTCGCAGCTGGCCGCTGTAGCGGAGACAGCTATGACTATAACTCGGATTAATTCTGTGTTTGTCGGGCAGATAGCCCCGGCTCCTCGAGTGACGCAAGTAACAGATTCTAAGTCTCCCGCTCTCTCTCCTGCTCCCTTTTTCTCCCTCCCTCCTTCTTTTCCCTCTTCTGTTTCCTGCGCCCACGCATCCTGCTCGGTCGCCCACGGAATCAGACAGCTACAGCTTCCCAGAGAGCAACCATCCAAGTTACAGACAGACAGACTCCCAGAGCAGGAAAAAATAAACGTGCAATTAAACACACACATACACACAGCCTTTTGCAAATGGCCAGCAGCGTTTAGGGGCTCCCCTGTGTGGGGGAGGGGAAAGCTGATTCACAAATCCACCGGCCTCCAGTCAGTGCTCCAGGCAGGGCGGGGGGAGCGGAGAGCGGACGGAGAGACGACGGACAGGGAGGGCTTGCTGCTGCAGCTTTGCCCTCGCGCCACCACCCGGAAAGGAAACCCACCTCTATAAATGCCCAGATGGCAGGGTATTAGCGAATAAACAACTTTTGTTGAAAGGTAGACGGAGAAAATTGAACAAAGACTGCAAAGGCTTAGTCTCTAGCGACATTATCAGGACTTTTTAAGACTAGGTGACGCTTTACCCTTTCTACCTCTCACAGACCAGGGGATCTTCTATTTTTCTTCTTAAAATAATGCCCCTGAAAAATGAGCTGAATGGATTAGTGCTATTTTTAAACCAGTTTGAAAGGAGCTTGTTTCATGAGAGTGACGAAGTGTGTGTATATGTGTGTGTGTGTGTCTGTCTGTCTCAGTGTGTGTTGTATCTGAATCTGAGATTTTCAGCAGAAGACATGCCACATCTCAGCATGACAGAGGGTTTATTGATTGGGGATGTGATGGAGGTGGGAAGAATTCTTGCAGATTGGAAGGTTTGAACAAAATCACATACACAGATCACCCTCCCCAAACATACACAGCATCCCAGATCCACTTCGCATAACTTCTGCCTCGAGAAGTGGGAAAACCGGAAAGCAGAGAGCTATTTACATGGTGCCCTCATGCCCGGTCCATCTCCTTTATCAACGTTCCCTGTCAATGATCTTCCTTATGCCAATAAACAATTTTCCAGAGGTTACCGCTAGGATTTGGGGCACAAGGCCTGGGAGAGAGTGGTCATGGGGCTGACCTTTAATCAGTGTGATCTTAGAGATTTTGGTTTAAGCTTAAGCCCGTCCTGTATGCTCAACTCCTGTCTGTGACTTAAGCTTTGCCTACAAGAGGGAGACAGAGGACGGCTGCTCCGCACGGAGGACACCCTCTGGCAGCCCATCAGCAGCTGTTTATTTTTAGTTCCATGAATGCATGTATGTATGCACATGAGAATGTCGCTGCAGTGGGGAGGTGGGCAGTCAGAAGAAACATCAATGAGACGGAGTCTGCTGGGGTTCTTGCACTGAACGTGGCTTATCACATGGGATCATCAGATGTGGCCGGATGGACAGGAAAGCTTCCCCATCACGTGTTTCAGTGAAGTCTTGTTGGATGAATGAAAGTGTCAGGCCAAGTATGTTTTTAAAGGCACAGAGTAGGTATGTTTTTAGAGATATGAGCATAAACTCATGTGACCATACATTTTCTATGTAGACTACATAAACTATACAGAGAAGAGACACTTTAGCATTGTGTGACCTGCTTTCTGTTTCTATGCTTTGTATGGTGGTTGGGTGCTATGGTGTCTGATGTCGAGGCCAAGGCAGCCTCATTCAAGATCACTTTGGGGGCCCCTAACAGCTTTCGGCAAACCCTGTATGTAACCCTAACAAAAGAGGCAGAGTTGGAAATAGAAGAAATGTGCTCAGACCCTGCATCTCAAAACTTTTGAGAGCAGCAGCCAAAATTACACTAATCCAGCTTTGGCGAACTGCTGGACTCAATGTCTGTGCTCCTTCCCACGTGCCCCCAGAAGGGGACCCCCTCTTTCCTGTCCCTGTCTTGCTACTCTAATCAAGCTGACTGGTTACACTGGGGGCCAGGGGGTGCCTAGGAGGCTCAGCAGAAATATTTACCGAGAGTTAGTCCTCCAAGGACAGCATCTGCAGTTTCCCTACACATCAGTCAGGTCTTTTGGTATAGGCCTGGACTGGAGCTGGTGACCTTGGCTTTTCAAGCTGTCCCGCCAGCCTTTGCTAAGGGTTGTGGTGCCCAATTCCTGTCTGAGCAACCAAACTAAGGACCCAGGGAATTAATAGACTGACATGGAACCTGTCCAAGATGCAAACCGCCTTCTGTACTGCCAACCCATCCCTGGGCACCCCAAGCATGAGAAGGACTCATTTCCCCTAATGCTCTCCCAGAGGACCTATGGGGTAGGCTGCTGTCAGAAAGCCCTTGAAAAGAACTGAGTCTCCTCTCTTTCAGGGTCAGAGAAGGCAAGAAATGTCCCGCCTGTGTCTCTTGTCTCCTCTCTGAGCACCAAGAAAAATGCCAGTAGGTAAAGTACTGGGTTTGCAAGAGGAAAAAAAAAAAAAAAAATCCAGCTCTCAGGAAATCAACCAAGGGGAGACTATCAGGGAAGACGTCCAAGAAAGAGATTCCTCTTGGCCTAAAGATGTCTCCATCAGGGAACAGAACTATTTTGGCCTAAGTAAGGGACAGGGTAGGGGGAGAATAAACCAATAGTTTTTGAGCACCTATATGTTCCAGACACTATGCTGGATACTTTTACATGAATGATCTTATACTTAAAGGGCAATTTTATGGCTATCGTTATAGGAATGTTACCTACCCCATTAGGTTGTTGAGCACATAAATCACTCCCAGAATATTAGTTGTTTTTTTTTTTTTTTTCCATTTTAAAGCTAAGGAAATGGAAAGCAGACGATTTAAGCGACTTGTGCAAAAGTCTTAGAGCTTGAAGTTGTAGAATTAGGGATCTCTCTGATCGTATTCATATTTGTATGGCTCCTATACTCATGCTCCCATCACTCTGTCATGTGGCTTCTATTCCAATATCTGGTCTTTTATGCACCAGTTCTAGGCTCCATCGTTAGGAATTAGAGATGCCTAGGACTTTCTCAGCAGTGACCTAAATAATGAAATTGATTTATTCCTCCAATATGACACCCCCTCCCACCCTGGCGAGGCTCTCTGCCTATGAAAAGAGACTCCCCACTCTCTACCAGCAAAAGCCCCAGCCCGTTCAGCCTCACCGAAACTCAAGGGATTTGTCTGAAGCCAGCCTGTGTGAAGTAGAGATGCAATGAACTTTCTGTCCATCTAGGCCGCTACACCCAACCCTGTTTCCCCCCTCCACTGAGGAAGCCCCATGGGTGGTACCAGGAAGGAGTTAGGAACTCCCCGGACCAGTCTCCCAAGAAAGCTGTTTGAAGGTGAGAACAGCAGTAAATCTGCATTTGGATTGGCTAGTCATCCGGGTCCTCCTTCACACCTTTAGAAACCAGCATCCCTGATCATTTTCCTGATTCTGAAAACCTCAGAGGCCAAGCCATTAGCACCGTGGGGGAGATAAGCCACAGCATGCATAATACAAGCTAGTCCACCATCCCCTTCCTCTGTTAAGTACACGTTTCATCACTTACCCTGATCAAGAGGTACATTTGGTCTTGGAAAACACTTCTTACAAGCCAGCACATTGGGAGGTTTGAGGGTGATATTTTTAAGGATCACTTGCATGCTGAAAGAAAGTGACTAGAATTCCAGCCCCTCCCTTTCCTTTTGTTGCCATCAGCACTCAAAAGTCTCAACTCTCTATCTACCTGAAAGCCATGGCAGTGTTCAATATCAGAACAGTTAAGACAATATCTGCTCTTTGCTCTTTCAAATGCCCTCCTCCCCACCCTACGCCACTCTAACTGCTTGGAGAACCAGATGATAGGTTTTCCCCTGTCTCACCGGATGAAAAGCACGTTTGGGAGAATGGGGACCTAGAGGGTCACCCAAGAGTATCTAGAGTGGGTTACATGGTGAGGATCTAAGCAAAGACAAGGAAACCAGAGCAAGCACATGATAGGGGGCTGAGGCTGAAGCAGTTGGGTGGGGTGGGGCTCGGGATACCGGAGTGCTTTAGTTTAGCAGAGGCTAAATAGAAAAGGATCAGAGCTTTGGATCACGGGGAGAAAAGAATCATGTGAGGGGTGCTTCAAGATAGCTGCGTGAGTCTGGCTTTAATCTTGTGGTGGGTGGACCACCCACCTGAATTCAGTGGGCAGAGAGACCTCAATCACAGATTCATTTCGGGGGTGGGGGGTGTCTAGTGGATCTGAATTAGCTGAACTTTTTATCCTTTCACTATTAAAGCAGCCTTAAATTAGCTGCTGGTCTGCTAGACTTGGATCGCTATATCTGATAGTCCAACGGTAAAAAATGGGTATTGCATCTCTAATTCCTTGTCCAATAAATACAGGCAGTAGAACAGTGGAAGAATGGACTAACATGTCTGCTGATTGGCCAGTTTTTTTGTACTTATTGGCAAGGCTATGAGTTAAGTAATGAATTGAGTCTGAATCTTTTCATGAGAAGAGAGACCTTCAGCTCACATGTGAAAACCTGGCCTCTTCCATTGGTTCTAGCTTACCCCTAAAAGTGGAAATAAAAGTAGGGAAGAGAAAATATACTTTCTAGGTATAGTGGGTTTTCCAAGAACCACGCTTTTTGAAGTGATTGTGAGATAGGGAGCACTCTGACCTCAACAAATTCTGATTGGGTTACTCCTGGGGGTGTGTTTTGTTTTGTAGTCCAGATTAACATTGTGAGGCTGGACCGACGTCTGTGTCAGGGCTGGGATCCCCAAAGGGCATTCAGGTCAAAAGGAAGCAATAAATGACAAATCTTAACAAGCCTAGCAGGGTAGATCTATTTCATGAGCACTGGGTTTCTGAGATCATTACCAATCATCCTAGACAGGGCTGGCAAATGTCACTTACCTCACCATACAGGAACCTGTGGCTCAGAACCCATGAAGAAAAGCCTTGGATCTCAAATGAAAATGTCTAGAGTGAAGCCATAGCAATGTGGTAGGATGAAATGCAAATTTAACTGGAGAAAAAAAAAATCTAGATGATTCCATCCTGTATTCAGGGGGCAATCCAATTCTGAGGATCTCTTTCTCTCCTCCTTACCCCGCATATTCTCAATCAGTCCTAAGTAAGCTCTTTCACTATATATGACTAGGATTAAGGGTTTTCTGGTCTCTCCATCTGGTTTCAATTACATCACTCTCAGATACCTTGGGTACCTTCATTGAGTGTGACTGCTCTGGTAGAGAGTCTTGAAGCTTCATTTCGGAAGAGGTAGGATTTGCTGTGGCTTTCCTGACCTGGGGGCTGAGTGCTGGGCTGATTCTGGCATGAGGCAGAGGGAGGAGAGAGGGAAACTAATGTCAGGCATCTGGGTATAACTCAGAGAGGAACTTGCCAAAGAGAGAGCAAAGCCACTGCCCCTGTGAGGGGCACCTCAGAGAAACAGCTGGGTGGGCAGTGAATGGAGGAAGGATGGTGATCAGGAAAGGGTGATGATGGCGAGGGTTGATAGGAAGGTGAATGCGAGCAGCAACACTGCAGAAAGCACGAGGCAAAGGATGAGGTGTGTCCTGGGTGTTTGAGGACTGCTTTGAAAACTCATCTGGTCTCCTCTTGGTCGCTGGCGCTCCTACAACAGCAAGAATGAAAGGGAAAGGGTGTCAGCAATCTACATTCCATCACTCACAGCTCCCTGTGAGCGAGCACTCAGTTCCAGGCTCTCCCCTCCTCTCCTTCGGTGGTATCCTTTTAGTTTCTCAGATCATGGCAGGGACACAAGGGCCAGATGCTCAAGGCTACAGTTAGGTAAAGGGATGCTCAGCCTTACCAGCAGGTGGCCAAATAGTTCACTCCAAATTGGCAGATCTGAACCAACTATTCACCAAGAAGTCACATTTCTGGCAAAGCACAGTTTGTGATATTAACAGGTCAAATCAGAGAGAGATGCTTCCATTGGTAGCTGAGGGCCAGGAGGTTACATTATGGACAAATGGGTTTAACCCAACCACCCTGTTTAAGACAGGGACAGCCCAATTGCTCAGGAGGTGCTGCAGAAAGCCTGCTCTTGTATCTTCTGTGTTTTTATCATCAGGTACCATTCTGATCCCATTATGACATCACTCTGCCTATAGGGAAAGGAGTAGCTAGTAGGACGTCTTGGGACAGGGGTGGGGAAGTAGGTAATATCCCTTGTGACCGCTGTCCCACTGTGTAGATTTAGAGACACCGAAGTGAAACTGGAAACCATCACCCAGCCCAAAGAGAAATGGGAATCCTATGACTTACCCGTATCTCAAATCCCCGGGAAGAACCAATGTGGAAGAATGTTTTTAAGGTTCTCCTGCATGAAGTGAAAAGGATTACACCTTTGCATGGTACAGGAGAGTTGAAATAATATGTGGGATTCTTCCAGGGACCTAGATACCTTTAAAATGTGGGCTGGTGAGAGACCAACTTTACAAAGGTAAGTGGCTTGTGTAATTCCCAATTCTCAAATGACTTTGTATCAAGGGAGCTCAATTATGAACCAACCTGAAACAGGGAAAGGAGTGACTCAGGACAAGATCTGTGTGTAAATCAAGGAGGTGTTTTCACAGTCTTTATTATCTGTGGTTAAAAAGCCCAACTGAGACCTCAATTTCAACCAACACCAACCATAAAGTCAGAACTTAAGCTGGGAGTAAAGATTCTGGTCTTGACTCTGCCATTTGCTCCTAACCGAAATCTGGCCACAGCACTCAGTATTTTAAATCCTCAACTTACAAAATGTGCGTACTGCTACCTGCCCTACCTACCTCATAGGATTTTATTTTTAAGAACATAGGTGTGAACATGTTCCACAAATTAAAATGGCCTCATCTCCATAATGGAAATTCTTCTTAGGCACTGTGGCAGTTACTCTGTTTTCTTCAGTCTGGGCTTCAGAGAGCACAGATTGGACAAGCATTGCTATGTAAGTAATTGCCTTATGTACTGAATTAAAAAAAAAACAGGATTGAAATGCTCTAGGATCCAGGAAGTTTATGGAGAAATCTTAGAACCAGATACGACCTATTTAAGTTAGGTGATAAGAACACATTTCACTTCCAATTTCATGTTGTCCCTTGGTCCTTGCTTCTCTTGAGTTCTCTCTCTCTCTCTCTCTCAGGAAAATTCTAAGGACCATGAAGGTCACTGAGGTTCGGGCATCTGCTAGTCTCTGGTGATGCCAGGAACTTATTTAATCTCCCCAGGTCTTGGCTTCATGCAGTTGTAGTATTTAATCAGATCAGGCAAGTAAGATGTTTAGCACTGTGCTGGCACCCAGTAAATGTTACATGAAATTATGAAGGAGGCAGAAGAAACCAGTCTTTGGAGTTTCATGTCCCTTGATGACTCAGGACATCTTATTTTCTCCTTGGTTCAAGACACCGAGAAGCTGAGATGCCTCAATTTGCTACCCACAGGCCAGGGCAGAATGACTGCTATGGAATTTCTATCAAAGAGCCAGTAGAGGGAGCTCCTCAGTAAAACTACTCTGGTCTACGTTTCCTTCATTTCTGTATAAGATAAATCTCTGCCCAGAGGCCCGGGACTTTTTCTCTACCAGAAATCTTTTACTTAGAGAAAACTGGAGCCCTCATCAAAAGACCTGGACCCAGTCCTGCTTTCAGAGAACCCAGGGGTTCTTGTACTTTAGAGACAGCTTGAGTCCCATGCCAAGGTTCAGCTCTTGGGCTACGGTGGCAAGTTGGAATAGAAAGTTCCTATTGGGGCTGGATCCAGAAGATGTGGGCCTGAGACTTTTGAAGCTAACGCTTCTCTGGCCCGTGGAATTTTGAGTATGCTCTAGCTTTAATAACCATCCTCTCCCTACAAAAATCTAGACTCAGTCCCTAAAAGACCTTGTTACAAATTTGTTATAAGGCAGTCGTGGAACCTGGATGCTGTGAAGCAGCAGAGTGAAGGGAATAGTCCTTGTGTGCTCTGAAGAACGTTTAAATGCAAGCATCTGCGAAACTCAATGATGGCCATGAAATCCTTCTCAGATAAAAGACCTAAGATGGCTGCCAAGAGGTGGCAAGACAGGCTCTACTGAGGCTCTGAGCCTCAGTTTTTCCACAGTTCCTTCTCTGCTCAGATTCCTCAGGTCGACCGGGGGGCCCACTATCAGGGGACAAACTTTTTTTCCCCACACTTATTTTCTGGTTCACAGTTAATCAGTGTCATAGTCGGAGCCCCAAGAGACGGTGGGAGATCTTTCCAGTCTGTCTTACAATTAACATTCGCTCACAGTCTGGTTTTGATTAGCAGTGGCCTCCTTTCTTTTAGGGTACCCAAGGGGCTCTGTGCCTCACCTACTTACAGGATGATGCATAGCTCAGGAGGGGCCCAGAATAAGATGAAGGCTTGCCATTCAGGGAGCTTAAGAACATGCGAGCGCTATTCTCCCTCCCCCTGCTGGTACGGTATCAAGAGTAACAACAGCTGAGGTTTACTGAGTATTGACAAGCCTCAGGTGCTGTGCTAAGAGGTATGTATACATTATCCCATGTAGTCCTTGCAGTAACTCAGTGAAATAGTTCCTTTACAATTTCCATTTTCAAGTTGAAAAGCTGGGCCTTGGCGAGGCTAATAACCTGGCCTAAGCCAGTGTATTAGCTGTATTCTGAAATACAGAGCAACCCCTCTTTGAGCCCTAGCCAGATTCTCCAGAACAGACAATAGTGGAGTTCCCTTCAGCCTCAGGGGCTGTTTCCAAGGGTAAGAGGAGCCTGGGCAGTGGCCCACACCTTGTTAAGTCCCACCCAGGCCCAATGGAAACATCTGATGTTCCTTGTCATTCCATTGTCTCATTTCCATAGGATAAGTGCAACCTGCCTTGGGAGGAAAAAATTACCACCATGATGAAACTCTTTACCTCCTTTTCTGTCTCTAAGATTATCCCTCTAACACCTGGCCAAGCCACCGAGAACAAAAGGGACTCATTATATCTTTGGAAATTTCATTGGATTCAGAATCTGGGGATGAGCTGGAAGACTGATAGCTGGGGACCTAATTCAAGAGTAGAATTCTTTAGGCCCTATGCTAGAAAAGAAAAGACTCTTTGGGAACTGCCACTAAGAATAATCTGGGGGCCAAGGGTAGGTAATGGGTGTTAGCAGCAGCTCTCAAGCTATGACTCCATCTACCCTGATTTGTAACTTTGCTTGGCTCTGTTCACCCAACTCTGGCTAAGGGTCAGTGTGGCTCCTTTGACATAGGGGCTTGGACCAGGTAGGAAAAGCAGAGGCTGTACAGCTAACATCAGAGGAGGCACTTCTCCTTAATCATAGATGACGAAGGCCCTGCCTTCAATCACTCCATGAGCTTAACTCTCCTACTACCCTCCACTCCTGAAGTCAACAGAGGGAAGCTGTCCAGTGAGAAGGTAGGTTTCTGATGACCAGAAGGAGAAAAGCCGATACTGCCTTGAAGAGCCTGAGAACCACGGGCTACAGGAAGAAGGCCCAAGCTTGTCCCAGGTCCCTCCTACCCTGTCTTCTCATCCCCTCGTCTCTAGGGCTGACACCAAATGTTTTGACTCACGGAATAACTTGCTGCTCTGGGCCAACAGTATTAGCAAATTGGTTCCGATGGGTTTGAAAAATGTTCAGTTACAAATGAAGACAAAACTTTGGTCTGGATTGTAACGGGAGCATTACTAATGTTTTGACCGTATCTGGAGGTCATGCATATGAAGAGTTCATTCTGATTAGGGATTTGTGGCCCAGTTCACTTAAACACGCAGACACCGAGCCCTCAGCAAGGGACCAGCTTTCATCGTGCTGCAGCTTGCTTCCTCTGCATCCTGGTTAGAGCCCTCCAGCGCCAAACGGGTTACAGGGTATTTATGTTTTCCTTGAAATCCCCTTCAAATGCATGACAGTCTCCCAAGGGACCCAAAGGGGTGGGGTATTAGGGACAGAGATGCCTTGAGAAAGGGGGAAACACTAATAACAATAGAAAGCATTCACTGAACACCTGTTATACACCAGGCAGTGTCCTAAAGCACTTCGCACATCTTCATTTACTTCTCGTAGTAACCCTAGGAGGGGGTACTAGTATTATTCCCATCTTATAGATGAGGAAACAGGGAGGTGATCGAACTTGTCCAAGGTCTCAGTCTATTAAATAGGCAGGATTTTCATCCAGGCTATTTGGCTCATGCTCTGAGCCCTGTGCTAGATTCTCTCCTCTTAATGGAAGGATCTCCAAGGTGCTGGCAGGGGACTGGGCATGTATAGATCCCAAATGAAAAGGGATCCACATTCAGTCTGGTGTTATATTTGCTGTGGATAGTCTGCGGAAGGCCAGACATCACAGGGACTAATGGGCCCAGAGAAACCTGTTGCCTGAGGCCTGAGGAACTCCTGATCCCTCCATTCCAGGGCCATAGAAGAAGACTGTGATAACAGTACCTTTAACACAAACATGCCCACTCCTCCAAACACCCGAGGAGCTCCTTAAGGAAAAGAATTATTCAACTTGCTCTGAGCGACAGTCATGAGATTGCATAAATTATAGAGCGGGTGGACTCTGACCCCTTGTTTTAGAGATGAGGTCAAAAGAGGCCAAGTGAATTACCGACGTCCACTAGGTTAAGCAGCAGAGCCTGGGCTAGAACCGAACTGACTCCTGGTTCAGTCAGGCTTTCTGATCACAGCGTGTCAGATAAAAGTATACAGTGAAAAAAAAAAAAAAAAAAAAAAAAAAAAAAGTATACAGTGGTTGCTGATGAAGGAGGCTACTAGTACTCAAGACCCCACCTTCTAGAAAAGAAAGGGAGGTGTTTTTCTAATCTGTGTCGGGAACTAAAGCCGGGAGGGAGAGTCAGCTTGCACCAGCTCACAGGGCAAGTTAGGGAATGAGCTCATTGATTTCTGTTCCCAAATATGCAGCTCACCAGCTACATAGGTGGTGGGTGGTTAGCCTTCAAGAGTCTGAGAGCTTATACATCAGTAGGTTAATGTAGAGCAGGAGAAATCCTATTGTCTTGGAGGAGGTGGCTGAAGAAACGTTTTTAGGGAGGAGCCTGTTTTGCTCTTTTCTCTTACATCACCTCCCTCAACGATTTCGTTTTCCAAATCTAAGTGAATTCGATATAGAAAAATAAGTAGAAGCAAATGACCCTCGGAGTGAATTGGGATGCTAACTGCTGCCCTAGAGTGAGGGTAGGTGAAGCCACGCCCCTCTCAGACTTGGTCATTCTTAATAACCAAGACATGGTGGTACGGGTAAGTCCTATAATTCCGGGACCCAAGAACCCTAACAAAATCAGCCTGTGGGCTTGCAATAGGATGAACTGCCATAAAAACCTGGCATCATCCCCAAATACTACCAAGTCTCTGGAACTAGAACCTGGATCTTAACGGATGAACTTTTTTCTTTCCACCTGGTACATCCACACCCCTTAACACGCTCATATAAACTCATGCATGAAAGGATTCCTGATATAGTGGGACACAGGACATACAAGTTTGCAACAGGGAAAGGAAGCCTATGGTGGCTTATTGGTCAGGCAAGGGCTTTATAAGTTCATAAGAAATCAGGGTGGGTGTAGGGCTTACTGAAAGAAGAATGTGGGCCGCTAAAGGCCTCTTTCACCTTTTGGACTATTAGTACCGTGGCGGCAAGCAGGATCCATGTCTTATCTCTGAATCTGCAGAGACTAGTATATGGCCTGCTATCTAGTGGACCCTTCATGATGTTGATGAGGCCATGGGGACTGGGTAAGTTACTACTTTCTTCTGTTCTCTATTAGAGAATGAGGTCATTGAAAATCAAGACCTGGATGAGGAGTAGATAGTCATACTTGCCCCCAAAGAATCACTGAGGGACTCTCACAATGTCCAAAGAGAACTTGGAACATCTGCCCCAGTGGAGAAGAGGAGACTTGAGTCTTGTCCCTCGGCTCCAGTGAGTCAGACACAGATGATCTTCTTACACCCATACCCTTGAGGTCCAGACTTGTGCTAAGTATTGACTGGCCCCCTTTCTACTTACCTGGGTGTCTCCAGTTTCAGGACTGCGAGCTGCTTGGAGAAAAGGGTTATGGGCTGTGAGCTGAAGGGAAAGGTCCAGGGAAAGCTTCCCAGGCCTCTCCCTTGCTTGGCAGGGTCAATGAGAATAGTTCCCTTGACTTTCAGTAGGGTAAGGAGAGGGGAGGTAGATTTTACCCAGCATCTCCCAAGAGGAGTACCTGAGTATGTGAAAAGGTCTAAGAACAACTCTGCTAGCTTCAGAAAAGGAAGAATCTACCCAGGAAAGACAGGCATATGGTGGAAATGCCATCCCACAACGTGCCATGAGAAGATGCTCCCAAGTCACTTTTCTGTTGCTTCCTTGGGCCCGTCAGTGGCCAGAGGTATAATCATTAAGACAACAATAAAAAATATTAGTAATACGTCAGATACTTGGTGTATGCCAGGCACTGTGCCAAGCCCTCTGCAAATAACTCAATAAATCATTATAAGAACTCTTTGAGGTGGGTACTATTATTACTCTCATTTTAAGTGTCAAGAAACCAAGACTTAGAGAGTTTAAATAACTGGTGAAAAGTTACATAACCAACCAAATACAGGAGTCAAGATTCGAGCCCAGCTATGTTTGGCTGCAGAGCCTGAACTATTCGTCGCCATACTCAGGACACTGTGAGGTCTAGCCTATCAGAGACCTACGTCCACCTCTACGGCTCAGTGACGTGAGACAGGGAGGCAGGGTTTTCAAAATTTTAACATCTTCCTCTGTGCACGCACATATGTGCAGACTCATGTATCAGGTATGTAGAAGAGTGCTTTTGGATAAGCCACCTCATTTCCCATTTCATTCTCAATAGGCATTATAATGTGAATACTCCCACTTTTTAGGTGAGGTTAGCAGGTCACAAAGAAGCTACATAATTTGCCAGAGATCATACATCCACTTGGTTTTTTGAATCTGTGTGGTTTGATACCAAGTCCCTGGCTCTTTCACTATGACATATTGCCACAATAATGAGACATGCTCAGAGTCAGCTAGCATTTATTAAGCACCCACCATGGGTTAAGCACTGTGCTAGGCTCATTCATAAACAGTAAGTAACCATTCATTGATTGGTCTTTCAATCCACTAACTCGGGCTGTCACTGCAGCAGCCTCGAAGTCTAGTCAAGGTTATATGAAAGAATAAGAGTAACTCCTTTTCCTCTTTTCTCTAGGTATTCTCAGTAGCTAAGTCCAAGCTAAATATTTCACAAAAGGGTGTTGCTGTCTCCTGAAGGACCAGGAAGAAAGAAAAACTAGATTAAGGTTGAAAAACTCAAGTCTTAAAGTCCCCGATTCAGTGATGGAGGGTCCATAGTGTCTTTGTTCTCCATGTTGGATGCATTTTTAATGCCGTTCTATTTCCACTCTAGTCCACCTCACATTTCTGAGGCGCCCTCTAGCTTTGCTCCTTCGAGGGTAAGAAGTAGGGAGGCAGTTGATGATGGAAGAAAACATTCCCTTTCTTCTGGGGTCCATCAGGAATATAGGACTGTCTTCCTCCTGACCCTTTCAGTCTCAAACCCTAATTCTTCCATGTCGACATCAATTGAATGTAGTGCCAAAGTCATTGCTGAGAACCTATCATCCTAGACCAAGAGATCCCTGGGCAGACTTTGGAGCAGTGGTGAGATAAATAACAATTAATAAGTACTAAGTAATTAGCAAAATTATTCACAAAGCAAGCTAAGTATTTTTTGTATTTGTTTGTAGATGGTGAAACCTAAGTACATATCAGGCAGAAGAGCTGCTTGATGGAGCCAAGCTCGAAAGTGGTGGGTGGGGATTGGATAGATGCTTCATTTCCAAGGCCCAGACTCTAATCCAAGGCTTCAGCAGACGAGGGAGAGATCTGCAGATGAACTCTCTCTTCAGAGCTGTGACACCCTCACCCGCAAACGGTGGACTTTTCACCAAGTGAGACTTGGTTAGAGGAGAAGAAAACCCCAACCCCAATGGATGAAAAATGGAGACTGCTGAAGTTTTTTGCTGCAGCTGGGTTATTTGCTTGATGAAGGAAAATGAGCAACAGTCTTCTCAGTCTGGGATCTGGGTTACTTTTCACCTCTTCCTGCCTAGGCTGGCTTCATGGGTGTGCGACATGTGTACTCACGTATGGCCCTGTGCTCAGAAGGGCCGAGTGCTTGGTTTAATCCTCTGCTGTCATTGTCTTGAAATTCTTAATAATTTTATCTTTGCACTTGTGTTTTATAAGTAGAGTCTCTGGGACAATGGAGAATGCACGAGTAGGGAAGACACAAGCCATATATGTGTTTACCGGTTCTTGCTGCCCCATTGGGTTGGCAGTACCCCAAGAGCACAGAATTCCAGTGGGAGCCCAGTAAGATGCAAAGCAAGTCAAAGGTGAGTCTATGAGAAAGTGGGGCCATAGACAGCACCAAGAGGTCATGCTGTTGAAACCAGAACTTGCTTAAATGTAGAAAGAAGGCAGTGGGGGTTCTATGAAACACTAATGACCAAGGAACCCTACCCTATCATTTCTTACTCATGTTCCTTCCCTCTATTTGCCAACCACCTATGCTGAAAAGGATGACACGGAAGCAAAGGGCAGGAGAGAGCAGCCCATAGTTCCTTCTCCTCTCAGTCCTTCCTTACTCATAAGCAAGGTGAAGTCAGAGATGATGGTAGAACGTTCACATATTCGAAGTCAGATGAAAGCAGTTGAGTTCATTTTGTTCAACGTGTCCATTGTTCTGCTAAGGACTGAATACGTATGCATGTGTAACCTATTAAATACAAATTGTGTGATTTTGGTGACTCTGCAAATGAATTAAATGCTCTTACGTTTGCATTTAAAACTAGCATTGCACAATATAAAAATGGATGGTAAAATTCATGCTAATAATTGGGAATTTTTATTTTTATTTAGCATGGCATTAAACAGCAAATAAAAAACACCATGACAAGATGAGAGAGAGAGACTCAAGGAAAAAAGCTTTATATTTTAGTACCTTTAACATCACTTTTTTCCTGCGTTTTGAACAAGGGGCCCTACATTTGTATTTTATACTGGGCCCCATGAATTATGTAGCTGGCCCTGCTCCTACCCTTATTTTTCTTTTCAGAACCAGAGGCAAAGCACTAGAGCTCATCCAAGGCAATGAAGGGAACACTTGGACTTGATTCTTCTCCTAAGCGGGTGAGCATCTGCTTGCAGTAATGGCCTCCAACGTTGAGCGAAGGGGGAACCGACACTCCTGAATGAATATGAGGAAACCCCAGGCAAATTCAGGTTCACCACATACACTCAGGGACGTCAGATCCACCCCTAAACTGGAAGTGGCATTTCTCCGTTGGCATCTTCACACTTGACAGAGATGAAGAGAGTCCAGTCTTTTGTGTGCTGTTTGTGAGCTCATGTATGGAGAGAACTCTGCACACACACACACACACACACACACACACACACACGCACATGTGGGTGCTGTTGTGGTCTTGGCACACACATGTACATGCACATAAGTGTTTGCATGTGATGTGCGCTTGGGCACCTGGTAGAACCTGAGAGAGGCAGTCTTTACACGGATCTCTGGGACGGGGGTGGGGATAAGGAGGGTTGGCTGACCCACACAGAACACCTTTGAGGCTGGGGTAACGATGGCGTCTTTCTGGAACATGGTCCTCAAGAGACTACAGCTAAGAGTGGAGAGCTGTCCTGATGGGTTTGGGGGACTGTGGGGGACACATGGCTCTATTTCCAGGACCAGTTTTTCTTGTAACCACTCTCCTCTCCCTTTATATCAGAAGAAGACAAACACTTGTTGACTTAGGTAAAGAACAGAAACAATTTTGACTTCCTTCTGAAAGGAGTGACACAGTGACCCCACTGCCTCCTAGGCTGTGAAAGACTATTCCCTTCCACTACTGGACAAAAAATGAGGGGAGAATCTCATGAACGAGGCACTTAAGTGATGTGGACAGTGGATGTCGGGCCTGCTGGCCTGCTTTTACTCCACACCAGCAGGTCCATAAGGATGGAGTCGCCATCCACTCTGCTTTCTTTAGCTTCATACCAACAGCAGGCTCAGTGCCAGTCTGTGCCCCCTTCTCACCTCCAACCCCATTTCTTTGCCTTTGGGTTATTCTAGCTCTGGAGCCATGCGGTGACAATGGCATTGCTGATTCTAACTTCCAAGTACCCTCCCCAAATCTCCCATCACCTCTGCTGAACAAGATTCACTTCTCTTGTTAATTTGGTAACCCAGCCAGCTCCCCACGAGGAAAAAGCCACTAACAGCTTCAGAATCACATCCCCATCTGGGTGGTCTTCGCCACCACCAGCCCACCAAAGTATCTTTGCCTTTTATCTTTCCCATATTTCCAAGTGCATTTTAATCAGACATTCAAATGGCACCCCAATGTCTATATTTAAAGGCCATGGGGGGAGTGAATTCTCCCCTCTAAAGAGACTTGTGCTCCGCCTCCCAGAAGTGGCTGCTCATCGGAGCGGCGTTGATTCCGCTTTCCTAGAAGGTCATTTGCAGGGGAAAACACAGTACTACTGCTGAGCGTGCTGTCTGCTTCCCTAGATTAAAGAAAAACCAAAAGAAGCCCCGCTCTCACACACACGGAATTCCCATCGAGGACGTTTGACCAACACCAGGCGCAGAATTTTTCCCATTAAACTTAAAGCTTAGGATGAAAGATATGGGGGTGGGAGAAGGGGTACCGTTTCAGCATTTTCAACCCTCTGGAGGATTTGAACTCTGGCCCCCAAAGTCAAATGGCTGATGTTCTAAAGTCCCCTCTCTCTGTCCCTCCACCTCTCTTCCCCAAGCTCCCTCCTAACAAAGAATGACTCTCTTTGCTACACACAATAAAGCCCTGGTGGATTTACCCAGATTAGAGAACCCCTTGAAGTCTCTGTCAAAACTAATCTTCTCAGGAGAAACACTTGTTGGTAACCACCCTGCTTTGTGCAGCAGTAGGGAAACCAGGGCTCTGCTGGAGAAACCGGCCTCTGACCCCGCCATTGCCACATGGCACCAGCCACCACCCAATCCCTGACCTCGCAGAACGTCCCCTCCCGCCCCCAGACTACTACACACGCCCTGCAAGCCCGCGCCCCCATTTATTGACCTTCTCCACTTCAAGCTGGGCCCATCCCAGCACCAGCCCCCCAAAGCAAGGAAGCCAGCACCGTGGCTTCCTAGACTCTGAGAGGCCCTGGCTGCGTGCCAGCCTCTCCCTCCGCCGCCACAATTTAACCCTCCACCCTGCGGAGTTCAGCCTCTCTTGTCTTCAAGCTGCAAAGTTTGCCAGGCGCCTTTTCCGGCGGATTTTCTCCACACAACCGGCCCTAAGAAATCATGCACAGAGATTTCCCTCTACAGGTGGTTGTGAGCTGTAGCAGTTTTTGCTCTTGCAGTAGAAACGTGGTGTGTTTTTGTCTTTAATTTCATTTTACCCGCTATTAAGGGTTTAAAACAATTATTTTCCTTGCACCCACTAAAGACTTAGCATTTCTCCAAATAATGGCAAGAGAGATTAAATTCTCTATGCAAGAAATGTTACCACTAGCATCACCACCACCATGCCCTGACTCTCTTCATCTCCCCTCGCTCCCCCACTTTGCTCTGACTTCACGAAGCCTTTTCGGAACTAAAATTTCATATGCAAAATAATTACAAGAATGAAAACACTTAGTGAATGAGAATCCATCCAAAATACGACAAAGTGGACAAATTGCCCACGACAGAATCCCCCTCCATCCCTCCACCACAAAACAGCAGGGTGGGGGGAGAGAGACAGTATCCCCTCCCTAGTTTGACACCACAGGATTGTCTTCCAGCTGGCATGACTCCTGCAAAAACCACACACACACCCAACCCCAGCAAAGCCTGCTCAAGAAGTCAAGGCGATTTGTACAAATATAATTGTTCAATGAAATAGACAGTAATCATGGCCAGTCATACAGCTCTAGTCCTCCAAACATCCACCAACTGACATCATAAACTTTGCAAAAGCCAAACACAAGACAGTGCACGGTATAACCTACCTTGGCGAGCTCCTTCACTTTTTGTGCAAATGTTTTCCCTTCCGCACGCTTCACAGAGATTTCTAGGGAAATTTGGAAGGACTGGTGAGGGGGTGGGAGAGGTGAGGGAATGAGGGTAATATAAATAAGGAAGCGTTTTAAATGCACCACGCAAAAAAGCTCGGGATTTCACGTTCTGTGTCTGCACTCTTCCCGGAGCAAAGCAAAACAGTTCGCGTTCAGTGCCAGACTTGGAGGGAGAGGGAGAAGAGAGAGGGAGGGGGAGAGAAGGAGAGGAGAGAGGGAGGGGGAGAGTAAGAAAAAGGGTGGGGGAGAATGGAGGAGAGAGGGAGAAGAAGAGAAAGAAAGGAAGTGAGGGAGAGATAGAGGGAGAAGAGAGGGGAGGTAAGCGGGGAGGGAGGGGGAGAGAGAGAAAGAGAAGAAAGGAGGGGGAGAGCCGGAGGAAAGGAGGAGAGAGAGGAGGCAGCCCCCTTCCCACGCTCCCACCCCCATACATTCAGGCACCTCCTGAGTAACTGATCAGAGCAAGAACTCATCACCCACGTTCGAAAACCCCGTTTGGGGACCAAGTCCCGATGCACACACTCTCGGGGGCTATATATAGACAGACCCTAATGATATGCATTGCATTCTGAGCGTAAATGTGTGTGTGCGGATTACATACGGTTCCTTTGACAGGTATGATTTTTTTTTAATTTTTATTTATTTATTTATTTAGCACTGCAGTGCGTCTGATTATATCTGTTTGGATTTTTTTTTCTCTTTTTTTTTCCATCAGGAAAACATGCATCAATTTTGAGGGCGTTCGGTAAAAATGGTGGGGGTCTCAATGCCTACCAAACCCTGGCTTTTTTTCCCCCTGC
Organism: Phocoena sinus; assembly: GCF_008692025.1. NCBI lineage: Eukaryota > Metazoa > Chordata > Mammalia > Artiodactyla > Phocoenidae > Phocoena > Phocoena sinus. The sequence goes on along the minus strand of NC_045770.1, from coordinate 94,041,801 downwards.
AAAGCTGGGATATTTGCAGAGTTGGGGCTGTTTGAAAAGGCTCCAGCTCTGGCTCGGTGTAGCACGCCCAGTTCCAGCAGTGTGTGCTATTGACCTGCATTGACGTCAGTGCGTCATTAGGTCTCCCTTAGAAACACTGACTTTCAAAAATAGTATCAAATTAATTCAGCTGGAGCCTGGTGAAGAAAGGCTACTAGCTGGAATCAGCCATAAAACTCCAGAATTTTCAGCCCTAGATCTCTTCTTCTTTTTCTAGGAGCCAAATAGAAATCAGATTGTATGGAAAATGCCATTGATGGGATTTTTTTTTTTCCTTAAGAAAAGAGACTAAATTAGATTGCAAAAACCCAGAACTGCTTCTCTTTTTTTTTCTTTCCTCTCTTTTTTCTGATCTAAAAATAACCCCTTGCTTGAGCTGACTGCGGTATCTTTTGTGTTGCAGCTCTCTGCTTTTAGCAGTGTGGTCCTGGTGAAGGGTGGAACACAGTGCAGATATCGATCTATTGATATTTGCAAAGCCAGGAATTAATTTCAATAAAACAGGTGCGCCTCAGTGGTGGTGGGTAATAAAGAAGCGGGGGTGCCCAGGGGGAGATTTATGCCATTCGCATTGTGCCGTTTCATTTTTTTCCAGTTCACCTTTTTAAGATATAATTCCCATCCCACGTGTCTCACGTGGCCTCTGACCAGCACATGTAACCCCCATTCATACAAACACAGAGCACCAGGGCATTCACGCTTAGCAGAGACAGCACATTCATAAGCAAAGGCTCTGGGATCTTCCCTCCTCTCTGGGTTGCTTGGCAGAAAAGGCATAGCAGCCACCCACCGAAACAGGTTGAAGTTTAATTGGGGGGATTTAAATATTCAATCTGATAATTAGATTATATTATTAAAATCCGCATGTATTAAAAATCTGCTTTTTCTAGGGGAGCAATCACCCCCCTCACATAGCTCACGATACAGTTCTAATTGGTCTATTTTACAACTATACAGTTTTCGACATACCTATGAAGTATATACAGGGGTATAGAGAGGGCCTCCCCCATAGAAGCAAGGTGGGTGATAGATACCACTCTCAAAACTCTGGGAAGGGGCATATTGGATTTCTCTATTTTCAGAGGAGGCAATTTACAGTAGTTTCATGGAGTCTTCATTGCCCACATTTCTTGCTTCCCAACCCTCTCGCCCTGACCCACTCTCCTCCAATGTGCTGCACTTGTGCCTCTGAGTGAAAAAAGAATTCGGTTTCTCTGACCCATTCAGTCTTTGGCCTCTGCTGAGACTGTTAATGAGGGGACTAATTAGGGCCATTGTGTACAGGGGCCCTCCTGGGAAGCATCTGGATGACAAGGGATGTGGGGGGCCTTGGGTGGAGAAGAAGAAGCTTCCATGATGTACTTAAATAACGTGACAAAATTAAGAGGGCCCTCAATTTTTTTTGATACACCCACAAGGTCAGGTTTCCCATTCATCGTCACCCGAGGAGAGAGAGAGAGAGAGAGAGAGAGAGAGAGAGAGAGAGAGAGAAGGGGTAAGATCTTGTCATTGTCAACATTTTCAAACGAGGACAGAAAATGCATAATTCTATTATGCCAGGCTAGTAGGTCAGGGGAGTGCAGGGCAGAAAAAAACCAAACCCCATCTGCCCCTCGTCAGCCCCAAGGAGAAGCATTGAGGGCTAGTAGGGCTAGAGTTTATCTAAGGACAGTTTCTGGTTTTTGGAGGAAACTTCAACTGAGGACAGACTGACCATGTGATTTTCCTTGTCTCTTCCCCTCTTTCCTCTCTGAGGGCTCAGGGAGGACAAGACAATTGCCAATGGTTTGTGCTGCCACAGCGGCGGCAGCAGCAGCAGCAAAAGGGAGATGCTGTGAGAAAACCCAGTGTTCCTCTCTCCCCCAACCCAGCACTTAACAGACTTTGGTAAAGACACCGATCATGTGGATGCTTCCAGCCAACCAGGCACCTGCAAACCACTACCCCAGCTTGCAAAGGCTCCCAGACGCCCTTCATCACAAATGCACTCATTCACAGAAACTTACAGTCATTCGTGCACCTGCACACAACGACATTCATTCATATTTTAGCCGCAACTGCAGTCACACGTTTGCCTGCAAAGGCTGAGCAAGTGTGCACAGCAGGAATGTGCCTTTAGAAGGCTGCATTCTACCCCTCCCTTCTTGCGCGCACGCACGCGCACACATGCGCGCTCACACACACACATATACACACCATCACTCCTGGCCCCACTTCCTTCCCTGAAACAAACACATTTCTGCTATTCAGACGGTTGAATCCCCAGCCTGTATAAAGACCTATTGACCTCGGAGGAGATGCCCAAGTGCTGGCAAAGCTGCAATTGCCTAGGTGGATGAGGGGGCCAGTTCTTTTCCTGGCCTGCTTTCCCTCCCTTGGCAGCCTGGTGAACAAAGAGAGGGCCAAGGGAGGGGCTTGCAGTGTGGCCCAAGACTGCACAGTGCCCCACTTGGCCCGTTCAGATCTTGTACTCTGGGGAGAGGTGAGAGTTGTGGAGGGCTGTCAAGTCCTGCAGGAGCCAAGATTTGGCATTCCCAGGCTCTGGGACTCCGTGTTGGTCTGGACACTGAGGTTGGGGAGCTGGGGATTCTCCATTTGGCCCTCCAGAGGCACTTGGCAATTTCTCCCTTCTGTTCTGTGCCCCTGGAGGTTGACCTGCAGGGCCCCCATGGACTCTGGATCTCTGGTTCAACCAATGGGGGGCCCTGCCAGGGAAATCTGAAGACAGAAGGACAGCACCATCTTCCTCCCTGCCAAGCTATGGGTTGTCTGTGGCCGTGTTCCTCTTTGGCAGGGCAAAAGTCCCCGAATCCACATTCCTCATTGGTTCCTACTGGCTACTGAAAAAATCTCCAGTCAGAATGCTGGGTAAGTCGTGCTTGTTTTATGGACAAAGAAAAGGTGAGTTTTTTCAGTTAAGTTCATTAAATTAAACGACATATGCTGCTGGAGATATTGTAGCATAGCAGTTAAGGAGAGCGCTGAAAGTGGACCATCAGCACAACTGTTTACTGCCTTTGTGATCATGGGCAAGTTGCTTAATTTCTCGAAGCCTCAGTTTCCTCCCCTGTAAAATGGGAATAATAATGATAACAGCATCCTGCCCTTAGAATTGTTACAAGAACTGCATAAGGTAATGTATGTGAAAGTGTGTAACACACTGCCTGGCATAGAGTTAGCCCACAATAAATGTTAGCTATTTAACTATTAAGACTATAAGCATACATTCTACAGATGACCATCTATGGGGCATCTAGAACTTTCAAAGTTTTGGCCCATGGCCAACAGTAAGATTTTCATTTTATATCATAACCTGAAGATAACACACACAAAGCTGAAAGATTATAATACTTAGCCTTACAACTTGCGATGCACTCTGATATTCCTTCATTTGCTCTATTTCATCACACACACACACACAAAATGTGGGTCCCAACTCATCAGTGGAGAAACAGTGATCTGGTGGATATTCCGGGGGTCAATGCTCTGTCCTTAAAGGTGACAGAATAGGTAAAGACCATATCCTCATGTCTTCTAAACAGGTGTAGTCACATTAATGGGGGAAAAAAATCAGTTGGCGATACTCTCTACAGAATCTGAAATTCAATGAGCATTTGAGTGGACTTACATGTACAGAAGCCAGGAGTTGGGGAAGGGGACCCAAGTATAAAACATGGTGCTTGCCCTCAAGGAGTTTATAGTTGAGTACCAGTTAAGATCCATTCACTCATTCATTTAACAAACTGAGCACCTACTATGTGCGAGGAAGCACTGTTCTGCATCAGTGAACAAGTTCCTGCCTCACCAACCTTATCTTCTCACGATAGTGCCAGACAATAAACAAATAACCGAAGAAGCATTATACGGTGCAGACAGTGGTAAAGGCTCTTAGGAAAAGGTAAGAAAAAAAAATAAAAAAAGCAAAGGTAAGGAAATGTAGAGTGACTGATAGGAAGGCCTATCCTAGATAAGGTAGTCAGGGAACACCTCTAAGAAAAAGGTATTTGACCAGAAACACGAAGTGAGGGAGTGAACCCTGTAAATTCTAAAAGAAAGGCACTCCATTAAGAGGGGCCAACAAGAACGAAGGCTCTGAGGCAGAAATGGAATACTCCAGAAACAGGAAGAAAGTGGTTAGAAATCAGGGAGTCTATGAAAGGTAGATGGGGCCAGATGACGTAGGGTCATGAAGGTCACGTTAATCTTAAGTTACATCTGAATGTGATGGGGAACCATTGTAGACATGGGGGCAGGAGAGTAACATGATCTGGTTTATGTTTTAAAAGGATCACACTTGCTGCTGTGTGGAAAACCGACTGAAGAGGGCAAGAGGAAAGCAACTGAACGGGTCAGGAGGCTATCATGGCAGTCAAACAAGAGATGATGGTAGCTTGGATAAGACTGACGGAGATTGATGGAGGTGGCAAGAAGTGATGGGATCAGCAGCACCTACTTTGAAAGTCGCTGCCTCTCCATATCCATAATACAACGTAGAACGTGAGGTGCCAAGATAGAGTACACTGTGTTGTGGGAACTCAGATGAAAATTACATCTGGCTGTGGGATGAGCTGGCACTTGAGCTGTGTCTTCAAGGATGAGTGGGTAGAAATGGCAAGGGAGGAGAAGACATTCCAAAGAAAGGGAAAAGCATATGAGTAAAGGCACAAAAGAGGGAAGGCAGAAGGCGTGTTTGAGGACCCGGGGCAGTTCTGTGGATTATGGTAGGCCTGAAAGGGCAGAATGGGAGGTAAGATTGAACAGGTTTGTTTGGGATAAATCACAAAGGGCCTGCAGTGCCATGATACAGTTTGGGCAATGGAGAGCCATAGCATGTTCCTAATGAGGGTTTTATGTGACCAGAGCTGAGCTTTAGTGTATTGGGTTAACGAGAGGCTGCAGGGGAACCTGATAGTTTCTGCTCTGGGCCTCTGTAGATTCATTCATTAAGGCAATCTTTGACTTTAATCCTAAATCTTTTGTTCCAGCCAGACCAGCCTTCTCCCTGACCAGTGGGCTGCCTACAACCATCCCTTCCTCCTTGCCTTTACTCATGTAGTTCTCAGCACCTAGGACACCTTCCCCAGCTCCTGTCCATTTATTCAAAACCTCCCCATTCTTCTCTGGCTTCTTGGCCTCTACTGCTCTCCCCCTTCTATCAAAGCACTTGTCTACACCACTCATGTTGGCTCTTAACCTCATATAGTCACTCACATTTCCTTAAGTACATATTTCAAGAACGTAGGTAGGCCTTTCCCTAAGAGATGTAAACTCCTTTCGGTCAAGGACATTACCTGGCATTCCCTTTGGCTTCTCCACAGTGCCTGGCACTCAGTAGCTATTCAATTATATTGACCACCCTCATACCTAATAAAGTGAGTGTTGAGAGCCAAGTGGCCTCCTTAAAAGCCAAGAGTAGAAAGGCAATTGTCCAGATATACTGACATTTAGACACACAGCCCAAGGGGAACTATCTCCTTGTCTCCAAATGTCTTCCATTCCCTGATCATCCCAGAAACGAACACATTAAGAACTGGACACACTTAGGTTTTGCCTTCCATAAAAGAACCGTCCTGGGGAATTACCTCTGCTCTAGAGACTATAATCCACATTCAAGAGAACACACCAAGCCCATGATTTCCCACAGGGAAACAGGGAAGTGGGCCTGGGTCAGATGCAGGTCCTCTCCTCTCCCCCTCACACCTCTGCCCCTCCTCCAGCGCTTGGTGGTTTCCCTGCATCCGGCTCCCACCCTCTGTGCCACATCATCCATCACTTTTCCCTGAGATGGTTTACTTTAGGGATTTCCACTCTAGAGCCACCCTCCCACCCCGTTTCACCGGGCACGGGAACTAGCAAGCAGTGAGACACAAGTTTCAAGATAGCAACAAGCCTGCATGGACTCTCTCAACACCTGACACCCTGCAGGAACATGGGTCACTTAAGGACACCACGCAAAGGCACAGATGATGGGTTTCCTTCTCTGTTGCTGTGGACACTCAATTCGGTGCGTGGCCTGTCCTTGGCCTCCAGCGCTCACTGGCTCTCCCCAGGTGCTTCGTGTGCCATTTCCGGGAGAGGTTTTGGGGCCGGGGGAGTCAGCGAGGTCACCGACCCGGGAAGGATGCAGATATTAGATTCTCGCCCGTGGGCTGAGCTCGGTGCTCGGCACAGGATCCAGTAAGCCAGGGCACCTGACCCAACCCAGCTCAGAGTCTGGCGGTCGAGACCAACCGAGGCGTCTACGCCACAGCGTCGGCACAGTAACGGAGGCCAAAGATGGCTGCGGGCTCCCCCTCATTTCAAAACCTCTTCTCCCCGCCTCCCTCCCAAGCCAAGCTTAGGTTTAAATCTGGAACCGTCTCTTCCCTTACAAAAGAGTCCCCCTACTCTGCCTCCTTCTTGCATCCCTGAAACTCAGGGGGGTGGGGGTTAAGGAAGGGAGACCTCCTTTCACCGAGTTCCATCCCGTTCCCCCACAACTGGGCTAGCATGGAGCTCAGCAACCCTGGCCGGCAACCCTGGTCTCCAAGTCCAGGACAGAGAAGGGCGGCGGTGCCGGGGCCTCGGGCGGGGACGTGGCTGCACGACGCAGACTTCCCCTCCGCCTCCTCAGGCAGGCCCGCCCCCACCGCGGCGGCCTCCCTCCCACGCGTGGGAGCCGAGCGGCTGCGGCGGCCGGGTGGAGCCTGCCGTTCACGCGGGCGGCACGCGGCGCTGCGCCCCGGGCACGTGAGGGGGCGGGGCCTGCGCCCAGGATCCCCTCTCGCCGCTGCTTGCGTAGGAGCGCGGCGCCCGCCCCCGCCCGCGCCCGCTCCGCCCCGCCCGGCGCTACCGCCCTCGCGCAGCTGAACGCGCGGCCTCCGTCCCGAGTGCTCCCGCGCGTGGGCGAGCCCCGGAGCCGGGGGAGCTGGAGCTGTGCGACTAGGAGCTAGGGGAAGGAGGGGGGGCCGGAGGGGGGAGGAGAGGGAGGCACGGGGGTAGGGGCTGGCGCCCGGCGCTGCACTAGGCCCTCTGACGGGGCAAGCCCCCTCCCCCAGTCCCTCCAAAGGCTCTCCCGTACCCTCCGGGGTTTTCCTACATTTGGGGCGAGGAGAAGTAGGGATGCGGAATACAGCTGCCGGCTGGTGGAGGCGAGGGGTGCGGTCAGATGCGAGGATACCCCCTTAACACCCCGCCCCCCCATCCACCCACGCGCGCGTGTTCTCCCAGCGCTGATGATGCCCTGCCCGCTCCGCTGCTCTGGCTCGGCTCGTGACTCTGCTTCGTGCTGGCAAGATTCCGCAGCGTGCACTTGGGGGCGGGGGCGGGAGGTTGGCTCCCAGCCTTGCCCCTTGAGCTTGCCACCCTCGGGCCTGCCCAACTGCCAGGCACCCCACTTACCTCCCCTCACCCCGCCTCCAGTGACTGTGGCTTCCCACACCAGGTCATTGCCAGACCCAGACCCCGTGTCCCCGTCCACCCTATGGGACACTCTTGTGTCTCCATCCTGCGCCTGGTTGCCCTTGATGGCATTGAAATCTCCCATGTTTTCCTCTGGGCCCCACAACCCCACCTCCGGAGTCCACATGGTTGCTGGCGGCAGAGGGGGAGTAGGGCGTCCCACAGGCTATCCACACGGCCCCTGTGGTGTACACCCTCTTGGAACAGGGCAGTGGAAAAACAAACAGGAACTCCGCAGGAGATGGATCCTAAACACCAGCTCATTTCCACTCTTTGTTGATCACCCAAGCACGTGTCCCTAACCCCCCCCCCCCAAGTAAATATTGTGGTTTGGTTCCATTCAGCACCGAAGAGTACGCATTCGCTGCCCCTGCTAACTGGGCAGCAAGGCCTAGCCCAGGTTTCTCTCCTCTGGGTTGCAGTGCGTCTGACGCAGGGTCTGAGGTGAGGTGGTGTGTGTTGGACACAGAGGTAGGGTGAGAAATAAATATGAAAGGCGAGAGATACCCGGAAGTCAGGTCCGGCCCTCTCCCAGTTGTTAACACCGTGCTCTGGACGGTGTGGGCTCGCTCCTCTGAGGCCCGTCCCCTAGCTGGAGGATGATTCTGGATGTTGCCCTAAGAGATAGACCTGGGGCCCTCGCTTCCAGGTGGCGGTTGCCTGGGCTAAAGTTTCTCCAAGAGAGAGGCAGCAGGGCTGGGGGTTGCAATTCCAGGTTCCAGCGTTACCTGCTAAGAGCTTGCCCTGGATAGGCTCTTGAAAACTGCCTTGTAAACAAGCTCTTTCAGCCCCAAAAGAGAAGTCTGAGTGGACGGTTCAGTGTCCCCTGGGCCCTCTTCTGCTCCAGTCTACTGGGGTTGTTGAATCCGGTTGCCTTGGACATTAGAAACTTGAGGACGTCCTTCAGAAAGCCCTCTGCGCTCCAGGTCAAGCTCCTCAGGAATCCTGTTGTTCAGGATAGCAGTTCCGTACAGTTTAGAAGCAGCTTGTGCTTTGGGTTAATTTTGTCACCTGGTATCACCTTGAAAACAGAGGTGTATGTGCAAGCATGCAAAAGGCCTCAGGAGAGGGCTGCACTCCTGGAGGAGGAAAGGGCACTGCAGAGCTTCAGGATTCTTTGACCATTTATTTACTCGTTCATGTTTCTTGAGGGCTTACTGTGTTCTGTGCCTTATGCAAGGCACTGGGGAAACCTAGTTCAAATGACATGGCCTCTGTTGATGAGGAGTATTGGGTCCACTGAGAAGACAGTAAATGATTTTATCACAGTGAAATGATATAACTGGATTGCTCATGAGATACAATGGTAACATAAGGGGGAAGCTGCTGAAATCTGCACTGGGGAGTGTATCTGTCAGCTTGGGCTACATTATGTTGCAGTAACAATTGACTCCAATGGCTCAAGTAGCTAAAAACAATCGAGGTTTTGATTTTCTCACATGCATGTCCACCAGAGGTCTCCTGCGGTTTTGCTGCATGCTCCCTTCGTTCTGGAACCAAAGGTAAAGGTGCTGTCCCTACGTGGGTCTGGCTGGTCTTAATGGCAAAGAGAAAATAGAGATGGCAGAGCCATGTAATGGCTTCTGCTCCAGAGTAGTATATGTCACTCTCACTCATGCCACATTGGCCAAAGCAAGTCATGTGATTAAGTTGGCCATAAATAGAGCAGAAAGTATAATCTTCCTACAGGGTCAGGTGGGGTGGTGAATACCTGGACCAATAGTACAATCTACCACAGCTTTCCAGAGGTGGTGATGCTTGGACCGATTGCAAAAGTAAATTAGAACTTGGGCAGGCAAGCAGACAAGGCAGGGAAGGATATTCCTATAGAGAGAACCTCATTGGCCACAGTCATAGAGGCATGAAGCTGCCTGGTACAACAGCCTTTCCCCCTAAGTCTGCACAGTGCGGGGCAGCATTCCTCATCCACTGTCCCTTTCCATGGATGAATCTCTTTTTAGGGGCCTGCCTCCAGCCCTGTTTCAAAGGGTTGTCAGTGGGGGAAAGATGCTGATTGGTTGTTGTATGTCTTCCCAGAGGAAATAGACCCAAGTTACTCCAAAAGCCTCTTGTCCTCCATAAATACTGGAAAACAGAACCGCGACAAAAACAAATCAGCAAATTGCCATGAGATTCTTGTCATCTTGGAGGCTTGATAGTGATGGGTCTGGACAGCCATGCCAGGTGGGGGGTGCTGGGGGCTACCAGAGCGCCCCTGCAGGTGTCAATCCTTCTAAGATTTCAGCCTTTGTTCATGGAGGAGTTTCAGGGGATGTCTCTAGATGGTTCTTATAGTCACCTGGGTCTCTGCAACCCTGCCTCTGTCTCCTGGTGAGCCAGATCAATAAAAGCCTCATTCCCACCCACTTCTTTCATTTTCTATCTTGATTTAAGTGTTAAAAGAGGGACCTGTTGGACTTCCCCAGTGGCGCTGTGGATAAGAATTCGCCTGCCAATGCAGGGGACATGGGTTCAATCCCTGGTCCGGGAAGATCCCACATCCCGGGGAGCAACTAAGCCCGTGGGCCACAGCTACTGAGCCTGTGCCCTGGAGCCCGTGAGTCACAACTACTAAAGCCTGCGTGCCTAGAGCCCATGCTCCACAGCAAGAGGAGCCACCACGAAGAGTAGCCCCCGCTCGCCACAACTAGAGAAAGCCTGCGCACAGCAACGAAGGCCCAAGGCAACCAAAAATAAAATTAAAAAAAAAAAAAGAGGGATCTGTTGACCAAGATGCCTAGGTGGCAAACACGCCGTCAGATGCTGCTAAACAAGAACAAATGCATGTTATTGATTTCCAGAAGGATTAGGTAAACCTTTTGTAGTGGTCTGGCTTTTCCTTTATGGTAGTCTAGATGCCTGGAGGGCAGTGCTCATGGCCTGATTCTTTTCCCCTCTGTAACCCCTAGAGCAGTATTTCCCTGAGTACCAGAGCCACCCAAGGGAGATTTGTTTCTGGGTTGATTCGTTGGAAGGCAACCCTTCTAAAGAGAGTCAGGAATATTTCAGTTGCAAGTAACTGAAAATTCAGCCTAACTGGCTTAATTTAAAGTGGATTTTTAATTTTTTTAGTTCACATAACTGGAAAGTACATAGGGCAGTGTCACCCTCAGGCGTGGCTTCACGTAGGGGCTTAAAGCAGACATCTGGTTTCATTCTCTCTCCCTGTCTAGGCTCTGCTTTCTCCTTTGCGGGCTCCCGTCTCAGATTGGCTCCTTCAGTCTGGTTGTAAGATGGCTCCAGAACTTCCAATCTTGCACCTACCTGGATTCACGTCCATTGGGAAGGAATGTCTGTGCCTTTCCCAGCATTCCTGGCACAGGTCTCTCCTAAACCAATCGTGGTTTTGTGATTGTGATGCTCCATTGATAAAGGCCAAAGGCACATATATTTTGGGTGAGTTTCACCCCACTCAAAGCACGGGACTGAGAGGTGGAGAGGAATGGTTCTCAGCAGGCATCCAAAGGTGGTGACGAGAGGAAAGGTGAATGGCAGGTGGGTGACAGAAACAGCAGACGTTCAATTCATTAACAGTAGTCTGTATCCGCCAGCTATCGCTACGGTAACGCTGTATAACAAACCACCCCAAAACTCAGTGGTTTACAATATTTAGCATTAACTTTTTTTCTCATTCACAGGGTTGTGGAGTGGTTGGCTCATTTCTGCTTTGGGCTGCAGATTGACTAAGCTTGGCCCCAGGATGTGGACTGGGTTCAGGTTTAGTCTATTTCCTCTCATCTTCCTGGGAACAGGAGCCACCTCGGGTATGTTCTTCTTGTGGTGAGTGGCAGAAACACACCACGCCTTTTAAGACCTTGGCTCAGAACTGGCACGCCTATTGGCTCTGCCCATATTCCTTTGGCCAAAACAAGTCAGAAGGCCAAGCCCAACATCAGTGGGACAGAGAAATATACGGAAAAATAATCCAGTTCATCACAGTGTTGGAAAAAGTGAGCTCAGTAATAGGATTAGAATGGGCTGCTCCAAATTTCCCAAACTCCATCCCTGTGGCTTTATGCCCAGTTGTCCCATGTTCACATGGACATGTGTGAAAAGTTTCTGCTGAGAAAATCATGTATCAACTTCTTTTGTCTCCCTAACTTCCCTTTCCCCTGGCCTCAGCCTTCAGTCTGCCTCTAGATTTTCCTGCACCAACTATCTGTGATTCACTTCACCTCTTTTAGAGGCTGTGAGGGCTGATACAAGAGCTATGGTGGGTGCGTGTCAACAGCAGGTGAGTGCCCACCTGTCTGGAACATTGTGGAAAGAATTCTTGCCGTGAGTGGGAGATTGGATAAAAAGAGATTACTTCTTGAGCCCTTTCCCACACTAAGATACTCTGATTCTGGGTATCCTATGTGTGGGTTTTACCCCACAGGCCTGTAAGTCTTGTAGTTGCCCAGCCTAAAGACTGAAGAAAGAGCCCAGAGACAGTGACAGAGACATCAGTGATTTATTGGACAGAGGCTCTTACACAAAGGGTCCTGGAGTGACACCCCACCGTACATGGCAGATGGTGGGCAGGACATGGCATCAGTCTTCACTACTCATGGGAGAAGGAGACTACCGTTTATAGGGGGAGTTGACAGCCAGGTGGGCTCATCAGTTACCAGGGACTAATTGAGCCTAAAATTAAGAGGATTACATAGTCATGTGAGAGAAGCAGGGACTGGTTGAGCCGGGGATGTACAGAGAGCAAGAGAACAGCCATCTTGAATAGCCTAACCATACACTGTGTCAATTTCTGACCTGTGTAGTTGTATTTTAGGATACACGGTTTGACCTGTGAATCTTAGATCTCTTTGCCTCCAGCGTCCTCAGTCTGGGATCCATCAGGGCCTGAGACAATAAGCTCAAGTACCCAGAAGACCATTATTCTGCCTCCTCTAGGGGACCCCATGAGGAAGAGGAATTGGAAGAAGGCAAGTTTCTCAGCAGCCACATTTCTTTATAAAGCTTTTCTTTGCCTCTGGATGGCTTCAGATGGAAGAGCCATCCGGAAACATTAGTCTCTCCCTCTCTCCATCCCTTCCTTTCTTCCTTCTTTCCTTCCTTACTTTTTTTTAAAAATGGATCTCCAAGAAACAAAGCACAACTTTTCATTCTGTATGCCAGGGGTGCAAAGGCCTCCACATAAGGAAGTTCTGCAGTGTCTAACTTGATTCTCCATGGTTGGCCATCATTTCTCCCTTCTCGTCTCTTCACATCTTTGCGTATGGTGGAATCCATCTCTAACGTTGGTGTTATAGAGACCTGGTTCCAGAAGAAAGAACTAGTATTGTTTTCTTTTATTTCATATCAACAGGCAATTGTTGAACAAGTGTGATTGTCCCCATAAACACTGCAGTGTTAAGGGCATCACCTTTGGAGTCAGACTGTCTGGGTTCCAGTTCTGGCTCTGCCACTTACTAGCTGTATGACCTTGGACAAGTTATTAATCATCACTTGTCCACAGTCTCCTTGTCTGTAAAATGTCTTTATGAGAGTACCTCTCACAGGGTTCTCATGAGGGACAAGAGAGTTAACACACGTAGAGCACTTAGAATAGTGCCTGGCCTATATGTGCTCAGTAAACTTGGGCTGTTATTATCCTTACTTTGAGATGTAAGACTTAGTTGCTGGGGACTTCCCTGGTGGCGCAGTGGTTAAGAATCCACCTGCCAATGCAGGGGACACGGGTTCGATCCCTGGTCCAGGAAGATCCCACATGCCATGGAGCAACTAAGCCCGTGCACCACAACTACTGAGCCTTTCTTTGCTCTAGAGCCCGCGAGCCACAACTACTGTGCCCGTGTGCCACAACTACTGAAGCCCACGCACCTGGAGCCCGTGCTCCGCAACAAGAGAAGCCAGCGCACCACAATGAAGAGTAGCCCCTGCTCACCGCAACTAGAGAAAGCCCACACGCAGCAATGGAGATCCAACGCAGCCAAAAATAAATAAATAAATTAATTAATTAAAAAAAAAATAAAGACTTAGTTGCTGTCCTAAAACTCCAGGGAAGAAAACGGCACTGATGACACTGGGGGGGTAGCTGTCCTCTTGTTTAAGATGGCAAGGGGACATAGGTGGTTGTAGGAACAAAGTGAGAGAAAGTTACAAGGAGGTAGATTTTGTAAGATAAGATCTTCCTAACAATAGAATTGGTAAGTAATGAGCTCCCCTGTCATCAGAGGCATTCAGGCAAATCCTGAATAGACATCCAGGTAGATGGTATATGACTTTGCAAATGGGTAGTCCATGGGCTGGATGGATCTCACCTGCAAAGGTGTATTATTTAGGCGGTCATGTATTTTTAAAAAGTTTCAGTGACTCGACCGTTGATTAGGAGAGGATTCCCTGGCAGTCCAGTGGTTAGGACCCCACATTTCCACTGCACGGGGCACGGGTTTGATCCCTGGTTGGGGAACTAAGATCCCACAAGCTGCGTGGTATGGCCAAATAAAAATTTTTAAAAATTAAAAACAAACAAAAAACGATGGATTAGGAGATTTTTGTTAAAAAGTCTAGATTTTCAGCTTGTTTGTGTTTTGCAGATGTTGGAAGATCTGGCAACACTGAATCGACGGTCCTGCATATCAGTAATGCAGCTGAGCTGTGGCTACTCCCTTAAGATAAAGCCTATTGTACATATATGTATGTCTTATACCCTCTTTTAGGGCCGCATCTCTCATTTATGGGAGGCAACTGACTCCTGTGTATTTTTAAAAAAATTTTATTATTATTATTTTTTTGCGGTACGTGGGCCTCTCACTGTTGTGGCCTCTCCCGTTGCGGAGCACAGGCTCCGGACGCACAGGCTCGGCGGCCATGGCTCACGGGCCCAGCCGCTCCACGGCATGTGGGATCTTCCCGGACCAGGGCACGAACCCGTGTCCCCTGCATCGGCAGGCGGACTCTCAACCACTGCACCACCGGGGAAGCCCTCCTGTGTACTTTTAAATTTACAACACCTGTTGCAGAATGTCTGCATAGTGGGTGGGAGGCTAGATCAGATGAGATCACCTTTAGGATGACCTGATCCCAGATGAACTCCCTCCTAATTCTGAGAGCCTCCATTCTGGATGCAAATCTGACCTCTGGCACAGCACCATTCATTAAGCGTGCCCTGCACACCTACTCCTTGCTAAGCCCTATGATTCATACTAGAATACTAAACTGGCCTTCAATGGGTCCTATTTTAAATATTGAAAGAACACTTGTTTTCTTTATTCACTATTCACTGACTACTTCTTACACCAAATGTGTGTGGCTTTTTCCCCATCAAGCAGTTCTTCAGCTCTTCAGACATCAGCTGGGTGTCCTACAATTCAAACTCAATTCTGACAATAATGCCTGTAGTTCGCACAGGCCCCATGGGTTAAGGGCTCAGTTCCATGACTGCCCACCCTCCTCCCTCCCTTAGATGCCAGTCGCCAAGTCCAGGTTGTCACCTGTGCTTCTTACCTTCTGGCTATAAATTAGAGGCTCCCATGACCCCCTCCTTGGGTTTGATAGTTTGCTAGAACATCTCACAGAGCTCAGGAAAACAGTTTACTTACTAGATAATTGGTTTATTATAAAAAGATACAACTCAGAACGGCCAGATCAAAGAGGTGCATAGGGCAAGGCATGTGGGGAGGGATGTGGAGCTTCCAAGCCTTCCTGTATGGTCAGGCCACCCGAGATGGCTGTTCTCTTGCTCTCTGTACATCCCCTGCTCGACCAGTGCCTGCTTCACCTGTACTGTACCCTACTCACATGACTGCCCGTACTACATGCTTGCCTCCCACCCCAGCTAGAGATTGTTCTAACCTGACGTCACTGATTGATCCCACCTGATGTCAATTCCCTCTATAATTGATAACCTCCCACTCCCTCCCGGTAGTGAAGATTACCGTCCAGTCCAGCCCGCCTGTCTGCATCGTAGGGTGTTGCTCCAGGATCCTGCTTCAGACGCTTCAGATGTGTAAGCTCCCCCATTTATTAAACCATTGGCGTCTCTGTTGCTGACTCTAGGCTTCTTCTTCGGTCCTGAAGCTGGGCAAGTACAGGCATGGTAGGCCTGGGGGGTGCAGCCCAACAATTGGCGGCGCCTGCCAGGAGACCGAGGAAATTTCCGTGAGTGCAGAGATGTCGGGAGATAAGGAAGGGGAATGGAAAGTTGCGGGGCCATCCACTAATATGTGGGCCCAGGAGATCCCAGGGTGTCTGTCCACTAGTATGTGGGGTCCTGTGGTGGCTGTCCTTGAGGAAGGGGGGCTGCCAAGAGAGTATGGAAAACAGTGGCCCCTAATGGCTCTGCTATTGTGTCAAAGTGAGCCTTTTGTCATTGGGTTGGCTTTTACCTTGAATGTGTGCATGGGCGCCTAGTAAGTACGTGAGTCCAAATCCTGGTCTCTCTCTTTGGTCTTTACCTTCGTTAAAAGGCCCTGGTAACTTGAGTACTGATTCATGTTTTTCTGAAGGTGAGGCAAATGAATGTGAAGGAACGATATGTATTATTGTCTACTGCTATTAATTGTTTAAACTGAGTTGGCTATTTAGAAACTGAAAAGATAAATTCCTAAAGATGTCCTCTGTTGACATTCTAAAACTGTTTAAAGGAAGTTAGCTTCCTAGAAGGATTGGTATTTTTCTTGCGCCTTTGAGATGTAAATGACCTGCCTGGGCTCTCAGTAACGTTAATCACCTGGTCCCTGAGAGTGAAGAAGAAAAAAAGAGAGGCCTTTTAGAACTCTATAGGAATAATTATGTTTTGGGAATGTCTGTCTAAAATTGTTTCTCCAGGTTTTGGTAATTTGCAACTAAACTAAGTTAAATGAAGAGAATTCTTCGACAATCTGGGTCATTTCAAATAGGATAAAATATTGGAACATTAATTGCTGGGGAGGTGTAAGTTTACCTACCTTTGCCTTTTTAGGAGAGAAAGACTAAAGCATAAGTTTTCCAATCAGGAAATGCTGGTAGGGCAAAAAGTTCACAATTACTTTCTTCTTGGTTTCTGCCAGAGATTAAGGTTATTAAGGGTTAAGATTATAATCGGTCATAATTCTAGTTACTGTGACCAAGTTGTTTTTTTTTAACATCTTTATTGGGGTATAATTGCTTTACAATGGTGTGTTAGTTTCTGCTTTATAACAAAGTGAATCAGTTATACATATACATATGTTCCCATATCTCTTCCCTCTTGCGTCTCCCTCCGTCCCACCCCTCCAGGCAGTCACAAAGCACCGAGCTGATATCCCTGTGCTATGCGGCTGCTTCCCACTAGTGACCAAGTTTCTTTATTGATTATGTTGTAATCAGGTGTTTAACAGTGCCTTTTTAGGTCTTCTGTGATTTATAGACTTATTGTTATATTCTGATGCTTTTGCAAAAGTGCTTCATCTTCAAGAAGACTCATAGGAAGGATCTTTTGACAAGTACAGGTCTCTGATAAATTTCAGATCATACCACTGAACTGGGTAAGAAATTAAAGAATCCTAAGGGAAAACCTGATGGCTTCATAAAAAGTTAACAAAAGGATTGGTTACTGAGTGAACTGGTAGATATGGTTATACTTTTTATGGTTTTTGTCTGGAATATTACTGGCTTTATTTTTGTGGTACGCGGGCCTCTCACTGTTGAGGCCTCTCCCGTTGCGGAGCACAGGCTCCGGATGTGCAGGCTCAGTGGCCATGGCTCACGGGCCCAGCCGCTCCGCGGCATGTGGGATCTTCCCGGACCGGGGCACGAACCCACGTCCCCTGCATCGGCAGGCAGACTCTCAACCACTACGCCACCAGGGAAGCCCTATTACTGGTTTTGATCTGTGTTTCCCAGGTCTGGGGAAGCACTTCCCCTCAAGTTAGTTACGACTTACAGCAATTTGGTAAGCTATACCTGTGGGTAGAATTGAAACATTTCTTCTCTCTGCCTGGTCGTTCCAGAAACTGGAGACTTTTGGGTTCTGAGCAGCCTTATCAAGTGAATGGGAAAGACTGTCTCCTGGCATGTGCAGGTATCTCGATATTTTGGGGACCTCTAGAAGAGAGAAATCCACTGATGTGGAGTCTGATGGCAGGCCCTTGGCATGGCTCTCCTGGCCTTGAGAGGCTTCCTGGGAATTCGGTGTGAGACTCCTGAGGCATTCTACCACAGCCAGTTTGGAGGAGCCTATGTGGTCAACTGACCAGACTTGTTCTGCAAACAAATTAGTTCTGATGTGGCTGTGTTTGGTGGAGATGAGGGTAATTTCAGAGAGAAAAAAGATTGTTTCAATAGATATTAAATTCTAGTTCTGCTAATTGAGGTCTGTATTTACGAAAGTTACTGTGTTAGCCATACTTTTGCCCTGATGTTCAGGCTGGAAAGAAGATTATCTAGTGAAGTTGTCCCAGAGTATAATTACTCAAGTGTATCACTGCTTGCTTTATGTCTGCCACTAAAAGCACATATACAATGTTTGTGTAACACTTCGGTATAAGGAATAAAATGTATAGCCTATAAAATGTTTCCCCATACCTCTGAGCTTGTTCACAATATCTCATTAGTTTTCCCTCAAAGTGGACAACTCTATAAGCAAATAGAAAGGAGACCTAGCACTGAGGCACATGATCTGGACCCAGGGTAGGCAGCATTCACCCTGGCTCCCAGGAACATATACTTTGGTCTATCTAAAGATTTGCAATCAAAAGGGGAAAATGATGGAAAAATCTTCATATATGGAGGTATGGGGAAGTCATTCTGGCTTATACGTGGTTTAATTTAAACTTTATGGACCAGAGTGGCCTGTTTGGTGGCCTGTCGAGCATGAATTATGCATCTGCTTTGGCCATGTGGAGGGGAATGCATTTGAAAGTGAAAATGGAGTAGCAGTGGTTCAGACACCCAAGGTAAAACTAGGTGGCCATAGTTCAGAACTGTATTGCAGACCAGCACAAAAACCACAGGCAGGTGTGGTATTATCTCAGAATGCAGGTACTGCTTGTATTTTGTTTAATGGTCATGGTCACCCCTGTATTGTACCTGTTAGATGTCTTACATTTCGTCCCTAGCTTGAGCGAAGGGAATCTATTTGAGGACGGAACAGCAACGCTGGCCTCACTGCAAAATGAGTCTAATTGCTGGGTCAACAGCGAGATGCCATTGTCATCTTCCTCTGGACTTCCATGGAAAACTGACCCAGCTAATGTGACCATGTGGGGATGACTGACAATGGGGCAGGGGAAGACTTTCACCATCTTCCTTTCCCATGGGCCAGTACATCAGAAGGACCCCTTCGGTAAATGTAAAAACCAAGGGGGGGGCCTTACCTTCCTTATAACTGGACAGGGCATTGCTGCCATTGACTCTATCTCCATTGACCTGGTAAGCGCTTGGCTCCAAAATTGGCCCACATCCTGGCAAACGACTGTTCTTAGCATACTAGGTATCTTAACTGTTGATACTCTTTAGCCGCTGGTGTCTGTAGTGTATTTGTGGTATCTGGTGGCAGTGCCCCTCTATATACCCAGGGATATCATGGAAGAGGGGTAGACCAAGACTGTAAGGGTCGTGCAGGGTCTGTAGGGGTGGAGTGTAAGGTCAGGCCACCCAGGATGGCTGTTCTCTTGCTCTCTGTACATCCCCTGCTCGACCAGTGCCTGCTTCACCTCTACCCTCCTCACATGACTCGCCTTCCACCATACGTGCCTCTGCCCCTCAGCTAGTGATTTTCTAACCTTTAGATCAGAACATCTCCACCATGACAGCTTATCAAAGGGGCAGTGAGGGGCATGCCCCTCAGCTGGTTTCCCTGGTAACCGATGAGCCAACCTGATGTCAATTCCCCCTGTAACCGGTAACCTACCCAACTCACTCCCGGCCAGGAGTGAAAACTGCCACCCTGCGTGGCACAGTGTTGCTCCTGGACCTTGCTTCAGACATGGAAGATCCCTCATCCGTTAAACCATTGATATCTCTGTCACTAACTCTGGACTTTTTGTTCGGTCTTGAAGCTGGGCAAGTACAGGCCTTGTAGGCCTGTGGGGTGCAGCCCAGCACTTACCCAGGCTCACCACCCTCCCAGCACTTCTACATATTCTGCAACCTGGGAGCTCCCAGGACCCCATACTATTGATTTTTTATGAAGACTTCATTACTTAGGGATGGTTGATCAAATCATTGGCCACTGGTGATTAATTCAACCTCCAGCCCTTCTCCCTTCCCCGGAGGTCAGGTCAGGGGCTGAAAGTTTCAACCCTCTAAATGGTTGGTTCCCCTGGCAACTAGGTGCCATCCTAAGGGGTTTTTCAAAAGTCACCTCATTAACAAACTCAGGTGAGGTTTATAGGGGCTTGTGATGAATAACAAAAGATGCTCCTTTCACCTTTTTTCCTCTTTTAGGGAATTCCAAATGCTTTATGTGCCTGAAGACCAAATATATATTGTAAATCACAATAGTACATATACATATTTGAATTTTTGTGGTAAAATATACATAACATAAATTTAGTATTTTAACTCTGTTTAAGTGTACAATATATCGGCATGAAGAACATTAACAATGTTGTACAACCATCACCACTATCCATTTCCAGAACTTTTTTGCCCCACACAGACTCTGTACCCATTAAAAAATAACTCCCTATTTCCTCCCCCTCCTCAGCCCCTGGTAACCTCCATTCTACTTTCTAAGAATTTGCTTATTCCAGAAACTTCATACAAGAGGAATCATACAAAATGTGGTTTTCTGTGTCTAATTTATTTAATTTAGCATAATGTTTTCAAGGGTTATCCATGTTAAACCATGGATATATCAGAATTTCCTTCCTTTTCATGGCTCTCATTGTACATATATACATTTCATTTATCCATTCCTCTGTTCATGGACACTTGGGTTACTTCCACTTCTTGGCTATTGTAAATAATGCTGCTGCGAACAGTGGGGTACAATATCTGTTGGAGTTTCTGCTTCCAATTCTTTTCGGCATATATGGTCCTGTTATATTTTAATTCAAATTGAACAACGAACTTCCAGCTCTTTCTTCTTGGTGGTCCGTAAGGCAATAAAGAACCTGGTACTTCGGTACTTCCATTTTCCAGATGCAGAAACTGAGCAGGAGATTAAGGCTGCAAACTGGAACTGGAAACTAGATCCTTAGGGTGGAGTCTTTGGCACTAACATCCCCAAAGACAAGGTCTGTGCATCACCGATGCATCCCCAGGACAAGTGGCCAGGAGGCAGTCCACATGGTGAAAGAATGGATGAACGTTTTTTGTGCTGACACTTTGAAGAGCCTCTCGAATAAGCTCCTGGTGTCTGTAGCACTTCTTCCTCCCCTTTCCCAAATCTCGCTCTCCATTTATTAGACACACTCCCCCCCCACCCCCACCCCACCCGCCCCGCCAAGGGACTTGGACAAACCAGCTGGTCCTGGTCCATATCTTAAGTCATAACAACTTCAGTCTCATTCAGGCCTGAGAGAGGTTGCTTTCCAAAGTGTTCTGTCCACAGTCCCAGGTGTATGTCTTTCCCTCCATCCTGTGTGGGGCTTCACTTGAGCTTCATCCGGAGTTCATTGCAATTCCTGAGCAACTGGTTCCTGGCTGCTGTGTGAGACCCACTGGGGGGCCCTCTGGCATAAGGTAGGGGTGGATTTGGATGCTTTCTAGTCAAGTTTTGTCAGAGAATCTCTAGCCTGCTGCATGGTTGCAGGTCCTCTTATCTCACCAAGCTGTCCTGGGGTTTTGGGAATCTCAACCCAAATTCCCTTTTGTTTAAAAATTGAGACAAATGTAATTTTAATGAAGTGGTGAAAATGCTTCTCTTGGTAAACTGTACTGTTGACTTGGCATTTGCTTTAGAAAATGGGGGCTGTAAAAGGATTCCCTGCTCTCTTCTCCTTGGAGGAGCCTGACTTCAGGCTCTCAGAGGAGGTAAGGGGTGTGGCTTAAATCATCTGGGGTCCTTTGTCCACTTGCTTTCTGCCCACACGACAACAAAAGCTGTCACTAATGGCACAGAGATGGGATGCAGAAGGCGTGTGCCTGTCTCTCGCTATTGGGGAGAGTGTGTGTAAGAAAGAAGGCAAGTGATGGTGAGAAGCACACGCAAGGCATCCATTTCATGCCCCCAAAGTAGTATGGCTAAAGGTTCAGTTTCACCAGGGAAAATTCTCTGTCTGGTGGAGGAAGGAGGCGCTGAGACAAAAGGTTTCGTGGTGAGGGTGGGGTGGAGAAGAGCTCGTGCAGGTTTGGCAAAAATAGAGAACTAAATCCATCTATCTATAGCCCGACTACAGGCAAACAACCACCCGTCTCCGCTGAAAGTGGGCGGGGCCGAGGGGAGCAGGGGAGGGAGCGGCTTCGCGGACAGCAGAGGGTTAACCGCTCCGGGCGCCCAAGGACGTCAGAGCGGGTTCTTGTCTGCAGCTGGGATTGAGAGCTTTTATCCCTTGTTATTTTAACTCCCGTCTTTGCTTTTTATTGTGTTAGGATTTCGGGATTTGGCTTTTTATTTTTTTAATGTTGAAAATATTTGGAAGGGGAGAAAAAAAATCAATCCCAGTGAAAGGATAGGAAGACAGCAGGCTGGAGGATGGGGCCATTGGGAGTCCGTGGTTCAGATCAAGAGCAGGGCAGCTACGCTTACATGGCCCCCTCCCATCCCTACATTCCCCTGAACCCCCAAAACCTCAGCCTGGGCAAAGGGGCTTCCTGCTTTGGAGCCATTCATCCACAAGTCAGCTATGAGGCCCGCTGTTATTAACAGGGGCCACTGCCCCATGTGCCCTCCTCCTGGGCACAGCCGTCCTCCCGCCCAGCAGTCGTAGCCTGTGGTGGGCTGCGAGGTCAGGAGATGTCTCTGCAGGAGACTTTCTCCTCTGCTGACCCAGTGGGGAAGGGCATGGAGAAGGACACAATCTCTCTGAAAGTGAGGGGGGAGAATAGAGGAGATCAGGTTCCAGAAAGGAGGGAAGGAGTGACATGCATTACTCAAGACAATTCAGAGCTGCTTAGATGTTTATAAGGTACTTCTTTAGGAAGTAAATATGAAAACTCAGGGAGGCCATATTCAGCCGATGGCCACAGGGGTCAGAATTTTTCGTAGTCTGCAGGTTTCAGGACAGAGCTGTTGGTCTGAGGCAGAAGGTACTGAGCACAAAGGTCAGGTGAGAGAAAGGTAAGGTGGCCTGAGTGTGGCGCCATGAAGCCAGAAATTGAGACAGAGATGTGGAGACAGAACCATTGAGCCCCAGGATCCTAGGGATGGAAAGGATGCCTGAGCATATCTGGGGGACCTGCTCCCCAGAGGAAGAACGATGTTGGCCCACATCCCTGATATGGAAGCCTCCAGCTGGCTTGCATACTTTGGGTCCTAGGGAGACGACCCGGGAATGGGTATAGCTACTTCCCAATGGAACTTTGTCACTTGGTAGCCCTGGGAAGCTGCAGGAATTGCAGGGAGAGAGGTGGAGACTCAAAGGGCAAGACCAAATAACATTTGTCTCTTACTCTTGCTTATAGTCACACTGACAGAGAAAGCAAGCTGTGGGAAATGGTCACCTAGTGTTAAAGATCAGAACTGGGTCTTCTGAACTAAGACTTAACATTATAAAAATGGACTTTCTACCAAGGATAGGGCACATCTGAAGGGGATCATGACAATGGGGGTTGGCAGGAAAATCTCCCACCTGATCCAAATAACTTAAACTGAAACTTTGAGAGAAAGCTGGAGGGATAAATAGCCATCTGCAGTGAAAACTGGATATTGTGGAGAGTGAGCCTGGCATCAGTGAAAGATAGAAGCAAGGAAGTTCTTGGTTAAGTAACAATGTTCGTGTGGTCTCAGATTGGGGCTGGAGATCTTTACTTTCTCCTCTCCACCCTGTCTTCAACATTCTGCCCTGAGTCCTGGAAGCCTGTCTTTATGGATGCATCAGTGGGCTCTCTGCTGGGTTCAGCCAATTAGAATCAACCAGTGGGAGACTGGAAGATGGGAGGACAGTGAAGTCGGGATATTTATTTTCTGGCTCCCTCCCAGGTGGGTCTCCATGTGCTGGCTGCATCCCTCCTCTAAAAACCTCAGCTCTTGTCAGTGACGTGCTACAGCAACTCTGTTCAGATTCAGGTACCTACCTTTTCCCTTTGCCCCTCCAGGGCTTGGAATGGTAACAGATCCCCACCATTGTTAGCTCTATTCCTTGCTGGTTTCCCTTAACCCTGCTGACACTACTTAACCAGCCCCTTTATTAAACTCCGAATTACCCCATCTGAGGTTGCCAACCACTTCCCACTGGGACCCTACCTAATACAATAATCTAATTAATGACATAAAGTTGAAACTGTAACATGAGGTTGGGATAAGCTCAATGTCGTCAGCAACACTTGGTTGGATGAGGCTTATGATGTGAATTCTATGTTGGTAAGGATCCTATTCACCCAAATAAATTAGTCTCATGGCAGTGGGTCAAGAACTCAGTTCATTTAATTATTTAAATAAATATTTATTGAGTATCTACTGCATGGCATGTACTACAGTAGGGACTGGGGAGTCAGTGATGGGCAAAACAAACATCCAGGTCTCAAGGTGTTTTCAATCTAGTGGGGGAGAAAGACATTAATCACACAGTCACAAATATAAATATATAGGTAGAAACTGTGATAAATCCTTGGCAAGATAACTACATGTTTCTCTGAGAGCATCTAATAGGAGGTTAATAAGGGGTGGAGCATCAGAGAAAGTTCCTCTGAGGAAGTGACACTAAGCTTAGTCAGGCAAAGGGCAAGGGATGGGGAGAGGAGCGTAGTAAGCAGAGGGAATAGCACGTTCGAAGATTCTGAGGCTGGGGCTTCCCTGGCCATCCAGAGGTTGAGCCTCAGCGCTTCCACTGCAGGGGGCCTGTGTTCGATCCCTGGTTGGGGAACTAAGATCCCGCATGTCACATGTGGTGTGGCCAAAAAATAAACTGTCAAAGATCCCGAGGCTGGAAGGGCCTTACAGGTGTTCAGTGAACCTGGGAGAGGCCTCTACAGCAAGTTGAGAGTTGGCTTTACGTGCAGTGGGGAGGCATCACAGAGTTTTGGGCAGGAGAATAGCATGACTTGATGTCACAAAAACTGGTGATGGTACACCACGGGGAGCACTGGTGGGGATAAAAGGAGAAACAAGTGACGCTGCTATGGGAGGTCCCAACCACTGGCCTGGCTAACAGCGTTGTGATGCTCTCCTTGTCCAGGAAAGCCTCACTTGGAGGCAGTGAACTGGGCTGATGGGCACAACCGTTGGGTACCCTGTTCTTTCATAAGTGTTGCAGTGATGCGGGGAGCTAGTACCTGGGATCTAATTCTGACTAGCAAGGAAGAATTTGTTGGTAAGGTAGAAGTGTCTGGAGGAAAAGGGGAAGTTCTTGGGAGAAAGGGATGGATGATCATATGATGTGTGTGTGTGTGTGTGTGTGTGTGTGACACAGACTGAGAAACAGAGGTAGAGAGATGTGCTAGAAAAGCAAATCTCTTGGACTCCAGAAAGAAAACAGGAGTTACTAGCTTATGGCTAGAGATTCAGACAAATAAACTAGATTAACAGGCACAGGAAATCCTACTGTATTTATTTGCTTGGACTGCCATAACAAAGTTATGGGTATCTTAAATGACAGAAATTTATCATCATCTCACAGTTCCGGAGGCTAGACATCCAAAATTAAGGTGTCAGCAGAGTTGGTTCCTTCTGAGGATGTGAGGGAAGGAAGGACCTGTTCTAGGCCTCTCTCCTTGGCTTGTAGATGGCCATCATCTGCCTGTCTTTCTTCACATTGTCTTCTCTCTACTTGTGTCTGTCTCTGTGTCCAGATTTCCCCTTTTTATAAGGACATTAGTCCTATTGGATTAGGGCCCACCCTCATGACCTCACTTTTCCTTGATTACGTCTATAAAGATTCTATCTCCAAATAAGGTCACATTCTGGTACTGGGGGTTAGGACTCCATCATATTCTTTTTAGTAGACCCAAGGGACCCATCACAACTACCAAATGAAATTCAAGCAGAACTTACTAATTCATCTATCAAACATGCACCAGATGCTTACTCTATACCAGGTACCTGCTAAGTGTGGGCTTGGCCCCAAAAGTACACTTGGTCTTGTGGTAGAATACGGACATTCAAAATATGTAATGCAGGTTACCAAGAGCTGTGATAAGTATGTTTACTTCTAGGACACACTTGATATATGACACAGTTTAATGTAACATAACAGGGAAGCACAGGGGATACAAAGCATAGTGGTGGCACAAAGAGCAGAGTGGGGACTTCCCTGGTGGCGCAGTGGTTAAGAATCCGCCTGCCAACGCAGGGGACACGGGTTCAAGCCCTTGTCCGGAAAGATCCCACATGCCGCGGAGCGACTGAGCCTGAGTGCCACAACTACTGAGCATGCACTCTAGAGGCCGTGAGCCACAACTACTGAGCCCACGTGCCACAAGTGCTAAAGCCTGCATGCCTAGAGCCTGTGCTCTGCAACAAGAGAAGCCACCGCAATGAGAGGCCCGCGCACCGCAACAAAGAGTAGTCCCCGCTCGCCACAACTAGAAAAAGCCCGCGCGCAGCAACGAAGACCCAACGCAGCCAAAAATAAATAAATAAAATAAATTTTTTAAAAAAGGAGCATAGTGGTCAACGCTACTCAGGGGGGTCAGGGAAGGCTTCTTGGAAGAAGTGACATGACCTGAGTCTCTAAGGATGACAAAGGAGTGGCCCAAGGGGAGAAGAAGTGGAAGGGAGTTCCATGTGGAGGGAAATCCATAGAGTGAGTAAGTGCAGGTGGGTGTGGGTGAGAGTATGGCTGCAGGTCAGTGAAGGGAGATGAGGTTAGAGATGCCAGATCATGAAGGGCCTTGGGTCCAGGATAAGGAAAGTGAACTTACACATACACTTGACAAAGTTTTCAGGATATGTGGGGAACATGATCTGGGGGATTTAAGGACAGAGTGGTATGATTAGATTTGGCTTTTGTGTGGAGGATGGATTGAGGGGGTTGTTGAGGGGAGCCAGGGAGACTAGTGAGTGGGCAGAAGCAGAAATAAGAGAGTGAGACGGAAAGAGAACAGAGGGCTGGACCAAGGCAGTAGGGATGGAGAGGGGAGAAACCATTATGCAGAGTCCTAGGGGTAGAATTGAAATCTGTTAGTGACAACTTAGTCATGAGGGACAGGGAGTGGGGAACTTACGATGCTCCCTAGATATCTGGTTTGAGTGTGAGTGGACAGTGGTGGCATTCACAAGACAGGGACTTCAGGAGGAAGAGTGGACGTTGGGGGAAGGTTAGTTCTGTTTTGGACATGTTGAGATTGAGATGTTTGTGGGAAGTCAGGGAAGAGGTCTGGGTTTGAGATATACATCTGGGAGCTGGCAGTAGTTGAAGTCATGGACTTAGATGAAGTTACCTGGAATGAACCTTTTTTTTTTTTTTGCTGCACCATGTGGCATGTGGGATCTTAGTTCCCCAACAAGGGATCGAACCTACACCCACAGCAGTGGAAGCACAGAGACTTAAACACTGGGCTACCAAGGCAGGGAAGTCCCTAGGATGAACCTTTAGAGTGAAAAAAATGTAGGACTCAGGGACAAAACCTTGAGGAAAAGGAGAATGATAAAGGTCAACCAGATGGTGCTGGAGAAAAGTCTGATGCACATCACAGAGGAGAGAGTTAACACCATTAGATGCCCCTCAGAAATCAGAAAAGAAAAAGGATGAAAGGGAATCTTTGGATTGGCTATTTGGTGGTCACTGACTACATCAGTGGGTCAGTTTTAGTGGAGTGAGTGCAGCAAAGTTTAAGTTGCATGGACAGAGGAATGAACAAAAGGGGAGGAAGTGGAGATGAATAGTGTGGGTGATTCTCTTAGAAAGCCTGGCAGTGAAGGGAAGGAGAAAAATAGACTGTAGCTAGAGGGGGACAGAGGATTTGGAGTTGGGTTTTTTCCCCCATGTGAGAGATTTTATGGTGTTTCTATAAAGAATGAGCAGAAGAGCAGGAGGAAGAGGTCAAATGTGCAGCGAGGAAAGAGAAGACTCCGGAGATGAAAAGGATGGATCCAGAGCAAAGGTGGTTGGGTTATCCTTGTAGGAAAGATGTAGTGGAGGTAGCAGTGGGTCTAGAAACCTTAGATGGATTGGCAGGAATTTAAGAAATTCCTCAATGATGTTGTCTTGTTTTTCCTCTAAAATGTAAGAGATGATTCATCTCTGGGGAGTGAGATGGGAGGTTATTGGATAGTAGAGATGACGCGGGGAAGAAAAACTTGAAAAGGGTGTATTAGTCAGAGTTCAGTTGCAGTTAACAATCCTTTGTAGCTATTTTAAGAAGAAAAGGACTTAATGCAGTGAATTGGGTGCTTACAAAAATCACTGGAAAGTCTAGAAGGCCAAACTCTAAGCTGAGATTCCAGGAATGAATCCAGGGCATCTCATCACTAATCTTCCAGGGGGCCTACCATCTCTACCACAGTCAAGAAATTGGGGAGGGACTTCCCTGGCAGTCCAGTGGTTAAGACTCCATGCTCCCACTGCAGGGGGTACAGGTTTGAAGTAAGATCCCATATGCTGCGCAGCGTGGCCAAAAAGAAAAAAAAGAAAAGAATAAAAAGAAACTGGGGAGTTTGGAAGCCACTGCTGTTGAGGCTTGGAACACTTAGCTGTCATGCAGGGATCAGGAAGTTGGGACAGCAACTTTGGATACAGGGCCAAGTTCCCAAATTCAAGTCTCATCAAGTGTTACTTATTGGCAGAACCTAAGTCACAGTCTAAAATCTAGCTGCAAAGGAGTCTGGGAAGTTTTTGGTTTTTCACTCCATGCAGTATGGGAACGTATACCCTTATCCCCACACTTAAATTCTAATAAACAACAGCAACGTGCTCCCACCTAACATAACTATCCCTTCTTACAAAACACCATCCATCCATCCATGTTCAATTTCAGTTGAAATCAGATGTATGCCTAACATACAATTAAAGGATTTGATAAAGCTAATTAATAACAGTAGAATTTCATCCTTCAATAATATAATTGCCAAGATTCTCCATTTCAGTCTTGAGTATAGAAACCACCTAGTGTTAGCCTCTTCCATCTTTTAAGGCGGGGCACTGAAGTTTGCAGTGCTCTTTCACATATATGATTTCATCTGATTATCACATTTTGTGAACTGGACATTCATAGGGGTTACTGTTTTCATTTTACAGCTGACATAAAAGTCTCTATTGGCATAGTAGCATATAAATTTTAGTTATATTAACGACAAAGGACTTTCGTATCCAAATGTACTTACAGTTCATCAAAGAGAATAAAGTTATGTATTATATTCACTAATAATACATGATGAACCGTACAGGTTATAGGTCAATTCAGTTTCATTGGACAGTGTGCTAATCTGTCTATATAAGACTGGAAGCAATTACCTTGAGCTTGTTCATAATTATCTTTTTTCTTTTCAGCTTTACTGAGGTACAAGTAACAAATGCGAATGGTATACATTTAAGGTGTACAGCTTGATGTTTTGATTTAAGTATGCATTGTGAGATGCTCACCACAATCAAGCTAATTAACATATATCCATCACTGTGTACAGTTGCCTCTTTCTTCCTCCCTCCCTCCCTCCTTTCCCTCCCTCCTTCTTCCCTCCATCCCTTCTTTCCAAATCCCTCCCTCCCTCCTTTCCCTCCCTCCTTCCCTCCATCCCTTCTTTCCAAATCTCAAGTAAATAATGTATTGTTAACAGTAGTCACCATGCTGTACATTAGATCTCTAGAACCTATTCGTCTTGCATAACTGAAAATTTGTACCCTTTGACCAACATCTCCCCATTTCCACCCCACACCTACCCCCACCAACCGCCATTCCTCTCTCTGCTTATAGGAGTTTGACTACTTTAGATTCCACATATAAGTGAGGTTATACAGTATTTGTCTTTCTGTGTCTGGCTTATTACACCATAATGCCCTCCAGGTTCATCCATGTTGTCACAAATGGCAGAATCTCCTTCTTTTTATGGCTGATTAATAATATTCCATTGTGTGTACCACGTTCTCTTCATTCATTATCATCAGGTATTTAGGTTGTATCTTAGCTATTGTGAATAACATGCATTCATCTTCCATCATCCATCCATCCATCCATCCAACCACAGTAGGCATCAGAAGCTGTGTTGATATGGTACAGTGAGTAGACCAGGTGTAGAACAGTAGGTGCAATGGAAATTACAGTCTGATCTTACATAATCTGTCATCATTCTCCAATTCCAAGGTACATCTGGTCAAGT
Source organism: Phocoena sinus (assembly GCF_008692025.1). Classification (NCBI taxonomy): domain Eukaryota; kingdom Metazoa; phylum Chordata; class Mammalia; order Artiodactyla; family Phocoenidae; genus Phocoena; species Phocoena sinus. The sequence goes on along the minus strand of NC_045770.1, from coordinate 94,012,064 downwards.
CAAGTAAGTAGGTTAAATGAGGATGTGATGGGGATCACCTCTAGTTTGCTGGTAAACTGGCTCTCAAAAAGGACGAAAAAGCCCCGGTTTGTAGCGTGTGCCAATTTCATGGTTTAAGTAGTCTCATCGTGGCCAATTTAAAGCTACCAAAGATGAGGTTTGGAGGTAATGTTAACAATCTTATATAATTCTTACGAATAAATGAGAACAGTTCTCACCGATAGGTCACCAACCTTGCATTCTTCAAGTCTTCTCTGGTGATACTGAACTCCGTGATTCCCTAGAAATGTGGCATTGGTTTTGATTTACTATTTTGTTAAGGAGGGGCTCACCAGGAGTTCTCACTTGGTCCTTCCTGTCATGATGGCCCTTAATCCATAGGTCAGGCAGAATCCGCTGGAGATTCTGCCTGTCGCTGAGTATATATATTCCAACTGTACATTCAGGACCTGGAGAAACAACCACAGGGTGGATATGAATCTGTTGGGCCCACTGTGAAATGGTTTGGGCCCAAACTCCATTTATTTCCTGACCTCCATTAATTTCATTTCAACCCATTCAACCCATTAGCTCAGCGCCAGTAATAAGCCCTGAAAAGTCTGCTATTTCTCTTTTCCCAGTGCACACTCACTCTACTAAATGACCACAATTCCCCTGGAGAAAAATCTGGAGGAAGATGTACAATATAAATTTGTAATGTCATATGGTACAGAGTACACAGGTTTTCTACTCACCTGACTTAGGTCTGGGAATTTAGTGAAAACCTATGACCCCCTGATGTCCGGCGACCTTGTCTGTCAGATCTTTAGAGCTCTAGTTTTTAAAAAAATTCTACAGATCTAGTAAGATGTTAATGCAGTGCTCTATATATTTCATCCCCTGGTATCCGTGATCACTTAGCCACCACTAAAGTTCCCTGTGTGTCAGTCTATTCTGACTGTCACTCTGGCCCTGCTGCCTTCTTTTTTTTTTAGATATTGGGGGTAGGAGTTTATTCAGTTATTTATTTTTGCTGTGTTGGGTCTTTGTTTCTGTGCGAGGGCTTTCTCTACTTGTGGCAAGTGGGGGCCACTCTTCATCACGGTGCGCGGGCCTCTCACTATCGCGGCCTCTCTTGTTGCGGAGCACAGGCTCCAGATGCGCAGGCTCAGTAGTTGTGGCTCACGGGCCTAGTTGCTCCGCGGCATGTGGGCTCCTCCCAGACCAGGGCTTGAACCCGTGTCCCCTGCACTAGCAGGCAGACTCTCAACCACTGCGCCACCAGGGAAGCCCCCTTGCTGCCTTCTTTGTCCACCTTGCTTATGGTCACTAAGTGTCACTACAGAGCTGGGGTCTCATTATCACCATTAAAACCCAGGAACGTATTTCAATGGCATGTCTTCCATTATCACCCAGAGCATAGAGAGGACTGCAGCTCTAGCACCTTTGGAGGAAGCTAGTGTTCTCCTCATCAATGAATTTCTTGATGTCTTGGTGAAGCGGGGAGTCCTCTGGTCCCTCTCAAGGGATGTACAGATAGTACCTGACTTATAATGCTCCGAATTTAACAATTTTTAATTTTTATGGTGGTGCAAAAGCAATACATGTTCAGTAGAAACTATACCTCCAATTTTGACATTGGGTCTTTTCCTGTGCTAATGGTATGCTTATGATACTCTCTTGTGACCCTAGGCATGGGTAGTAAGCTGCAGCCCCCAGTCAGCCACGTAATCGTAAACAAGAGCGTAAACAGTTGATACACTTAACAACCATTCCAATTTTTACTTTCAGTACACTATTCAATAAATTATGTGAGATATTAAACACTTTATTATAAAATAGGCTTTGTGTTAGATAATTTTGCCCAACTGTAGGCTAACATAAGTGTTCTGAGCATTTTTAAAAATTTTTCTAATATTTAGTTTTTATACAGCAGGTTCTTATTAGTCATCAATTTTATACACATCAGTGTATACATGTCAATCCCAATCGCCCAATTCATCACACCACCATCCCCACCCCCACCACGGCTTTCCCCCTTGGTGTCCATACATTTGTTCTCTACATCTGTGTCTCAACTTCTGCCCTGCAAACCAGTTCATCTGTTCCATTTTTCCAGGTTCCACATACATGCGTTAATATATGATATTTGTTTTTCTCTTTCTGGCTTAATTCACTCTGTGAAGTGGATCTAGACAGTCTCTAGATTCATCCACACCTCAACAAAAGACCCAATTTCGTTCCTTTTTATGGCTGAGTAATATTCCATCATATATATGTACTACAACTTCTTTATCCATTCATCTGTCGATGGGCATTTAGGTTGCTTCCATGACCTGGCTGTTGTAAATAGTGCTTCAATGAACATTGGGGTGCATGTGTCTTTTTGAATTATGGTTTTCTCTGGGTATATGCCCAGTAATGGGATTGCTGGGTCATATGGTAATTCTATTTTTAGTTTTTTAAGGAACCTCCACTCTACGCTGTTCTCCATAGTGGCTGTATCAATTTACATTCCCACCAACAGTGCAAGAGGGTTCCCTTTTCTCCACACCCTCTCCGGCATTTGTTGTTTGTGTATTTTCCGATGATGCTCATTCTAACTGGTGTGAGGTGATACCTCATTGTAGTTTTGATTTGCATTTCTCTAATAATTAGTGATGTTGAGCAGCTTTTCATGTGCCTCTTGGCCATCTGTATGTTTTCTTTGGAGAAATGTCTATTTAGGTCTTCTGCCCATTTTTAGATTGGGTTGTTTGTTTCTTTAATATTGAGCTGCATGAGCTGTTTATATATTTTGGAGATTAATCCTTTGTCCATTGATTCGTTTGCAAATATTTTCTCCCATTCTGAGGGTTGTCTTTTCGTCTTGTTCATGGTTTCCTTTCCTGTGCAAAAGCTTTTAAGTTTCATTAGGTCCCATTTGTTTATTTTTGTTTTTATTTCCATTACTCTAGGAAGTGGATAAAAAGACCTTGCTGTGATTTATGTCAAAGAGTGTTCTTCTTATGTTTTCCTCTAAGAGTTTTATAGTGTCCGGTCTTACATTTAGGTCTCTAATCCATTTTGAGTTTATTTTTGTGTATCGTGTTAGGGAGTGTTCTAATTTCATTCTTTTACATGTAGCTGTCCAGTTTTCCCAGCACCACTTATTGAAGAGACTGTCTTTTCTCCATTGTATATCCTTGCCACCTTTGTCATAGATTAGTTGACCATAGGTGCGTGGGTTTATCTCTGGGCTTTCTATCTTGTTCCACTGATCTATGTTTCTGTTTTTGTGCCAGTACCATATTGCTTTGATTACTGTAGCTTTGTAGTATAGTCTGAAGTCAGGGAGTCTGATTCCTCCAGCTCCTTTTTTTTTTTCCCTCAAGACTGCTTTGGATATTCGGAGTCTTTTGTGTCTCCATACAAATTTTAAGATTTTTTTGTTCTAGTTCCGTAAAAAATGCCATTGGTAATTTGATAGGGATTGCATTGAATCTGTAGATTGCTTGGGGTAGTGTAGTCATTTTCACAATATTGATTCTTCTAATTCAAGGACATGATATATCTCTCCATCTGTTGGTATCATCTTTAATTTCTTTCATCAGTGTCATATAGTTTTCTGCATACCAGTCTTTTGTCTCCCTGGGTAGGTTTATTCCTAGGTATTTTATCCTTTTTGTTGCAGTGGTAAATGGGAGTATTTCCTTAATTTCTCTTTCAGATTTTTCATTAGTGTATAGGAATGCAACAGATTTCTGTGCATTAATTAGCTTTACCAAGATAATTGATTAGCTCTAGTGGTTTTCTGGTGGCATTTTTAGGATTCTCTATGTATAGTATCATGTCATCTGCAAACAGTGACACTTTTACTTCTTCTTTTCCAATTTGTATTCCTTTTATTTCCTTTTCTTTTCTGATTGCCATGGCTAGGACTTCCAAAACTATGTTGAATAATAGTGGTGAGAGTGGACATCCTTGTCTTGTTCCGGATCTTAGAGGAAATGCTTTCAGTTTTTCACCATTGAGAATGATGTTTGCTGTGGGTTTGTCCTATATGGCCTTTATTATGTTGAGGTAGGTTCCCTCCATGCCCACTTTCTGGAGAGTTTTTATCATAAATGGGTGTTGAATTTTGTCAAAAGCTTTTTCTGCATCTATTGAGATGATCATATGGTTTTTATTCTTCAATTTGTTAATATGGTGTATCACATTGATTGATTTGTGTATATTGAAGAATCCTTGCATCCCTGGGATGAATCCCACTTGATCAAGGTGTATGATGCTTTTAATGCGTTGTTGGATTCTGTTTGCTAGTATTTTGTTGAGGATTTTTGCATCTATATTCGTCAGTGATATTGGTCTGTAATATTCTTTTTCGTAGTATCTTTGTCTGGTTTTGGTATCAGGGTGATGGTGGCCTCATACAATGAGTTTGGGAGTGTTTCTTCCTCTGTAACTTTTTGGAAGAGTTTGAGAAGGATGGGTGTTAGCTCTCCTCTAAATGTTTGATAGAATTCGCCTGTGAAGCCATCTGGTCCTGGACTTTTGTTTGTTGGAAGATTTTTAATCACAGTTTCAATTTCATTACTTGTGATTTGTCTGTTCATATTTTCTATTTCTTCCTGGTTCAGTCTTGGAAGGTTATACCTTTCTAAGAATTTGTCCATTTCTTCCAGGTTGTCCATTTTTATTGGCATAGAGTTGCTTTAGTAAACTCTTAGGATGGTTTGTATTTCTGTGGTGTCTGTTGTAACTTCTCCTTTTTCATTTCTAATTTTATTGATTTGAGTCCTCTCCCTCTTTTTCTTGATGAGTCTGGCTAATGGTTTATCAATTTTGCTTACCTTCTCAAAGAATCAGCTTTTAGTTTCATTGATCTTTGCTATTGTTTTCTTTGTTTCTATTTCATTTATTTCTGCTCTGATCTTTATGATTTCTTTCCTTGTGCTAACTTTGGGTTTTGTTTGTTCTTCTTTCTCTAGTTCCTTTAGGTGTAAGGTTAGATAGTTTATTTGACATTTTTCTTGTTTCTTGAGGTAGGCTTGTATAGCTATAAACTTCCCTCTTAGAACTGCTTTTGCTGCATCCCATAGGTTTTGGATCATCATGTTTTCATTTGTCTCTAGGTATTTTTTGATTTCCTCTTTGATTTCTTCAGTGATCTCTTGGTTACTTAGTAACGTATTGTTTAGCTTCCATGTGTTTGTGTTTTTTACGTTTTTTTCCCTGTAATTCATTTCTAATCTCATGGCATTGTGGTCAGAAAAGATGCTTGATATGATTTCAATTTTCTTAAATTTACTGAGGCTTGATTTGTGACCCAAGATGTGATCTATCCTGGAGAATGTTCTGTGAGCACTTGGGAAGAAAGTGTAATCTTGTGTTTTTGGATGGAATGTCCTATAAATATCAATTAAATGTATCTGGTCTATTGTGTCATTTAAAGCTTTTGTTTCCTTATTTATTTTCATTTTGGATGATCTGTCCATTGGTGTAAGTGAGGTGTTAAAGTTCCCCACTATTATTGTGTTACTGTCGATTTCCTCTTTTATAGCTGTTAGCAGTTGCCTTATGTATTGAGGTGCTCCTATGTTGGGTGCATATACATATATATTTATAATTGTTATATCTGCTTCTTGGATTGATCCCTTGATCATTATGTAGTGTCCTTCCTTGTCTCTTGCAACATTCTTTATTTTAAAGTCTATTTTATCTGAGTATTGCTACTCCAACTTTCTTTTGATTTCCATTTGCATGGAATATCTTTTTCCATCCCCTCACTTTCAGTCTGTATGTGTCCCTAGGTCTGAAGTGGGTCTCTTGTAGACAGCATATATATGGGTCTTGTTTTTGTATCCATTCAGGAAGCCTGTGTCTTTTGTTCGGAGCATCTAATCCATTCACGTTTAAGGTAATTGTCAATATGTATGTTCCTATGACCATTTTCTTAATTGTTTTAGGTTTGCTTTTGTAGGTCCTTTTCTTCTCTTGTGTTTCCCACTTAGAGAAATTCCTTTAGCATTTGTTGTAGAGCTGGCTTGGTGGTGCTGAATTCTCTGAACTTTTGCTTGTCTGTAAAGCTTTTGATTTCTCCATCAAATCTGAATGAGATCCTTGCTGGGTAGAGTAATCTTGGTTGTAGGTTCTTCCCTTTCATCACTTTAAGTATATCATGCCACTCCCTTCTGGCTTGTAGAGTTTCTGCTGAGAAATCAGCTGTTAACCTTATGGGAGTTCCCTTGTATGTTATTTGTCATTTTTCCCTTGATGCTTTCAGTAATTTTTCTTTCTCTCTAATTTTTGCCAAATTGATTACTATGTGTCTTGGCATGTTTCTCCTTGGTTTTATCCTCTATGGGACTTGCTGCACTTCCTGGACTTGGGTGGCTATTTCCTTTCCCATGCTAGGGAAGTTTTCGACTATAATTTCTTCAAATATTTTCTCTGGTCCTTTCTCTCTCTCTTCTCCTTCTGGGACCCCTATAATGTGAATGTTGTTGCGTTTAATGTTGTCCCAGAGGTCTCTTAGGTTGTCTTCATTTCTTTTCATTCTTTTTTCTTTATTCTGTTCTGCAGCAGTGAATTCTACCATTCTGTCTTCCAGGTCACTTATCCATTTTTCTGCCTCAGTTATTCTGCTATTGATTCCTTCTAGTGTATTTTTCATTTCAGTTATTGTATTGTTGTTCATCTCTGTTTGTTCTTTAATTCTTCTAGGTCTTTGTTAAACATTTCTTGCATCTTCTCGATCTTTGCCTCCATTCTTTTTCCGAGGTTCTAGATCATCTTCACTGTCATTATTCTGAATTCTTTTTCTGGAAGGTTGCCTATCTCCACTTCATTTAGTTGCTTTTCTTGGGTTTTATCTTGTTCCTGCATCTGGTACATAGCCCTCTGCCATTTCTTCTTGTCTCTCTTTCTGTGAATGTGGTTTTTGTTCCACAGGCTGCAGGGTTGTAGTTCTTCTTTCTTCTGCTGTCTGCCCTCTGGTGGATGAGGCTATCTAAGAGGCTTGTGCAAGTTTCCTGATGGGAGGGACTGGTGGTTCTTAGAGCTGACTGTTGCTCTGGTGGGCAGAGCTCAGTAAAACTTTAATCCTCTTGACTGCTGATGGGTGGGGCTGGGTTCCCTCCCTGTTGGTTGTTTGGCCTGAGGCAACCCAACACTGGAGCCTACCTAGGCTCTTTGGTGGGGCTAATGACAGACTCTGGGAGGGCTCCCGTCAAGGAGTACTTCCCAGAACTTCTGCTGCCAGTGTCCTTGTCCCCATGGTGAGCCACAGCCACCCCCCGCCTCTGCAGGAGCCCCTCCAACACTAGCAGGTAGGTCTGGTTCAGTGTCCCCTGGGGTCACTTCTCTTTCCCCTGGGTCCCGATGTGCACACTACTTTGTGTGTGCCCTCCAAGAGAGTCTCTGTTTCCCCCAGTCCTGTTGAAGTCCTGCAATCAAATCCCACTAGGTTTCAAAGTCTGATTCTCTAGGAATTCCTCCTCCTGTTTCCGGACCCCCAGGTTGGGAAGCCTGACGTTGGGCTCAGAACCTTCACTCCCGTGGATGGACTTCTGTGGTATAAGTGTTCTCCAATCTGTGAGTCACCCACCCAGCAGTTATGAGATTTGATTTTACTGTGATTGCGCCCTTCCTACTGTCTCATTGTGGCTTCTCCTTTGTCTTTGGATGTGGGGTATCTTTTTTGGTGAGTTCCAGTGTCTTCCTGTCAGTGATTGCCCAGCAGCTAGTTGTGATTCTGGTGTTCTCATAAGAGGGAGTGAGAGTACATCCTTCTACTCTGCCATCTTGGTTCCAGTCCCTGAGCATGTTTAAGATAGGCTAGGGTAATCTATGATGTTTGGTAGGTCAGATGTGTTAGAAGCATTTTCAACATATGATATTGTCAACTTACCATGGGTAAGTCAAGGAAGACCTATAGTTAAAGCTTAGATAGACCAGTCACATGTGATAAATCCACGTCAACATACGTAGTTCCCTAAGTCTTTGGATTTCTCTTACATTATACCCAGAGACTTTTTGGCATGTCTGTTTCATTTGACTATCAGTGAGTCCAGACTTCAGTTTACCAACTGAAGTAACAATACAGCTTTGATCAGATTCTTGAGCTGGTGCACCAGCTTCAGAATCTTTGGTAAGCAAGACATCCATACTGAAAAATTCAGCCAGATTTAAAACTACTCTCTCCTCTCTACACTAGCATGGTTCAAACCTATTCCTATGAATATTCCCCAGGTTTTCACTGATATATAAATTTGCACATTTTGGCATCTAAGCGTCTACTAGGCACACCTTTATAATTGGCTCCCTGGGTACATGCAGATTGTCTTTAGCCATGGATCTGGGACACATGTGAAGCTATGGGGTGGGAGATGGTCATAGGATCATCAAGCAAGGCAAGACCAGCCTCCTTAGGGTCAGAGGAATTGTTTCTACTGGTGAGAGAAGCCCGGTGGAGTTATGTTGTCCAGGGTCTTCAGATTTAACTGGATTCTCCTAAATATCACCATTCTAATACTTTGGGACTCTGGTCTTTCCTAATCATTGCCCTAAAATTTCACATAAGAAATATGGTAGGCTGTGAATCCAGTCTATTTTGTAAATCAGCAACCAATAGGATAAGAATCTACACTTGACTACACTAGGCTACTCACTAGCTATGAGAGATAGGATATGATTTTAGGGTATTCATAAGACCGTTCTCTCAGGACAGTTATAGGAAGTCCTTGGTTCTCTGACTAATGAGCCATGAATTTAAAGCCCTGGGCTTGATATTCTATTTAAATTCTGTTGGATGGTGAGAAGCAACCAGCCTACCTTTTATTCCTCCTGACCGCCAAACTGTGCTATGGCCTTTGCCATTTGTTCTGTCAAAGCCATATCTTTAAAAATTCACTTTATGATCATAGATGAAAAATTAGAACAGAAACTGCTCTATGAAGAGAGACTGAGGACAGAACTCCAGCATGACATTTGGTAGTAAAGGAAATAAGAGAGTTAGGAGATGGCATGACTCATGAAGGACTTTTTTTTTTTTTGGCCACACTGCATGGCATGTGGGATCTTTGTTCCCCGACCAGGGATCGAACACTTTCCCCCTGCAGTGGAAGTGCAGAGTCCTAAACACTGGACTGCCAGGGAAGTCCCATGAAGGACTTTTAGAATAGAGATATTTGTAGACTAAGAAAACAGCCTAATGGAAAGGAAGTGATGGAAGATGCAAAGAATATGGCAAGTAACGGAAGGAGCAAGTTCTTAGAGGTGGTCTAAGTTTGAAAAGAAGAGCTCAAGTGAAGGACTGATACTGGTGCACGGTCTGGGGATGGAAGGAAAATATGAAAGCAAAGAGCAAGTTCAGATGGAGTGGGTGGATGATGGCAATGAAAGGCCCGGTCATTATATAGGAGAGGGATGTCTAGAGCCTGAGACTCAGGGGCTGAGCAGTTGTGAAGGATGACATGGTCCAGATGCAGCCTTGCCTCCGGCTGGCTCAAGTGCAGCGTGGATGAGGCATCAATTCGAGCTGAGGCAGTGCAAGCTGAGAAGTCTTCAGCCTGGTTGTGGAAATCTGTGGAGGTGAGAACAGGGAAAAGTGTGGGGATGGAACCCATGAATGAGCCAGGTGTGCCCATTCTCGGGGAAGGTTGGGGTTGGAATGGATCCTGCAGGCTGGTAGATAACATGGAGGAAGCGGGGTGGTGGTGACGACGCAAGCGGGTGACCTGGTTTTGTAAGGAGGGCATGCTGGCAGAGGGGCCTGGAAGTAGCTATAGGAAACCAAGAAGTACCCCAGTCCTCCTAACCTCCTGCCCTGGGGCAAAAGGTGACTTCAGTTCCTGCGCTTTGTGAGCAAATGATGTCAGCAAGGGATTAAATGAAGATCACTTAGGACAGTGCCAAGCACATTGTCAGCACTCAGTAAATGTTGGCTCTGATTATTATTAAAGTCAGGGACCAGTAGAAGAAATAGAAGATGGGCTGATGGGGGTGATAGAGAGAGATGGGGGTGATAGAGAGAGGGGTTAGATCTGACAGTAATAAGGGGACAGGAGGGAATAGCGCTGACAGTTCTTTCTTCATCACCGGTTCATGAAGAACCCCCTCCGCTTCCTCCTCCTCATTCTTTCTCTCTCTCCCCCCACCCATAACGGCTTTATCAAGATATAACCCATATGTTACACGTTCACCCATTTAAATTGCACTACAGTCAATTATAGAACTTTTTTTTTTTTTTTTTTACGCAGGGCTCTCACCGTTGTGGCCTCTCCCGTTGCGGAGCACAGGCTCCGGACGCGCAGGCTCAGCCGCCATGGCTCACGGGCCCAGCCGCTCCGCGGCATGTGGGATCTTGCCGGACCGGGGCACGAACCCGCGTCCCCTGCATCGGCAGGCGGACTCTCGACCACTGCGCCACCAGGGAAGCCCTATAGAACATTTTAATCACCTCAAAACCCATATCGTTTTGCTATCACCCCAATCCCCCATCATTTCTGGCCCTGGGAAAGCCACTCATCTACTTTCTGTCTCTGTGATTCGCCTGTTTTGGACATTTCATATACATGGATCAGAATATACACAACAGACAAATCCTCTTAAATTCCTTTTAATTATGAGTTCAAAGGAACGAAGCACTAACAGTGGACTCTCAGGCACTAGCAATAGGTGTGCGTGTGCGGAGGGGGACAGGATTTGGAGACTCAGAGCCTCCTTCCTCTGTGCATGAGTCTAGCCCGTTTGTTTTTCCTCTTATAACATATGCTTGGAAAGGAAAATGTCCAAAGCCAACCAGCTACAGAATCCAGGAGGAGGCTGGCGAATCACTTCAGTGGCTGGCGCCCTGCTGAGGACTGCACAAAGGAAGGGCTGGGGGGATCTACTCTCTTGGGGAGACCGGCTGATTCTGCGGCGGCGCCAGAGGGAACAGACCAGTCGGTGCTGAGGTGGCGGTGGCAGGTGGCGGGGGAGAGAGGGGATGCCATGGTGGAGCCCATAGCATTGCCCAGAGGGCTGCACGGGGAGGTCGTCCAGAAGCCCCTACTTTCCTTTAGTCCATGCAGCCCCTCCACGGGGACATAGTAACTCGCGCAGGGAGGGGCAGGACCCACCAGTGTGTGTCAAGTGAGGGCATAAATCCGTGGTGCCTTAGATGACGTTAGGTGTTTCATGGCCCGCCAGCCCCTAAATAACATTAAATCACCCACTAAGAAGGTTTCTCCCCTTTTAATTCTCTTTCAACCTTTTAAGTCAAAGAGAAGGCATCAACTTGGTGCCCATGTTTCCAACACCCTCACTGACACTTGTGAATGTCCCTTTTAAGAGAGTGGGTCCTAGAATCAGGGTCCCCTGGCAGCAACAATGTCTCCCTAGAATTTAATAACATTGTTTTGTTTACAATGAATTGATTTTCCCATGGTCTTCCATGTCTGGTAGTGATATAAAGTTTCCATCTTACATAATCTTTTTAGAGCTTAATAAGAGAGTCAGTTTAAAGAAAGATATTAGTGAAATAATGGCAAGTGATATGTAGATATGGTAAACATGGTGATGGTGGTACATGAAATGACCAAAGCGTAAGAACTGAACTAGAAGAATTTTATGATCTGTTTCTCTGCCTAGAGGGTCTGTGACTTGGTGATTCAGAAAATGAGAGAGGCCGTTGCGGTCAGCCTGGCTTCCCCCATTGTAGCTCTCACTCCACTGCATGTAATGGGGAGTTTTTACTTGTCCGCCTCTCTCACCAGACTTGGAACCCGGTATGTGTTGTTTCCCTTATGTCAGCAGTGCCCAGCACAGTGCCTGATACACAGAAGTCCTCAGTGTTTATTTGCTGAATGAATGTAAATGAATGAATAAATGCGTGAATGAACAGCTGCCCTCAGTGCTCTGAGGAGAGTAGTTCCTGAGAATCTGTCCGTCCATCCATCCATCCACACGTGCATTCCGTACTTACTAAGCAAGACACTGTGTGCAAGATGCCCTGCCGTTAACTTCCTTGTAATGGCTTCATTTTTAGTCAATAATCAATCTACGTATTGTGCCCAGGGTCGTCTAGATACTGTCAGTGGTGGGGAGAATGTAATCTCTTCTTCACTTAAAAGCAGCGATATTAGAGCCAGCCGGAGCTGAGATTAAATCCTGTCTCTGACACTTAATATTTCGGGCACTTTGGGCCATTTACCTCTTGGAGTAAGAGTTCTCCTTCTGTAAAGTGGTTTTAATAATATTGAAGTGGCCCTGAGTCAGCCCCAGGGAATGTTGTTGAATGAATGAGATAGAGCGAATGAATGAGTGAATGGATGCGGACCACAGCCCCCAGCGCAGCCTGGGCGCCAGGACACAGCCTAGCTCCTCTCCCACAGCCCAGGCCCCGCCCGCCGGTGAAACTTCAGAATGGGTGGGAGAAAGCCTCAGCTCCAAGCTGTGCTTCACTGAGCAAAAATACAGCACACTGGGTGAAAAGCAGAGAGCTAGCGGAGTCTCTCCCGCAGTGGACCCTGAGGCCTATACTGGGCCAGCAGCAGGGGCCCTTGGCAGGTGACCCAAGGACAGACAAACCACTCCCTAGACCGCTGAATGTCCGAAGGCCCCAGCCCCTCCCCTCCCCCCAGGGATGTGGGCAATGTGTTGTTGGCATGGTGACCAGTCAGCCTGTCTCCCCCTCCTCTGCATCTTGCTGTGACAAAGAGGCCCTGAGGGGTAGAATGGGGCCCTGCGGGCTCCACTGGCTCAAGAATGGTAGGGAGAGCCAGGTCCAGGAGCTAGAGGGGGCCTGCCTGCTGCCCTCCGGAGGCAGGAACAATGGAGCCGTTGCCCTGGCAACCAGGGGAGGCCTCTCCCTGGGCCTCCAGGCTGAGTCTGGGAGGAGGTGTCCTAAGAAAGGGAGGTTGGGAAGAGGGTGGGTGTGCCTGTTCTCAGAGCTGCCTGTCCCCCAAGGAAGGGCGGCAGGGGCTTCTTTCCAGAGAAGATGATCAGAGTCTCTGTGGACCCATTCTGCAGAGCCTCAGAGGGAGACAGGTGCGAGCAGTTTCCACCACACCAGGGCTGAGCAGGCCACGGACGCGTCACTGCAGTATCTCCTGAGCACCTTTCCCTAGTGCCCACCTCTCCTCCTCTGAGGCCTCCTGAGGGCTGGTTTAGGGCAGGGACTGTGCAGTCAGGACCAGACGCTGATGGCCTGAGAGGCCCTCTAACCTTGGGGCTGTACTGCAGACTCTGGGATGTGTGTGATGCTGTGGGGGCAGGTGGGGCTTGGGGAGCTGGGCCACGTTCTCCGAGCCGGAGGGCAGACCCTCGCCGTGAAAGGCCCCAGGGCTTTGTAAAGGCATCAGCTTCTGGAGCGAGACATCCCAGCTTCAGATCTGGGCTCCAGCAGCACTTCACTGGCTGCGTGACCCAGAGGAAGTGATTTCGTCTGAGTCTCAGTTTCCCTAGCTGTAAAGCAGCACTGGTTAGCATGTGCATATAGAATAGAGGAGACGGCTCCTGGGACAGACGTATGGGGTCACAGGGTGGCTCAGCGGGGATTAGCTTCCTTCCCTCCCCGGCCATGTGCTTCTCCCTCCAGGCACCTGTGGCTCGGAACCCTGGGGGTATCACCGGCTCTCCACAGACCGCTGAGTACCCCATCGACAAATGCACCCCCATTCTCCCTGAAAGGCTCCCCTATTCTTGTTACCCTCCTGAGGGTCCCAGGCAGGATGTACCTCTATCATGGTAACCAGGCTTGTCTTTGAGATGGGCTGGTGTCGGGTGTCCTTTGCTTGTCTGAATGTTCTCATTTTCCCCTCTGAGCTTGGGTTGCTTCTGCCATAAAGAAAAGAAAAATTTAAGAGAGGGGGAACCTTATAAAAGGTCTGAGAGCTCAGAGGCATTGGAAGTGTGGCTGTGTCCATTGCACCCACCTGGGTAGAAGCAGGTCACTGGGGGAGAATCTATCTCAGCCGGTGGCCACCTGCACCCCATGCTCTGTCCTCGCCTGCAGTCAGCACCTAACGCTACCCGGAGCCTGCGTGGGCGTCGGGAGATGAATGTGGGAGTCACGATCCCAGCCAGACGCCTGTCCTATCAGGACAAATGGCTCCCTCTTGTGGCCACTAGGCCTCATGGCAGGCGTTTCCCGCCCCCGTGCCCTTGGCCGCTCAGAGCACCCTGACAGGTGCCTGAAGGGAGGGGCACCAAGGACACTGAAGCTGGTCTGGCCTGGCCCTTGAGCTCCCAAAGTAAAGCTCATTCCCAGCCTGGACCCCCCTGAAACCCTGAGTCTAATTGGAGCAGCAAGGCCCTTTCCTGCTTCTTCCCAAGCAAGAACCTTGTGGAGGCTGAAACAGCCGTTCTGAGAAGGCTCACCGCGCTCAGACTGCACTGCCGACCTGACAGGCGCCGAGGGGACAAGCTGGCCACAGGGACCTCGCCCACAAAGATGATCTCAGAGTGAAGAAGGGCGTACCAGTAGTTCACATACTATTTCTGGAGAACCTGTTATGTCCTGGGCCTGGCCTGGGCTCACTGTGAGGTGGGTGGGTAGAAACTAAGAAACGAAGGAGAACATACTTGTTGCTCTCTGGTGCCTTCACACTAGTTAGTGTGTTCATTCCAAACAGAAGTTCTTACCTGGGATCCTTGGGTTGGCTTCAGGGGGTCCGTGGGCCCCCTGAAATTATATGCATGAAATGGGCATTTTTCTGGAGAGACGGCCTGGAGCTTTCATCAGATTCTCAAAGGATTTAAAAGCATCAGAACCACAGCTAAAGTAAATGAGATGAAAACTTCTCATCCCATGGTGTATGTGGGCCCCTTCAATATAGTCACCTTGGGAGGAGGCTGACTGCTCAGATGACCGTTTTCTTTTCCACCTGGGGCTCCTGTGGGCTGTCCTCAGGGATAGCTTTGAAACTATGGAAAAATCTCAGGCTCACTTCTTCTTGATCACTTCTTTTTTTCCCCCCAGAATGACCCAGATTGATCACCCACCTTTGTCACCAGCTTTGGATCTAAATGACTGTCAGCTGTTTCCAAAAATTCCATCCACCTTAACAAGGCAAAGATTTGTCACCCTCAGGAGTATTCAAGCGAACATGACAGCATTACTGCGGGAGTTCCTGAAACTTCCTTCAGAACTCAGGGTGGGGAAAGAGTATAGAAAAGTATAGTCTTTTGAGGTGACTGATGTGAATGCTCTGTCAGTAAAAAGACAGCCATGTGACTCTGTAATGATGAATTGTAAGCATAACAGATTAACCAGCAATAACCAGAAAATGAGATAAAGGGTGAAAATAATGTGTAGAGGAAGACAGAGAAGGGAGGGGTCGTGGTGGCCGTCATTCACTCAGGGTTCAAGGGATGTTTATGGACATCCACTCTGGAACCTAGGTGAATAAGACAGGGGCACCCAGTGTAACAGAGGAGACAGACACACAAAGAACCCGCCAGAGAACCATGTGGGGTGTGTTATAACAGAAGGATAACTGCGGAAGTGACACCCCAAAAGCTCACCCCAAGTGGCACTAAGTTCACCCCCAAAGTGACACATCCTTTCAGGGCTGTGTATCAAACAGAGCACAAAGCAAATATTCTGTTTATCTGGCCCCCTGAAGGCAAAACTTGGAAGAAGACTGTGGTAGGTTGTGTTATGGCCTCAATTCTTCACTCCTTGTATCCGTGTGGCTTTGAGGGCAAGTTGTAATTCCCTGCCCGTGGACAGTGGATATTAGCAGACGTGACACAAGCAGGATATTTAAATGTGCTTGCATGACTGGGTTTGTTCTCTGGTGCTTCTGCCATTGCCATGAGAATATTCTGGGCTAGCTCGCTGGTCCCAGGAAGAGGATGAGAGACGTGTGGAGCAGAGTTGCCCCAATGAAGGTGCCCAGCCAAGCCCAGCCTAGAGAACTACCCGCAAACCAACCTCTAGATACAGAAGTGACCCCAGTGAAGTCAGCAGACCCCTGAACCCCATTTGAGCCCAGCCTTGATCAGCCTACTCTTAGTCAACCCAAAGACAGATAAGGTATGATAATAAGTGACTGTTGTTTCAGGCCACTGAGTTTGGGGTGGTTTGTTATGCAGTGGTAGCTGACTGATACAAAGGCCCCTTTATCAGCGATTTCTGTAGATTTCCCCTTGCCTAGTTTCCCCTTTCCCCCAGTCCCTGGCAGCCTCTATCTTCCTTTCTGCCTCTATGAATCAGACTATTTTAGATATCTCACATAGGCAGACTCATATGATATTTTTCCTTTTGTGTCTGGCTTATTTCGCTTAGCATAACATCTTCAAGATTCATCCATGTTGTAGCAGGTATCAGAGTTCCATTCCTTTTTTCTTTTTGGATAATTTTATATATATATATATATTTTGTGTGTGTGTGTGGTACGCGGGCCTCTCACTGTTGTGACCTCTCCCGTTGCGGAGCACAAGCTCCGGACGCGCAGGCTCAGAGGCCATGGCTCACGGACCCAGCCACTCCACTGCACGTGGGATCTTCCCAGACGGGGGCACGAACCCGTGTCCCCTGCATCGGCAGGTGGACTCTCAACCACCGTGCCACCAGGGAAGCCCCAATAATATATATATTTTTAATTGAAGTATAGTTGGTTTACAATGTCATGTTAGTTTCAGGTGTACAGCACAGTGATTCAGTTATATATAAATATATTTATTCTTTTTCAAATTCTTTTCCCGTATAGGTTATTAAAAAATATTGAGTGTGGTTCCCTGTGCTATACAGTAGGTCCTTGTTGGTTATCTATTTTATATATAGTAGTGTGTATATTTTAATCCCAAACTCCTAATTTATCCCTCCTCCTCCCCCTTTGTTGACCATAAGTTTATTTTCTATTTTCATTCCTTTTTTAAGGTTGAATAATATTCCATTCTTTGTGTGTACCGTATTTTATCATCCGTTCATTTGTCAATGGACACTTGGGTTGTTTGCACCTCTTGGCTATTGTGAATAGTGCTGCTATGAACGTGGGTGTACAGCTGCTGCTTTTAATTCTTTTGGAAATTTAGTTCTAGAAGTGGAATTGCTGGATCAAATGGTAATTCTCTGTTTAGTTTTTGAAGCTCTGACCCACCTCATTGCAGATGAGGCCATCAGAGGTTAAAGGCTGGCATTGAGAAGCATCCCATCAGCACTTTCCTATTGCTAGTCCCACTGCCGTCCGTTATGGGGCACGAGCTTTCCCAGTGCCCAGATGCCCTTTAAAAAGAGAGACAAGAGGAGGGGAATATGATGACACCCTGAATTACTGAGTATTTTTGTTAAAACTGCAGTCAAACTCTGAACTGCACAGTGATTGAGATAATATTTAAATTTATCTGAAAAACGCCTACTAAATTGGACCAACTGGGAGCACGTTAGAACAGGGCCTTGAGAGCAAAGATGAATTCAATTAAAAGTTCAGCTGTGGGAAATCAAGTTGGTTTTTCCTTTTGACATCAGGGTTGAAATGTACAAATTTTAAACGCGGCTACAGACACAATGAAGATCATCGTAGCTGGTAGTTAGTGCCATCGATACCAAGGAGCTGGACAAGGTACTGGGGTGGAGAGGATGGAGGGGCCTGTTTTAAATCACATCATGGCCAGAGGGAGGGCTCCTCAGAGGAGTTGACACTTGGGCTGAACCTTGATGGACAAGTCCACCCAGAGGACAGCCATTGTGAGAGGGTTCCAGTCAGGAGGAAGTGCATGGAGGCCTGGAGGTAGGAAATAGCTCTATATGTTTGAGAAACAAAAGAAATTCCAGAGCGAATACAGGGTAATGATTAAGGAGAGAGCGTGACTTTTCATTCTTGATCATAACCCCCCACTCCTTCAAATTCTTTAACGATGCCTCATATGTTCCAAGGTCAAGTTTAAATTCTGTAGCCCTGAGCCCAGGCGCATCGTAGATCTGGCTTCTCTGGCCTCCCCTTCCGTCACTGTAGTGTGTCCACCTCCCATCAGCCACTTTCTTTTCTCCACTCAGCCTTTCCTTCTGCCTGGGACACCGGCCTCCCTCTTCTCTACCTGTCTAATTCCCTTCCTGTGTTTAAAACACCCAGCTCCTGCCGCCTCCTCCAAGAACCTTCCCCAGTCGAGGGGATCACCAGCTCCTTTGCGCCTCCACTGTTCTGTGGTGATTGTTTGTGTGCCTTTCTGTCTAAGTGACTGCGTGATCCTTGGGGGCAGGAACCCAGTCTAATTATTCATGTTTGTGTTCCCTGGGTTTACCTGGTAGGCACCTGTATGTACGCTGATGTCTCCCAAACGTTTTCTGCATCCTGGTCCTCTCTCTTGGGCTTTACACCGGTACATCTACCTGCCTATTAGACAAGTTCATGCAGTTGGCCTCGAGCAGTGGCTCTGGGCCCACAGGTGCACCTCAGAACCCCCTGGAGCCAGTTCATACTGCCTGGGGGTGACAACTGCTGCATCTCTTCCCAGCTCTGTGTGGAGTGATGTCAGACAGGTGGCTTGAAATCGGCCATGGTGGGATTATTTCCACCGTTAGAATTGGCGAGTACTAAAATCAGGAATTCCTTCTCCCCAGGAGTGAGTTGTTAAACATTTCTCAGCACGCCACTACTTGGAGGGCTAGAGGGTTTATTAAAGCCCAGATTGCTGGGCCCACCCACCGAGTCCCTGATTTAGTAGGTCTGGGGTAGGGCCTGAGAAATTGCATTTCTAAAAGTTCCAGGGATGCTGAGGCTACTGGTCTCAGAGAATCAGAGGCCTACAGGCACCTCAGAGTCATGTCCAAAACAAAAGTCATCATCTTTCCCTCAAACCCACGCCTCCTGTGTTGTTTGTAGGGAATGGCAGCAGTATCCACCGAGTTTCCTCAGCCAGGGATCTGGGATCATCTCCCTCGGCTTCCGGGGCTCAGTGATCACCAGGTCCCGGCAACCCTCCTTCATCAGCTCTCCTCTGACCCTTCACCTTCTGCCTGTCCCTGGGGCCTGGGCCCTGCCTGATTCACGCCCCGTCTCTCCTTGTCTGTTCCCACACCAGCCTCCTGGGTGGGCACCCTGCTTCCATCCTCATCCACTCTGTCCTTTCTCCACATCACCTTCAGCGTGATGAGATGTCAATCCCATCACATGATTCCCAGCGTGAAAGGTGTCAATGTTTCCCCATTCATGTCTTCAGGAGCGCTTCTGTCTGGAGTCTTCCTCCCTCCCTCGGCCTTCAGCACTCACCTTAACTCCCCCCACCCCATCCAGGCTGGGCGGCTGTCTCTCCCCAGGGAATCCCTGCCCCCTCTCCTGCCCCATTACAGTGCTGTTCACGCCACCATCTCCCAATTGCCTCTTCACCCTCCGGCTTCACCCATGTCACTGCAAGCTTACGAGGAAGGAACTGAATTTGTTTTATCAAATCTCTTTTCCTCTGTGCTTACCACTGAGTCTGGCACACGGTAGGCCCTTTTCTCGGCTTGGCTTGCGGGAAGGAGACTCTGAGAATTTTAGTGCAAGTTGCTTATTTGGGAAGTGATCTGAGGAAGCACCAGTAGGGAGTGAGGGGCAGGATGGGGTGTCGGAAAGCCAGTAAAAGGCGTCTCTTCAGGCCAGTTGCCCCTGGGGACCCCACTGAAGCTCAGTCCTCTGGGGATTCTGGGAGCAAGTGTAGAAAAGGCCTCAGAGTCATCTTACTCAAGGGGCATCTATCCACCAACACCCCATCTGTTGGGGCATTAACTCTCCAGCACTGCCTGCCCGTGCAAGGGCCAAATGGCTCCCATAGCCAGGACAGTCCCCAGGCAGTAGCTGTGGGCACGCTGAAGCAGTGCTGAGGGCATATGGGCAGATACCGACAGCCCCGGCACAGTGCTCACTGTTTGGTACATAGACGTGAAGAAGAGAGCATCCCAGCATCCCGGGGAGAGGTGACAGCATGTTCAAAGGCACTGAGGCCTGAAGGAGCCTAAACCATCCCAGCTTAAGGAGGAATAATTATTTTCCAAGAAGAAAGGAGGGGGAGCTGGATGAAGATGGTCAAAGGTTACAAACTTCCAGTTTTAAGATACAAATGTACTGAGGATGTAACGTACCACACAGTGGCTATAGCTAACACTGCTGTATGGTGTATCTGAAACTTGTTAAGAGAGTAGATTCTAAGAGGTCTCATCACAGGAAAAAACACGTTTTTTCTTTTTGTATCTATATGAGGTGATGGATATTCACTAAACTTACTGTGGTAATTAATTCACAATATATGTAAGTCAAGTTGTTAAGCTGTACACTTTAGACTTATATAGTGCTGTATGCCAGTTGTATCTCGATAAAACCGGAAAGGAATAAAAGAAGGAGGTGAGGAGGGGTCTGCGTTAAGGGACCCACTCTGGGGCCTTCTGAATGGACGTTCTTTGGGGGTGATGCAGACTTGTCTGGAGTCTGGGTGTTACACACTTGGGTGGGTTGGAGCTCATTGTCTGGGGCAGCACTCCCCCTGGGACTCTGCTGATGGGAAGTTTCATATCTGTGCTGTCCAATACAGAAGACCCATGTGGCTGCTGAGCATTTGAAAATGTGGCTGGTGCAACCGAGGAATTGAATCTTTAATTTTATCCCATTGTGATGAATTTAAATGTCAGTGTCAGTGGGCAGGCTGGTTACTGGCTACCGTCGTGGACAGTGCAGGTCCTCCACCACCCTGTTGCCTCTCCAT
Source organism: Phocoena sinus (assembly GCF_008692025.1). Classification (NCBI taxonomy): domain Eukaryota; kingdom Metazoa; phylum Chordata; class Mammalia; order Artiodactyla; family Phocoenidae; genus Phocoena; species Phocoena sinus. The sequence goes on along the minus strand of NC_045770.1, from coordinate 93,991,439 downwards.
CCTCTGCAGCTAGGGCTCTGAGCTGCCCTGATCGAGAGCATCCCTGCGCCTGGAGTGCCACGTGGTCCCCCCTTCGTTTGGTCCTCAGATCCTCAGCCTTGTGTCCGGCTGCCACCTGCAGGATTTGGAGAGCAATGGGCAGAAGCTGGCCTGGTCCCTTATCAGGCCTGGGTCCCCTGGTTTTCACTAGCCTCACCCCAAGGCATGTGACTATAGAGAGAAGGCCTGGTGAGAATGATTCTGGACACATTCTCAGAACTCTTAGTGGAGAAGTTCCAGGTTCCCGTCTGCCATCTTTATGAAGTTAGCATGTGGTAAGGGTCTGGCTGGGCCTTACTTTCACTACTGGTCCGGGCTTGTTTTCAAATTATAAAAGGTACCTCCCTAGTGCAGCTGGGCATTTTCGGAGAGTCTGGGCTTTCTGTGATAGGCCCTTGCAGAGATTTTGGGGTTGGAGGGCACGGAGGAGGTAAACTCTAGACAAAATGGGAGTCTGCTCTGAAGCCAGCGTGTCTGGATGCCCTTTCTATTTCATCCTGCATGAAGGATAAAATTCATGTCTTTCTGTAGCCATGCTTCTCACACAGGGATTCGTGTGCCCCAGGGGAAGGTTCCAGGTTTCTTGGAGGTAAGGTCATATGTAGTGTAGAGCTGGCCTCTCCAAACGTCCAGCCGTGTTGGCCTCTGGAACACACACACTGGAATCCTGCACCTCCAACTCCAGCGCATACAAAGGCACGATATGGTATTTTAGAATACTGAGCAAACTCAAAATCAAGAAATTACCAGGTGCCAATGATGGAGTGGGAACTGGCACTGAGAATTCCTACAGGCCTGAAGAACTGTGGTCTTGGGTCCCCCGCAGGGACAGGGATAAGCCCTCACGGACAGCTGATTGATGGAACTGGACTCTGTCTAAGGCCAGGAGCAGGGACAAGACCCAGATCAGACAGCCTCTGTCCACCAGGTAAAACTATTAGGACCTTGAGCCTCCTACCTGTGGGAAGGTAGGGTCCTAATTCACACTCTCCATACAGTGTGGAAACCCCAACTTCAGAAGCTAACAAACGTGTTGACCTTATGGGGTTTCCAGTAGAGGCCACTTCAAAAACTTCTGCGGAGGGAGGTGCCTTCAATCCCAGGTACTTGTGGGATTGCCTCGAATGTTAACTCCTGCTAAATAAGGACAAAAAATATAAAATATATGAGGAAGTCTAGCATCACTCGTTCATTCATCCATCCATCCATTCATTCAGCAGCTTCCTCTGGACACCTACTCTGTACCAGGGGCTAGAGACACATCAGGGTACAAAACAGAGACAAGGGCTTCCCTGGTGGCGCAGTGGTTGGGAGTCCGCCTGCCGATGCAGGGGACATGGGTTCATGCCCCGGTCCGGGAAGATCCCACATGCCGCGGAGTGGCTGGGCCCATGAGCCATGGCCGCTGAGCCTGCGCGTCCGGAGCCTGGGCTCCTCAACGGGAGAGGCCTCGAGAGGCCCACGTACAGAAAAAAACAAAAACAGAGACAAATCTTGCATCGTTAGAACATATGTGTGGGAGTGACAGACAACAAATAACTTACACAGTAGACTCAATGATGGTAAGAGTTACTGGGAAAAGTAAAGCAGGAAAGGGGATTAGGAAATCGTGGAGGTAGATGTCACAATTTAAAATATCACGATTAGAGGAGCCTCCCAGGGAAGGTGGTGAGCCAAGTGGATATTTGGGGGAATTCAAGGTACGAAATTTCCATCACCTCAAAAGACTCCCTCACTCTGCCCCTTCGTAGTCAAACACCACCCTTAACCCTTGGCAACTGTTAATCTGTTCTCCCTATGGTTTTTCCTTTTCCATAATGTCATGTAAATGGAATTATACAGTCTATAGCTTTTTGAATCTGACTGCTTTCATTTACCATAGCGAACTTGAAATTCAGCCATGTTGTTGCATGAATCTGTAGTCCGTTACTCTTTTTTTTTTAAGTTTTTATTTTATATTGGAGTATAGTTGATTTACAATGTGTGTTAGTTTCAGGTGTACAGCAAAGTGATTCAGTTATACGTATACATATATCAATTCTTTTTCAGATTCTTTTCCCATAAAGGTTATAATAGAATATGGCGTAGAGTTCCCTGTGCAATACAGTATGTCCTTGTTGACTATCTATTTTATATACAGTAGTTTGAAACTGCTAATCCCAACCTCCTAATTTATCCTCCCCCGACCTTTCCTCTTTTGTAACCATAGCTTGTTTTCTATGTCCGTGAGTCTGTTTCTGTTTTGTAAATATGTTCATTTATATCTTTTTTTTTAGATTCCACATATAAATGATATCATATGATATTTGTCTTTCTCTATCCAACTTACTTCACTTAGTATGGTAATCTCTAGGTCCATCCATGTTGCCGTAAATGGCATTATTTCATTCTTTTTTATGGCTGAGTAATATTCTGTTGTGTAAATATACCATATCTTCTTTGTTCATTCATGTGTCGATGGACATTTAGGTTGCTTCCATGTCTTGGCTATTGTAAATAGTGCTGCAGTGAACATTGGGGTGCATGTATCTTTTGGAATTGTGGATTTCTCTGGATATACGCCCTGGAGTGGGATTGCTGGATCATATGGAAACTAGTTTTTTAAGGAATCTCCATACTGTTCTCCATAGTGGCTGCACCAATTTACATTCCCATAATCCATTACTCTTTGTTGCTGAGTAGTATTTCATCATTTATTCACCTGTTGGAGGACATTGGGATGTTTCTAGCTTTTGGAGATTATAAGTAAAGCTGCAATAGACATTCACATATTGATTTTTGTGTGCAGATAGGTTTTAATTTCTCTTGTGAAAATAATTCAGCAGTTGTTTTCCTGTTGTAAATGTATGTGTTGGGTTCTTGCTATGTTCCAAGATTATTCTAAAAGTTTCCCACTGGATAAAACTCATTGAAGCCTCACATCAACCCCACAGTGTAGGAGCTGTTGTTATTCCGATTTTAAGAATGGGAAAACTATAACTGAGATTAAGTAACTTGCCCAAGACGACAGCAGGGAAGTGTTGGAGTTGAGATCTGAGCCCAAGTAGCCTCGTTCTAGAGCCAGAACTCCCAAACACCATGCTATGTACATCCATTATCCCATTTAATCCTCCCAGCTACAAAATGAGATAGATGATGTTATCCCCATTTTACAGATGAGAGAACCAAGGCTCACAGGTGAAGTAACTGGTTCATAATCACACATATGTGGTGGAGTTCAGATTCAAACCAAGCTCAGATTTACCTAAATTAATGTACCAAGTTAGTGCTCTTAGCTGCTCTCCTACACTTCTTCCACATATAAATTATTTCTAGTAAGTACTTCATTCTTAACTGTTCTCTAGTTGCTTTCAGGTGTGTTGATCTTGTCTCTTCCATATGCGTTCTCCTTTGTGTGTCACATGTCTGTGCCTCCTAGCACTGAATGCAGCACCCAGTATGTAGTAAATACTTAGTAAATGCTGAATGAATGACAGTGCAATTGATGTGTTCCTCTTTCCTGCTGTTGGAGTTTGGAGGGCTTTCCACCCATATCTCATGGTTTTTTAGGAAACCAATCTAAGCAAAACAAAATATCTTGCTTCTCAGCAATGGAACTTGCAACACACACACACACACACACACACACACACACACACACACACACACACACACGCCTCAGACTCCCTACTCTCAATCTGGCTACTAGGCTGATAGAGGAAACCCAGTCTATTTCACTGCCCAAGAGCCCTGCACCACTAGTTAAGGAGAATGGGGCCAGTCTGGTGGGGCCAGCTTTGTGTGGATAATTCCCCTTTCCTGGATCCAGCGACTCTACTCAAGTCTATGCCCGTTGTTATCTTTCAAGCAGTGGATGAGCCAGCAGCAGGGGAGACTGGCTTCTAACTTCAGCTTTTGTGGTTCTCCTAACGGTCAGATCTAATCCCATGTTCTCCTTTTCTGTGGAGATGCAAACAGGCAAGTCCAGCTTTACCGACGAACATTTAATTCAGCACCTATTGATGTTCAACACTGTAAATGAGACATTATACATGGCTTCTTCCCTCAAGGAGTCACAGCCTAGTTAGAGATAAGACTGAGAGAATTAGGGGACACAGAGTCTACTCCTGAATGTTGAAGACCCAGAAACAGAGGTCTCTGATGGATTCACTGTCCGAGTGCCCTAGGGTGGTGTAGCCTCTTCCAGGTGTACAAACCTTGGTTTGGACACTCCAAGCAGAGGCCCCCTGCCTGCCTTTCCATACTTTTCTTCTGCAACTCATTTTATATTCCACAAACATGTACTGAATACTTCCTATGTGCCAGGCACCGTGCTGGCCACTGCAGGTGATCCCACATGGTGGGAGGATAGAGTGTGGGTGGGGAAGGTGGTGAGAGATGAGGCAGGGTCCAGATCGTGAAAGTCATCATAAGCAGAGCCACGAACTTTGGGCTTTTTCCTGGTGGAAATGGAGAGCCACTCCCCAGCTTGCACTTGAAGCTACAGCTTAGTGTTTCCCACATGCACAGAACTTCCCCATTTCCATGTCTGGGATTATGCTGCTGCCACTACCTAGATGCCAACTTCTCCCACTTCTCCCCCTTTTTTTCACTTAATTCCACTGATTTTCAGAGGCATTGTCCATGTGTCACAGGATGCCACGTACCTACAGCACCTGTGATAACCCCTTTGGTGACACTCATCGCCTGTAGGGAAATGAGCTGACCATGTTTCTTTTTTTAAAAAATTGAAGTAGGGGCTGCCCTGGTGGCGCAGTGGTTGAGAGTCCGCCTGCTGATGCAGGGGACACGGGTTCATGCCCCGGTCCAGGAAGATCCCACATGCCGCGGAGCGGCTGGGCCCGTGAGCCACGGCCACCGAGCCTGCGCGTCCGGAGCCTGTGCTCCACAACGGAAGAGGCCACAACAGTGAGAGGCCCGCGTATCGCAAAAAAAAAAAAAAAATTGAAGTAGAGTTGATTTACAATGTATTATTTCTGGCGTACAGCAGAGTGATATATATATTCAGTTATATATACATATATATATTCTTTTTCAGGTTCTTTTCCATTATAGGTTATTACAAGATATTGAATATAGTTCCCTGTGCTATACAGTAGGACGTTGTTGTTTATCTATTTTAAAAATAGTGGTTCATATCTGCTAATCCCAAGCTCCTAATTTATCCCTCCCCTCCTCTTTCCCCTTTGGTTACCATAAGTTTGTTTTCTATGTCTGTGAGTCTGTTTCTGTTTTGTAAATAAGTTCATTTGTGTCACTTTTTAGATTCCACATATAAGAGATATGATATTCGTCTGACTTCACTTAGTATGGTAATCTCTAGGTCCATCCATGTTGCTGCAAATGGCATTATTTCATTCTTTTTATGGCTGAGTAATATTCCATTGCATATAGGTACCACATCTTCTTTATCCATTCATCTGTCAGTGGACATTTAGGCTACTCCATGTCTTGGCTACTGTAAATAGTGCTGCAATGAACATTGGGGTGCATGTATCTTTTTGAATTACGGTTTTCTCCAGATATATGTCCAGCAGTGGGATTGCTGGATCACATGGTAACTCTAGTTTTAGTTTTTTAAGGAACCTCCATACTATTTTCCATAGTGGCTGCACCAATTTACATTCCCACCAACAGTGTAGGAAGGTTCCCTTTTCTCCACACCCTCTCCTTTATCATTTGTAAACTTTTTAATGATGGCCATTCTGACCAGTGTGAGGTGATACCCCATTGTAGTTTTGATTTGCATTTCTCTAGTAATTAGTGATTTTGAGCAACGTTTCACGTGCCAATTGGCCATCTGTATGTCTTGTTTGGAGAAATGTCTATTTAGGTCTTCTGCCATTTTTTGATTTTTAAATTTTTTTTGAGTTCTATGAGCTGATTGTATATCTTGGATATTAAGCCCTTGTTGATTGCATCATTTGCAAATACTTTCTCCCAGTCCCTAGGTTGTCTTTTTGTTGTGTTTATGGTTTCCTTTGCTGTGCAAAAGCTTATAAGTTTGAGTAAGTCCCATTTATTTTTGCTTTTATTTCTATTGCCTTGGGAGAGTGACGTAAGAAAACACTGCTACGATTTATGTCAGAGAATGTTTTGCCTATGTTCTCTTCTAGTTTCATGGTGTCATGTCTTATATTTAAGTATTTAAGCCATTTTGTGTTCTTTTTGTGCATATGGTGAGGGTGTGTTCTATCTTTGTTGATTTGCGTGTAGCTAGCTGTCCAGCTTTCCCAACACCATTTGCTGAAGAGACTACCCTTTCTCCTTTCTCCATTGTATTCTTGCCTCCTTTGTTGAAGATTAATTGACCATAGGTGTGTGGGTTTATTTCTGGGCTCTCTACTCTGTTCCATTGATCCATATGTCTGTTTTTGTGCCAATACCATGCTGTTTTGATTGCTGTAGCTTTGTAGTATTGTCTGAAGTTTGGAAGGGTTATGTCTCCAGCTTTGTTCTTTTTTCTTAGGATTGCTACGGCAATTCTCGGTCTGCTGACCACGTATCTTGTCTCCAATCAGATGCTTAGCTCCATGTCTAATAAATGTCTATATCCCCTGCTCTTTCAACATATGGACCTGGTGCAAAACAGTTGCTTGATTAAAAAAAAAAAGTTACTGAACTATTAATAATGGTGGACAGACCCAGCAATACCCTAAAGCTATAGAAGCATCAGGGAGAAGAGACTGGAAATTGAGAGGGAAGACTAAATCAGGGACAGCTCCAGAGGACACATGAAGCTGTTCTCACTTAATCTACAGAGGTACAGTCTGGTCTCTCAGCTCTGCCCGTCACCCATTGCTCCTGATCCATGTAAAACACTTTGAACAGGGACAGGCACACACCATGCAACCGATAGATGTTAGTTCTTCTTATTAGCAGAGGTCTTCAATCCTGTCACCAACTCTTTTCCCAGTTCTAGAAATAAATTAAGAGTTGTATTCTGTTTCTGGACCCTGATTCAAAAGCTTGACTGCTTAAGAATGTGAGTTCTAGCCTGGAAAGTGAGGAGTTTGCCCTATGAGAGCATTTAATACAAATATTTGAGGAAAAGTTTGTCCTTCTGTTTTTTGCTTTGGTGGATTTCTTTCATTCTATCTTACAAGTCACTAACTCTCTCTTCAGCTGTGTCTAGTCTGTTTAACCTATCCATTGAGATTTTTATTTCAATAATATTTTTCACTTGTAGGAGTCCTATGTGGTTCTTTTTCACTATATCTACCTGCTCGTGTTTCTTTTTTTGGCTGCCTTGGGTCTTCATTGTTGCGTGTGGGCTTTCTTTAGTTGCGGCGAGTGGGGGCTACTCTTTGTTGTGGTGCGTGGGCTTCTGATTGCAGTGGCTTCTCTTGTTGTGGAGCACGGGCTCTAGGCATGCAGGCTTCAGTAGTTGCAGCACGCGGGCTCAGTAGTTGCAGCATGCAGGCCCTAGAGCATGCGGGCTTCAGTAGTTGTGTCTCACGGGCTCTAGAGTACAGGCTCAATAGTTGGGGCACATGGGCTTAGTTGCTCAGCGGCATGTGGGATCTTCCTGGACCAGGGATTGAACCCGTGTCCCCTGCATTGGCAGGTGGATTCTTAACCACTGTGGCCCCAGGGAAGTCCCTAACCTGCTCATGTTCCATAATCTCTGTTATGTGGATGATAGTCTTTTAACTACTTGAACATTTTCAGTATTCTTACTTTTCAAATTGCTCTATTATTTCTTGTACATTAGGAATGAATTCTGTTGTTGGGCATGTGAACTCTTTGACCCCATAACACTGGAATTCCCCAGTTCTGTCTTTAAATCTGTGCTCTTGTCTATATTCTCTCATGTCCTTAGTGATCTCATCCAGTCTCATGGGTTCAAATACTATCCCCATGCCTGTGACATCCAAATTTGTATCTCCAGCATAGATATCCTCTATTAACCCTAATTTATCCAACTGTCTACCCAATATCTTCACATAGTCTGTACAAAACTGAATTCCTTAATCTCCCCCACAAAACTCTTGTCTAACTTTGGTCTTCCCATCTGAGTTAATAGCAACTCCCTCCTTCTAATTGCTAAGGTCAAAAAATCCTAGAGTAATCCTGAGTCCTGTTAAAACAGGTCAGATCATGTTATTTCTCTGCTTAAAACCAGTGACTTGCAGTGACATATAAAGCCCCACAACAAAAATAAACAAAACAAACACCCAAAAAGCTACACAATCTGGTTCACCTCTCTGGCTTCATCTCCTATTATTCTTCCTCTTGCTTACACCTCTTCAGCCAAAGTGGCCTCCTGTGTTTTGAAACTTTCAGTATGCTTCTGCCTTAGGGCATCTACCTTTGCTGTTCCATAATGCCATGTAAATAAAACCATATAGTACATAGCCTCTGGAGTCTGACTTCTTTCATTTACCATATGGAGGAAAAGGAAAAACTATAGAAAGAACAGATCAGAGGTGGCCAAGGGTTAAGGATGGTGGGTTTTTTTTTTTTGCAGTACACGGGCCTCTCACCGCTGCAGCCTCTCCCGCCGTGGAGCACAGGCTCCGGACGCGCAGGCCCAGCGGCCATGGCCCATGTGCCCAGCCGCTCCGCGGCATGTGGGATCCTCCCGGACCGGGGCACGAACCCACGTCCCCTGCATCGGCAGGCAGACTCCCAACCACTGCGCCACCAGGGAAGCCCTAAGGGTGGTGTTTGACTACAAAGGAGCAGAGTGAGGGAGTCTTTTGGGGGTGATGAAAGTTTTTTACCTTGATTGTTGTGGTGGCTGTATGACTCTATGCATTTGTCAACATTCACAGAACTGTACACTGAAGAATGAATTTCACTGTATGTAAATTTTTAAAAAAGCAAAACAAAATCACAGAAAATGGTTGCAAGTTTCAGGAAAAACTAAATGCAACATTGTGGAGGGGTGGGGAAGCAGGAAATACAATCAGACACACACAAGGATTCTCAGTGAAAAGAGGTTCACTTTATCCAGCAATGAATGAGCTGCTTCTCAAAATACATCTGATATAAAACTGTTTGAAATTAGCTGGACTCTAGCTGCATAAAAGACAGAAGGAGAGCTGACAGGCATGTCTGACTGCTCACCTGCTTCTAAGAAATTACAGTCTCTCTCTGCTAGAACCAAATGCTCCAGGTTTAGTGACCCAGTATTTGAGATGACTGGTGTCTGATAATGTTCTAGGAAACCCTGTGTTCAGTGAAGTCCTGTCCCAAAGGGAATCCTCAGTTTCACACTGGTACAACTCTCACCAAAGCTCCACGAAGCTTACTTCGACGAACTTTAGGATCAGTGCTCACCAGAGGGCTGACTTTGTGGTTTAGATTATTCTTCCTTTCCCAGGAAGGTCAATTATCAACTCTGAACATCTGCTGACTGCATCTTTCCTGGTCAAATGTATTGTGTTAAAGAAGTTCATCAACCATAAAACCTAGTGATGGATTGTTTCTCCCCACACCTTGCTGTGGTGGAAAGAAAGAAAGAAAGACAAAGACAACCTAGGACTTGAGAAGATCTGACCCAGAGTTATAGTTAGGCCTCAGAGCTGTCCAAATGAGCCTGCTTCTATAAAGAAGAACCACACCATAGACCTATTCTCATAAACAACTTTTATTTTTGTCCTCAGTATGTGCCCTTGAAGACTCCCAAATGCCTGGAGTTTCTGACTCTCCTTGGACCAGAGGCATAAGCATTGTACGGAACACTCCACCTTGGCTCTTCACTCTCCTGAGGGGCTAAGTCTGAAGGCCTCAGAGAGAGGGAGCTGACACTCATGCCTCATCCCAAGATGGGTAACACAGTGAACAAAGAATTAGTAAAACATAGACTCAGTCTGTAGAGGGCTTCAAATATACATATTCTATATATATAAACCTGTTATATAGGATTTCAACTTATTGGTTTCCTTGTAATTTGTAATTAAAGTACAAATGATATCGATGTTGTACACTGCTGATTTCCCCTTCTCAGCCCCCCTCCCTCCCCAACATAAATAACGTCACAAAGGTCAGGTGATCCTAAGAGTTTTTGTTGTAAATATTTTGTTTTTAAAATCATTTCCCCTTCCTCCCCCGCAAACTACCTGTGAGAGTTTGGATCGGAGCAGCATGGAACGGACAAGGCTGGGGGCAGCATGGAGATCTAGTGGGGAGAGCGCGGAACATTGCTTCTCACTGAGTGGCACCAGATGGGCTTCTGCATTTCCACTGACAACAGAGGCTACGACGGGAAGCAGAGAATGTGCGATGCGGTTTCGCCCTCCTCCGAATTGGAGGAGGCTGGCTGGACCACTGAGAAAAGCCCTAAAGGCATCGAGGTTTTGGAGACAGAGCACAGCTCCAGAAATGTCTTGGCTCAGTATTTACACAATATCTTTAGGCTGCATTTTCCTTTTAAGAAATTTATGTTTCTGAGGTTGGCTGGGGGAAAGAAGGAACTTAAAAACCAAAACAAACCAATTCCCACATACGTAAAAGTCCTGTTATACGTCTTACTCAGTTATTGTCATAAACATCATTAAAAGGAGATACTGACAATGATTGGTTTCTTATTCCTTTTCTGAAGAGCATGAGAAAAGAGAGACAGGAGAGAAGGGAGGAGTGAGCTAAGGAGAGCGCCGGCCCTTCTTCAGAATTAAGTGACACTGGATGGTCTGGATTCGGTTCTTGGCCGGGACAAACTCGGGCTGCAGCTTCAGTGTAGATTCGTACCACACCAGTGCTTTTTCAAACTCTTCCTGTGAGGGGCAGAGGGACAAAAGTCAGAGGGGTACTACCACCAGACTAAATATATATGGTGACTTCTTTTTCTGTGAAAAGCACATCTGTGGTAGTGACGATCCTGCAGTATTTTCTCAGTGGATCTAAATCTCTGAGGAAAACTCTAAGGTCTGGAGGAAACAACTACCTCCATCCCCAAGGTATGAAATAATAACAAAGAAAATTATGGCAGAGCCCAAGAACCAGAGGGAAAGGGGAGATCAAGTTTATAGAGGTTTGGCCCAACAACAGGAGTAACTGTGGTGGCAACAGTAAGAACCAACATTACTGAGTACCTGCTGCGTGCCAGGCACAGTGCTAGGTGCTTTATGGAATCCCTTCCTTTAATCCTCACAGAAACCTCTAGAACTATGTCTGGCAAAAGCTTACTATGCATCTGCCTGAACGTTCTACTGTTAACTGGAAAGATGGAGGTCATGTCAGGCATCTCAACTAGACTTGGAAATTCTGAAACAGTTTCTCATTCTCCCCAACACTTGAAAATACGAACACGGTTTGGAAATGATCACTGCCATAGTGAGGGCGTTAATCTTTTACTTAGACTAATACTCTCAAAGAAGAGCCCAAATCTACTGCTTAAATGGCTCCTTCTGGCCAAATGAGAGCAGAATTCCTCATTCACAGCAGCACATTTTGCATTTACTGGGGATGAAAATAGATTCTTCAATTTTAAGAAGCAGAGAGGGAAATCTGCACAGGCAGCCAGACCTACCTGTGGCCAAGATGGTATCTCCTGCCTTGGAGGTCACGGGTAACACATAAAACTTGCAGCCTGAAGCTGCTCATTCTATTACCCTTTACTGAGGGTACCATGGGACGAGCCCCATGTGGGACCCCAAGCTTTGGACGAAAGTGCATGGCACAATTCTTGTTAAATTCGGCTATGACAGCTTCTGGGGGACCCCTGGGACTTTAAGTTCTGAAATTGGTCCTTGTTCTGAACAAGATGGCTTTGCCATTTTATCTGTAAATGGCATCCCATGAAACTAGTGGCATTCCATCATTCATCAAAGCTTTGGTGAGCACCTACTATGTGCCAAACCCTGTGAAGTGCTAGGAACAGGGAGATGAAGAGGAGTCTCTTTCTAAGGAGCTCCTGGTCTAGGGGGAGAGACTAATACTTGAAACAGAAATTATAAAACAAGGTGAAAGTACAAGAGAAATCTGCACAGGGCATCGTGAGTGCAACCATAGGGACCTAGCCCAACCTTGCAGTAAGAAAGCACGAGAGTGTGTCCGTCCATGTGGAGGGTTAGGTAAGGTTTTCTGGAACAGGTGACGTCTCTAGAAAACTGCAGGTAAATCTGACTCTATTACTGTTAAAAACTTAAGGTGCGGAACTACATAGTTGCAAATACGTGGATGAATTTCCTGTATTATTTTAAAAACCCACAAACCCCTTACCTATAAAATATACCTTTGGTGGGGAGCTAACAATTTTAGACGCAAAACTTACAGGAAACTGGAGGACACTGACACAGTCAAAGAGGGTTTGAAATCAAAGAAGATGTGCCCGAGAGAAGATGGCAGAGCTGGTGTGCTCCGCTCACAGGCCAACCTCACCATCGCCACGTAGACGTTGCCCAGTGTGAAGTGGTTCACAGCAAAGTGTGGCGCGATTTCCACTGCCATGGTGGCCACGATGACGGCATCGTTCCAGAGCTTGGCGTTGTGCAGGATGTTGGCTAGGCTAATGAGGGGTACGTCCTGGGGGAGGAAGGAGAAGGCGAGAAGGGAAGAGCTTTCATTCTCGGCTCTGGTGATCGTAAGTAATGTGGTCAGCGTTTCCTGGTGAATGGCAGAGCCGTGCAACTCAGCGCGGGAGGCTGCCGTTTGCTACGGGTCTGTGATAGGGAAGGAGCGCGCACCAGCCTACCCATGCAGTACTTCTTTCACTGAGTGAGACTTGCCTCCAAAAACAAACAAACACGTCAGCTGCGTAAAAACCTGCTGAGTGCGGTTGTTGGCTTCCATCCTGGTGCAAGCTCCTGGTTGCGCTGCAGCTTGGTAAGGGAAGTCGGTGGCCCGATGCTCTGCACAGCCCACACTCTGGGGCATGCCGTCACAGAGCCAAGGGGTTTTCTGCCAGGACCGCTGCACTGCCTGAGGCAGGGGCTGGCAAGCTGTGGCCCACAGGCCAGTCCAGCCTGCTGCCTGCTTTCATAACTTTTTATTGGACCACACCATTCCCATTCCCTTAGGTATTTCTGTGGCTGTTTTCACGCTATCATGGCAGAACTGAGTGGCTGCAACAGAGCCTGTCTGGCCTCAGACCCTAAATTTGTACCACCTGGCCCTTTACAGAAAAAGTTCCCTGACCCCTGATCCAGAGTCTTCGCCCTTCCCTATCACCTAGCAGTACAGAGCACAGAATGATGGGCTGATCAAGTAAAAGTATTATTATCACAAATATTTATTAATATCACAAATATTTATTCCCTTTAAATGTGTTACCTGAGCAACTGCTATCTATATTGCATTGTTCTAACATCACTGGGTTCTTCTATAGGAGATACAGAAGAAACAGAAAAAATGACCCATCTTTGTCCTTGCTGGACACCCACAGAGTGCATGTCATTAATAGGGTCACAGAGGTTTAAGAATTTGCCTAAGATCACAAACCTAGTGAGAGGCAGAGCTGCATTTAGAACTCGGCAATGCCTGCGCCTGATATAATGTTTTACAGTGATCTTGAAGCCCTTCCTTGATGTTCCATCTTGTTGAGGTAGGGAAGGCACAATAGTGGGTGTAATTCACAGGCTGTGGTCGCACAAGTGGGGTCATAAGTTTTTCCGCCCTATCTTAGCCTTTTGCCATTTTCTTATAGGCTGAGCATGAGGAAGGTTGTTGAAACCTCAGAATAAACCACTGGGCAAAGGAAAGGACTGAGAGATGGAAATTCCCACCTCTGAGTTCCACTCACCTTCATTTGGTGTGGAGCATAGTGCAGGGCTTGGCGTAGGCAGTCAATCGCCTTCTTTCCTTGGCCTTTCACTCTCCAGTAGAGGGCTGCCATGCTGGAAAGGACCCAGGACGTCTGGTTCTACAAAGGAATGGTCAGCTAAGGCTGATGCTTCTTAAATAACACACTAATTTACCACCAAGATTAAGAACAGTAACACAAGTGACACAAGTTAATGACCATTTAACTGAGCACTTACCTGGTCCTGGCGGTCTGCTATACACTCATGTTCATCCTCTTATTAATCCTAACAGCAACCCCATAAGCTTGATTCTACTATTACAGTCTTTTTATAGATAAGAAAACTGTGATCCAAAGAGGTTAAATATCTTGTCCAAATGCACTCAATTACTAAGTAGCAGAACTATATTTCATGCCCATGTTCTTTTATATTTAAATTCACTTAGCTTTTTGAACAGGTAATTCATTCACGTTTCAAAAACCAGAAATTATATAAAGTTATACAATGAAAAACCTCCCTGCCATCCTTGTCACTATTATATACAAGTAAACACTATTTTTAGTTTCTTAGGTAACCTTCTAGGATTTCTTTATGCTTTATCTAAGCAAATACGAATACAGACTTATCTCTCCTGCTTTATAAGCCTATTACTTATATAAAAGCTAACATTCATCTGCACTTTGCTTTTTTCTCTGAACAGTACACCTTAGAGCTCTTTCTACATCAGTGTGTAGAAAGCCTCTTCATTCCTTTGTTATCAGCTGCATAGTATTTCATTGTTTGGAAGTACTATTATTTATTCAACTAGGTCCTTATTAATGAATATTCCTCTCTCCTCCAATTCTTCACTATTAAAAACAATGCTACAAACATGACTTTGTATAGGTGTACTTTTGTGTCTGTGCAGCGCATCTGTAGGATACATTTCCAGTGTGGACATGCTATATCAAGGGGATACACATGTTAGTTTGATAGAAATTACCACACTGCCTTCCACAGGACCCTAGCAATTTAATATCCCACCAGAAATATACACATGTCCCTGTTTCTTTATTGCCTCACCAAGGAGTCTTACTAAACTCTGGGATCTTTGATAGGTGAAAATGCGGTTTAAATCTACATTTCCCTTCTTATGAATGGAGCTGACCATCCTTTCATGTTTGACAGCCTTTTGTATTTCTTTTCTGTGAACGACCTGTTCTTATATTGTTAATTTTTCTGTGAGGTCTTTGGCTTATCTATATGAGAAAGCTCTTTAGGTATAAGGGAGATTAGCCCCTTGCCTGTATATGAATTACAGATACATTCCCCCAGGCTTCTCAAGTCTGCCTTTGGACTTATGGTGCTTTGTGTGATATAAAGGTTTTAATTTCTGCATAGTTCAGTTCATTAATCTATTTCTGATGGCTTCTGGATTTTCAGTTAGGAAGGTCTTGTTTACTCCAAGGTTATTAAGAATTTTTACCATGTTTTTTTCCCCAGAACATCTGTAGTTTCATTGTTCACATTTTAACCTTTGATCCACTTAAAATTTAACTTGCTGTAAAGATATGGCTCCAATTTAATTTTTTTTCCCAGATGGCTACTAAGTTGTCTCAATAATAGTTAATGAGTAATTCCTCTCTCCCCCACTGTGATGCTACCTTTATCATATACAAAACTTTAGTACTTAATTTAGGTCGAATATTGGGTTAATTTAGGTTTAATTTTGCATTTTCCTGTCTATTTCATTCTGATGGGTGGTCTCTAACTCCCAGCCATTACAGATGAGGCAATCAGAAAACTTACCCTGCTTCCTATCTTCTTTCTGTCTTCCAATCTATTTTTTTGGTAATTTTATCATTTTTCATTGTCAGGGCACATAGCATTTATATTCTGTTCTATCACCCAATTTCCTGCCTTTGTTGTTGTATTGGTTCTACAGTTAAATATAGTCCTTGATCACTGACATTACTTTTGTGCAGCTTCCCTGGTCATCTCCTGGTTGGCTGAAGTTTATCTTCTAGTAGTTTTCTTAAGAAGGGCTGATGGGAAAATTATTCTCTGAGATTGTTGTTATGGGCTGAACTATGTCCCCCCAAATTCATATGTTGAAGTCTCAAATCTCTAGTTCCTCAGAATGTAACTATTTAGAAATAAAGTATTTAAAGGGCTGATTAAGTTAAAATGAGGCCATTATTGTGGGGCCCTAATCTAATATAACTGGATTTATGTGAAAGATTTATAGAAGAGGAAGAGATATATCAGGGTCGTGTGTGCAGAGGGATGAAGGCGAGAGGTGCCAACAGGGTGGCCAACTGCAAACCTAGGAGCGAGGCCTCAGAGGAAAACAACCCTGCCGGCACCTGGATCCCTGACTTGTAGCCTCCAGAACTGTGAGAAAATAAATTTCTATTGTTTAAGCCACGCCGTCTATAGTATTTTGTTATGGCACCCCTAGCAAACAAATACAATCATATAAGTTCAAAACTTTCTGTCTCTAGCCTTTATGCCTGAAGCACAGCTGGCTGGATATAAAACCATGGCTCATTCTTTCTTTCCTTGAACAATTTGCTGGTATTGCTCCATTGCCTCTTGGTTTGAATGGGGGCTGCACAGAAATCTGAAGCTAGCCTGATGTGTTCCTCCTTCTTTATGACTTGATTCTTCTGACTGGCTTCCCAAGAGGATCCTTTTTGCAAGAAAATAAAATTACCTTTCTTTAATGCCAACATCTGACACATACTGAAGAACATATTTATATATATACACATACAACAAATATGTAATTATATAAAATATACATGTATGCTGTAAAGCATAAAATAATGAATATTCCAGAAACCGCTACCCTACTAAAGAATGAACCTGCTTCTCCTGTATGTTCTTAACACTATGCCATCCTCTTGTCTTTTCTCCAGAGGCACACGCTATCCCAAGTGTTGTGTTTATTATTCCATTGCCTATTTTTTTTTTTTTTTTTTTTTTTGCGGTACGCGGGCATCTCACTGCTGTGGCCTCTCCTGTTGCGGAGCACAGGCTCCAGATGCGCAGGCCCAGCGGCCATGGCTCACGGGCCCAGCCGCTCTGTGGCATGTGGGATCTTCCCGGACAGGGGCACGAACCCGCGTCCCCTGCATCGGCAGGCGGACTCTCAACCACTGCGCCACCAGGGAAGCCCTCCATTGCTCTTTTTAAACACCGTTCTATCACTTACACACACATATTTGCTCCAACAATACAATACTTGTTTACTTCTTCCTGTGCATTATAAACATGGTGTAATCAGTCTTCTGGGACTTGGTGTTTTTATTCGGCCCTCTAAGATTCATCCATGTTGCTGTATGTAGTTTCAGTTCATTAAATTTCCTTGCTGCACAATTAAATGTCCATTAAGTGAATATACTATAACGTATTTATACATTTTCTGTAAATGGGAGGGTTTGAGTTATTCCCTGTTTTTAAGTTAGCTTCCCGTTGCCAATAGATGTACAAAGAGGTTCTCTAGTCTAGATACCTAGGAGTGGAACTGCTGGGTCAGAGGATGCGCAAATGTCCAACATAACAAGAGAAAGCCAAATTGCTTCCTAAAGGTGTTATGACAAGTTTCAGTGCTATCAGAAATGTTTAAAAGTGCCTCTTGCTCTATATCCTTTCTAACTCTTGGTATTATTAGTAGGGATAAAACAGCATCTTACTGTAGCCTTTATTTGCATTTCCTGATTATCAGTGAGATTGAGAATTGTTTCTTGTGTTTATTGGTCATACATATCTTTTTTCTGTGAAATGTCTGTTAATATCTTTTATACATTTTTCTATTTTATTATCTATCTTTCTCATCACTTTATTTACATGCTCTGCATATTAATCCTTGTAGGTTAAATGTGTTAAATGGATTTTCTCTCACTCTGGCTACTTTAATTTAAAAAATGTCTTTAATTAAAAACTTTTAACCTTTAATATACTTGAACTTAATAACGTTCTCTTCTCTAGCTTATGCTTGTATATCTTCTTTACGAAATCTTTTTGTACTTCAAGGCCAGAGAGATCATCACCCACGGTTTATTTTAATTTTTAAAGTTTTGTTTTTGATACTTGAGTCCTTAATTCACATGGAGTTCATTTTTTGTGTATGATGTGAGGTGAGGATTGAAATTAACTAATTGCCCCAGCAAGCTTTCTGAATAGTCCCCCATCTCCCCATTGATCTTCCACAGCTCTGTGTACACTAGAGACTTTCTGGGCTTCCTATTTAGTCCCCCTCATTACTTTTGCTTATTCCTTGAGCAAATGGCATAATGTCTTATAATTTTTCATAAAAGTAAGGCAATTCTCACAACCTATTCTTCTTTTCAGGAGTGTTATGTCTGTTCTTTACCCTTCCATATTAATGTAAAGATCTGCTTTTTAAGTGCCATAAAAAAAACCCTGTTGTTATTTTGATTACAATAGGATTGACTCTATAAATCTAATTGGGGAAAACTGACATGTTTATGGTGTGTGTCTTCTTATCCATGAACATTACATATCTTTGTTTATTTAGGTCTTTTAAAATGTCTTTCAATAAAGTTTTATCACTTTCTGCACCTAAGTCTCACGACTTTTTTGTTAGATTTAGTACTGGGAACTTTATATTTTTGTAACAAAGTAAATACATGTTAAAAATTATGTTTTCTAATATTTATTGCTGCTGTATAGAAACGCAACTTATATTTATTTATTGACTTTACAGGCAGCCACCTCGATAGAAACATTGTTATTTCTAAATATTTGTAGATTCTTTTAGGTTTGCTATGTAGATAAGCACATCATTTCTGAATAACATCTTTTTTCTTCCTAATACTTATGCCATTACTTTCTTTTTCTTGATTTACTATACTTGTTAGGACTTTTAGTACAATGCTGAAAAGAAGTGGTGGTGGTGGGCATTCTTCTTCCTGATTTCAAAGAATTATTTTAAATATTTCCCCCATTAACAATTATCTTTGATGACGATGTTTTGTTGATTCTTCTCATCAGATTAAGGAAATACTTTTCTATTCTCAATTTGCATTAGGTTTATATCATGAATGTACTGAATTTTATCAGATGCAATCTACTAAAATGATTTCATAATTTTTCTCCTTTAATTTGGCTGATGAAATTTAAGATTTTCCTAAAGTTAGACTGTTTACATTTGTATTTCTGGGATAAACCCAACTGGTCAAGGTCCATCTTATATATATATATATATATATATACATATATATATATATATATATATATATATATATATATATAAAATAAGATATAAAAAATTCAAAATTACAGCTGTAGATTTCAACATACCTCTCAATAATTGATAGAAGTAGACAAAAAAATCGGTAAATATAAAGAATATATAGAGAGTATTATCAACCAACTTGACTTAAATGACATTTCTAGAACAGTCTAACAACAGCAGAAGATGCATTCTTTTCTGGTGCTTATGGAACATTTATCAAGACAGATCATATTCTGGGGCATAAAACAAGTCTGAATAAGTTTAAAATAATTCAAATCATACAAAGTATACTGATTTACCACAGTGTACTTAAATTAGAAATCAAGTAAAGCAAGACATCTGGAAAAATACCCAATAGTTTGAAACCACATAACACACTTCTAAATAATTTATGGGTCAAAGAGGAGATTAGAAGGAAAATGATAAATCATTTTAAACTGAATGAAAATGAAAATATGACAAATAAAACATGTGATATGCAGCTGACACAGAATTTAGAGGGAACTTTTAGCACTAAACCCCTACATTAGAAAAGCAAGGGATCAAATTAGTAACCTAAACTTCCATACTGAGAAACTAAAAAAACAAACAAAAAACGTGTCAAATTAAATCCTAAGCAAGCAGAATACAGGAGGTAACAAAGATAAGAGCAGATACCAATGAAAGAGAAGATACCAATGAAAGAGAAAAGAGAAAAACAATAGAGAAAAATCCATGGATCCAAAAACTCATTCTTTGGGAAGCTCAATAAAAACTGATAAACTTTTATTAGTCAATGTGACTGGGGGGAAAAAAAGAGAAAAGATACAAAGTCCCAAGATAAGACTTGAGAAGGTACATTACTACAAATCCTACAGATATTAATGGAATGATAAGGAACTATTATGAACAACTTTATGCCAATGAATTCAATGACTTAGGTAAACTAGACAAATTAAAGACACAAGTAACAAAGCTCACTCAAGAAGAAAGGGCTTCCCTGGTGGTGCAGTGGTTGAGCGTTCGCCTGCCGATGCAGGGGACACGGGTTTGTGCCCCGGTCCGGGAAGATCCCACATGCCACGGAGCGGCTGGGCCCGTGAGCCATGGCCGCTGAGCCTGCGCGTCCGGAGCCTGTGCTCCGCAACGGGAGAGGCCACAACAGTGAGAGGCCCGTGTACCGCAAAAAAAAAAAAAAAAAAAAAAAAAAAGAAGACAGACAATTTGAATACTCTCATTAAAGAAATTGAGTTTATAGTTAAAAATCTCTCACAAAGAAAACTCCCTGTTCAGATGGCCTCAAAGGTGAATTTTCTATCAAACATTTAAGGAAGATATAATACCAATCCTCTACAATCTTTTCCAGAAAAATAAGGGTAGGGAACACTTCCCAACACATTACACACAGTCATTATTATCCTGATACCAAAACTAGACAAAATATTACAAGAAAATCACAGACTAATATACTTATGAATATAAATTCAGACAGACTGAATGGCTTATCAGCGGTAGAGAAAGGTGTGTGTGTGTGTTGGTTTGTCAATTTCTCATTAAATCAATCATTTTCTGCTTTATATATTTTGAGGTTATTTTTATTGCATATGTGTAAGGTTAGAAGCAGTACATATTGTTTTTCTGGTGAATTAAAGCTTTATCATTATGTGCTCATTCTCTCTGACCCTAATAATTTTTTCTGCTTTGAAATATGTATTTCCAGGTAATTAATACAACTATAGCTACTTCCTTTTGATAGTATAGTCCTTTTTGATTAGTATTTTCCCATTAACATTTCTACTATGCTTTAGGTATGACTTAAAAACATGTAGCTCCTTTAAAAAGTTTCCAATTTGACATTATTGTGACTGTTATATTACAGATTTGTTTAAAGACTGTTTATCATATTTCTTGGTTTCTTTTTATCCTGATTCTTGAATACATTTTTTCCTCTTTTTTTTTTTTTGTGCCATTTCTTGGATTGATTTCTTTTTTGGATTGTTTTTTTTTTTTTTTTTTTTTTTTGGTCCTCCTGTTCTTACTTCATTATTTTACCCTCAGAGGTTTGGGAGTTGCACTTTTTTTTTAAAGGTTACCCTTAAATCTCTACTTAATATTTAACTTAACAAAGTCCAAGTAATATATTAACTCACTCCTCCTGAACACTAAAAGGGCATTTGAATACCTTAACTATGATCATCCCACTCTCAAATGTACATTTCTCCAGTATTTCGGTTTAGCCACTCCTGAGACTGAACCAGAAAAAGAGAGAAAACATAAACAGACCAATCACAAGCACTGAAATTAAGACTGTGACTAAAACTCTTCCAACAAACAAAAGCCTAGGACCAGATGTCTTCACAGGCAAATTCTATCAAACACTTAGAGAAGAGCTAACAACTATCCTTCTCAAACTCTTCCAAAATATAGCAGAGGGAGGAACACTCCCAAACTCATTCTACGAGGCCACCATCACCCTGATACCAAAAGCAGACAAAGATATCACAAAGAAAGAAAACTACAGGCCAATATCACTGATGAACACAGATGCAAAAATCCTCAACAAAATACTAGCAAACAGAATCCAGCAGCACATTAAAAGGATCACACACCATGATCAAGTGGGGTTTACCCCAAAAATGCAAGGATTCTTCAATGTACGCAAATCAATCAATGTGATACACCATATTAACAAATTGAAATATAAAAACCATATGATCATCTCAATAGATGCAGAAAAAGCTTTTGACAAAATTCAACACCGATTTATGATAAAAACTCTCCAGAAAGTAGACATAGAGGGAACTTACCTCAACATAACAAAGGCCATATATGACAAACCCACAGCCAACAAGGTTCTCAATGGTGAAAAACGGAAACCATTTCCTCTAAGATCAGGAAAAACAAAAGGTTGTCCACTCTCACCACTATTATTCAACACAGTTTTGGAAGTTTTAACCACAGC
Organism: Phocoena sinus; assembly: GCF_008692025.1. Taxonomy (NCBI): domain Eukaryota; kingdom Metazoa; phylum Chordata; class Mammalia; order Artiodactyla; family Phocoenidae; genus Phocoena; species Phocoena sinus. Next base: position 93,969,529 of record NC_045770.1, on the reverse strand, counting down.
AATGAGAGAAGAAAAAGAAATAAAAGGAATCCAAATTGGAAAAGAAGTAAAAGTGTCACTGTTTGCAGATGACATGATACTCTATACACAGAGAATCCTAAGGATGCTACCAGAAAACTACTAGAGCTAATCGATGAATTTTGTAAAGTAGCAGGATACAAAATTAATGCACAGAAATCTCTTGCACTCCTATACTCTAATGATGAAAAATCTGAAAGAGAAATTAAGGAAACACTCCCATTTACCACTGCAACAAGAAGAATAAAATACCTAGGAATAAACCTACGTAAGGAGACAAAAGACCTGTATGCAGAAAACTGTAAGACACTGATGAAAGAAATTAAAGATGATACAAACAGATGGAGAGATATACCATGTTCTTGGATTGGTAGAATCAATATTGTGAAAATGACTATACTACCCAAAGCAATCTACAGATTCAGTGCAATCCTATCAAACTTTCAATGGCATTTTTCCCAGAACTAAAACAAAAAATTTCACCAATTGTAAGGAAACACAAAAGACCCCGAATAACCAAAGCAATCTTGAGAAAGAAAAACGGAGCTGGAGGAATCAGGCTCCCGGACTTCAGACTATACTACAAAGCTACAGTAATCAAGACAGTATGGTACTGGCACAAAAACAGAATTATAGATAAATGGAACAGTACAGAAAGCCCAGAGATAATCTCACGCACATATGGTCACCTTATATTAGATAAAGGAGGCAAGAATATACAATGGAGAAAAGACAGCCTCTTCAATAAGTGGTGTTGGGAAAACCGGACAGCTACATGTAAAAAAATGAAATTAGAACACTTCCTAACACCACACACAAAAATAAACTCAAAATGGATTGAAGACCTAAATGTAAGGCCAGACACTAGAGGAAAACATAGGCAGAACACTCTGTGACATACATCACAGCAAGATCTTTTTTGACCCACCTCCTAGAGAAATAGAAATAAAAACAGAAATAAACAAATGGGACCTAATGAAGCTTAAAAGCTTTTGCACAGAAAAGGAAACCATAAGACAAAAAGACAACCCTCAGAATGGGAGAAAATATTGGCAAATGAAGTAACAAAGGATTAATCTCCAAAATTTACAAGCAGCTCATGCAGCTCAATATCAAACAGAAAAACAACCCAATCCAAAAGTGGGCAGAAGACCTAAACAGACATTTCTCCAAAGAAGATATACAGATTGACAACAAGCAAATGAAAGGATGCTCAACATCACTAATCATTAGAGAAATGCAAATCAAAACTACAATGAGGTATCATCTCACACCAGTCAGAATGGCCATCATCAAGAAACTTACAAACAATAATGCTGAAGAGGGTGTGGAGAAAAGAGAACCCTCTTGCACTGTTGGTTGGAATGTAAATTGATACAGCCACTATGGAGAACAGTATGGCGGTTCCTTAAGAACTAAAAATAGAACTACCATACGACCCACCAATCCCACTACTGGGCATATACCCTGAGAAAACCATAATTCAAGAAGAGTCATGTACCACAATGTTCACTGCAGCTCTATTTACAACAGCCAGGACATGGAAGCAACCTAAGTGTCCATCGACAGATGAATGGATAAAGAAGATGTGGCACATATATACAATGGAATATAACTCAGGCATAAAAGGAAACGAAATTGAGTTATTTGTAGTGAGGTGGATGGACCTAGAGTCTGTCATACAGAGTGAAGTAAGTCAGAAAGAGAAAAACAAATACCATATGCTAACACATACATATAGAATCTAAAAAAAAAAAAAGGTTCTGAAGAACCTAGGGACAGGACAGCAATAAAGCCACAGACGTATAGAATGGACTGGAGGACACGGGGAGGGGGAAGGGTAAGCTGGGACAAAGTGAGAAAGTGGCATGGACATATACACACTACCAAATGTAAAATAGACAGCTAGTGGGAAGCAGCCACATAGCACAGGGAGATCAGCTCGGTGCTTTGTGACCACCTAGCGGGGTGGGAGGGAGACACAAGATGGGGGAGATATGGGAATATATGTATATGTATAGCTGATACACTTTGTTATAAAGCAGAAACTAACACACCATTGTAAAGCAATTATACTCCAATAAAGATGTTAAAAAAATAAAACATTAACAATAAATAAATTTTAAAAACACACAAATTGTTTTCTACAGACAGTGTTTGTTTGGGTTTGTATACCTGTATACTTTTATTTGCTTAGTGAATCTTCCTTTGTCTCAGACAATCCTTCTCTAGCTATCATATAGAAAAGTTCCTTTAGGATGGGGCTCTTGGTAAACTTTTTCCAGTTCTTTATCTTTAAGTGCCTTTATTCTCCCCTCCTTGTAGGGTGCAGAATTCTAGCGGGCCCAGTATACTTCCAAAACTGTCATCTGGCTTACATAGCTGCTATGAAAAACAGGCTGTCATTTGAGTCATCTCTTCTCTATAGGTGATCTGTCCTTTCTGTCCCCATGAGGGCAGAGATCTAGGTCTAAAGTTTTCTTCACTGATTGATGCCAAGCACCTGAAAAGTATTTGGCACAATACTTTGCTACATATTTGTTGAATGAATGAATAAATGAATGAAAGGCTGCTGTCATATTTCTTAAGCTATTTTCTCTCAGATGCAAATCCAAAATTCTATAATCTGCTTTGTGATACTGTGGCTGGAACTCTGCAAACCACATTTCTCCTTTGCTAGCTGGCTTCTTGTTAGGTTCTGCAAACATATGTGCTAGGGGATTGGAAGGTAAGAGGGAAAGGGACTTTTTCTGCCCGTTTGCATGCTGCTCCTGTCACTGTCATTGTGGCAACAGCACTTTGTGGGCAGCACTCTGGTCTCCAGCTTCTTCCAGCACTCCCAGACCCAGCAGCCAGCCCATGCTCCCTCCTCAGAAGCAGGAAGTCTAGCTCGCTCAGAGCTCTCTCCTGTGGACTCTAGATTTTGAAAATCTCAAATGCTTACCTTCTCATTCCCTACAATTAATATCTCTGGTTTACCTGTTTCCTTTTTTCTTTTTCAGCCCTCCACCACAAGGTACTGTCATGCCCCAGAGATACTGCGGGTTCAGTTACAGACTACCACAATAAAGGGAATATTGCAATAAAGTGAGTCACACCAACTTTTTGGTTTCCCAGTGCATATAAAAGTTATGTTTACACTATACTGTAGTCTGTCAAGTGTGCAATAATAGCATTATGTCTAAAAAACAATGTACATATCTTTATTAAAAATATTTTCTTGCTAAAAAATGCTAACAATCACCTGAGTCTTCAGGGAGTGGCAGTAGTAACGTCAAAGATCACTGGCTACAGAATCACCATAACACAAATGATAATAATGAAAAAGTTCGAAATATTGTGAGAATTACCAAAATGTGACACAAAGAGACGAAGTGAGCAAATACTACTGGAAAAATGGTGCCAACAGACGTGCTCAAGACAGGGTTGCTGCAAACCTTCAATTTGCAAACAATGCAGCATCTGCCAAACGCAATAAAGCGAAGTACAATAAAACTAGGTATGCCTGTAATCGATTCTCTAAATTCAATGTGCTCTTCTGAAATACCTAGTGTTGTTTCTGTTTTCCTGACAGTACCCTGACTGAAACAGATGCTTTTAAGATATCTTTGTCTTTGTTATAATGTATCTTGGCGTGGATTTCTTTTTATTTACCCAGCTTGGGATACATGGTACTTCCTGAATCTGTTGATTCCTTTACCTCCTTGTCTCTATAATACTCCAGGTAATTTTTTACACAAAGCTTGCAATTCACTAATTATTTAACTGTGTCTGAATCTATCTAACTCATCCACGGGGTATCTGACTTAATTACTTAAAGAAATATATTTTTAGTTTAAGACATATCAATTAAAAAAATTTACCTACTCATTTTCTATGTCATTTCTTTGCTCACTTTTGTGGTTACATCTCTAAGGTATTTTATAATGAAAAATTTCAAATACATATACAAATAAAGGGAACAGTATAATGAACCCCATGTGCTCATCACCTAGATTCAACATTTATCAACAACTCATGGCCAATCCTATTTCATCTAAACCCTCATCCATGCTGATCTGAAGCAAATCCCAGACTCTCTATAATTTCACAAGTAAGTTTTTCAGTGTTACCTCTAAAAGATACAACCTCATGTTTAAAAGATAAACTTGAAAAACTTTGGCCTAAAATATTGAAAATCATTCTTTAATACCATCAAGTATTCGTCTGGTGTGCCTATTTCCCCCAACTGTCTTATAAAACTTTGCTTTGCTTTTACAGTTTTAATCATAATCTAACTAAAGTTCATACATTGCAAATGGCTAATGTATTCCTTAAGTCTCTTTTGATCTCTAGAGTCCACCACCTAATTTTTAAAATTTATTTCTGTACTAGAAATACAGGGTATTTATCCTGTAGTTTCACACTGACTGGACTCTGCTTACTGCATCCTCAGGAACCATCTGACATGTTCCTCTGTCCCCTGTATTTCCCGCAAGTTGGTAGTTAGGGGCTTGACTGGATTCAGGATTGACTTTTTTGGGGAGGAGTGGGGGCAAAACTATTTCATAGGTGGTAGTGAGAACTTCCAAGAGTACACACATACTGTCTCTCTATTTGTGATGGTAGCAGCCAGTGGTAATCACTGCCATAACTTAATTAGGGGCTGCAATGATCATTCCTAGTTTATTAGTTGGAATACTCCTATAAAGAGACTTTTCTCATCAATTATTTATCCTGACGTACTGTTCATTTAGAAAGGAAGGATACATGTTTATTACCATCTTCGTCTTTCCTAGAAGGTCATTTTTAAAAATTGTAGTATAGAGGTCAACCCTTCAACCCTTTACTCTGTGGTAAACTGCACAAAGGTTTTGGCAAGGATATATGAGATCAAGATTCATTCCATATGGGAACAGAGTCAAGGAAGGACACTCGAATTAAATAAATAAATCAAGCCTAAAGCCTGGAAAGGAGGCAGAGTCAAGACGGCGGACTAGGAGGATGAGGAATTTGTGTCTCTGCACAACTAGGGCACCTACCAGGCACTGGTGGGGGACCATGGACACCTAAAGGGACGGGAGGAACCCCCAGCGACTGGGTAGAAAGTGGGGTGTGGGGGAGGGAGGGGGGAGAAAAACTGGAGGCGGGACAGGACTGGCGCCCCTGAAGGGTGGCTGGGGGAGGGGAAGTGATCCTACACCCGAAGGGGGAAACTGGGGGACAACTGGGAGGACAGAGAACCAGAAGGGAGAGTGGCCAGGTTTCCCCTGCCCACGTGGGCGCCCGGGAGCCTGCTGAGATCCGGGCCTGATCCTCTGCCCACCGAGGCCCCCTCCAGCCATGCGGGTCCTGAGGGAGTGGGAGGGAGGGAAGGGGGAGCAAAAGTAAAGGCTGGATCTATGGGACCGGCCTCCCTGAGGGGCGGCTGGGGTAGGGGAGGACTTCCTACACCCAGCGGGACCCACCCACGGTTAGGGGTCCAGTGGGGATGGGGGAGACCCTGGGGGAGACGGCGGGGGGCGGGGCACAGAGGAATGGAGAGGAACGCAGCCAGCACTTTCCCTGTCCACTTAAGCACCAGAGAGCCTATTGGGCTCTGGGGCCTAATCCTCTGCCCTTGGAGTCTCCCTCCTGCCACGCAGAGCCCAAGCCCCACCCCTACACCCAGGGCCCTACCTCTATAGTGGGAGACCACCTCCAACCGTGCTGGGCGAAAACCCCACCCATACACCCTCACCCAGGGAGTTACCTCCAAACTCTGGAACTCCATACTCCAGAGGCACCCCTTTGGACGTGCTGCCTCTGCTTCTGGGCAGGTCCTAAGCAGAGGTTCCGCCCCACACTTGAATGTCGACTCCCCCCCCCAACACACACTTAGGGCCTGCCCCCAAGGCCTTTTCTGCCTGCGAGGGTCCTGAACCAGGTGTGGGTCCTGGACCAGGCCTTGTCCCATGCTCAAACATAACCTGCACCCCCACCCCCCTGCATAGGTGTCGCTCCACCCTAAACCTGGCCCCTGCTTAAGTTCCACCTCCACCTAAACTCTCGCCACCACAGACAAGGCTTTTCTGTTTTCCTCTTGGGTTTCTGTTTTACCTTGTTGTTGAGTGGCAGGACAAATTTAAAATGATGAAAGGGAAAAAGCTACAATCAAGATTACTCTACGCTACAAGGATCTCATTCAGATTCGATGGAGAAATCAAAAGCTTTACAGACAAGCAAAAGCTACAAGAATTCAACACCACCAAACCAGCTCTACAACAAATGCAAAAGGAACTTCTCTAAGTGGGAAACACAAGAGAAGAAAAAGACCCATAAAAACAAACTCAATTAAGAAAATGATAATAGGAACATACATATCAATAATCACCTTGAAGGGAAATAGATTAAATGCTCCAACCAAAAGACAAAGACTGGCTGAATGGATACAAAAACAAGACCCATATATATGCTGTCTATAAGAAACCCACTTCAGAACTAGGGACATATACAGACTGAAAGTGAGGGGATGGAAATAAATATTCCGCGCAAATGGCAATCACAAGAAAGCTGGAGTAGCAATTCTCATATTAGATAAAATGGACTTTAAAATAAAGACAGTTACAAAAGAAAAGGAAGGACACTACATAATGATCAAGGGATCAATCCAAGAAGAAAACATTAACTATCATAAATATTTATGCACCAACATGGGAGCACCTCAATACATAAGACAAATGCTAACAGCTATGAAAGGAGAAATCAACAGTAACACAATAATAGTGGGGGACTTTAACAGCCCACTTACACCAATAGATAATCCAGAGAGAAAATAAATAAGGAAACATAAGCTTTAAATGACACAATAGACCAAATCAACTTAATTGATATTTTTAGGACATTCCACCCAAAGCAGAAGAATACACTTTCTTCCCAAGTGCACATGGAACATTCTCCAGAATAGATCACATCTTGGGTCACAAATCAAGTCTTGGAGGACTTCCCTGGTGGCACAGTGGTTAAGAATCTGCCTGCCAATGCAGGGGACACGGGTTCCAGCCCTGGTCCAGGAAGATCCCACATGCTGCAGAGCAACTAAGCCCGTGCACCACAACTACTGAGCCTGTGGTCTTGAGCCTGAGAGTCACAACTACTGAGCCTGCATGCCACAATTACTGAAGCCCACGTGCCTAGAGACCCATGCTCTGCAACAACAGAAGCCACTGCAGTGAGAAGCCCGCGCACTGCAACAAAGAGTAGCCCCCGCTCACTGCAACTAGAGAAAGCCCACGCACAGCAACGAAGACCCAACGCAGCCAAAAATAAATATAAATAAAATAATAAATGTATATAAAAAAACAAATCAAGCCTTGGAAAATTTAAGAAAACTGAAATCGTATCAAGCATCTTCCGACCACAATGCTATGAGATTAGAAATCAGTTACAGGAAAAAACAGTAAAAAACACAAACACATGGAGGCTAAACAGTGCACTGCTAAATAACCAAGAGATCACTGAAGAAATCAAAGAGGAAATAAAAAATTACCTAGAAACAAATGACAACGAAAATACCAGGATCCAAAACCTGTGGGATGCAGCAAATCAGTTCTAAGAGGGAAGTTTATAGCAATACAATCCTACCTCAAGAAACAAGACAAATCTCAAATAAACAATCTAAACTTACACTTAAACTAGAAAAAGAAGAAGAAAGAAAACCCAAAGTTAGTAGAAGGAAAGAAATCATAAAGATCAGAGCAGAAATAAATGAAACAGAAACAAAGAAAGATGTTAAAAAAAAGATGTTAAAAATCTTCCAAAAAATAAAAGTCCAAAAAAAAAAAAAAAAAAGTCCAGGACCAGATGGCTTCACAGGTGAATTCTATCAAACATTTAGAGAAGAGTTAACATCTATCCTTCTTAAACTCTTCCAAAATTGGAAAGGGAGGAACACACCCAAACTTGTTCTACAAGGCCACCATCACCCTGACACTAAACCGGACAAAGATACCACAAAAAAAGAAAATTATAGACCAATATCACTAATGAACATAGATGCAAAAATCCTCAACAAAATACTAGCAAACAGAATCCAACAATGCATTAAAAGGATCATACACCATGATCAAGTGGGATTTATCCCAGGGATGCTAGGATTCTTCAATATACGTAAAACAATCAATGTGACACATCATATTAACAAACTGAAAAATAAAAAACATATGATCATCCCAATAAGTGAGGAAAAAGCTTTTGACAAAATTCAACACCCATTTATGATAAAAACTCTCCAGAAAGTGGGCACCAAGGGAAACTACCTCAACATAATAAAAGCCATATATGACCAACCCACAGCAAACACCACTCTCAATGGTGAAAAACTGAATGCATTTCCTCTAAGATCAGGAACAAGATAAGGATGTCCACTCTCGTCACTATTACTCAACAGAGTATTGGAAGTCCTAGCCACATCAATCAGAGAAGAAAAAGAAATAAAAGGAATACAAATTGGGAAAGAAGAAGTAAAACTGTCACTCTTTGCAGATGACATGATACTATACATAGAGAATCCTAAAGATGCCACCAGAAAACTACTGGAACTAATCAACGAATTTGGTAAGGTTGCAGGATACAAAATTAATGCACTGAAATCTCTTGCATTCCTATACACTAACAACGAAAGATCAGAAAGAGAAATTAAGGAAACAATCCCATTTACCATCGCAACAAAAAGAATAAAATACCTAGGAATAAACCTACCTAAAGAGGCAAAAGACCTGTACTCAGAAAACTATAAAACACTGATGAAAGAAATCAAAGATAACATAAACAGATGGAGAGATATACCATGCTCCTGGATTAGAAGAATCAATATTGTGTAAATGACTATACTACCCAAAGCAATCTACAGGTTCAATGCAATCCCTATCTAATTACCAATGGCATTTTTCACAGAACTAGAACAAGAAATTTTACAATTTGTATGGAGACGGAAAAGACCCCAAATAGCCAATCTTAGGAAATGAAAATAGAGCTGGGGGAATCATGCTCCCTGATTTCAGACTATACTACAAAGCTACAGTTATCAAGGCAGTATGGTACTGGCACAAAAATAGAAATATAGATCAATGGAACAGGATAGAAAGCCCAGAGATAAACCCACGCACATATGGTCACCTTATCCTTAACAAAGGAGGCAAAAATATACAACAGAGAAAAGATAGTCTCTTCAATAAGTGGTGCTGGGAAAACTGGAGAGCTACATGTAAAAGAATGAAATTAGAACACACCCTACCACCATATCCAAAAATGAAGTAAATGGATTAAAGATCTAAATGTAAGGTCAGACACCATAAAACTCTTAGAGGAAAACAGGGAGAACACTCTATGACATACATTACATCAAGATCCTTTTTGACCCACCTCCTATAGTAAGGGAAATAAAAAACAAAAATAAACAAATGGGACTTAATGAAACTTAAAAGCTTTTGCACAGCAAAGGAACCCATAAATAAGATGAAAAGACAACCCTCAGAATGGGAGAAAATATTTGCAAACAAAGCAAATGACAAAGGATTAATCTCCAAAATATACAAGCAGCTCATGCAATTCAATACTACAAAAACAAACAACCCAATCCAAAAATGGGTGCAAGACCTAAATAGACATTTCTCCAAAGAAGATATACCGATGGCCAACAAATACATGAAAAGATGCTCAACATCACTAATCATTAGAGAAATGCAAATCAAAACTACAATGAGGCATCATCTCACACCAGTCAGAGTGGTCATCATCAAAAAATCTACAAAAAAAAAAAATCTACAAACAATAATGCTGGAGAGGGTGTGGAGAAAAGAGAACCCTCTTGCACTGTTGGTGGGAATGTCAATTGATACAGCCACTATGGAGAACAGTATGGAGGTTCCTTAAAAAACTAAAAATAGAACTATCATACGACCCAGCAATCCCACTACTGGGCATAAACCCTGAGAAAACCATAATTCAAAAAGAGTCATGTACCACAATGTTCACTGCAGCACCGTTTACAACAGCCAGGACATGGAAGCAACCTAAATGTCCATCAACAGATGAATGGATTAAGAAGATGTGGCACATATATACAATGGAATATTACTCAGCCATAGAAAGGAACGAAATTGAGTTATGTGTAGTGAGGTGGATGGACCTAGAATCTGTCATACAGAGTGAAGTAAGTTAGAAAAACAAATACTGTATGCTAACGCATACATATAGATTTTAAAAAGCGGCACTGATGAACCTAGTGGCAGGGCAGGAATAAAGACGCAGACGTAGAGAATGGACTTGAGGGCATGGTGGGGAAGGGGAAGCTGGGATGAAGTGAGAGAGTAGCACTGACATATATACACTACCAAATGTAAAATGGATGGCTAGTGGGAAGCTGCTGCAGAGCACAGGGAGATCAGTTCGGTGCTTTGTGATGAGCTAGAGGGATGGGATAGGGAGGGTGGGAGGGAGGCGATATAGGGATATATGTATACGTATAGCTGATTCACTCTGTTGTACAGTAGAAACTAACACAACTTTGTAAAGCATTTATACTCCAATAAAGATGTGAAAAAAAAACACTACAGAAAAAAGCTGACAGCTTTTAACAGAGCTGTTATGGTCATATTCCATGGGTTTCCTCATGGTTCAACTTGCTGCAATGTAGTAAAAATCAGTTAAGACATAAAATTAAAGCATTATTTCCCAGAAAAAGAAAAAAAATTGAAGTACAGTTGATTTACAATGTTATATTAGTTTCAGATATACAACATAGTGATTAGATGTTTTTACAGATCACACTCTATTTAAAGTTATTGGGGGACTTCCCTGGTGGCGCAATGGTTAAGAATTCGCCTGCCAATGCAGGGGACATGGGTTTGAGCCCTGGTCCAGGAAGATCCCACATGCCACAGAGCAACTAAGCCCGTGCGCCACAACTACTGAGGCTGAGGTCCAGAGCCCACGAGCCACAACTACTGAGCTCGCATGCCACAACTACTGAAGCCTGCGTGCCTAGAGCCTGTGCTCCGTAACGACAAGCCACCACAGTGAGAAGCCTGAGCACCGCAATGAAGAGCAGCTCTCACTTGCCACAACTAGAGAAAGCCCGCACAGCAACGAAGACCCAGCACAGCCATAAATAAATAAATAAATAAACATAAAAAGAAATATAGTTATTCAGTTGGCCAAAATGTTTGTTCAGTTTTTTCCATAGATGGCTTTAGCAGCACTTAGTTGCCTTTAACCTCATTCGAAACAATTTTGTTAGACTGTATTGTGACAGCTGTCATATCAGCGTGCATTTTTAAAAAAACTTATCAAAATTGGTGAATTTTTGTGTAGCCATTTTAATACTGAAGATGGAAGAAAAAAGCAACATTTCTGGCCTATTATGCTTTTTTAAAAATAAATTTATTTATTTACTTATTTATTTTTGTCTGCGTTGGGTCTTTGTTGCTGCGTGTGGGCTTTTCTCTAGTTGTGGCAAGCGGGGGCTACTCTTCCTTGCGATGCGTGGGCTTCTCATTGCGGTGGCTTCTCTTGTTGTGGGGCATGGGCCCTAGTGTGCATGGGCTTCAGTAAGTTGTGGCACGTGGGCTCCGTAGTGGTGGCTCGCAGGCTCTAGAGCGCAGGCTCAGTAGTTGTGGCGCACAGGCTTAGTTGCACCACGGCATGTGGGATCTTCCCAGACCAGGGTTCGAACCCATGTCCCCTGCATTGGCAGGTGGATTCTTAACCACTGCACCACCAGGAAAGTCCCAATGATGCTTTATTATTTCCAGAAAGGTAAAAATGCAACTGAAATGCAAAAAAAGATTTGTGCAGTGTATGGAGAAGGTGCTGTGACTGACTGAACGTGTCAAAAGTGGTTTGCGAAGTTTTGTGCTGGAGATTTTTCGCTGGACGATGCTCCACTGTTGTGTAGACCAGTTGAAGTTATAGCGATCAAATTGAGACATTGAGAAAAATCAAAGTTATCATACAGGAGATAGCCGACAAACTCAAAATATCCAAATCAAGTGCTGAAAATCATTTGCACCAGCTTGGTTATTTAATCGCTTTGATGTTTGGGTTCCACGTAAGTTAAGCGCAAAAAACCTTCTTGACCATGCAATTCTCTACTTAAACGTAACAAAAACATTCTGTTTTTAAAACAAATTGTGACGGGTGATGAAAAGTGGATACTGTACAATAATGTGGAATGGAAGAGATCGTGGGGCAAATGAAATGTACCACCACCAACCACACCAAAGGCCGGTCTTCATCCAAAGAAGGTGATGTTGTGTATATGGTGGGATTGGAAGGGAGTCCTTTATTATGAGTTCCTTCCGAAAAACCATACGATTAATTCCAACAAGTACTGCTCCCAATTAGACCAACTGAAAGAAGCACCTGATGAAAAGCGACCAAAATTAGTCAACAGAAAATGCATAATCTCCCATCAGGATACCACAAGACTGTATGTTTCCTTGATGACCAGGCAAAAACTGTTACAGCTTGGCTGGGAAGTTCTGATTCATCCGCTGTATTCACCAGACATTGCACATTCAGACTCCCATTTATTTTGGTCTTTACAAAATTCTCTTAGTGGAAAAAATTTCAGTTCCCTGGAAGACTGTAAAAGGTACCTGGAACAGTTCTTTGCTCAAAAAGATAAACAGTTTTGGGAAGATGGAATTATGAAGTTGCCTGAAAAATGGCAGAAGGTAGTGGAACAAAAGGGTGAATATGTTGTTCAATAAAGTTCTTGGTGAAAATGAAAAATGTGTCTTTTATTTGTACTTAAAAAACGAAGGAACTTTTTGGCCAACACAATATTATAAAATATTGGCTATATTCCTTGTGCTGTACATTAAAATGTCGTATCTTATTTATTTTATACCTAGTAGTCTGTACTTCTTAATCCCCTTCCTCGTGCTGCCCCTCTGCCCACCCCTCACCTCCCTGGTAACCACTAGTTGGTTCTTTGTATCTATGCAACTGCTTCTGTTTTGTTATATTCATTCACTTATTTTTTTAGATTCCACATATAAGTGAAAACATGCAGTATTTGTCTTTCTCTGATTTATGACACTAAGTATAATACCCTCCAAGTCCATCCATGTTGTTGCAAATGGCAAAATTTCATTCTTTTTTATGACCGAGTAATATTCCATCGTGTGTGTGTGTGTGTGTGTGTGTGTGTGTGTGTGTGTCTTCTTTAACCATTCATCTGTTGATAGACACTTAGGTTGCTTCCACATCTTGAATTAGTGTTTCCATTTTCTTTGGATATATACCCAGGAGTAGAATTGCTGGATCATATGGTAGTTCTATTTCTAATTTTTTGAGGAACCTCTATAATGTTTTCCATGACAGCTGTGCCAATTTACATTCCCACCAACAGTGAACTAGGGTTTCCCCTTTCTCCACATCCTTGCCAACACTTATTTGTTAACTTTTTGTAGATAGCCAGGTGTGAGGTGATAGCTCATTGTGGTTCTGATTTGTATTTCCCTGATGATTAATGATGTTGAGCATCTTTACATATGCCTGTTGGCCATTTGTATGTCTTCTTTGGAAAAATGCCTATTCAGATCTTCTGCCCATTTTTAAATAAGGTTATTTGTTTTTCTAATATTGAGTTGAATGAGCTTTTTATAAATTTTGGATATTAACCCCTTATCAGACATATCATTTGCAAATACATTTTCCCATTCAGTAGGTTGCCTTTTTGTTTTGTTGATGGTTTCCTTTGTTGTGCAAAAGTTTTAAAGTTTATTTAGGCCTCATTTGTTTAGTTTTGCTTTTGTTTTCCTTGCCTGAGAAGACAGATCCAAAAATATATTGCTAAGAATTATGTCATAGAATATACTGCCTGTGTTTTCTTCTAGGAGTTTTATGGTTTCCAATTTTCCATTTAGATCTTTAATCCATTGAGTTATTTTTATATATGATGTGATAATATGTTCTAATTTCATTCTTTTCATGTAGCTGTCCAGTTTTCCCAACACCACTTACTGAAGAGACTGTCTTTTCCCCATTGTATGTATCTGCCTCCTTTGTCATAAATTGACAATATGTGTGTGGGTTTATTTCCAGGCTCTCTATTCTATTCCATTGATCTATGTGTCTGTTTTTGTGCCAGTACCATACTGTTTTGATGACTATAGCTTTGTAGTATAGTCTGAAGTCAGGGAACATGATACCTCCAGCTTTGCTCTTTTTTCTCAAGATTCCTTTGGCAATTTGGGGTCTTTTGTGGTTCCATACAAAATTTAGAACTATTTGTTCTAGTTCTGTGAAAAATGTCATGGATATTTTGATAAGGGTTACACTAAATCTCTAGATTGCTTTAAGTAGTATAGACATTTTAACAATATTAATTCTTCCAAACCATGAGCATGGGATATCTTTCCATTTATTTGTATCATCTTCAATTTTGTTCATCAGCATCTTATAGTTTTCAGAGTATAGGTCTTTCATTTCCTTGGTTAAAATTATTATTTTATTGTTTTTGATGCAACTGTTTCCTTGCTTCCTCTTTCTGATAGTTACTAGTGTATAGAAAAGCAACAGATTTCTGTATATTAATCTTGTATCCTGCAACTTTACTGAATTCATTCGTTAGTTCTAATAGTTTTTTGGTGGAGACTTCAGGGTTTTCTATATGTAGTATCATGTCATCTGCAGATAGTGACCATTTTACTTCATCCTTTCCAATTTGGATGCCTTTTCTGTTTCTTGTCTGATTGCTATGGCCAGGTCTCTTAATACTAGGTTAAATAGAAATGGTGAGAGTGGACATCCTTGTCTTATTACAATTTTAAATGAAAAGCTTTCAGTTTTTCACCACTGAGTATGATGTTAGCTGGGTTTGTCATAAATGGCCTTTATTATGTTGAGATCTGTTCCCTCTATACCAACTTTGTTGAGAATATTTATCATGAATGGGTGCTGAATTTTGTTAAATGCATTTTCTGCATCTATTGAGATGATTGTGTGATTTTTATCCTTTGTTTTGTTAATGCGGTGTATCACATTGATTGATTTGCAGATACTGAACGATTCTTACATCTCTGGAATAAATCTCACTTGATCACAGTGTATGACCTTTTTGTATATTGTTCAATCTGACTTGCTAATATATATATATATATATATATATATATATATATATATATATATATATATATATATATTTAAATATTTATTTAGGCTGTGCCACATCTTTTTTTTTTAAATTAACATCTTTATTGGAGTATAATTGCTTTACAATGGTGTGTTAGTTTCTGGACTTGCTAATATTTCATTGAGGTTCTTTGCATTTGTATTCATCACAGATATTAGCCTGTAATTTTCTTTTTCTTTGTAGTATCTTTGTCTGATTTGGGTATCAGGATAATGATGGTCCCACAGAATGAATTTGGGAATACTGCCTTCTCTTCAAGTTTTTGTCATAGTTTGAGAGGGGTTAAGTATTAACTTTTCTTTATATGTTTGGTAGAATTCCCCCGTGAAGCCATCCAGTCCTGGACTTCTGTTTGTTGGGCGTTTTTTGATTATTGATTTAATTTTAATAAAAGTATCTGGTCTGTTCAGATTATCTATTTCTTCCTGATTCAGTCTTAGAAGATTGTATGTTTCTGGAAATTTATCCATTTCTTGTAGTTTGTCCAATTTGTTGGCATATAACTGTTCATAGTATTCTCTTAAGACTGTATTTCTGTGATATGTTTCAATTTCTCCTCTTTCATTTCTTTAAAAAATATTTATTTATTTATTTGGCTGTGTCAGGTCTTTAGTTGTGGCATGCGGGATCTTTATTTACAGCATGCAGAATCTTTAGTTGCAGCATGCAAACTCTTAGTCACGGCATATGGGATCTAGTTCCCCGACCAGGGATCGCATCCAGGCCCCCTACACTGGGAGTGTGGAGTCTTAGCCACTGGACCACCAGAGAGGTCCCTTTCCTCTTTCATTTCTTATTTTATTTGGGTCCTCTCTCTTTCATTCTTAATGAGCCTGACTAAAGTCTTATCAATTCTGTTTATCTTTTCAAAAAACCAGCTCTTGGTTTCACTGATCTTTTCTACTGTTTTGTTTTGTCTTGTTTGGTCTCTATTTTACTTCCTTTCATATCTTTACTATTTCCTAACTTCTTCTAATTTTAAGCTTTATTTTTCTTTTTCTAATTCCTTTAGGGGGTAGGTTAGGTTATTTGAGATTTTTCTTGTTACTTAAGGTATGCCTGAATTGCTACCAACTTCCCTCTTAGAACTGTTTTTGCTGTGCCCTATAGATTTTGGAAAGTTTTTTGTTTTCATTTGTCTCAAGGTATTTTCTGATTTTGTCTTTGACTTTTTCATTGACGCATTGGTTTTTAAGCATCATGTTGTTTAGTCTCCACGTGTTTGTGTTCTTCCCATTTTTCTTTTGTAACTGATCTCTAGTTTCATACTGTTGTGGTCGGAAAAGATGCCTGATGTAATTTCTGTCCTCTTAAATTTATTGGGAGTTGTTTTGTGGCCTAGCATGTGATCTATCTGAAAAGAACGTGTATTCTGCTGTTTTTGGATGGAACGTCCTGTAGACATCTATTAAGGCCAAGTGGTCTAACATGTCATTTAAGACCACTGTTTCCTTATTGATTTTCTGTCTGGATGATTTGTCCACTGATGTAACTGGGGTATTCAAGTCCCCTACTATTATTGTATTACTGTCAACCTTTAGGTCTTTTAATATTTGCTTTATATATTTAAGTGCTCCTGTATATATGTTTATTAATGCTATATCCTCTTCTTGTGTTGATCCTTTTATCATTATATAATGCCCTTCTTTGTCTTTTATTACAGACTCTGTTTTAAAGTGGAAAACAGTATCTAAAGATCACAATCTGGGTACTAAGGGTACCTACTAATAGTGGGCTTGTCATAGATTCTAGTCTTTTCAGTCAAATAAAGCTAGGAGATGTGTAAATATATCAATAAAATAGTTCAAGAATTCTTACTAATACTTCCAATTCAAGACTAGAGATGTTTACTTATCATCATTCTCACATCTCTATGTCCTTTCACCCATACTCAAAATTCCAGTTTTCAACATCACCAACAAAATTACTCATTTATTTTGCAATACATACACCTACAATCTCAAAAGAATAACATCAATATTATTAATACAATAGTATTACTGAAAACAGTATAAGGTTTTCTTTTGTTCTTAGGGTAAATTCCATTAGGGATGTACAGCCAAGTAACTGTGTTTTAAAGTCACTTGGAATTCTTCCTCTTGATGTGGTTATACTACCGATGGAGTGCAAAGTTAGGCTCATTTAATTTTACTTTTAATTAGGAATTCTCTTATTTAAAAATTCTTTGTAATTATGCAAAATATTTATTTGGTTCCAAAGTCAAACAACAACAACAAAAAAAAAAACCAATGTAGATTCAAGGAAATCTAGCTTCATTCTGTGCCTTTTTTATCCTATTTCTGTCTTCCTTCCATGGGACACCATTTAAATTTTTTTTTTCAAATTTAGTCTTTCATTTTAAAATATCTATTTCTCTCTACATATAATTCCCCTCCCCACAAGTTGCTATTTTAAAGAGATAAAGAGTAACCTAAGACATAATATTTTTCTACTGTTCTTTTTTTTATTTGCTATATCCTGGAGATTACTCCATATAAGTTTATAGAGATGGTCCTCATTCATTTTGACAGCTTCAGAAGTCTCCATTGTGTGGATGTTCACACACAATGAGCAGCCACATGGGACTTTTTATTCAATCAACCCCCTACTACTGGGCGTTTGGATTGTTTTAGTTTACTATTACAAATCAGGCTATAATCAACAGCCTTATTCACAGGTATTTTTGTCAGGTAATTTTTTTTTGCCATTGTATTTACAGGAAAGATTCCTAAAAGCAGGATTGCTGGCTGGATGGGTAAATGAATGTATAATTTTGCTAGATATTGTCAATTTTCTCTCCATAGAGATTATTCCATTTTGCATTTCTACCAGCAGTGTATGACACTGCCAGTTTTCCCATGGTCTCACCAAGGGTATCCTATCCTATCAAACTTCTAAATTTTTGCCAATGATATGGGCAGGAAATATCTCAGTGTAATTTTGTTCTTTTTTTTTAGCTTTTTGAGGTAGAAGCACAGATCACTATGTTTCAGTCATTTTTTTTTTAAACTAACATATCCATTTAGGGCTATAAACTTCCCTCAAGCATTGCTTTAGTTGCATCCCATAAGTTTTGATATGCCAAATCTTTCCTGTCATACATTTCAAAATATTTTCTAATTTTGCTTTCTTCACTGAACACTGAGTCATTCAGAGATGTAGTATAATCTCATCAAAATCATTGGGAATTTTCTATCCTTTTTTTTCTTATTTTTTTTCTAGGTTAATTCCACCATCGTCAGAAAGTAAACTCTAAATTGCTTCAGTGGTTTAACATTTAATTGAGGTTTAATTTATGATTCAGCTTATGACCAATACGGTAAATATTCCATATGCATTTTAAAAATAAGAATATCCTCACAGTTGAATGTGGCATTATATAAATATCAGTTATGTCAAGTTTATTAGTAAGATCTTCTATATCTTAATTTTTTGTCTGCTTACTTCTATCACCTATTAAGAGGTATGTTAAAGTCTATTTTGGTTGTGGATTCATCTATTTCTCCTTTTACATGTCAATGTTTAATGCTTGTCTATATAATGTGAAACTATGGCATTGGTTCCATATAGATTTACAACTTTCAATATCCTGGTGGACTGACCACTTTATCATTATGAATTGTCTTTATCTGTAGTAATGCTTCTTGCCTTAAATTCCACATTGTCTGTTATTAGTATAGTTACACCACGTTCTTTTGATTAATGTTTGTATGATGTATCTTTTTCCCATCAGTTTAATTTCGACTGTTTTGTATCTTATATTAAGATGTGCTACTTTAAACAGCACGTAATTGGGTTCAAGATTTTAACCTAGTCTGATAATGTTAGCACTCTAATTGGGGTACCTAGTCCTTTTATATTTATTGTGATTACTGATATATTGGGTTTATCACTATCATCTTACCATTTGTATTCTATTTCACCCACCTGTTTTATAATCCTTTGTCTTCCTTGCCTCCTTTATGAATTAATCAAATGTTTTTTATTATTCCATTTTCCCTTAATTATACTTTAACTGTTCTTTTAGTGGTTAGCCTAAAAGTATAACATGCATCTTTGAATTATTACAGACAAAAAATATAAATTATTACTTTAATTTTATTACTTTCCTGAAATGTTAAAGCCTAACACTTTGTCTATGTGTATTCCTGGGAAATTAATCTCATGTTAACTTTTCAGCTAAGTTGCCCTGGAAACATAATAAAGGTAGAATGTCACCCACATTACTAGGCAACATTGTTTATGGTAAAGATGATCTGACTGTAAACTGCTAGTGGACTGTGATGATCTGGTAGGAAGCCACAGCTCTGAGCTTTCCCCAGTGTGATGTTTCTTGTCCCTTGTTGGAACTCTTGGGCTCTAGGTCCATAGGACTGGTAAAGAGGCACTGGTTCTTACATGGAACTTGAGACTTCCAGGCCAGGGTGGTTCCCACACTCATCCATGTGGTCTTGATCCCTTATCCCTGAGCTATCAATTGGGTGGTTGGAGCAGAGAACAGTCCCCAAGACTGCTGCCAGAGAGCTATGGGGACTCCTGGAGAAATACATGAAAAGCTTCCCTGCTGGCCTGCTGTATGTCCTGTTCTATATCCTCCTCAGTGGAGGCAAGAAAGGTGCCCTACTGAGGTGTGCAAGTATGAAATATCTATCGAGCTGGTCTTAAAACCACAAACAGTGGGCACTGCAGAGCAGCAGTAGCAATGAAACAGACTTTCATATCCTTGGTTCAATATGGCCAAGGCACCAGGACACAAAGGGAATGGAGAGGAAGATGCTGATTAGACTGAAGCCTCAGTGGGGGCCAACTTTCCCACAGTCTGATGGCAGAAGCTCGACACTGTGTGACAGGGGATAAAGCTTCCCCTTGTAGGAATGGATGAAAGCTGGAGACAAACTTATGCTGAGAGAAAATGCCCCACTGTCCATGAAATGGAGCTGACCAGAAACCTAGTTACAAATGGGCTGACTGGCAAGAATGATATTGCCTTGGTGTAGTTGATGCATTTGAGCCAAAGTAGGCATTGATGCCTGACAGGGGGCAGGGAGGAGACAAGCACATGAGCTTAAGACTCCATGTTTGTAACTAGGTCTGGATCAGAAAAGGAGGTGGAGCAGCTTGGTTCTGACCCAAGTTGGGTTGGCTGTAGGTCTAACCAGCACAAAGTAGTGCCCACAAGCCACCACCTGAAGACCTGGGGAGACAAAAATGGGAGAACTATTTCTGCACTAGCCCACAAGGTCACACAGGACAACATGGCAACCTGGCATACAAACCGGCTGCGGGGTCAATGGTGGCAGCATGGTGTCCATCTGGGGCCAGAGGTGAGACCTCTGCGGAGGCTACCACGTGTGGAGAGTAACCTCAGCTGCAACCTGGGCAGCTTACTGAGGGTTCTGATAGTGCATAATGATTTAACCCTAAAATGGAGCCTGACCAATGTCACCTGCTGACACTTACTGATAATTATGGTAATGCAAACTAAAAACTCCCTAAAGAGACAACTACAGATGGGCTCTTCAAGAAATAATAAAGGATAACGACTGAGTATTTTAAAAGTTGGAGCAGAGAAGATATGGAGATCCTTGTTCTTTTCTGAAAGGTAAATGGGAAAGGGGTGCTTCTGCTTTGTTATCACTGCCATTTTCTAAGTGTGGTCCTCAGATCAGCAGCATCACTCAGTATCAGCTGTGAACTTACTAGAAATGCAAATTCTCAAGCCCGGCCCTAGACCTACTAAATCTGTAAGTCCTGTCATAGAAGCCTAGCAATCTGTTTTAACAAGTCCTCCAGGTGATTGTGGTGTACCCTAAAGTCTGAGAACTACTGTACTAAAGTTAATAACTCAAGGTCATGGAGGTCAGTCTGTGAGCCTACAATGGAAACTGATGTTGGATTACCTTCTAGCCCTATTTCCCTGAAGACCTAATAAAGGGGGAATGTTAGCTGTCACTAGGCAAGACAACTTACAGTAAAAATGGCCTTGGATGGTAAACTGTATCTGGACTGATAAGACTGGGAAAAAACTATAAACACCAGGTAGGAAGCTTGGAGCCTCTAAGTGCCATGGTTCTTGTAGCTAGCCGTGTCCCTTTCTAGCACTCTATGCCCATGTGGCTATTACAAAAGATACTGGTTCTCATATGGAACTTGGAGCATCTAAGCCAGGGTAGTTCCCACACTTAATCATTTGATTTGCTCCCGAGCATGTGAACAGGCACTTGGCAGGAAAGAAGGGTGGGCAGAGAATGGTCCCTGGCCTAAGTGAGTGCTCATTCTGGAGGTATATGACTGATGCTGCTGTGGTGTCCTAGCCCCTTATCCTTCTGGGTGAAGCCCACTCTAAGTGAGGCCAATTACATGAGTGTGAAATGTCTAATTGGACCTGAGACCATCTACAGTGATCAGTGCAATTCCTTTCTGCCTTTTGTGTTGCTGTTGTCATGACCTGTAACCTCAGAAGACACTACTTATTATTTTGTACTGTCATACTCATTTACATATACTCTAATATTTTCTCTTTCTGTTGCTCTTCACTCTTTCTTGTATTTCTGAGTTTCTACCTGGAATAGTTTTCCTTCTGCCTGAAAAAATCCCTTTAGTGATTTTTAATGCAAGTCTGTTGATAACATATATCTTTCAGTTTCTTGTGGTCTAAAACCGTTATCTAAACTTCATTTTAAAAAAATCAAGGTATAATTTAAATAGAGAAACGCTCAGACCTTAGGTATAACATTCCGTTTTGACTATTGCTTAAAGACACAGAAAACTCCCAACACTCCAGAAAGTCCTTTCAAGTTGCTTCCCAGTCAACCGCTTCCCCCCACAAAGCAATCACTGTTCTGATTTCTAACACCATAGGTTAGTTTTGCCTGTTCTAGAATTTCATATAGTTGAGATCATGCACTATACACTTCTTTTGTGTCCAACGACTTTTATTATCAATAATATTTTTGAGATTCATCAATATGGATATAGGGTCCTTCTTGCAGAATAGTATCCAGTGTATAAATATAACACTGTTTATCCCTTCTTCTACTGATGGGCATCTTACTGTTTCCAGATTTTTGGATGTTACGAATAAATCTGCTGTGAACATTTTTTAACAAGTATTTTGTGGACATAGTTTTCATGTCTCTTTGATAAATACCTAGCAGTAAAATTACTGGGTCATATATGCTTAACTTTTTAATAGACTACCAGACTGTCTTCCAAAATGACTGTACCATTTTATACTCTCACCAGCAATGTATCAGAGTTCTGGTTTCTCCATATCATCTTGAACATCTGTATCATCAATCTTTTTCATTTTAGCCCTTCTAACTCTCATAATATTTCTTGCTTCAAAGTTTTTTTTTTTAAAAAGAGTGTAGCCATATCTGCCTTTTTTATTGTTTGCATGGTATATTATTTTCCATCTTTGTACTTTCAACCCTTCTGTATCCTAATATTTGAAGAATTTCTCTTATAAGCAGCATATAGTTGGATTTTTAAAAAATCCATTCTATACAAAATGCTTAAATTATAAATCTTTTTTGTAGTTAACTACTGATATACTTTATTTACTATTTTACTATTTGTGTTCTATTTTTATGTGACTCTACCTTTCTCGATTTTCTTTGGATTAATCAAATGTTTCACGTTACTCCATTTTCTTTCCACTGAATTATATTGTAAAACCATTTTTAGTAGTTAGCCTAGAGCTTAAAACATACATTCTTACTTATTACAGTCCAATGCAAATTATTTCTTTTACTACTTGGCTGATACCAATTAAACCTTAGAACTTTTAAACTCCATTTATTTCCCTCCCATCGTTTATGTTACTGTTACCATGAATTTTAGTTATATATAAAGGTGAAGCTCCTCAGGGCAGTGCAGTTATCATTTTGTACAATTACTCTTCATTTATATTTTCTTTCCAGTGTTCTTCTTTCCCTCTGGCATGTCCATATTTCTAGCTGGGATCGTTTTTCTGAAGAACTCCCTTTAATTTTTATTTCAGTGCAGACCTACTGATGCCTAAGTCTCTGAATTTTTTTTTTTTTTTTTGCGGTACACGGGCCTCTCACTATTGGGGCCTCTCCCATCGCGGAGTACAGGCTCCGGACGTGCAGGCTCAGCGGCCATGGCTCATGGGCCCAGCCGCTCCGCGGCATGTGGGACCTTCCCGGACCGGGGCACAAACCCGTGTCCCCTGCATCGGCAGGCGGACTCTCAACCACTGCGCCACCAGGGAAGCCCTAAGTCTCTGAATTTTATTGGTTTAAACACATCTTTACTTCACCTTAATTTCTGAACAGTATTTCTGCTGTATAGAATTTTAGGCTTGCAGTTTTCTTCTTTAGTACTTTAAAGATATCATTACATTGGCTTCTAGTTTCCATCATTTCCACTGAGAAGCTGTCAGTTTTATTGTTGCTCCTTTTAAAGGCACTGCGGTAGATAAAAGATAGGCCATGGTCTTTGCACTGCCAGCAGGCGGAGGATACTTCCCCTGCCCTGGGACTTTGCTTTGACAGATAGAAGGGGTGAAAGTGGTGCTGTTCCACCTCTGTGCATGGACTCTAAGCTTCTGCTTTCACCCTCTTGGAGCCCTGAGCCACCAGGTAAAAAGGTCCAGCTTCTCTGCTAGAGAGAATACTTGGAGAGAGACGATATCCAACTGTGTCCCAGCTATTCCAATTGCTCCAGCCTTCTTTGGCGGCCAGCCCCACTTAGGTCTCCACATGTCTATAGTTGCATGAATGATTCCAAGTCAGATCAGAAGACGGTCCAGCTCAGGTTGTAGAATCTTGAGCAAATAATAGTTTTGTTTTAAGCCAGTAAATCCTGGCATGATTTATTAGGCAAAAAGATAAGTGGAAATAGTATTTGGCATCAAGAATGGAGTGTGGCCGCAACAGAAACTTAAAGCATGTGACATAAGTCTGGGGAACGGGTTGAGGACACTTGACGAAGGAGCAGCAACGAGACCATTAATGAAGGTTGGAAGAGCACTGGGGATACTGCTATTGGACCCTGGAGAAGCGGCATTATAATCTATTGGCAAAACAAATAGTGAGGCTGTATCTTGGAATATAGGAAAATACCTAACAAAGCTGTGGGTCTGGCCAGGAAGACCTCTAGGAAGAGCGCTAAAAGTGACAAATGGTTTTTAAAAAATCACCTATAATTTTTTTAGGTATTGAAAGAGAGAGGAGACCTAAACAAGGAACTATGCAGTTTTCAAGCAGAATTTAGAGAAAATGCTTCCAACCTGGGACTTGCAGGGTTAGAAAATGAAACTTTCTCAATTGTCAGCTTCTCTAGTCAGCACAAGATTTTGACAAAAAGTCAAATCCAGGTGCTACCAGTAAAACTATGGCCTCAGGATTAAGATCAAATCAAAAGCACGGCAGTAAGACACTTTGTTACTATCACCTCAGAAAGATCTGATTCTAGATTTAAGCCTCAGAGACTCTCCGTTAGACCAAAGGTGTCTAAGAATCTTAAAGGTATTGCCCCGGACTCATGTTCAAAGGAGACAGGGGCCTTCTTGAAGAGATCTGTGGGTGTGGTTTTTGTCTGATGGGACGGCTTATAATTTGAAAGTCCACAAAGCTTTTCTAAGAAGTTGTGCCAAGGATAGAGACAGGCAGCAAGCTGAGTAAGCTATTCAGCTACAAATACAGGACACTCCTAAGGAAAAGGAAAGACAGCTCAGAGAGAAGAGCTGAAAGCTGAGAAACAGATTAGGAAACCAACCCCAAGGAACCAAAACAGGCCCTATTCAAGGAATATATCCTTGGGCTTCCCTGGTGGCGCAGTGGTTAAGAATCTGCCTGCCAATGCAGGGGACACAGGTTAGAGCCCTGGTCTGGGAAGATCCCACATGCCGCGCAGCAACTAAGCCCGTGTGCCATAACTACTGAGCCTGCGCTCTAGAGCCCGCGAGTCACAACTACTGAAGCCTGCGTGCCTAGAGCCCGTGCTCTGCAACAAGAGAAGCCACCGCAGTGAGAAGCCCGCGCACCGCAATGAAGAGTAGCCCCCGCTTGCTGCAACTAGAGAAAACCTCTCACAGCAACAAAGACCCAGGGCAGCAATAAATAAATAAATTAATTAATTAAAAAGGAATATATCCTACCCTGGAATTGGGGGAACCGGTGACACGTGGCCAGATGAATTTCAGAATTCCCATGGAATAGTGATTGCTGAGCGCCTTCCACTTCCTCTCTTTTAAACTGATGCGATTATCCTATCCCTACCTACTAGAAGTGGAGTCGACCCTTTTAACCACTGTTTTATGTTACCTCTTCAATATCATTATAATAAGAAAGCGGAGAGATTCTTAACCATAAAATAATTGAATTAAAATTTTAAAACTTCCTCTTCACACAGAGGCAGGTGAACAGTCTTAGAGACTCTCAATTGTATTTTCTGTATGAAAATATAGTTTTGCAAATATTTTTCATGATTTCAAAGAAAAAAAGATATTTCAAGATGTGATTCCCACCCACCATCCAAAATACCAAATATTCTTTATCACCAAAAAAGGAACACCTGACTTATTTCCCATACCTAGATTCCATAGTTCACAGTGGCATCACCTGAATATATCCACGCTGGACTAAAAAAGAGAAAACTGACCATGTAAAGTTTAAGCACAGAAGGTCAACAAAGCAGCAAAAAAGAATACTAACCAATTGATGGAAAAAGTAATGGAAAAGTGATTGAAACATTTCACGTCATCCCTTCGGTACCAAGTATTAAGTAACTAACAGAACAGGTCAGAGCCACATAGTGGCAAATAATCGGGAAAAGTCAGAAAGTGGGCAATAGTTTAGAGCTTTCCTACAGAGTGACTTACCTTTTCCAAAACTTTGGCAATTCGGGTGCCAATTTGTTCAAGTGACTGTTGTGGATATTGGTCTTTGCCAAGATTTTGCAATACCTGGTACAGGGAAAAAGATGGTAGATTAGAGGAATGAAAATGAGGTGAGGTCTGGTGACACTGCTGACGCTGAGTTGGGCACTGTACCACAGGTGCAGACTGCTTCTCTGGGGTACCTGCTGCGGTCCTGTTGGTAAAGCATTTTGTGGAAGATACACTGAAGGCCATTTTACCATCCCCTCAGCCTTCTCTCACTTAACAAAAATTACGGACATGTAAAACACATTCATTATAGTATTACAGAATATAGAGTAAATAAAATAAAAAGCACTTGTAATCCTGTCACCCAGACACAACCACTGTTGATATCGCTTATGTATCTTTCAGATATTTTTCTATGTACACATATATTATTTCTCTCACAGACTGTATACCATGGGATCACATTGTAAACTATTACCTACATTTTCACATAATATATTCTAAAAGTTTCCTCATGCCAATACATATATTTCTACTACATCTTTCTTAATGGCTCTTATTGTATACTATCTCACATCTATACCAAAACTTATTTAACAAATCCTCTACTTATTTAACATGCCTCTACTGTGGCATGTTTTCCAATTATTCTTCTACGTATATGCTGGGTCTGTCCTCTTTCCCTTCCTTCTTAAGACTGTCAATAGGAGGATTAACTGCCCCAAATATTTCTCACGAAGAGCCTCTGTCTGATGGCAAGCGGAATGTTCCCCACCTCAAGGAATAAATCAGAATTAAAATTTCCTGGTCATAAAAAGAAGCATAAGCTCAGTCACAGGGCCTGAAAGAAATTAGGCTTGGCCTAAGCCACCTAGATGACAGCCATCTGAAAATAGACAAAAAAATATGGCCTGGCTGCTTGTGCTTTCTGCTATCAGTTGCATCATGACTGTGGGGCTAAAAACTACAGAGAGGCTGAATAGAGCCAAGCACTCACCTCTGTTAACTGGCTCTCGCCCGTGTAATGTAGGCTGGCTCGGTTGGAAACCCCCTGCAAGTGGTCCAGGGTGTGCATGCTCGTGGGGAGATTGCCATTGCAAACAGGTTCCATCGCTGGCTGCTGTATTGGAGTGGCAAAGTCTATGTGTTCTGTGATGCTGAAAAATGGAGAGGACCACCTTAGCCACGGAAAAATTGAGTGGGTGGGGAGAGAGTATTAATAATCAGCTGACCATAACTTCAACATATTATTAGAAGTGTCTGGAACCACAGAATCTCACAATGGAAGAGACTTCAGAAGTTATTTAGTCTGAGCTCTCATTTTACAGGTACAAGGACTCCAGTGCCTGGTAATGACCATCTGTTGAATGTATGAATAGATATCGTACCCTGGGTCAAAGCAGCAGTGTTGGGATCTGAGCCTTGAACTCAGTATTTTCTCAGTCTCCTCAAGCTGCCTCCTTTCTATGCACCGTGATGTCTGATTTCCTTACTGCTGCTGGGGGCCACTTTTTCTCACTGGGGAGGTTTTAAACCAGGTGGGTTTTCTTCTAGGACTTCTTCTTCCAGGGTACAGATAGTGATAAATACCCACAGGTGGTTCCTATTTTTTACTTTCCCTCTATGCACAGAAGTACACTTGTCCCCACAGAAAAAGTTACCTAAAGTTTAGACAGTAAATGTTATACAGATCCAGCTACTCACTGTATCTATGTATAAGATACAAGTACTTCCCTTCATGGTTCCAAAGGGGTCATTTTCCTGCTATAGACAGGCTAAATGTTATACCCTATCATATATATATCATATATACTGATGTGGCAAATTGGCACTGCCAAATTTTGTTATAGCTACTTAAAAAGTTTAACACATATTATGCAAACATTCATTCATTCACTATTTATTCACAGCCTATTACATGTCAGATATCAGGGTTATAATAATTAACAAAACATACCCAGTTCCCACAGTTATGATGCTCATAGTCTTGTGATAGTTGCTTATTACAGATGTGATGAATTGTAAAAGATAAAAACACAGTGCGATGTCAGTTTACTACAGGAGGGTGTATATTTCCTCCATGCTGATGGAGGAAGGAGGTGGTTAATGAAGGACTTCCTGCGGAAGAGATTTACGTGGAGACCAGAAGGAGGAGTATGAATTAACCAGGAAGGGAGAAGGTGCTGAGAACACCGGCGCAGGCGAAGGAGATACTACATGTGAAGGGAGGGAGGGGGGAGGGCAGAGCTGAAGATGGAAAGACACGCAGGGAGCAAATCATGAAGGGCTCTGTGGGCCACTGTGAACAGCGATATTTATTATAAGTTATTAGAGTATTTTAAGAATTATTTGACTTATATTTGAGGAATAATGCTG
The DNA here is from genome assembly GCF_008692025.1 of Phocoena sinus. Classification (NCBI taxonomy): domain Eukaryota; kingdom Metazoa; phylum Chordata; class Mammalia; order Artiodactyla; family Phocoenidae; genus Phocoena; species Phocoena sinus. The sequence continues at coordinate 93,941,117 of NC_045770.1, read as the reverse complement.
AGTACTGTGGACAGAATGGACTGAAGGGATGCAAGAATGAATAAACCAAAAGGACCAGCTAGGAGGCTACTGAATGAATCTAAGTGGAGATGACGGTACTCTGGTTTAAGGAGGCTGCAATGGGGATGAAGAAAAGCAGGTGGTTTTGAAAAATATTCAGAAGTTCTGGGAGTAGAGCAGTCTGACTAGGAGTGACTGTAAAATAAGAAGGTTTAGTGGTGAATCTTGGGGAACTCCAATGCTTAAAAGGTAGAAAAGGGGCCAACAAAAGAGACTGATTATCCAAGGAGGAAAAAGCAGCTATAAGACAGGCAACCTTGCTCGCCTGTGTCCTGGTAGGTGCTTGTAAATCTGGATTTGCTCTGGCTCCCTTTGTAAGCACACCATGTCAGGGAGGTTTTGTGCTTTGATTGAGAGAGATCCAGTCTTTAATTCAAACTAAGTAAGTTAGCTGTGACTTCTAGATAGCTTAGAAAGTATGGGTGAAGGCACTGAGAAGGGGGCACATCGACTGTTTCAGTACAATGGGCTGAGTCCAACTGTGATATCCTCTGAACCACCAACCCTAGAGAGGACGACTCTTCTAGTAGCTCTTGACAAAGAAGGGCAGCCATGAGGTCAGCGGGGGCCCAGTGGGATCACTGGTCACAAATGCCATGAAGGAGGGAGAGGTTTAAGATACTCACTCAATATTTTTTGAAGAAACTGCAAGCCAGGTACTCACGATGGCCGTCAGCTCTACCCAGCGGAGTTTGAGGCACTCGTCCGGGCTGGGCCATCCCAGACTCTGGTAGTCACGCTTTTTTCCTGGAAGGAAAGTATGTCATCAATTGACACGACTGCAAAGGAACAGAATGTATAGTGTCTTATGCCCTGGTGACTACTTCATACAGATTGGTGTATTAGAGGTGCCAGTCACTCTTCTAGTCTAGAATTTCTACCACCTAGAGAACTAACTAAAATCTTGTCATTCACAGCTATGGGAATAACAATCATCTTTGAGTAAAGCCTTGTTTTCAAAGACAGATGATGAAGTAAAAATAAATGTGCCCTTCACTGGATTTAAGACTGAGATAAGGGTCAAAATACTGTTCAATGTTAGCATTTTACCAAACTTAATTTTTACCTTTCTATTGCTTTCTATTCAAAATCAATACATTTTGATTTTATAGAGACAACTCTAAGTCAGGAGAAACATATATCTCTAAAGCAGGGTTTCTTAAGCTGGTACTACTGACATTGTGAGAGCTGTCCTGTGCACTGGAGGATGTTTGGCAGCATCCCTGGCCTCTACCCAACAGATGTCAGCAGCACCCTCCCTGACATATGACAACCCAAAATGCCTCCAGATACTGTCAAATGTTCCCTGGGAGGGCGACGTCACTCCTGGTAGAGAACCCCTGCTGTAAAGAAAAGCAGTAGGTTAGAGAATAATGATGATAATGAAAGGTTATCATTTATTTCCAGAGCACTTACCATTGTTCAGGTCCTGTGCTAAGGGCTTTATATCTGTAACCTCATGAGGCAGATTTTAATCCTCTTTTCTCAGATGAGAAAACAGAGGCTCAGAGAAATCAAGTGACTTGCCCAGGGTCACCTGCCTACTAGGTGGCAGAAATGGGATTCAGATCCAGGTCTGTTTGACTCTAACGTGCACATTCCCAGTCATGCTATTTAAGGCTTTACTGGGCTTTGAAAGCTCTGTTTATGGTACCCTTCAAAGGTACTACCTTTTGGGTGTAGGCCCTTTACTTAAATCAAGTCCCCAAGAAAAGAGCAGAATTAAGTCCTATCTAGGAAGGATTCTTCTGTAGAAATTCGACTGGAATGGACAGGAAGGAGAACTTTGGTTCTGTATAGCTCTTTTTATACTGTAGGAATTTACCAATGATAGAAAACTGTTTAAGACACAGGCAGGGCTTTAGATTTAGATTTTAATAGAATAGAAAAAAACAGTTTGGAAGAGTTTCAAATGAACCCTGTTTAAATGAATAAGTTAAAGAGTTGAACCATAGGTTTCACACTAAGGATTATTTTTCTTTTATGTTTAAGAAATTCACTTGAAAAATGTTTATTGAGCATCTGTTATAAGAGACTGGGAACTGTGTTAAGACACTAGGGATACAGAGAGGAATAATAAAAGGGCCTGCCCTTGAGCTCACAGTCTACTGAGGAAGGTAAACAAACAAATTATTAGAACACAATAGGGTTAAGTGCTAGAGTGAAGGTACAGAACAGCTGCATAGAGGAGACAGCAACTAATGCTGCCTGAAGGTACCAAGGAAGAGATGGCATTGGAGTTTGAAGTGTAAAGATGAGTGACATTTTAGCACCGTTGAGTGGCAGAAGGGCATTCCAGGCAGAGGGAACAGCATGTGCAAAGACAAGGAGGTAAAACAAGAGCAGGGTTGGTTCAGAGAATGGTACTGAAGGGGAGAGAAAGGCTGGGCTGTAAACAGTCTTGTGCACCACACTAGAAAGTTTGGCCTTTATGCTGCAGGCACTGGGGAGTCTTTGAGCGTACCACTCTCCACCTTGTTCACAAGGATATCATAAGACACTCTGTTAAATGCTTTGCTTTAATCTAGTTACATTATGTCTATGACACTTTCCTGGCCTTCCAGTCTACTAGCCCTCACCAAAGTAGGAAATGAAATTAGTTATGCATTATTAATTTTATTAATTCTTAGAAAATCTACAATGGCCCTTAATGATCCCTACTCTTCCCCCATGGGCTCACAAAGTACTGGTTTAATAATTTGCTTTAGAACTTTGTCAGAATTTATCACAAACTCCTTATCACTTGGTAGTGGACAGAATCCATACTTATTTGAAAATTGGGATACTGAACCTCTCCAGTCTTCTCTTGCTTCAGAACTTTTCACTTTAGTGACAGTGACGCTTTAGTTCCATGATCTCATTTGCAAGTATATTCAGTGCCTTACACAGGCCCACCTCCTTGAATCCATTTAAAATTGTCTACGTGCTCTCCTATCATCTCAATCACCCTGAGCTTTAATTTTCACTTTTACAAGAAATTTTTAGTTTTTGTTTGTTAAAGTAATATAGGCTTATTATAAAATATTTAGAAAACGGAAAAGAATGTAGAAGAAAACAGAAAATCACCTGCAGCCCTATGAGCACCCAGAGATGATAATTTATGACATTTTAGAGTATTCTCTCCTACACTCGTTTCTATGTGCTTGTTTATTTTAGCATATTTCATCAAATCTAAGATGTCATCAACTGTAAGGTACACATTATTTTACATGATTTAAGAAAGAAAAATGTTGCCAATTATTAGTTAAGATACTATCAATTGTAAGATGATCTCAATTTCAGAGATACTGAAATGTGAAAAAAAATGTAGTCAAAATATAGTATATTTACTGTTTTACAAAAATTGAAGTATTCTCTATATATGCTATTCTATAAACTGCGTTTGTTCACCTACTAAAGTATAAACATCTTGGCTGCACAGTCATGGCAAGAACGTGCTGTCATTTATTTAGGCAACTATCATCATTTAGGTATTTTTCAAATTTTTATTATGATAAGCAGCACGATGATCAATCTCTGTACTTCTATCTTTCACACTTGTAAGATAATTTATTTAGGGTAAGTTACTAGAAGTAGAACTGCTGGCATTTTTAAAAATTTTCTGATACATCTAGTCAAACTATCCCAAAATTCACTTTATTAACTCTCACTGTGTATTACACAAATAATTTGACAAGCAAAACTGGCAGATCACATTTTATGTTTGCACTCCCTTGACTGCTAGTGAGGCTGAACATTTTATCACGTTTAGTGGCTGTGTGTGTGTGTGTGTGTGAGTGTGTGTGTGTGAGTGTGTATGTGGTGAATTGCCTATGTACTCTGTACATATTTTATTGAAATGCTGTATTTTTTTCTATCAATTTGTAGGTGTTCTTTAAATGATGTTGATATCCTTTGCTTATCATATATTCTGTAAATATATATAAACATTCTGCAAAAATACTGTTTCAATCCTTTGTCTTTCTATTTTGTAGTGTTTTCTGATGCCAGAATTATTTTATTTTTCTTCTTCTCTCTGCTTTAGAAAGTCCTTTTTCACCTTAAAAGTATATAAATATCCATTTGAATTTTCCTCTTTTATGTTTTTATTACATTTACTACTTAATCCATTGGAAGTTTCATTGCTATAATCATGTTTTATAGTTTGAATATCTTTTTCCTTGCTACTGCAGACGGACCTACTAGAGGAAGTGTTGCTTTCTTTCCATAACATGTTAGCACATGCTCTTTTTCTTAAACAGTAAAGCTACTTCATACTTTCAACTCTAGTCATGACAAAGTATCCTTTTGGTGTCCTTAGTACTTTCTCAAATCACAGATCATTCTGGGATTTAGCCAAGTTGACCTCATTCTTTACATTTTATTATGTGTCCTTTGCTTTCAGCTTTGGTAAATACAACTTAAATAAGACACATTTTCATGAACTTACCTTGAATTTTTGAAGTCTAAGACAGTGAAAATATCCTTTTAAAAAAGGAGACTTCTTTTAAAAAATGAAATTCTATCACCACTATTTCACTGTTGGAAAAGAAAGTCAACTGGACTCGTGGCAATGGCCCGGAACCTGGAGTCCAAAGATAGACTTCGGGACAACTATGAACCTGAAAGTACATGCCAAATTTTGATGTAAATGCATTTTTTTTTCTGGGGGAGTAGTTCCAAAGCATTTATCCAATACTTAAAGAGATATCTGACAAACAAAATGTTACTAAATAGTTAATACTTATTGAGTCCTATGTGCCCAGTTCATTTAAATCACTTTACATGTATAAACTCATATAATACTCACAACCACCCTATAAGACAGATGCAATTATCGCCATTTTATAGATAAGGAAAATGAGGCACAGAGAACTAAATGGCAAAACTGGTGTGTGAAACCAGGGAGTCTGTCTCAAACTTACAGTTTTACATATTAAACTAGACTGTTAGGAATTAATAGGATATTTAAGTTCAAGATGGTAAGATTGTAAGTCAAATGGCCAATGGTAAAAAAAAAACCAAGTATATGTCAAACAAAACTTTATATCGATGACTCATTTCTTGCTCACTTGGTTCAATTACGTTCACATCTGATTTACTTCAAGCTGCAAACACACCTTTTGTGAGAACTAAGACAGTGAAATCTGAAAGAAGAAACTGGCATATTAAATATTCAAATTTACCTTGTGGCCCAGGAGATGCCACCTTTGGGCCAGTGATCTCCAGGTTTGCTTGGTTACGATGTACATTTTCTGCCTGATTCGATTCTACCTTTTTCCCAGGAGTTTTCTTATGATCTCCTTTGGGTTTCTTTACACGTTTGACTTGGAATGTGATCTGGGAAACGAAAACATGTTAGGGACAAATGAGACCAGTTATCACTTCTGTCCATGGCTGTGGGTATTGGTGGCTTTAAGAATAATCAGTCTTGTGCTAGGGTTAAGTTCCTTCCTTCAGTTTAATTCTTAAAGATCTAGATGAAAAATGTTTAGTGAAATAAATAAAATAACCTAGCCTTGAAGGGTATAGAGGAAACTGAAAAGTAAGATGTCTGAACTGGGCTGTTCCCAAGTCTGCGGGCTTTGAGTGTGGTTTCACACCCATCCCACTTCCTTTGCCTCCTGGAAGAGCCAGCGATACCTAAGTAACATGAAATGCTTCTGGCAGTACAATTCCCATGTGAAGGCTGACTGGAACGTGGAGTAAAGTAGAGCCACTCACCCAATAGAAACCGTTACACTTTGCAAACTAGGAGCACCTCCCATACCCGCAAAGACTTGGGCTACAATTTGATAAGAATTGAGTTAGCAAACACTTACCCACTCTGTTGCTTCATCATCTTCACTTCTGCAGTCTCCATAGCAAGAGCTTCTGGCCACTCCATCCTGGGGGCCTTTCTTCAGTACTCGTATCCCCTGTAAGTCCAGACGCCGTCCTTTCATCTCTAGTGCTCCCCCAAAGCCTTCCAGAGGCCATGCCTGTTGAAATTCATCCACCAAAGCTAAAATCTCTTCTGACACTTTTGTTTCATCTGAATTCTCCATCTCATCAGAACCATTGCTTTCCTCAACCACTGTACCTGCAATTCAAGTGCCAGCATGTTATTAAAAATTACAATCATTCAAGTACTTGAAGGACTCCAACCATGCTTTCTGAGAAAAGTTCTGGCTCTGTTTAGAGGCACTTCTATAGTCCATCTTCATAAAAATACCATTCAACATCTTCAAAATTCATAATATCATATCATCTTTGTCATCTAGCTTTTGTAAAAAACCTGGCTGAGCACAATGGCAGCAGCTAGATGGCAGGAGGTCATAGATTATGTCACTAGTGAGCATGAAGATGGCCATTTTATTTTTTAAATTATTTTTAAAATAAATTTATTTATTTATTTGGGCTGTGTTGGGTCTTCATTGCTGCACGCAGGCTTTCTCTAGTTGTAGCGAGTGGGGCTACTCTCCGTTGTGGTGCGTGGGCTTCTTGTTGAGGTGGCTTTCCTTGTTGCAGAGCACAGGCTCTAGGTGCACGGCCTTCAGTAGTTGTGGCACATGGGCTCAGTAGTTGTGGCTCGTGGGCTCTAGAGTGCAGGCTCAGTAGTTGTGGCACATGGGCTTAGCTGCTCCGCAGCATGTGGGGTCTTCCCGGACCAGGGCTTGCACCCATGTACCCTGCGTTGGCAGGCAGATTCTTAACCAATGCGCCACCAGGGAAGTCCTGAAGATGGCTGTTTTATATGTGTATTTTTTAGGGAAAAAAACCCAACTTGCTCTAGACATGAGACAGAGATGGCAAAGATGAAGTTTATTATGAAATATTATTTACTTAATATATATACAGGATTCTTCAAGCTTTATTCAAATAGCATATGAAATATCATAGCTGTTCAGACCGTACAGTCTGCCTTAACTGAACAATGATTTGTTTAGTGGACAATTATCCTAATTCCACACGAAGGCTCCCATTTTCACTAATGGCTAATATAAGAAATAGCAATATACTAGTGTAATTTTTTTCTAAAATGGTTATCAAGATATTTATTACGTTGCTCATGTTTCTTATATAAAGACTCTCATGGATGTTTCTCAGTGCAATGGCCTAGTAAAAATTCTCTCTTGAGAAGTCAGTATGTTTCCATTATTATACACTGCAGGTTACACAACCTTACAAGTTCCTCTCTATGCTTACCTAGAAAGCTTAAGGCAAAATTAGTCTAAGTTTCTTAATAGAATGCCTTCCTTTCTTAAAAAAATTCTTTACTATTTAACTTTTGCTATTTTGAATTAATGGCTCAATCTTATATTGTGTGTTCTGTGAAAGTTATCTTCAATCCTTTTTGGAAGTGTACAGGGTACACAAATGAACAACAAAATGGAATGCCTCCTTTTGTAATATGTACCCACTGGACAACCTGAGAGCTTGGGGTTGATTGCTCACAAAATGCCAGTCTGCGTTATCTCAATAATCTTCAATTGGTAATTCTGGCTCGTTCAGTGATTTAGAACATGGCATTAATAAGGCCAACGTCAGGAATCTCATAACCATATCACCAGACCTATAGCCATAGTGAGTAACCCATTTTAGAAATGCATAGTTTTAGTTTCTGAGAAGGCTTGGGGTAAGAAAGATGGCTGATTACCATGGCTAAAAACAAAGCTTTGAGCCCCTCTCACAGAAGGTCTGCAGCGTCACCCTTAGCTCTCTGGTGGCATCTCTTATCTCCTATCCCACTTTCTATTCCAGAATGTGGGAAGGTCATTGCCAGGCTGAGAGTACTGCAAGAAATCTCTTGTCATTCTTGAAAAAGCTATAGGGCTCTTCCGTTTGTTAACAGGTGACTACAAAATGTACTGCTGCCCTTTCAAGTAAGTTTCTTTTAGGTTTTCTGAGCCAATCTGCTAGATTCTATTGCTTAACATTGTCATTAATGTTCTGAAACAAGAATAAAGTAAAACAGGGGTTTGTAAAGTCTTTTTCTTTAGGGTATTTGGATAAAAATGTTTGGTTACTTGCCAAAATTATGTGGCCAGTAGTATAAGTAGGCTGGACAAAGAGTTTTTATTTTTAGTTTGTATCTTGTTTGCTACTATATTCCAAATGTCCAACATTGCACCTGGCACACAGCAGGCACAAGTAGCTGTAGAATCAATTAATGGGAACTCAGGAATACTTTGCTTTGTGAGATCCTTGAGGATCTGCTGTTCCTCTTTCTGCCCTGTCCTGCTGGAAATTCAAGACTTTTTAAACTCTAAAAAGTGTCATCTGTTAAAGTACTGTCAACCCAGAGGAACAGTAAGCAAACAGAAAGGCAGGCACCATGTTTTCAGCATAGTGTCTGGCATACTACGTGACTTACAAACGTCTCAGTAGCTAATCCCGGAAAGCAGCTGAAAAGGATTGCTATAGGGATCCCAAAAAGGAACTTAATTAGAATTGCCTGGCAACAGAGCTACCTCTAAGTACTCCTCATGTTATTTTAGCTTCTTCTCCTTATTTCTCCTATGGCCATGGGGTTCCTTGCACCTGGTCCTGAGACAGAAGAGGATTTTTGATAGATTTGGCCATAGCCAAGAATACGGGTTTAAAGAAAAGTGGCTTTTGGTCAAAGGTAGACAGCCGGTAACTAATTCCCCAGTGTATAGTTAGAGCTGCATAGGGATACTGTGTGTGGAAGCCTTATTTCCATTCAGTAACTACTACTATCTAGAAAGCATTCATGTTTGTTAGTTGCAAAATGTTCTGCAAGCCCAGGTCCCAAAGGTTGATTGATACTTCCCCGTGCCCTTACCATATGGTAATAGATATCATTATCAAAAAGTTCTTAGAGAAGGGGCCTTTCATTGATGAAAATCAGTATTCAATTGAGAAACTATGGAACTTGCTGTGGTCTGCTGCGGCTGGCAGCCATTCGGCCTTTTCCAAGGCTGCTGGGGTTGGGGTGATAGCAATTCTTAGAGAACACCACCAAATAAAGGTGAGGAATGGGGAGATCATAAATGTGCTACGAGTGAGAAAACATAAACCAATCTTTATTTATTTAGACCCTATTACATGCCCATCTCCATGCTGGGAGCAAAAGGAATCTGGTCCCAAGGAATTAAAAATAATCAAGCTGGAGACACAAAAATATACATCAATACATTAAACAATGAGAGAACAATTACATTAAATTTTTTTTTCTAAAGGAAAAACACAATTGAATGTGGTCACAAAATGCTTCTTACAGGAGAGTAGACTACCTGAGGCAGGATTCAGACAGAACAGAGGTTCAGGGAGGGCACTCCCCGAGTGATGAAACTAAAAAAGCAGGTATATATATACTCACATACCCATATACACCCATATAGATACAGGCATAAGGAAGGTATATGTGAAGGCGCTACTAATTTTAAATTAACTAGAACAAAAAACATATACAGAGTATATCAGCCAGTAAGATATTTGGGGAAAGTGGGTGACACTGAGAGTATCTGGGAAAGTCAGGAAGAAGATTCATTGTAAAGGGAGCCTCTAGTATGTTAAGCAAAGAATAACAAGATGAGAGCCACAATATTTATAACGGTTAGATTAGTAAATCGCTGGTGATTTAGGAGTTAGGGGGTGGAGGACAGAAGGAAGACAGAAACACAGGACAATTATAAAGGTGCTTCAACAATCTCTATAGGAGTTATATAAAGAGAAGGTGGCTGGGGGTAAATGGGAGATTTTAGAAAGGGAGGGAAAGAGGCATGAAGAAATTTCAATGAAGAAAAATTAATAGAATTTGGTAATTATATGGATATAATGGCAAACAGAATAAATCCAAGATGATGTCAAGATTTTTTACTATGTGAAATTTTAGCATCGGTGAATATGAAAACATAATGTTATTTACAAAGATGATGGAACTGGTAGGAGGACAATAGGATAGTGTTGGGATTTCAGAAGCTTATTCATTCATTAATTCATTTAAACACCTGTTGTTTATGTGCTTAAGAATATGCTGAGGGCTCAGGATATAAAACCCATGGAGCTATGGTCTAGGCTAGAATGGATGGAGGAACATATCTCCAAACATTGTCCAATAAGCAGCTGGAAATACAGAAGTCAGGTCTGGAGAAAGGTCTGGACTAGAGAGGGATCTCAGAAGATTTTAAGTTATACTTGAAGTAGGAAGAAAAAGTAAATATTAGACTGCTGCTTGCGGGGCAGATGCTATGATGAAAACTGGAAACAGAGAGACTGAGACCCATATCTTTATTTTTTCTTTATCTTCTTCAACATGTACCATTTTCAAACTGGAAAAAGGAGAATAAATATTGTGAAGTGAAGAGACTGAGCACCCGCAGTGAGGCTTGTATGAGTTCATGTTTTTTCACTTTGATGAATCTTATCTCAGGGTACTGGGAAAACTCACAGCTGAGTCTGTGAGGTAATCTGGCAAGAATCACAGGGACAAGGAGAAGTGTTGAGAGATGGAGAGAAGCGTATGTAGTTCTGATTAGAAAAAGAAAAAAACAAACCAAAAACAGAGAGAAAAAAGAAAGAAAAAAAAGAATGGAAGAAAAAAAGAAGTCCAGGGCTTCCCCTGGTGGCGCAGTGGTTGAGAGTCCGCCTGCCGATGCAGGGGACATGGGTTCGTGCCCCGGTCTGGGAAGACTCCCACAATGCCGTGGAGTGGCTGGGCCCGTGAGCCATGGCCGCTGAGCCTGCGCGCCCAGAGCCTGTGCTCCACAATGGGAGAGGCCACAACAGTGAGAGGCCCGCGTACCGCAAAAAAAAAAAGGAGTCCACTGTAACTTTGCAACATTCCAGACACACCTGGAAATTCATGGTCTGGGTACCACAGTTTAAGAGATTTTCAAAGTGGACCATATTCATAGAAAAGTGACAAAGTACTCAAAACCATGTTAAATGAAGAAGGACTGAAGAAATCAAGGGTGATCCCGTAGTAGGAAGAGTAGCTGATATACTGCACGCATTTGCGCGCACACACACACACACACACACACACACAATCAGACTTGAAAAATATTTTGCTGGAAAGATTAAAAAAAAAATTCCAGAGTGAGTACTTCAAGGATGCTGAAGGGACTAAAAACTATAATAAAGAGAAATTATTGAAGAAAGTGCGGACATTTAGCTAAAAGAAACAAAAACATGGGGGGGTGGGTAGACAGGAACAACACTCATCTTCAAATGTCTAAGGAAATGTGACATTAGCGAGAGGCAAGACTTTGTTAGCCTCAGAGCGCAGGACTAGAAACGAGAAGTCACATTTTAGCTCAATATTAGGAAAGACTTATGAATGGTTAGAACTGGAATGGGCTACCCAGGGAGAGCCTGAGCTGCCCATGCCTGGAGGAGAAGCAGAAGCCAGACTATGCTGGGAACACTACTGAGAGGGAGAGGACCCTCAGAAGGTGATTTAAAAAGGTGACTGTGTTTGATAAGAAGCAGTATTAATAATCTCGGAAGAGAGGTTTCAAGAAGAGTTTTAGAGAGTAGAGTCTGAAAAGATAAGTGCTACGTTCAAAATGAAATAGATCGAGAATAAACAGAGGTAAAGGTCACACCTTCAAAGAAATGACCAGCAAGACAAAATCCTTCCTTCAAAGTTTGGACTCAAAACATCTCCTCCAGAAAGTCTTACATGATTAATATCCATTTACTATTAGACTGTGGTTTCTGAAGGCAAGCAGGCACATTCTACCTTTAAGGATATGTTCCTTTGTCTCACAAAATAGAAAGTATACTATGGAATTAGACGAAGTTGGTTTCAAATTAGGACTCCACCACCATAGGACCTTGGGCAATTCTGCCTGGAGTTCTAGTGCCTTCTCTGCAGCAACATGGATAGACGTGGAGGGCATTATGCTAAGTGAAATAAGTCAGACAGAAAAGGCAAATATTGTATGATATCAGTTATATATGGAATCTAAAAAATATAACAAATTAGTGAATATAACAAAAAAGAAGCAGACTCACAGATATAGAGAACATACCAGAGGTTACCAGTGGGGAGAGGGAAGGAGGGAGGGGCAATATAGGAGTAGGGGATTAAGAGGTACAAACTATTAAGTATAAAATAAGCTACAAGGATATATTGTACAACACGGAGAATGGCCAATATTTTATAACAACTATAAATGGAGGATAACCTTTAAGAATCACTATATCGTACATCTGTAACATGTAACATTGTACAGCAACTGCACTTCAATTAAAAAAAGGCAGTTGGGCTTCCCTGGTGGCGCAGTGGTTGAGAGTCCGCCTGCCGATGCAGGGGACATGGGTTCGTGCCCCGGTCTGGGAGGATCCCACATGCCGCGGAGCAGCTGGGCCTGTGAGCCATGGCCGCTGAGCCTGCGCGTCCGGAGCCTGTGCTCCGCAATGGGAGAGGCCACAACAGTGAGAGGCCCACGTACCGCAAAAAAAAAAAAAAAAAAAAAAGGCAGTTATCTCTTCTTTGAAGTCAGAGTATAAACCTGTGGACTGAAGACTTAATGCATAAACAATGGCATAAAATTTCAAGCCAGTAATCAGAAGGCACAAAAGGCTTAGATTAAATTACTCAGACTAAGGTAGGCAGGGAAATGATTCACTTCTGAGAAGAAAACAACAATCATGAGTTTTCATTTGCACCAGTGGTGCTCTTCCTTCTTTTATCTGGGTTAGGATAGTTAAGAGAAGACTGAGAATTTGGAGAAAATAACCTAGAAAAGCAAATAGGGAATTGTTCCTGTAATAACTCTTGAGCAAAGATGTCAGGGCCCCCTTTACTGACGTTCATCGAGCAGATACTGTGTGTATGTATTTGTGAGGACTTTAGCTCACAAGCAGCCTCTAGGTCGGGAAGCAGCAGAGTCACACCTGTGTTTGCATTGATAGAAATGAACATTTCCGGAGTTCCATCTGTGTGCTAGTCCATCTCTGTACTGGTAGAAATGTTTCCCTAAGTTATTTCATTTAAATATTCAAGAGCACTCTGAGGCTTTTTTTTTTTTTTGAGGTAAGGAAGGCTCAGCTTGCCCAAGATTTAACAACTAAGTAGGTGGTGGAGCCAGGACATGATAACAATATCTCTGACTACAAAACCTACGCTCCACAGATCAGGTTTCTGGGGCAGAAATTCTGGAGTATATGATGAGCTATTAAAGCAGTGGTTTTTAAAATGTTAATCAGCTACACGATTTTCACCAATCCTTAGCAAAGTGAGAAGCAAAACAAGAACATATATCTAAAATTATAATACACACACACAACTTATGTCCATCCAGATACACACTCGTTGGTGTAAAGTTGCCAACTGTCCATTTTTGAGAAAGACTGACCTTTATTCTAAGATTGCCTTTGTACTTTTTTGATATTAAAATGTTGTTTTATAAAATAATGGTAATAGCAGATGCTGGTTTTCTTTAAAAATGACCTTACAAATTAAAAAATAAAGTTCTAATCTATCAAACCCCTATTTCTTTTTTAAAAAATTTTACTTTATTTTTTTATACAGCAGGTTCTTATTAGTTATCCATTTTACACATATTAGTGTATTTATGTCAATCCCAATCGTCCAATTCATCACACCACCACCACCAACCCCCGCCAATTTCCCCTCTTAGTGTCCATACGTTTGTTCTCTACATCTGTGTCTCTATTTCTGCCTTGCAAACTGGTTCATCTGTACCATTTTTCTAGGTTCCACATATATATGTCAGATACGATATTTGTTTTTCTCTTTCTGACTTACTTCACTCTGTATGACAGTCTCTAGATCCATCCATATCTCTGCAAATGACCCAATTTCGTTCCTTTTTGTGGCTGAGTAATATTCCATTGTATATATGTACCACATCTTCTTTATCCATTCGTCTGTCGATGGGCATTCAGGTTGCTTCCATGACCTGGCTATTGAAAATGGTGCTGCAATGAACAATGTGGTGCATGTGTCTTTGTGAATTATGGTTTTCTCAGGGTATATGCCCAGTAGTGGGATTCCTGGGTCATATGGTAAATCTATTTTTAGTTTTTTAAGGGATCTCCATACTGTTCTACATAGTGGCTGTATCAATTTACATTCCCACCAACAGTGCAAGTGGGTTCCCTTTTCTTCGCACCCTCTCCAGAATTTGCTGTTTGTAGATTTTCTGATGCCCATTCTAACTGGTGTGAGGTGATACCTCATTGTAGTTTTGATTTCTATTTCTCTAATAATTAGTGATGCTGAGCAGTTCTTCATGTGCTTCTTGGCCATCTGTATGTCTTCTTTGGAGAAACGTCTATTTACGTCTTCTGCCCATTTTTTGATTGGGTTGTTTGTTTTTTTAATATTGAGCTGCATGAGCTGTTTATATATTTTGGAGATTAATCCTTTGTCCGTTGCTTCATTTGCAAATATATTCTCCCATTCTGAGGGCTGTCTTTTTGTCTTGTTTGTAGTTTCCTTTGCTTTGCAAAAGCTTTTAAGTATCATTAGGTCCCATTTGTTTATTTTTATTTCCATTACTCTAGGGGGTGGATCAAAAAAGATCTTGCTGTGATTTATGTCAAAGCGTGTTCTTCCTATGTTTACCTCTAAGAGTTTTATAGTGTCTGGTCTTACATTTAGGTCTCTAATCCATTTTGAGTTTATTTTTGTGTATGGTGTTAGGGAGTGTTCTAATTTTATTCTTTTACATGTAGCTGTCCAGTTTTCCCAGAACCACTTATTGAGACTCTTTTCTCCACTGTATATCCTTGCCTCCTTTGTCATAGATTAGTTGATCATAGGTGCGTGGACTTATCTCTGGGCTTTCTATCCTGTTCCATTGATCTATATTTCTGTTTTTGTGCCAGTACCATATTGTCTTGATTACTTTAGCTTTGTAGTATATAGTCTGAAGTCAGGGAGTCTGATTCCTCCCGCCTCAGTGTTCTCCCTCAAGACTGCTTTGGCTATTCGGGGTCTTTTGTGTCTCCCTCTAGTTCTGTAAAAAATGCCATTGGTAATTTGACAGGGATTGCATTGAATCTGTAGCTTGCTTTGGGTAGTATAGTCATTTTCACAATATTGATTCTGCCAATCCAAGAACATGGTATATCTCTCCATCTGTTTGTATCATCTTTAATTTCTTTCATCAGTGTCTTATAGCTTTTTGCATACAGGTCTTTTGTCTCCCTAAGTAGGTTTATTCCTAGGTATTTTATACTTTGTGTTGCAATGGTAAATGGGAGTGTTTCCTTAATTTATCTTTCAGATTTTTCATCATTAGTGTATAGGAATGCAAGATATTTCTGTGCATTTTGTATCCTGCAACTTTACCAAATTCATTTATTAGCTCTAGTAGTTTTCTGGTGGCATCTTTCAGATTCTCTATGTATATAGTATCATGTCATCTGCAAACAGTGACAATTTATATTCCTCTTATTTCTGTTTCTTCTCTGAATGCCGTGGCTAGGACTTCCAAAACTATGCTGAAAAATAGTGGCGAGAGTGGACATCCTTGTCTTGTCCCTGATCCAGAGGAAATGGTTTCACTTTTTCACCAATGAGAATGATGTTTGCTGTGGGTTTGTCATATATGGCCTTTATTATCTTGAGGTAGGTTCCCTCTATGCCCACTTTCTGGAGCGTTTTTATCATAAATGGGTGTTGAATTTTGTCTAAAGCCTTTTCTGCATCTATTGAGATGGTCACATGGTTTTTATTCTTCAATTTGTTAGTATGGTGTATCACATTGATTGATTTGCATATATTGAAGAATCCTTGCATCCCTGGAGTAAACCCCACCTGATCATGGTGTATGATCCTTTTAATGAGTTGTTGGATTTTGTTTGCTAGTATTTTGTTGGGTGATATTGGTCTGTAATTTTCTTTTTTGGTAGTATCTCTGTCTGATTTTGGTATCAGGGTGATGGTGGCCTCACAGAATGTGTTTGGGAGTGTTCCTTCCTCTGCAATTTTTTGGAACAGTTTGAGAAGGATGGGTGTTAGCTCTTCTCTAAATGTTTGATAGAATTCACCTGTGAAGCCATCTGGTCCTGGACTTTTGTTTGTTGGAAGATTTTTTAATCACAGTTTCAATTTCATTACTTGTGACGGGTCTCTTCATATTTTCTATTTCTTCCTGGTTCCGTCTTGGAAGGTTATATCTTTCTAAGAATTTTTCCATCTCTTCCAGGTTGTCAATTTTATTGGCATAGAGTTGCTTGTAGTAGTAGTCTCTTAGGATGGTTTGTATTTCTGTGGTGTCTGTTGTAACTTCTCCTTTTTCTTTTCTAATTTTATTGATTTGAGTCCTCTCCCTGTTTTTTGATGAGTCTGGCTAATGGCTTATCAATTCTGTTTATCTTCTCGAAGAACCAGCTTTTAGTTTTATTGATCTTTGCTATTGTTTTCTTTGTTTCTATTTTATTTATTTCTGCTCCGATCTTTATGATTTCTTTCCTTCTACTAGTTTTTGGTTTTGTTTGTTCTTCTTTCTCTAGTTCCTTTAGGTGTAAGGTTAGATTGTTTATTTGAGATTTTTCTTGTTTCTTGAGGTAGGCTTACATTGCTATAAACTTCCCTCTTAGAACTGCTTTTGCTGCATCCCATAGGTCAAACCCCTATTTCTGAGAACCACAGGCAAATGACACACAGTGTATGGAAGCTGAAGGCCTGAGGATGAGTTTTAGTTATACGTCACCTAGTAAAGATGTTAGGCAAGGTACCTAACTACTCTGAGTCTCAATTTTCTCAGCTACAAGATGGGGTTAATATCTATTTCACAAGGTTAATACACATTCATAACTTTGTAAGGTATAAAGTACCACAAAAGGTAGCGATTATCATAATAATTTATGGTTACTGAAGCGGGCTTAACTATTTGTATTTCTTTAAAATTTCCTACAAAAATAGAGTTTTTAAAAATTCTTTAATGTCTGTGCTTGACTTTTATTATACCATACTCTTTATATTAAAAAACAGAGTCTTTCTGGCTCCTAACCACATACCATGACTGTGGTCCCTGTGGACTTGTCAGTATCCCAGAATTTACACACAGGAAAAAAAAAAAAAAAAGTTAGTAGCTAAGAGTAAAACTAGTAAGAGTCATCATTATACTATAATTAAATTAGCAATGTGAAAAGGAATGCACCCTAAGAGACAATTTGCATAATGTTGAAGGGACTTGGCAAACACCTAGCCCTAGCCAGGGCAACCATTCAGTGTTCCCAGTATGGGGATGGAATGGAACTACGTGGGAAACATGAAACTAAAGAAACTTAAACACTAGGTTATCTGCCTCAAGCAATGATGTATTTGGAAAACGAAGAGACAAAGAATAAGATTTTGGTTGGGTTTTATTCTGAATTGTCGTAGGAAAAGACTCTAATTTGGTAGTCATGAGTATTCCACTCATTAAGGAGTTGTATTGGAATAGGAAGTTTCTGTAAACTGAAAAAAATACCCCAGGACTTCCCTGGTGGTCCAGTGGTTAAGACTCCATGCTTCCACTGCAGGGGCCATGGGTCTGATCCTTGGTCGAGGAGCTAAGATCCCGCATGCCCTGTGGCGTGGCCAAAAAAAAAAAAAACCAAACCAAAAACCCCAAAACCCCTTAACATTACTCAGTATCAACCTCCCTTATGATGTTCATTTGGTTGTATGGGTACCTGATGTCAGTAAGAGACATGAGGCTGCCAGGCACTAGAGAGGAGTAGACCCACTGTGAATGAACGAAGTGGCCACCTGGTTTAAAAGTCAATTTCTTTTGAGTTGGTAAATGGAAAATTAATTTCCTTAAAGCCCAATGATTTCTGGTAGAACTGATGAAACTAATTCCCTAAACCTGCAAAAGTGAAGGTCACAACTTCCTCCTTTGAGGTCTAGCTTGCTTCTCTTAGACATTGTTTTTCATACACAATACCACTTAGAAGGAAACACAAAATTCTGTAATTGCTAAATATGTTAATCCAATCTACACAGGAGGGCCAAGGACACATTTCATTACTCTAACAAATATTTACTATACACAGGAATATAACGTTATAAAGGACACAATATATAAGAAGCTCACAGTCTGATGCAACGTAAGACATACAAGCAATTAATATTGTATAAAATATGCCTTGACAAAAAGTAGGAACAAGACAGCAAATGGAGCAACTAAATGTTTGGAGACCTTTGTGAATGCTTCACAGAGGAGATGACATTTGAGCTGGATCTTGGAGATGCATGGGAGTTGTCTATAAAAAGCACAGAACGTGCAGGGGTCCTTCTCAGCCTATGCAAAGACACGGAGGCTCAAAGCAGCATGGCACGTGAGGGAAATAGTGAAAGGTCTGTACTTCCTGCTATGCAGAGTACTAGTAGATGGTACAGTTCAGCTGGAGACAGAATCAAGGGCTAAACTGCCTCATATCCCACATTAAGACATTTGGACTCTTCCGATAGGTAATAGCTACTGAAAACTTTAAATGTAGGCAACTTACCAGATCAGGTCTGATTTCAGAAACAACTCTTTGGACACACAAGAAAGTGGTAACAGGGGTTGTTTCTGCTTTGTAAATTGTATACCAATTTCTATGTATTATCTCTCTTTTTCTCCCCTACACACATACACACCCCCTGCCTCTCTCGCACTCTCCATACATAGACTGAAGTAAAGGACTAGATATAGCGAAGCCAATCGTGAACCTACTACAACAGCCCTGGCAGAAATGAAGAAAGTCTAAATTCAGACAGTGCCACAAAGAACAGATTAGATGAAGAGATGATATATTTAACAGGTCTTAGGGAATGACTGGACACAGTGATGACTGGATGAGTTGTGCCATTAACAGGGAGCAGGAATGTAGGAACTAGAAACAGTTCAGGAAGTAGGGCAAAATGAGGACAAGTTCAATGTTAGACATGTTAAGTTTGAAATGGCTGTGGCACGTCCAGATAAAGAGACCACTAAAAAGGTAGAAATAAGATCTGGAGTCACAAAGAATGTCTTAGCTGAAAATACAGATTTAGAGTCATTGGTATACTCCAAAGTATCTGAAACACCAAGAGATAACACATGGAGGACTAAGAAAAGAAGACCAAGGTTAAGATCCTGGGTAAAAAAAATAAAGGGCCAAGTAAAGAATAAGTGAATGAAATTGAAAAAAGATATTCTGAGGACAAGGAAAAGAACCAAGAACAAGTGATATCCCAGAAGCCAAGAGGAGAAGAAGGAGAAAGTTTCAAGCGAGGAGTCGTGCACAGTTCCAAAGGCAGAAAAGAGGTTAAGCAGGATGAGTACTTAAAAGAAGTCATTGGGCTTCCCTGGTGGCGCAGTGGTTGAGAGTCCGCCTGCCGATGCAGGGGACATGGGTTCGTGCCCCCATCCAGGAAGATCCCACATGCCGGCTAGGCCCGTGAGCCATGGCCGCTGAGCCTGCGCGTCCGGAGCCTGTGCTCCGCAATGGGAGAGGCCATGACAGTGAGAGGCCCGCGTACCGCAAAAAAACAAACAAAAGATAGAAGTCACTCATTTTGGCAATTATAAATTGATAATCTTAAAACTTTTTAGAACAGCATAGCTCAAACTGTGGTCATAAAATGGAATTTTAGGAAAGGGCCTGGTAGGCATGCCCGTTATTTCAAATCTTTAAATTTTATTGGGTTAGTATAAATACAACTTGCTTTTTTTTTCAATGACTTACTCAATAGACTAATGACATTAAGAAGAAAGACTCGTACATAAAACAAATTTGTTCTAGCAAATGAAGATGCTGAGGTGGAGAAAACAGAAAGAAGTGTGCAGAGCATTTTCACTTTATAGCTTGCCTTCTGCCTCCCAATCTTGAGGGTCACCTTCATGATCTACAATATAGTAAGTGACTGTTAAAAGAAAGAACAAACGCTTGAGAGTAGAGAAAGCCTAAGCTTCAAGTCTGAGAGTTGATTTTACTCCAGAAGCACAGCTCAGGTCAAATCAACTTACTTTCAAGTCTAAGGACATGTGAGTCCCTCCCTGAATTCTCAACAGAGAGCACAGGGTCTTCCTCTGTTCCTGTCTCAGAGGGCTCTTCTTCAGCAGCATCCAGTGACTGTGAGTTGTCAAAATATTTCTGTTTGTCATGGCTGTTGTCCAGGGTTTTCGCATGACAATTACCTCAATGACAAGAGACACAGATAGAGCACATTAGAAACCTCTCTTGTGTAGTCCCATAGCTCAAGGTCCCCAACTATCAAGAAGAGCAAAAAGGTGACTGTCGGTTTTTCTCCAGCAGAACATGCACAAATCAGTGAGGTGGAGTGCCCAAAGGCAGACCATAATTGTGATTCAAGATTTTGCACTGAAGTTCAAGTTTCACCTGTTAGGCTATTTTAAGTATTTGGGGAAAAAACTATAACAACAAACATCAAGTCCCAAGATCTCCTTCCATTCATAATGAATGATTGTGAAACACTTCTCTGAAAGTCAGAAACAACATAAAAAAGTGGTTTTCCTTCTATTTGCCTTTTGAAGGTGAGAAATAACAGATTAGTACCTGAATAAGTCTGGAGATAGATGAATTATAGCTGAAAAATATACCATTCTTGCATCATAGTTTAAAATGAAAGATATACCAAAAGGTAAAGGATTATAAATTAAAAACCAAGGACTTAGAGGGGGATAGTGGTGGCAGAGAATCCACATTTAAGACTGTCAGATCACACAGGTGCCTATTTTTTTCTTTTGAAAAACAAGTTCTGATCATGTAATAAAGATTTACCTAAGCATAAAATGTCACATCTTGAATGTAATCATAGCACTCTGTGATACCTTCTGATATGTATAGTGAGCACGACCTTTGCTACAGTTTTGGCCAGGAGTCTGAAGAGCTTCCACCTTATTAGGGATTGTATGTTAACAGGGGTAAAGAGCCACTATCCAGCTCCACCTGATGGACATTCTCTGGGTAGGAGAATGTGTTGCTAGGCTGTTGCGTATGCTGTAGTGGGAATCTGGCTGGCTGAACAGGTCTCCTCATGTTCCATGTGCGTTGCTACTGAAGGTGCATGGTCAGTGGAAGCCTACATGCATATTATAGGACAATTCTCTGGGTAAGAGTGTAAAAGTAACTTTCCTCCTTTATCAGAACGTCCAAACATTCTCTACCAGTTTTTTTATTTTTTAAGAGAATGTTGCCCCAAAGAGATGTATGTACCCAATCAGGCTGTCTCTGCGGCAATGGAAATACAAGAAGTCTCTTTCTGGATCTGGTGACTCCCTTTCAGATTCCACAATTTTGGAAAGCATTTCTCGGGCCATTTTCCTTATTGTGCCAAGAAAACATAATGGACTCAAAACCTTTCCCAACTTCCTAGGTGAGAGAAAGGGGACTGCCTACTTAGTGATTCACTTCATTTTCCAGTTCTAGACTACCACCTGAGGCCTTCTAGTTCCCATTTTCCAGTTCTAGACTACCACACATCTGAGGCTACCATTTTCCAGTTCTACACTATCACACATCTGAGGCTACCATTTTCAACAAGGCTATGTCAGAAGCTTTAGCTCTCAAGAAGCTTACAAGACAATGAATGCAAGACAACAAACAATAATGAGATAGTCTACTGTGCCAAGTAAGTGCTTCAGAGAATAAGCTTTGTGTAGGTAGAACTTGAATTTTGAAGAATACGTAGGATTTAAAAACACAGAACTTCAAAAGGGGGAATTACAAGGAAGGGAATCAATATTTATTGAGTACTTCTGTATTTTTTCTTCCACTTACTCCTCAAAAACACCTTGTGAAATATTATTAATTTCACAGATAAGGAAACTGATTATCAGTGAAACTAAGTAACCTGCCTATGGTCAAACAATAAGTAAGTGGTAGATCTGGGATTTGAATTAATTCTATTTTACCACAAAGCTTCTTGGCTTTCCCCTAGTCAATACTACCTCTTTAGCAGAAAAAGCAGAGAAGGTGGCATTCTAGGCAGGGAGGAATAATGTGTTGGGCAAAGCAATAGGAACAGGAATTCTCATTTGTGTTTGGGAGACAATGAGAAGTACGATTTGATAGAGACGGAAGGTGTGGAGTGTGTGGGCCCTGGAGGGCTAAGAAAAGAAGCCATGAGCAATGGTAGTTGCTTTCTTTCTCCAGATTCTCCTGAGAGGACAGACAGAGGTTGCAGATTTGCCTCTAATTCTGTCTTCTCCACCTAGTACGTGCAATTAAGTACGGGGAAACCAAGCATAAGAGCATTAAAATAAAACAGAGCAATGACAACAACTACTCTACACACCCGACTGACTAAAATTCACTATGAAGAACAGCATGCTTTTCAGAGGCAATTCTTAATTGGGAAATAAATAAGCATAACTCTTAAAAGCAGAGAGGAAAAAAAGATGACAATGATACTGATAATTTTAAACATGTTTTCCTAGTGAATATTCTCTCTGCCTTCAGCTTTGGTGAATTTGCCTCTAAAGCATTTTTTATCTTGACACAGGTCAAGTAAAGCAAAAAGATAAACCTTTAACACTGGAACCCAGTGAAATTCTAGCTGTGTTTCCTGCAGTTGATTTCCTCCTCCAACCTTTGCCATCTCTTATTTTTCTCTCCCACCCTCTTTCTATTATAAAAATTTAATTGGTTTCATCTTTTAAAATGTCTGCAATATTTTAAAATGCTTCATAGGTAATTTATAAGATACGATGTGCATAAGATCCGGAAGCTAAAATTAGTCCTCTTGCATGACCTCAAGCCCAGACACCCTCTTGAAGCAAGCCTTCTGCATTCTAAGAATGTCCTGCCCTCCAACTCAGGAAATTGGGGCCAATACCTCTGAGGGAGAGGGCAGGAAAGGGGATCAGGGAGAACTGGGGGAATTAAAGGAAGCATAAGAAGTTTATGTTAGGATATTCCTTGGAAATAGACAGGGTCAAAATGATCATGTAAAAACTACATGCTTTAAAATGAGAACTATTAATATGAATTTTCTTAGGCTGACAGTTAAAAAGAGACTGGTTCAGCATTCTGGTGTGATTTCCATGATTATCTAGGCTAATCATAGAAAGTCATACTGCCTAATTTTTGAATTACTCCTTCCAGTGGCCTGAGGGAGAACTGAAGAATTTCAGAAAAATTAAGTTTCTATTCTTTGGACTATAGTATAGGTCCAGGGCTTCCCTGGTGGCGCAGTGGTTGAGAGTCCGCCTGCCGATGCAGGGCACACAGGTTTCTGCCCCGGTCCGGGAAGATCCCACATGCCGCAGAGCGGCTGGGCCCGTGAGCCATGGCCGCTGAGCCTGCGTGTCCAGAGCCTGTGCTCCACAACGGGAGAGGCCACAACAGTGAGAGGCCCACGTACCTCAAAAAAAAAAAAAAAAAAAAAAAAAAGACAAAAGTAAGCAAAAAATCTGGTTAGCCCTTGATCATATCAAGTTTCAATAAATATTCTTTTTTTTTTAGTGTACTAGCATAACTTTAACACCTTTATTGGAAGATAATTGCTTTACAATGGTGTGTTAGTGTCTGCTTTATAGCAAAGTGAATCAGTTATACATACACACACATCCCCATATCTCTTCCCTCTTGCATCTCCCTCCCTCCCACCCTCCCCATCCCACCCCTCAATAAATATTCTTAAGAAAGGTAACAATAAGGGTGACCAGAAAGACCTGATTTATATTTTCAAATGTACATTGCAGAGATTGTATGGCACCATCTCTCATTTTCAAAATGGATATGGCTTTGGGCATTTCCTTATTTGAATTGGGCAGAAGCAATGGAGCAATATTATTAAAAATGAACGTTAGAAATGCACATATTGGGGCTTCCCTGGTGGCGCAGTGGTTGAGAGGCCGCCTGCCGATGCAGGGGACACGGGTTCGTGCCCCGGTCTGGGAAGATCCCACATGCCACGGAGCGGCTGGGCCCGTGAGCCATGGCCGCTGAGCCTGCACGTCGGAGCTGTGCTCCGCAACAGGGAGAGGCCACAACAGTGAGAGGCCCGCGTACCGCAAAAAAAAAAAAAAAAAGCACGTATAGTATAGGTCTACTCTAGCTCAAAGGAGAACTAAAAAAAAAGTTGCCTATGTAGAAAAATATTGCTTGTCTTCCCAGCAAGGCAGAGATAATGTTCTTATTAAAGAAACACAAGAAAATGGAGAAGGAAAAATGGAAAGACACCTAAAAAGTAAAAGTCACCTTCCGTGCATAAGGGTATTATTTTTGTTAATGCAAAAATGAGGAGATTCTATGGCTTGGATTAACCTTGAGAGGTATGTTTTTGTTGTTGTTATTGTTTTTGGAACTACATGATTTAAATGAAATGCTTTAGACAACAAGGTTCCAGGTGAAAATGGAAACACTTTTCTCTGCTTAATGCTCTATACTTGCTTGCAAAGCATTTAGCAATTCAATCTGGCAGTCTGATTTTTCTTAGAAGTAAGAGAGTACAAGGCAAAACCAACTGAGCATGAAACTCCAAAGAGGGTATTCTGATTCTGGAACTGCTATGGAGATCTTAGACATATCAACATCCTTTTCTGTGGTTAGAGTATTGACTGCATAAGTTGGGTTATTAATATTAACCTCCCTACAAGGGTGTTCTGGAAAACAACTAAATATTTAATATACCTTGTCAAGCATAAGTCTCCTAAGGAGAAGGCACAATATTCTGTGGCTAAACAGATTTTCAGAGTAAACTAAGTTTCCCAGGAACTCCTACCATGACTAAGGTTAAAGAAAAATCTCCTATCTTCTCATATAAATCCTGTTTACAAAGGTCCTAGAAGAATATTTGTTTTCTAACTGGAGTTGGGGTAACCACTTACTTGTTAAAAAGAATTATTCTCTTCTTTTTTTAAAGAATTCTTCTCTTCTGAATCTCATAAGTTGGTAAGAATTCCTGGTTGGGTTAGGAATCCTTTAGGGTTAGTTATAAGAAAGAAATGCCACAAAATTGAGAGGCCTCAGAGCTTTGTAAGAGCCAAGCAACTAATTTCATATTTATTTCTCTAGTAGGATATGTATCTTTTAGGAAAAATAGTAATATAAATTGTGAAGTGAACAAAAGTGTATCTTTCAGTTGTGCACCATTGTTATGCAAGATTGCTTTAAATTATTACGAGGAAACTTTAACTGTGGGTGGCATGTGGGGCCTGGTACTACACAGAGAAATAGGTATACGTGAAGCAGTAAGAAACCTCACTGGGAACAGATTCCTTTATGATTTCCACCTCCACCGGCTGTGACAAAGTCTTGTAGACCTTGTTCTAAGAGGAGCATTCCATGGTATGAATTCAAATTCTGCCTTAGCTGCAGCCTTACCATATGAACCTTGGCAAATTAATTCCCTTCTCTGTGTCTAGGTTCTTTATCTGAAATGGAGAGAGAAGCTACTGTCCTACAGTAAGAGGAGCTGTAGGAAACACTATTGCTGAAACCACTGTGAACATAAGCATACAGAACTCCTTGAATCTAGGTGAACCTAGGTTGCTGATGGCTGCAACTGAGACAAGGGAAACTGCCTCACTTCCTCTGTCCTGTGCTGTCCTCCACTTAGACGAGAGAAATCATTTTGACGGAAGTAACGGCTCAGACTTGTTCTCATTCAGCAATTACTGCTGAATGGAATTCTTTGCAGGAGGTTTAAAAGTAATGGTTATGTACTGGCTGACCTTAAAAGTACGGCAATGCCAGATAGAAAACACCATATTAGAGACTTGAAATCAGCAACTTCAGGATTATACAGGTATTGCCTCATGGTGAGGTGAATGAGTCACAAGTGAGCTTAAAAAGGAAAAACTAAGAAAGAAAAGTGTGTGACCTCAAAAGAAAAGAGAGCGGGGGGGGGTGGGGCGGGAGAGAGAGAGAGAGAGAGAGAGAGATTGATTCCCTTTTACTACATATTCTAGAGTTAAATTCTATCCTGGGTAACACTCTCTTCACACATGGTGGGGGAACGTGATTTGCCCAAGAGTTCAGAGGTGCATTGGTTTCTATAGACCTGTACTCCCTGCCTTCTTTTAGAGAAGAAAAAAGAGAACCACCAATAAATCTGGCCTCTTTGTCTTGCCATGTGGCCATCACTTAAGTGACTAAAGCACAGGGAGCAAAGTCAGCACCAGTTGAGACACAGACACCACGACATGGAGACTGCAGAAGACATGACTCCAGTGATGGAATTCAAGCTCTCCACAGCTGTAACTTCCTCCAGAAATGTGAAAGATCAGGCTAGATGTCTAAACAAGAGAATTTAAACATTTACTGGAAGTTTACTAGGAAAGATTTTCCCATGTAGAAACAATATTGAGAAAGAAAGAAAATTAACTGCCATAGCTGCCGCCTTGAATATTTTGTTATTATTGTTATTATTAAATCTAAATCTCTGTCTTCAGCCTAGGGAAATTTGTTTCAAGCAAGAATATTGGGGAAACAAATCCAACAGACTCTCACACTTACTGATTTACCCATAAATGTCAGTTTTTCAATGAGGGTCAACAAGGACATTTGTAACTTTCATTAAAAACAGTGCAGACAGGAGAAAATACAGGCTATCTATTAGATGTGTCATCTTCTAGTGGACACAACATGTGCCTTCAAATGAGATAATTCCTTTTCTATTCCCCCTCCTATTGTGCGGGAGCTGCAGACCTCAAAAGAAGGTCTATATCTATATATGTATGTTGAGTGGGGGTCTGGTATAAAGCATTCTGGATAAACAGTGGGTGGGTATGAGTTAATTACCCTCTATTACTAGGTATTTTCAGTAGTTCAAACCTGAAATGCCATTAGCTAATTTGCAGTTTAAGTACATTCTATGGGCTAAATATTGGGAGGATGGTGTGGAATGCATAGTGGGCCACGGTATGAAGATGAAAAAAAGGATTGGTCCCTGCTCTCAATGAGCTAGAGAAGTCCTGTAGGAGAGTAGTGTCTTGTACACAAGTAACTGTTAATGGCAAGTCACAGGTAGCGGAAGGAGAGGCGCAGGTGGCATGACTGGCTATGCATTACTTATAATTAAGGATCAGTAAGGCATATAGCAGAAGTGGGCCTTGAAGGATGGGCAAGATTAGAATTTTTGTGTGGGGGGGAGGGCAGGAGGCAGGGTTATGGGGAAGAGCTACTGAAAACAATATAAGCCGACACAAGGAACCAGGAAAGCAGGGTGTATGTGGTAAAGAAAACAAGTATTCCACAACAGCATCATCATATGTCATCATGGTTTGGTATAATTTCCATTGACTTTGCAAAAGACAGAATGATATTAAAGTCCTTATGTGGTCAGTGAGCTTAAATTAAGCATGTCTATTCGCATCAACCACATATTCTTGCAGTGAGTTGGCTTCATTCAATTCTTAATACCTAGAATAAGCCTATACACAGAGGGCTGGGATGAGGGAACAGGGGAAGGCTTAGATTTCCTAGCTACTCACCACCTCTGGAGTTTATATTTACCTCTCCTTTCTGTTGCTGCAAGTGACTGGTCACCTGCTGATGTCAAGGAAAAAAATCTGGTAGAAAAATCAATAGATTTAACTCTGCTCCCCCTCCTCAAGCTATAAATGGAGGCCCAGAGATATGCATAATGGGGAAGGGACCTTCCATCAGAAGCATTTACTGCCATTAGGCTTGCGCTTTTTCCAAAATGCAATTTCCTAATGCAAGGCCAAGGCTAATAAAACGTCAAAGGCTACTTGGTCTTTTTTACTCCTCAGACTAAGTGGATTATAAGAACAGTATCTTTAAATGAGAACACAAGAGCCTCGTTACTCCATGATTGTTAAGGACTTGAGCCCAGTAATATCTCATAGGACTTAGATATGAGGACAAAGAGGGTTAGGCGTTGTCCTTTACACTGGTTTGGGTAATAAGTATGATATTTAAACAAAGGTTAACAAAAAAGCCCACTGAAGTCCCTCTACCACAGAACGCTTTGAGCAAGGCCTTGTGGCTTTCAGTAAGAAAGTTCCCTAGCTGCCTGATATCAGACCCACTTTAGGGGTTTGGGATTAAGACAGAACTTTGATTTGAGTATATCTACCTAAATCTAGTACATATTATCAGTGCACTAAATCAAGTGAAAAGCATAGAAAAATAAATGATAGTATCATACTGTTTCCTTTTGCTTTATATGACCAAAGTTGCCTGGAGGCATTCACCTCAGTGGCCACTTTGCACGTAATAACACGGTTTCTTGCTCTCTCCCAGTTTTTAACATTTATGGTACTTAGGCAGTGTACGGTGAGGGAGGTGGTGAATTGTTTTGTTCATGTTAGGTTTTCCTCTAGCTGTATTTCACATCATCAAGGGAAATTGGCTATATTACTACAGGTATACCAGGACTCAGAAGACTTGATCAACACCACATACCCTATCAGCTGCTACTGACCTCTAGTTCCTTCTCCTGAAATTTGATATGCTTGTTTTATTATTTTTTTAAATAATTATCATTTTAGATATTTGTGATTTGACTGGGTTATTAAGTAATGCCTGACAGCTAAAGCAGTTTAAACTGCTTTCAGAGTGGCAAATTTTGAGTGGCAAATTTAGATTTGTTGTTATATCAATAAAAATAAACTAAATGAGAAGAGAAATCCGAAGCTGTGTTCTGTTCAACAGCTATGAAATATGATTTAAATTTCTCCTGTATTTTCAAGATCCTAACTAAATAAACTTTGGTGGTTAAGAAAAAGTAACAGACTCCTGAGATTTTCTTGGTCAAAGATCACAATAGTTTAGTATGAAATAAATCCGACTATTGTAACAACCAACACTGAAAGAAAAAAGGGGGGGAAAACCCAAAACCAGCATATACACGGACACATAGATACATGCCAGGTATCCTCAGTCATATGTATTTTAAATCTCACCAATGCTCTTTTCTACTGATTATCAGGGTCAACTGCTTTATTTCCATCAGCCCATGGAACTGAGTTTAAAAAAAAAAATCATTCAATGATTAAATTTGTAAAGGGGTTGAAATACTTGGTGCTCACTGTTTTTTGTTTTTCTTTAATAAATTTATTTATTTTATTTATTTATTTTTGGCTAAGTTGGGTCTTCATTGCTGCGTGCGGGCTTTTAGTTGCGGCGAGCAGGGGCTACTCTTTCGTTGAGGTGCGTGGGCTTCTCATCGCGGTGGCTTCTCTTGTTGCAGAGCATGGGCTCTAAGGGTGTGGGCTTCCGTAGTTGTGGCACACGGGCTCAGTAGTTGTGGATCACTGACTCTAGAGCGCAGGCTCAGTAGTTGTGGTGCATAGGCTTATTTGCTCTGGGGCATGTGGGATCGTCCTGGACCTGGGATCAAACCCGTGTCCCCTGCATTGGCAGGCGGATTTTAACCACTGCACCACCAGGGAAGCCCCTATTTTTTTGGTTTGTTTTCTGTTTATTTTGGCCGCACCTTGCAGCTTGTGGGATTTTAGATCCCTGACCAGGGACTGAAGCTGGGCCCACGGCAGTGAAAGCACCGCGTCCTAACCACTGGACTGCCAGGGAACTGCCGGTACTCACTGTTTCAAACAAGAACTCCAAAACTGGGAATTCATTTCAACTAGTTGGTTTGCAGTGCACGTAAAGAATTTTCTGAGGCATAGGTCACTTAAAAAAAGAGCCCACTCTAATGTAGCATGGATTTGTGTGTGTGTGTGTGTGTGTGTATGTGTGTGTGTGTGAGAGAGAGAGAGAGAGAAAGAGACCAAGAGAGAGGGAGAGAGAGAGGGAAAGAGAGAGGGAGGGAGGAGGGAGGAGGGAGGGAGGAAGAGAGAGTTCTGCCAATTAGAATAATCTTTCTGAATGGGGAGGAGTCATGCAAATGCTTGCTATATGAGATAGCAAAGCTTAACATCACAAACTGAAATATCTCCAAAAACATCTGCAACAATGAATGGAAACTGAAGATGTAAAAAGATAGCATCCAATGAACTTGCCTAACTTACTACACACAAAGTATTTATAACTAGAAGTTAGCCCCCTTCAGTTCCTATCAGGAGACATGTACTACTGCAGTGACAAACCATATTAAAAATATCTTGCTCAATAATTAGTGGGGGCTAGATAAAACAGACCCCATCTTGCTCATCCTTCATTTTTCTTGCTGGTGTGTACAATCACTGGGACCTCAGTGATGTGAATGCAGGAAACCACAGTAAGTTCCTGATGCAGAATGGCGCCTATACACAAAGAAAGATGTCTCAGTATAACTTTCCAACCCTATCTGTAGGTAAGGGTTCACAAAGTATGATTAACGATGCCTTCCAGTTGGTGTCCCTGCACTACATACAGAGCATAAAGGAAGCAGAACCATGATCTTAATTTACAAACTCAAAAGTATAACTCACTTCCTATTGGAGACTCAAGATAGTAACCCTAACACTGGCAAAGACCATTCACACACCTCAAGTGTTAAGCTCTGTAACTCAGATTATAAATTTGCAACTTCTCCTTTTTAAGGTAATGAACAAAAGAATTCCATAACTGAGTAACAAGCTGCAGTGCTAACCTCCTAGCTGACTTCAAGAAGTGCTACTCAAATATCTAGAATGACTGCTTAGTTGCTGCCCTTGGACACAGTCCTCTTGGAGCATCACAACCAAGCTGCAGTGACTCAGTTCCAAGAGTCCCAGAGACAGAATAAAACCACTTGCTCTGTGTGTATTACATGCTGGGCCTAATAAATGCCTTACTTCTTCACTCAGCTGCCAAATTTTTCTATTTTATTCCAAACACAAATTACTTTTTCATGTTTCTAATAAGTGAATTTTTTTAAAGTCTTATTTGAGTCCTATTATATATTATCTAAAGAATGATTCCTGGTATCATTAACTATTTGCTTTAAAGTTATTTTAGTTACACAGTGACAGGATGAAACAAAAGTTATATAGTTTAGAATCTATGCCAGTAACTCTAAAAGTAATTCAACTATACATAGAGAGCTCACTTTAATATTTCTATTTTCCTAAAATTTATTCTTGTTTTAGTATAGATATTTCCCCATCTTACAGAAAATACTTTTGATAAAATGAGGTCACCAAATGATTTTCTAAACTGTTAAACCCAGAGCTTCCCACACTATTCATTCGTCCACTACTGTCGTGATTTTCCCATAGGTACCAGTACCATTATTTATGCAATGTTCTTCTTTAAATGGAGTCACTGTTTAATCTTACATTAATTTATGTTAAAAGGGAAAATCAGTACCACTTTTCATGAATTACAGGTTTGATGTGCTGGTTATTTATTTCTTCTAATGCCCATTAGAATAAGCCACAAATACTAAAATCAAAAAATGTTACTCTAAGTACCACCTAAAAGCTTGTGTGCCTCTGGTGATATCTGTACCCTACTTTAGGAACCAATATAGGACACGCTACTGTTGATTTCTTTTTCCTTCTCAAACTCTCTGTTCTTCTGACCTTCAAGACCCAGCTCCCTCTTGGTTCTCCCAGTACCTCTCTTTACTCACTTTCACTGCCTCTGCTCCTTAAATGCTAGTATTTTCTAAGATTCCATTCTAGGACTTTTCTTCTCACCCTGAACAATCTGAGGGAACCAGTGGCATCTCTGTATGAACATGTCTATCACTGAACTTATTTTCCAGCCACACATGAAGGCATAGATAATTTCTTTTCCATATTCCTTCTCTAAATTAATGACATTGACATGATCCAGTTACCAAAATTAGAAACTTCTCTAGTCAATTCACCTTCTGAGTCCATTGTTTTCAGCGCTTCCTCTCTCATTGTATTTCTAACCTCCTCTGCCCCTCTTCACACTCATCTGACAACTGGCCTCTTACTTCACTGAGAAGTAATCAAAAGTCGCACCAACATACCTACATCTATACCTATAAATTGTACCTTCTCCTATTCAAGGATAACCTCTACACTACACTTGTGCCTTGGAGCCCATCCCCTTCTGTTTATTCAAGAGTTTTGCTTCTACAATTTTTTCTGCATCTTCAATTTCTTCCTCTTTACTGGGTATTTCCTACAGGAACACACTGCAATACCTCTTATTTTTAGAACAATAAAGCCAAAACCAAATATCTTCAATCCCACATTCCCCCACAACTACAATCCCATTTTTCTGCTCCTCACTACAGCAAAACTCCTTGAAAGAGCTGCTGGCCATCTCCACTTCACCTACTTCACAAGCCATTTAATACAAACTTTTAGAAGACTGCCAACAACCTCCATGTTCAGAAATCCGATGCTTTATTCTCTGTCCTCATCCAACTCAAGCTCTTAGGATATATCCACATAGCGTAAGACTAACGATATAACTGACCACTCCTTGGAACACTTCCTTCGCTTGGCTTCTGGAACAGAACACTTGCCTGGTTTCCCTACTGTCTTACTGGCTACTCCTGTAATGTTCTTCCTCTTCCCAATCACTAAATGTTGGCTGGAATGCCCTAGTAATTAATCGCTGACCTCTTTTCTTTTTATACTAATCACTGAGGTAAGTTCATCCAATTTTGTGATTTTAAAAGACATTCATATGTCCATGGTTCACAAATTTTCATCTCTAGCCTGGGGCTCTTCCTTGACCATAATGACATTCATATATACCCAACTGCCTACCCAATACCATCACTTAAACATTTAGAAGGCAACTGAAACTTGTTTAAAACCAAACTTGTTTTTCTCCCTAAATCTGTTCCTTCCTCAGACTTTATCTCATTAAATAGCACCACAGGTTATTAAAAATCTCATTAAATAGCACCTAGTTGATTAGGTTCCATATTTAGGAGTCACCCTGACCCCTGCTTCTTTCATTTCCCATACTTCCTCTGGTAGTGTCTTACTGGTTCCACCTTCAAAAATATACCCCAAATATGATGATCACTTCTCCCCTTCTCCCCTCTCACCCCACTGGTCCAAGGCAACATCATCCGTCACCTACATTTTGTGTGTGTGTGTGTGTGTGTGTGTATGTGTTATGCGGGCCTCTCACTGTTGTGGCCTCTCCCGTTGCGGAGCACAGGCTCCAGACGTGCAGGCTCAGCAGCCATGGCTCACGGGCCCAGCCGCTCCGCAGCATGTGGGATCTTCCCGGACCGGGGCACGAACCCGTGTCCCCTGCTTCGGCAGGCGGACTCTCAACCACTGTGCCACCAGGGAAGCCCCACCTACATTTTTGCAACAGCATCCTAACTGGTCTTCCTGCTTGTGCCATTACCTGACTACAATCTATCTTCAACAGAGCAGCCAGAAGAATCCTGTTAAAATGTAAATCAGATCATTTTCCTCTAATGCTCAAAACCTTCCAAATCATACATCTTTCTCTTAGAATAAAAGCCCAAATTATTAGAATGGTCTGCAAGGCAGTAAAGATGCGGTTCTACCCTCCTCCCGTTCGTCTCTGCTTTCATTTCCTCCAACACCACCAAACCACAGAAAAGCTCTCCTTGCATAAGCTTTTGCAACAACTATTTTCTCTGCCTGAAATGCTCTTATGCTGTACGTCTGCATGGTCCAACCCTTTACCTCCTTCAAATCTTTGCTCAAGTGTCACTTTCTCAATGGGGCCTCCCTTAACAATCCAATTTAAATATCACACCAACCCTCCTGCTCTATTTATTTTTCCCCAGAGCACTTATTTGCTAACATACTAAATAACTTTTTTCATATGTTTATCATCTGCTCTGTTTCTCTTCACTAGAATGGAGCTCCGTAAGACTTGGAGTTTTTTGCTTGCTTGTTTGGTTTCTAGTTCCTAGAATAGTAGACATTAGTTGAATAAATGAATGAATAAATAAGCCATACTCAGGTCCCTTTGCTTGAAAGAAAACAAATACTCTATTGCTTTAGAAGGTTATATCCACTCTCAAATTTCATTTTTCTTAAATATTATTTGGCCAGGTTAACAATCTATAATGACTGGAGGACAACTGCAGAAAGATCTTATGTAGGGGCCAACAGGCTCATTCCTCAAAAGAAAACAATTTTTTTTGCATGCTGGACAAAAAATTCATGTTAAAAACCAAGAAGTATTTATATACATATTAAATGTCTTTTGGAGGCTGAAGTGTAAAACCACTGGTTAACAAAACCTGCCTAAATGTCTTAACTTCTTATGAAAACAAAAGGTAACCATTTTGCTCATGAAACCAAAATGCTGGGAATCCCAAAAGACAAATATTACCTACTGAGCGAATATTACAAGTATGGCTACCAGATCTTCTGTGTAAAATCCAATGCTTTACAGCACTCTAATGATGCAAAATACAGAAGAGATCAAAGTGACACGCTAAACTGAAAGAGACCATTTTAGGTGTGCTTTTAGGGTTTATTATGACTGTCCCCCATAATATAGTTCAGAGGCATGTTTTATATAGGGATGTATGTATCTCTTTTGAGGGATGATATACGAAGTGCAGTGATTATACTACTTTCATAAAATGACTCAAGAATCTACAAATATGAATTCTTTCAGTCTTGGCAGTGGAATAGTTTATGGCTTGAGAATAAAAGAATTACGCATGAGAGCCACACTGGCCTTAGAAGACAGAGGACTCAGATTTCAGTCTCTGTGCTACCAATGACTGACTCTGTGACTTGAGTAAATCATAACTTTTGCTTCTAGATTCATAAAAAAGGCACTTTTATTATCCCTTCTCTCACCGTCATATAGATGCTTATCAAAGGATTGTTTGTTAACCAAATAATTAAAGCCCTTTAAGTAAAGAAGTATAAAAATTTATACATATTACATATAGAGAGGTATATCTAGCTTTGTTGCAGGATGCACCTGCACCTACAGGATTCTGAGCCTGTAAAAAGTTAACCAGTTTTCATTCTTCCAACAAAAATAAATGGAGGTAAGCTAACTAGTAGCATATTAAAAATGCTATAAAAACTGTGTCTTTCAGACTGTATTTTCTTTCTTTCTTTTTGTTTTTGCGGTACATGGGCCTCTCACTACTGTGGCCTCTCCCGCTGCGGAGCACAGGCTCTGGATGCACAGGCTCAGCGGCCATGGCTCACGGGCCCAGCCACTCCGCGGCACGTGGGATCCTCCCAGACCGGGGCACGAACCCGCGTCCCCTACATTGGCAGGCGGACTCTCAACCACTGCGCCACCAGGGAAGCCCTCTTTCTTTTTTTGTAAAACAGATATCTTCACTAATTCTCATCAAGAATGTGATAAAGCAGGTCCTTAACTGCAGGTAGAATGTGTTGGATATTCCACAGGAGGGCAGCAAAATGCAGGATTTCTTTTCCTTCAAAATCTGAACTCCATGTAAAATTGCTTTAAGCTACAAGTTATAAATCTACAGAAACTTGGGTGGAAGAACACAGACTAAAACCACAGGCAAGAAACAAGTTATAAAACGAGATAAGATTTAGGTAAATAGTACGTAGATGCTATAAATACAGAAACATTATAAAGACAACACAGGGGCTTCCCTGGTGGTGCAGTGATTGGGAGTCCGCCTGCCGATGCAGGGGACACGGGTTCATGCCCCGGTCCGGGAGGATCCCACATGCCACAGAGCAGCTGGGCCCGTGAGACATGGCCGCTGGGCCTGCGCATCTGGAGCCTGTGCTCCGCAACGGGAGAGGCCACAGCAGTGAGAGGCCCGCGTACCGCAAACAACAACAACAAAAAAAAAAAAAACAAAAAAAAGACAACACAGAATAATTCTTCTGCACATTGGAACAGATATTAAAGCTCATGTATGTGATTTGGAAATTCTATTTTTTTCTATGGTGGTGAAAGCTTTGAAATACACTTTATAGAGAAATGTATATAAAATTCTAACCATACCTAGTCATTAAAGTCTGAGTTCTGTATAACATTTATTCATAATTTCTAAAGATCTGGGCCAATAATTTTAAGTGGGTAGGTGTCTCAGCGGATTAAGAAAAGACCAATGTTCAGCGATTGTGGGGCTGATGCTTAATTATACTCAGTTAATAACAATGCCATTGTTAGCAGCATACCTACACGCATGTAATGAAGTCTAACGAATATAACCTTCCATTGGTCTTATGTTTTCTAATGTAAGAAAAGTAATACTGAGTGAAGAATAATAAAAGTAAAATTATGCATATCAGAGACATAATAATGGAACAATGTATATTGCTTAAGTAGTAGAAAGCATCTTTTTTAGATGTAACTTTTTAATTTTCAAATCAGTGAAACTGAAGAATGAAAGTATGTAGAAAATACTCTTAAGTAATAAACACTTGGAAAATCCACTATCATGAATATTACAGATTTAATATCCACGTTTTGCTTATTATAAATTATTTTCCATTTTTCATCATTAGAGAATATAATCATTATTGCTTCATGAAATTCCATTTTCTGTGACACCTTGTTATTTTCAATTTTAAAAAAGTCCTTTTTTAGCGTTGAGCACTCAAGAGACCTTACTTATACTCAAAAGCATTGTAAGTTTATTTAAAAGGTTCCATTTTACTTTAAAAAAGGCCAAGTATGTTGTTATTGAAAAATGAGTTTGTTCAAGTGGCCAATTCAGTTCTATTTAAGTTGAATTGTAAAATAACAAGTCAATAAATGTGGACAAAAAGTATGTATTTAAAAACTGCCAAAATAAAATGTTTAATCAAAACTGGAAGCACTAGCTTCTCTTTCACAGTCAACTTGAGAGCTGGCAATTAAAAAATCTATTATGTTTTCCTTCCCAGCATCCTTGAAACTGTAATGCTGATATAAAAATACCTATAAAAGAAAAGAATTTATTAAGTACTATTCAAAGGAGAGAGACAGATGATGATAAGCAGTTTCTGTAAGAACAAATGCAACTAATAAATGGCAGTAAATAAGAGGATTATCTAGATTAATCAAAGTTTGGGAAAACTGTCAGATAAATGATTCTGCACTAATTGACACATTTTTAGCTATAAAGTCTTTCAAGTAAGAAAAGTTTGTGAGCATAATGATTATGTACTTCTAAGCTGAATGAATCAGTATTCAAAGCTAAATACGTTACCTGTGCATATACTCCAAGAAACATAAACTAAAAATCTGTGTGAAAAATTTCCAAGATTATATATGAAAAGCAATACTTACTGATGTTAAAAGACTACTGATAATTTTGCTATTCAGTTCATACTACCCAAGACGTTATACTATATTACAGTTGCTATAAAAACAGTGTCTAATGTGGATCTTTAAAGAAAATAATTTAGGGAAGATTAACAATAGTGGTCAGAAAACTTGTTTTTAAAATGTTTTCCAAGAGTATTTAACTATTTTTGATCTTGAAAAGCTTACCTGAAAAGCTTTTAAATTGGTAGCTTTTCAAACAGGCTTTCATAAGAGAATTTTTTAGGTTGGAAAAAGGGTGTATAAGGGCAGCTTAAATCTTGTCCAAAAAAACCCAATTACAATATTAATTCCTTAAAATATCACTCAGCCATAAAAAAGGAACAAAATTGGGTCATTTGTAGAGATGTGGATGGACCTAGAGATTGTCATACAGAGTGAAGTAAGTCAGAAAGAGAAAAACAAATATCGCATATTAATGTATATATGGTGGAATCTGAAAAATTGGTATAGACAATCTTATTTACAAAGCAGAAATAGAGACACAGACATCGAGAACAAATGTATGGATACCAAGGGGGAAAGGGGGCACTGGGATGAACTGGGAGATTGGGACTGACATATATACACTATTGATACTGTGTATAAAATAGATAACTAATGAGAACCTACTGTATAGCATAGGGAACTCAACTCAATGCTCTGTGGTGACCTAAATGTGAAGGAAATCCAAAAAAGAGGGTACATATGTATATGTATAGCTCATTCACTTTGCTGTACAGCAGAAACTAACACAACACTGTAAAGCAACTATACTCCAATAAAAATTAAAAAAAAAAAAGACCCTCTGGACACCAAAGGCTGGGGTGTGCTCCCTTGGTTGGCAATACTCCACATGTACTGTCACACATCATAGCTGGGAGGAGGTAATGTTGTCCATGACACCATGGGAAGAGGACAACTGGAGGTTCTGTATTTGTACCCTTCAAGGACTCTGCCTTGGCTGATTTTAACTAGTATCTTTTCCCTGTAATAAACTGTAACTATGAGTATTACAAAAAAAATATGAATTCCTTGATTATTGGAAATAGAATCACAAGCCTTGCTTCTTGAAACCTTTCTAAAGTCATAATAAAAACTTTAGAAAGATATGTCAAACAAGATAACTTATGAAGCTTCTTTCAATATTGCAAAAATGAAAAAGTAAAGGGCAGAGAGAATCATCTGAAGGTACAGAAATGCTAATCATTACTCAGAGGTTTTGTCTCCTTTTTCATCAACCGTTTAGTAAAGCTCAGAGATAACTGGAGTAAATGCAACTGTTAGGTTTTAAAATGTAAGAAGTTCATGGTTTTGACAGAGGTGTCTGCTTCTTTCAAGTTTCAGCTTTTCAAAGCTCAAACTCAGCAAAACAACTGTCAATAAATAGGATTACTGTGGAAACAAGTAATGCAAAAACACTGTTAAAGAAAAATTTAATACTGAAATTAGTTCAGTATTATCAATGAGTTTTTAAACCTAGAAAATGCATATATTTCCATTAGGGGTAACTATTTATTTAGGAGTTAGCAGACGTTGGATTCTTTTCTAAACTAATTAATTACAATGTAAAAAGGGATAATGTTTTTTGTTTGTTTTTTTATACTGCAGGTTCTTATTAGTCATCAATTTTATACACATCAGTGTATACATGTCAATCCCAATCACCCAATTCAGCAAACCACCATCACCACCCCACCACACTTTTCCCCCCTTGGTGTCCATATGT
Organism: Phocoena sinus; assembly: GCF_008692025.1. Classification (NCBI taxonomy): domain Eukaryota; kingdom Metazoa; phylum Chordata; class Mammalia; order Artiodactyla; family Phocoenidae; genus Phocoena; species Phocoena sinus. The sequence goes on along the minus strand of NC_045770.1, from coordinate 93,902,374 downwards.
TTGTTCTCTACATCTATGTCTCAACTTCTGCCCTGCAAACTGGCTCATCTGTACCATTTTTCTAGGTTCCACATACATGTGTTAATATACGATATTTGTTTTTCTCTTTCTGACTTACTTAACTCTGTATGACAGTCTTTAGATATATCCATGTCTCAGCAAATGACCCACTTCCATTCCTTTTTATGGCTGAGTAATAATATTCCATTGTATATATGTACCAAAATTTCTTTATCCATTTGTCTGTTGATGGGTATTTAGGTTGCTTCCATGACCTGGCTATTGTAAACAGTGCTGCAACGAACACTGGGGTGCATGTGTCTTTTTGAATTATGGTTTTCTCTGGGTATATGCCCAGTAGTGGGATTGCTGGATCATATGGTAAATCTATTTTTAGTTTTTGAAGGACCCTCCATACTGTTCTCCATAGTGGCTGTATCAATTTACATTCCCACCAACAGTGCAAGAGGGTTCCCTTTTCTCCACATCCTCTCCAGCATTTGTTGTAAGTAGATTTTCTGATGATGCCCATTCTAACTGGTGTGAGGTGATACCTCATTATAGTTGTGATTTGCATTTCTCTAATAATTAGTGATGTTGAAGAGCTTTTCATGTGCTTCTTGGCCATCTGTCTTCTTTGGAGAAATGTCTACTTAGGTCTTCTGCCCATTTTTGGATTGGGTTGTTTGTTTCTTTAATATTGAGCTGCATGACTGTTTATATATGCTGGAGATTAATCCTTTATCTGTTGATTTGTTTGCAAATGTTTTGTCCTATCCTGAGTGTTCTCTTTTCGTCTTGTTTAAAGTTTCCTTTGCTGTGCAAAAGCTCTGAAGTTTCATTAGGTCCCATTTGTTTATTTTTGTTTTTATTTCCATTACTCTAGGAGGTGGATCAAAAAGATCTTGCTGTGATTTATGTCAAGAGTGTTCTTCCTATGTTTCCTCTAAGAGTTTTATAGTGTCCGGTCTTACATTTAGGTCTCGAATCCATTTTGAGTTTATCTTTGTGTATGGTGTTAGGGAGTATTCTAATTTCATTCCTTTACATGTAGCTGTCCAGTTTTCCCAGCACCACTTACTGAAGAGACTGTCTTTTCTCCATTGTATATCTTCGCTTCCTTTGTCATAGATTAGTTGACCATAGGTGCGTGGGTTTATCTCTGGGCTTTCTATCTTGTTCCACTGATCTATGTTTCTGTTTTTGTGCCAACACCATATTGTCTTGATTACTGTAGCTTTGTAGTATAGTCTGAAGTCAGGGAGTCTGATTTCTCCAGCTCCGTTTTTTCCCCTCAAGACTGCTTTGGCTTTTTGGGGTCCTTTGTGTCTCCATACAAATTTTAAGATGATTTGTTCTAGTTCCATAAAATATGCCATGGGTAATTTGACAGGGATTGCACTGAATCTGTAGATTGCTTTGGGTAGTATAGTCATTTTCACAATATTGATTCTTCCAATCCAAACACATGGTATATCTCTCCATCTGTTGGTATCATCTTTAATTTCTTTCATCAGTGTCTTATAGTTTTCTGCATACAGGTCTTTTGTCTCCCTACGTAGGTTTATTCCTAGGTATTTTATTCTTTTTGTTGCAATGGTAAATGGGAGTGTTTCCATAATTTCTTTTCAGATTTTCATCATTAGTGTATAGGAATGCAAGAGATTTCTGTGCATTAATTTTGTATCCTGCAACTTTACCAAATTCATTGATTAGCTCTAGTAGTTTTCTGGTGGCGTTTTTAGGATTCTCTATGTATAGTATCATATCATCTGCAAACAGTGACACTTTTACTTCTTCTTTTCCAATTTGTATTCCTTTTCTTTCTTTTTCTTCTCTGATTGCCGTGGCTAGGACTTTCAAAACTATGTTGAATAATAGTGGTGAGAGTGGACATCCTTGTCTCGTTCCTGATCTTAGAGGAAATGCTATCAGTTTTCATCATTGAGAATGATGTTTGCTGTGGGTTTGTCGTGTATGGCCTCTATTATGTTGAGGTAGGGCCCCTCTATGCCCACTTTCTGGAGAGCTTTTATCATAAATGGGTGTTGAATTTTGTCAAAAGCTTTTTCTGCATCTGTTGAATGATCATATGGTTTTTATTCTTCAATTTGTTAATATGGTGTATCACATTGATTGATTTGCATATATTGAAGAATCCTTGCATCCCTGGGATAAATCTCACTTGATCATGGTGTATGATCCTTTTAATGTGTTGCTGGATTTTGTTTGCTAGTATTTTGTTGAGGATTTTTGCCTCTATATTCATCAGTGATATTGGTCTGTAATTTTCTTTTTTTGTAGTATCTTTGTCTGGTTTTGGTATCAGGGTGATGGTGGCCTCATAGAATGAGCTTGGGAGTGTTCCTTCCTCTGCAATTTTTTGGAAGAGTTTGAGAAGGATGGGTGTTAGGTCTTCTCTAAATGTTTCATAGAATTTACCTGTGAAGCCATCTGGTCCTGGACTTTTGTTTGTTGGAAGATTTTTAATCACAGTTTCAGTTTCAATGCTTGTGATTGGTCTGTTCATATTTTCTGTTTCTTCCTGGTTCAGTCTTGGAAGGTTGTGCTTTTCTAAGAATTTGTCCATTTCTTCCAGGTTGTCCATTTTATTGGCACAGAGTTGCTTGTATTAATCTCTCATGACTCTTTGTATTTCTGCAGTGTCAGCTGTTACTTCTCCTTTTTCATATCTAATTCTATTGATTTGAGTCTTCTCCCTTTTTTTCTTGATGAGTCTGGCTAATGGTTTATCAATTTTATCTTCTCAAAGAACCAGCTTTTAGTTTTATTGTTCTTTGTTATTGTTTTCTTTGTTTCTATTTCATTTATTTCTGCTCTGATCTTTATGATTTCTTTCCTTCTGCTAACCCTGGGTTTTGTTTGTTCTTCTTCCTCTAGTTGCTTTAGGTGTAATGTTAGATTGTTTACTTGAGATTTTTCTTGTTTCTTGAGGTAGGCTTGTATTGCTATAAACTTCCCTCTTAGAACTGCTTTTGCTGCATCCCATAGGTTTTGGATCGTCATGTTTTCATTGTCATTTGTCTCTAGGTATTTTTAAATTTCCTCTTTGATTTCTTTAGTGATCTCTTGGTTATTTAGTAACGTATTGTTTAGCTTCCATGTGTTTGTGTTTTTTACGTTTTTTTCCCTGTAATTCATTTCTAATCTCATAGCGTTATGGTCCGAAAAGATGCTTGATAAGATTTCAATATTCTTAAATTTACTGACGTTGGATTCTTTTCTAAACTAATTAATTACAATGTAAAAAGGGCTAATGTTTTTTCATTAAAAAAAGTTTTTTTAAATGAGCTCTCTGAAAGAACCAAATATGGTATTCCCTCTTCCCAAGTCAAATTATTTTCTTTTATAGTTATTGTATCAGATTCAATAATATTCTTGGGGACTTCCCTGGTGGCGCAGTGGTTATGAGTCTGCCTGCCAATGCAGGGGACATGGGTTCTAGCCCTTGTCCGGGAAGATCCCACATGCCACAGAGCAACTAAGCATGCGAGCCACAACTACTGAAGCCCGCGTGCCTAGAGCCCGTGCTGTGCAACAAGAGAAGCCACCGTAATGAGAAGCCCACACTCTGCAATGAAGAGTAGCCCCCACTCGCCGCAACTAGAGAAAGCCTGTGCGCAGCAATGAAGACCCAATGCGGCCAAAAATTTTTAAATTATTAAAAAAAAAAAAAAGAAGTGAGCAGAAAAAAAAACAGCAATTAAAAAAATATTCTTGGAATAACCTGGCCTATCAGATACTACAATTTTGAGAAAGATCTGTTTCAAGTTAATAGTTCCCTGGGCTAGTTAGATTATGTTCCAGGGGAAAAAGAGCTTGAGACAACTGAATTTCCTCTCTCAACATCAGTGACATAAAATAACAATGAATTTCAAGAAACTAAAATACTAAGCAAAAGCATGTAAAACAAATACAAGAGAAAAGGCTTTTAGAAAAGGATCACTATATACATACAAAACCCTTCTTCCCAATAACAGAAAAGAGGAGAAGTGAGGGAGATGATAGTCAGTAAAGAAAATAAGAAATTCTATTAATATAAACAGCTCATTGAAAAAAAATGAAATCCTGTTTATAAGGCTGTCCTTAGATATAACCTACAAAACTTTAAAGACCACAACATATTTTCTAGTATTATGTAAGAAGATAAAGATCCTTAACCTTTAGAGTCATATTCTGTATTCATTATGAATTTCTAATGGCTTACTTTTACATAACACCTACTCTGTGACAATAATCTCATTTAATCCTCCCAAAAAGTATATGAAATTTTACTGTCTTTCATTTTATAGATTAGGACACAAATTACTTTAATGGGAACAGAAAGACAGTAATGGCAAAGCCAGGACTCAAACATGAATCTGTATGACTCTAGAACTAGCCACCCCACTATACTGCCTTGCTAAAAAAACACTGTTAGGCCTTCAGCATTCATGTACGAATTCTAGTTTAGATGCTGCTCAACAAAGATCTACAACTGAGCTATAGAGTCTGAGAGATTTTTCGTTTCTTCACTAAAAAAAGGGCTCTGATATTTAAAATGACTTCCTGCCTTCCATTAAAATCCTAAGGCAGTCTGGTATAGTGAATCAGTTTGGGTGCCAAATCTAGTAATTACTGATGTCTTTTAGACAAGTCACTTAATGAAGTGTGTATCACTTTTTTTCTTCTTCTAAATACCTGAAGTGAAGGAGCTGAGCTAGTCCTCTGGTTGAATATTATAATCTAATTTGAACATTAAACACAGCATCTACTGTGTGCTCTACAAAAGCAAGGTACTGAGGATTCACATGTATATAAACTGAACCACTTATAATTCAAGTTAAACTCATTTTTTTTCTTCCAGTGAAGGTTAAATAATAATCAAATATCGTGGAACTACTATATTCAATATCCTATGATAAACCATAAATAAGAAAATATAAAAAAAGAATGTATTCCTTATATTCAATGTGCTCATACAATGTTTTCCTTTAAAAGCTAAAAATAAAATTACCATATGACCCAGCAATCCCACTACTGGGCATATACCCAGAGAAAACTATAATTCAAAAAGACACATGCACCCCAATGCTCACTGCAGCACTATTTACAATAGCCAGGTCATGGAAGCAACCTAAATGCCCACCAACAGACGAATGGATAAAGAAGATGTGGAACATATATAAAATGGAATATTACTCAGCCATAAAAAGGAACGAAATTGGGTCATTTGTAGAGACATGGATGGATCTAGAGACTGTCATACAGAGTGAAGTAAGTCAGAAAGAGAAAAACAAATATCGTATGTTAACTCATATATGTGGCATCTAGAAAAATGGTATAGATGAACCAGTTTGCAGGGCAGAAATTGAGCCACAGATGTAGAGAACAAACGTATGGACACCAATGAGGGAAAGTGATGGGGGGTGGGGTGGGGGTGAGGATGTGATGAATTGGGTGATTGGGATTGACATGTATACACTGATGTGTATAAAATTGATGACTAACAAGAACCTGCTGTATAAAAAAATAAAAATTCAAAGAATGTATAAATATGTATAACTGAATCACTTTGCTGTACAGCAGAAATTAATACAACATTGTAAATCAACTATACGTCAATAAAAAAATATTGAAGAAAAAATATCATGGAACTCTTAGAAATTTACAATAGTTGAGACATTAACTCAAGTAGCTCTGACCCAGGTGGACACACTGCTGCACATGTGTGTTATGTATACACATATGTACACATGCATGGTGCCTGTGGGAGGAAGCGGAAGAATGCAAAGTAGATAGCCACTTCACGTTGGACGACTGCCTGAAAGGTGCGGTGAAGGTCCACACCACCTCCACTCAAAGACAAGGGGCTGTACTTCGGTGAATGAGGATAGAAACACTGCTTCAAATCTCATTACACCGTTTGAATTTGTGGCAGAAAAAAATATCTTTTACCATAAATATCAGTTGTTGTAGAACATCAGAGATTTGGGGGAGAGAAAAAAATCTCACAGCTTATCAATCCCAGTCGAATATACTTTGATCAGCCTTTCTCAAACTAGGGCTCTGGGAGAGAATTAAGCCTAATGCTCCAAGGCATGTACACCACAAGTTATTAATTAATTTCTTTCCTATGTATCTAGAATTACACTGGTTATGTAAAAACCTTCGAAAAATAAAATCATTTCCTGTGTTCTGTTGATCAAAACAGGAATCCTGATTGAACTCATTATTTTGCCAGCATTTAACAGCTGCTTACCACTGCAAACAGAAGAGGTGATGTTGTACAGAAAAGGATAAAACTGCATACAGCGAATCAACTTCAGGCTGTTTTCACACTCTGGGCATTTGGTAGTTAATTTCAAAGCCTGTCTAAAGGCCTCAAGTGCCCCACTGATATTCTTCAGAGCAAGGTAAGCATTTCCCAGGCTCAAAAAGGTCAGGGGCTGAAAAGAAAGAAAAAAAAAATCAGAAAATGTTAATGAATTAATATTTTCTGAGAGTTACAAAACCTTTACAGTATATGTCTTTTGGCTTTTTTTAGGTTACCTCATAAAAGTTACCCCAACTGTCCATTTTATTTACATCAGCTAAACTGTTTAATATAAATTTATTTTTTACCTTTTTACTAAGATAAAAAATACATAAAGTATGTAACATGCACTAGTCTTAAGCGTACAGCTCAATGAGTTTTTATGTATGTATATACCCCTGTAACCACCACTCATCTAAAGATACAAAACATTTGGAACATTTCTGGTGCCCCAAGAGGTTCCCCTGGGCAACCCAACCCCAACCCCAGAGGTAACCACTTGATGTGATGTTGTGACTATCACCATAGATCAGCTCTGCCTTGCCTGTTCTTGAACTCCATATAAATGGAATCAAACAGCATGTTCTCTTACGTGTATAATATGTACCCTTTTGTACCTGCTTTCACTCAACACAACATCTAATATTCAAGAAACCAGATGTTTTTTGTGTACTATTTGTTCATTCTTCTTAAAAAAAATTGATGTGTAATGTTTCATCATGTGAATACACCACAATTTATTCATCCATTCTCCTACTGATAGGGAGTTTTTGGATTGTTTGCAGTTTTGGGTTACTATAAATAAAGCTACTATGAACAGTCATGTAAATGTCTTTTGATAGACATATGCACTCATTTTCCTTGGGTATACACTTAGTAGTGGTTCTTAAGGTAGGCATACATTTAGTTTTATGAGATACAACGAAACCATTTTCCATTGGACATACAGACTTGCACTCCTACCAACAACTGTGAGAATTCACTGACTTGTTATTGTCAGTTTTTTAAATTTAGCTGTTTTAGTGAGATGCTTAAGTGGCACCTCACTGTGATTTTAATGTGCATTTCCTTGATTAGTAATAATGTTGAATATTTTTTCATGTGCTTACTGGCCCTTTGGGTACCCTTATTGCTGAAGTGCTGTTGTTTTCCCCATTAAAAAAAAAATTGGGTTGCCTTTTTCTTATTGATTTGAAGGAGTTCTTTATATATACACTAGACATGAGACCTTTGCTGGAAATATTTATTGCAAATATCTTCTCCAAGGCTGTTGTCTGCCTTTTTATTCTCTTAATGGTATCTTCTTATAAACAGAAATTCTTAATTTTAATGAAGTTCAGTTATATATTTTTTTCTTTTATAGTTAGTGCTTTTTGAAATCTTTGCCAGCTATAAGGTAACAAAGACTTCCTCCTATGTTTTCATCAAGAAGCTTTATTGTTTTATCTTTCACATTTTGGTACATGATCCACCTCAAATTAATCTTGTGTATGATATGGAGTAGGAGTCAGGGTTCATTTCTTTTTCCATAGGGGATATCCAAGTACTCCATTACTACCTACTGAAAAACCAAAAGCTCCCACACACACTGAACTAGTGTGCCTTTGTCATAAATCAGGTGACCATATATGCAGGGGCCTATTTTTAATTTCTCTATTGTGTTCCATTGATATATTTAAGTATCTTTGTGCCAGTACCATACTGATTTAATTACAGTTAAATCTTGAAATCTGGTAATATAAACCTTCCAACTCTGTTTTTTTCTTCCCCTCACACCCCAATTTTTGAGCTATTCTAGATCCATTTTTATGTAGATTTTTGACTCTCCTTATCAATTTACACACACATATACATGCAATTGCTGGGAGTTTGGGATCGAATTGAATCTATAAATCAATCTGAAGAGAACTTACATCTTAACAATATTGAATCTTTCAATCCATGGACATGATGTATATCACCATTTATTTAGGTTTTCTTTCTCTTAGCAATGTTTTGTAATCACGATAGAAATCTTGTGCATCTTCCTTTAGATTTACTTCTAGATATCTGATTTTTTGTATGCTATTGTAAATAATCTTAAAATTCTATTTTCCAATTGTTTGTTGAAACTTTGTTTTTATACGCAGCCCAAAGTATTCAGTTTAGGTCATTTTAGCAGAAATATACCTATGCTTAGTATTTGCTGCATACAAACCATTTATTCTACAAACCATCTATTTACTTTATCATTAAAAATATTTTTAAAGATCTAAGAATGTTTTATTCTCAAATTGCACAGTATATCCCCGTGAAAAGCAATTATCCCCTATAATTTATCAGCTACTTGCTTTTGATTCAGGCTGTTAGGTCATCAGAAATATCTCACTATAACCAAACCAAGGTGTACAAAATATTCCAGATTAAAGAGGCCTAACCTAGGTAGTGCTCAGGTTACATTTAAAGCATTACTTAGTGGTTCACACTAAGATATACAATTAAATTCCATACATAGATTTCAAAAATGTCTTTATATTTTCCATAAGGAAACGAAGTATCATAATTATCCCTATGACTAGAATGATAGTTGTGCAAATATCTTGTATTGAGACGAACTGGTTAGCATTTTGGAAAAAAAGAATAATTTTCGTGAATTCATTCTGAAAATAATTACTGAGTGTTTACCATGTTTCAAATACTGGTTTTGACACTGGGGATAGAGCAGAAAATAAGAAAGATAAATCCTTGCCTTAGTGGATCTTATAGTCTCGTGTCACACAATTGTGAGTAAAATGTGATGGAGGACAGCAGGGAAGAGACATAAATAGTACTAAGCATAGGGAAGAGAGTGCCATTACAAACAGAGTAGTAAGGGAAAGACTCCCTGAGAAGTTAGTATTTGTAAAAGATTTTAAGGAGATGAGGAGCAAGCTATGAAGAATCTTAGTGGGATGAAGCATTCCAAGCAGAGAGAATAGAAAATGCAAAGGTCCTGAGGAGGGAGCACAGCTAGCATGTTCAAGGAACTGCAAGGCAGCAAGTGAGGCTAGAATAGAATGACCAAAGGAACGATCTCATGGAGATAAGGTCAGAAAAGTAACAAGGTCATGTAGGACCTTCTACATCATTATAAATTCTTGTTTCTTACTGTGAGTTACATGGAGAGTCACCGCAGAGATTTGAACAAATAACAACATCTGACATTAAAAAAAAAATTACTAACTTTGTTTCTTGTATTTTTTCAATGTAGAAGATAATTTTTCAACTCTGGCTATGGGATGGAGAGAATTGAGGTGAAAGGAGAGGGGAAGCGGCTCCCTTTAAGCAATACTCTACAGCTTCCTAAAGCTAAGGAACAGCATATAAGTTTAGCATATGTTGAGCACTACTGAGATTCTATTTATTCATAATGCAATTTCTTTCTTTTTTTTTTTGGCTGCACTGCGCGGCACGTGGGATCTTAGTTCCCTAACCAGGGATTGAACCCGTGCCCCTGCAATGGAAGTGTGGAGTCTTAACCACTGGACCAACAGGGAAGTCCCTGACAACATCTGACTTTTAATAAGAATTTCATTGACTGCTGTACTGTGAATAGAGTGTAGGGTGACAAAGGCAAAAGCCAAGAAGCTAGTTAGGAGGCTATTGAAATAATCTAGATAAAAGACAATGATGGTGCGGATAAGATAGCAGTGGAGATGATGGTAAATAGTGAAATGCTGGGTATATTTTAAAAACAGAATCAGCAAGATTACTTAATAGATTGAATCTGCCCTGAGAGAAGGAGACAGGTACGAAGGATGGCTCTAAGTTTTTGTCCTGAGATACTGGCTTTACTGTTTCCTGAAATGGGAAAGACTGAGAACAAATTAGAACAATGTTAAGGAGCTTAGTTTTGGCCTGCAGTTTTAGACCGTGTTTTAGACATTCAAGTGGAGGTGTCATGTTAGCTACTGGATAAAGGAGTCTGGAGTTCAGAGCAAAGGTGATAAGTGACTCAATAAGGAAAGTGTAGTGTTCTTGAGATATGGTCCTGGAACAATCAGATATCCGTTTGGATATGAACTTTGATGAATGAACTTTGATCCCTACCTCACATTGCAAAGAAAATTTAACTTGAAACGGATCATAGGCCTAAATGTGAAACCTGAAACTGTAAAACATCTAGAAGACAACATAGGAAAAGACCTTTGTATATCTGAGAGTCAACTATTTAAAGACAAACCAGAGAAAACAAAATAGAACTATTTTTTTTCAGACTTCTTATGAGGACACCTTAAATCTAACAATAGAAATCAAAAGGGAAAAGATGGAAAATTAAGGTAAGTTTTAAAAGCTAAGATAAAAAGGCAAAGAGAGAAAATATTTTTAACGTATGATAGATGGAGTTAAAGACTTTATTGTATAAAGAGTTCATGTAAAATTAAAAAAAAAACAAATTCTAACAAAATGAGCAAAATGCCTACATAAACTTTTACTTTAAAAATACAATAAAATAGGGGACTTTCCTGGTGGCACAGTGGTTAAGAATCCACCTGCCAATGCAGGGGACATGGGTTTGAGCCCTGGACTGGGAAGATCCCACATGCCATGGAGCAACCAAGCCCGTGCGCCACAACTACTGAGCCTGCGCTCCAGAGCCTGCGAGCCAAAACTACTGAGCCCACATGCTGCAACTACTGAAGCCCATGTGCCTAGAGCCTGTGCTCCGCAACAAGAGAAGCCACTGCAGTGAGAAGCCCGCGCACAGCAACGAAGACCCAACGCAGCCAGAAACACAAACAAACAAACAATAAACAATAAAACAGGGACTTCCCTGGTGGTCCAGTGGTTAAGGCTTTGAGCTCCCAATGCAGAAAGCCCGGGTTCAATCCCTGGTCAGGGAACTAGATCCCACATGCCGCAACTAAGAGCCTGCATGCTGCAACTAAAGATCTCACATGCCCCACCTAAAAAGTAAAAAATAAAAAGATCCCGCATGCTGCAACTAAAAAAAAAATCCCACATGCTGCGAAGATCCTGTGTGCCGCAACTAAGACCTGGCGTAGCCAAATAAATAAATAAACATTTTTGAAAAATACAATATCCTTAAAATAAGATAAAGAAATTTATGTTACAACAGAGAAATGAAATTTTTTAAAGTAAACCTATTTTACAAATGTTAATACAGAAGCAGTGTGACTTGACTATAAAGGTGTGAACTCTAATGGTCACTCTCCCTGAGTTCAAATCCAAGCTCTATGACTTTCTGTAAATCCCTTTGGCATTCTTTTTCTATCAAATGGGTAAATCTTATCTCAGAGGGTTGTTTTAAGGATTAAATGAGTTATTACATGTAAAGTGCTTGGTATGATGCCTGGCTCTAGTAAACAATCAATAAAAGTTAGCAGATACTTCAACTGATTCTGGTGATAATACAAGCAAAATGAATATTTATAGATCTTGATTATGGCAATATATATTGGCCCAAATCTTTTTGTGGATTGTTTGGTATTTTGTATCAAAGCCATCAAAATATTCATTCTCTTACTGACTTAGTAATTTCACTGCTACTAGCAGTCTTTCCTAAGAAAATTATCTGGAAAACAGAAAAGGTCGCATCCAGAAAATCATTACTGATATTAGCAACCTAAACATCCAGCAACAGAGGAGTAAGTTCTAACAGATCAATTCATCAAACCTTTATACAACCATTTAAATTGATGGCTATAAAAACTAGGTAGTAAAAATTTTTTTTAATGTAAGTTTTAAAGATCACCAGTACAGTAAAGTTGCAACACTATGAAATATTTACATAGAAGGAAAGCTTATAAGGAAATATTTCCAAATGTTGACAGCTGGGGGTAGGGTCTGATTAAGGTGTATTTTGGGGTATCTACCCTGATTCACTGATTTGTATTTTTATTCTTGTTGCAGTACTACAGTATTTAGCTAAAATTTTAGTATAATTTTCAAATATGAAAAGGCAGGGCTTCCCCGGTGGCGCAGTGGTTGAGAGTCCGCCTGCCGATGCAGGGGACCTGGGTTCGTGCCCCGGTCCGGGAAGATCCCACATGCCACGGAGCAGCTAGGCCCGTGAGCCATGGCCATTGAGCCTGCGCATCTGGAGAGGCCACAACAGTGAGAGGCCCGTGTACCGCAAAAAAAAAAAAAAGAAAAGGCAGCTAATCTCTAAAGGAGCTTTTTTTTTTTTTTTTCCAGAAGAAAACTGCCTAATTGCCTTGGCTGGTGGCAGAAAAAACTGAACCATGAGAAGTATCAAGGGAATACAGCTGTGCTGAACCTTCCATTTGGGTGTTCATTTTATCACATCTCATATAGACCATCTGTTCTACTATAGCCACACCTGGCACACAGTAAACATTTAATTAATATTTGATGTACTTCTCTGGCAACTTGGCCTGTTGTATAACAGTGATTATAAAGTTTTACTTAAAATCTAGTTGTGAATTGGTGTATTTCAAAGGAAACTCTTAACAGGCAACATTCTCTTCTAGTACTGAAAAAATCAGTTTTGGGACACCTCGAATAAACCTAGGCCATTCATGCACACTTCTAAAAGTTTCTTTGCATATAAAACTCAGAAACATTTAGATGCTAAGTATAAAAGCAATTTAACTGTACATTTATTATAACTGCATTCATCAAACCTAAGATGTCATCAATTATAACATGCATCCTTATTTCAGAGATGTTAAAATATGAAAAAAAAAAGTAAGTGGTACTTTAGAAACAATGAAATAAAGTATTTAACTACAAAGCAGTGACACAACTCCATGGATTGCATGTGGGAGGTTCAGGGCATGAATATCAACCTACTTATCTATCCTTATCAAAACAACCTTTAAACTGTGCTCTGGCTTGGTTGGTATAAAGGTATCTATAAATTAAAGCTATAAAACAGTATAACATTATGCAATGTGCATGCTGTAATGAGCAGGATAAAGTGAGAAGCAGATGTTTCAGACATAAAGATGTGGCAGTATATTTTTAGCAGCTATGTCATTCTTATGTAAATGTAAGTTTCTAAAAAAATAACTGTATAATTTATAAACTTCATTCATTTAAAATAGATGAACACATCAAAAATAAAACAAAGCCCTCTTACAATATGCAAATTCTACTAAAAAATAAAACGAGTTTTTTTATGCCCTCTCTATAAAAACACATATTATACTCTGAATTTGAGTTATCACTACTTAGTATATATTGCTACAAAGAAACATAAAACCTCACCTCAGAGCTATTGATGGCCAAAGCTTGAAGCAGCAGTTTAGTGGCATCAAGATGAAGGCCATAGTGAATCAAAAGGTTGGCCAAGTTCACAAGAGGAACATCCTGGTATTGAAGCGGAGCCAAATTCAAAGCCCTCTGAAGACAAGCAATAGCAAAGGTGCTATTTCCTACTGCTCTCCAGTAGAGTCCAGCTTCATTGAGTATCAGCCAGACAGGAGCATTTGGCTGAAAAACCCCAAATACTTCAGTTAATACAAGAATACAGCACTCATTCTAAAAAGGATTTTTTAATACATGCATTTTAACTTTTAATTACAATTACTAAGCATTTAAATTTCAGATATCTGAAGTAGGCAACTCACCTTGTTAATAGCATGAAATAAGAAAGACCCAATTTCTTCTTCTGGGATAGTATAGTTATTAATACGGGAAAGCAAAATCTGAAAACATCAAAAGGAAGATTGAATCAATTGAAAATAACAGGGAAGACATTTGAAAAGAATTTCTATAGACAACAGTCTTGAGCTCCTCAGGAACAGCTAACTTGAAGAGATATTTATAATTATATACATAACGTGCAGTCATTGACATTACAACAGGTGTGTTACCCTGCTCATGTATGCCTTAGTTTCCTTTAATTAAAAAAAGTTAAAAGACACATACACCACATACATATTAAGGTGATCTATCATTCCCCCATTCAAGTCAACCTAAGTGTCCAGAACCAAATGAGAAATTATTCAGAGAGCAAAGCATGCAACACCTGATGCAATGAAAATCTGCTACCATTCCTAACTGGAAAAGCACCAGATCCTCAATTAATCTACTTTATATTCTTGCAGCATTTATATAACTGTGAGCAACTCTAAGTTAGGGATCATGGTCTATTTTTCTTTGCATTCCTAGCACTCCAAACTGTGCCTGGAACATAATGTTTTTTGCCTCAATAAATGCTGAATGTAAGTAGTAACTGCTCATAGTTTTAAAATTAAGTTAAAAAAAGGTCATGGTTTCAGACTATATTACAAAGCAACAGTAATCAAGACAGTATGGTACTGGCACAAAAACAGAAAGACAGATCAGTGGAACAGGATAGAAAGCCCAGAGATAAACCCACGCACATATGGACACCTTATCTTTGATAAAGGAGGCAGGAATGTACAGTGGAGAAAGGACAGCCTCTTCAATAAATGGTGCTGGGAAAACTGGACAGGTACATGTAAAAGTATGAGATTAGATCACTCCCTAACACCATACACAAAAATAAGCTCAAAATGGATTAAAGACCTAAATGTAAGGCCAGAAACTATCAAACTCTTAGAAGAAAACATAGGAAGAACACTCTATGACATAAATCACAGCAAGATCCTTTCTGACCCACCTCCTAGAGTAATGGAAATAAAAACAAAAATAAACAAATGGGACCTAATGAAACTTCAAAGCTTTTGCACAGCAAAGGAAACCATAACCAAGACCAAAAGACAACCCTCAGAATGGGAGAAAACATTTGCAAATGAAGCAACTGACAAAGGATTAATCTCCAAAATTTACAAGCAGCTCATGCAGCTCAATAACAAAAAAACAAACAACCCCATCCAAAAATGGGCAGAAGACCTAAATAGACATTTCTCCAAAGAAGATATACAGAATGCCAACAAACACATGAAAGAATGCTCAACATCATTAATCATTAGAGAAATGCAAATCAAAACTACAATGAGATATCATCTCACACCAGTCAGAATGGCCATCATCAAAAAATCAAGAAACAATAAATGCTGGAGAGGGTGTGGAGAAAAGGGGACACTCTTGCACTGCTGGTGGGAATGTGAATTGGTTCAGCCACTGTGGAGAACAGTATGGAGGTTCCTTAAAAAACTACAAATAGAATTACCATATGACCCAGCAATCCCACTACTTGGCATATACCCTGAGAAAACCAAAATTCAAAGAGAGTCATGTACCAAAATGTTCATTGCAGCTCTATTTACAATAGCCAGGACATGGAAACAACCTAAGCGCCCATCATCGGATGAATGGATAAAGAAGATGTGGCACATATACACAATGGAATATTACTCAGCCTTAAAAAGAAATGAAATTGAGCTATTTGTAATGAGATGGATAGACCTAGAATCTGTCATACAGAGTGAAGTAAGTCAGAAAGAAAAAGACAAATACCGTATGCTAACACATATATATGGAATTTAAGGGAAAAAAATGTCATGAAGAACCTAGGGGTAAGATAGGAATAAAGACGCAGACCTACTGGAGAACGGACTTAAGGATATGGGGAGGGGGAAGGGTGAGTTTTGACAGGGCGAGAGAGAGTCATGGACATATACACACTAACAAACGTAGTAAGGTAGATAGCTGGGGGGAAGCAGCCGCAAGGCACAGGGATATTAGCTCGGTGCTTTGTGACAGCCTGGAAGGGTGGGATGGGGAGAGTGGGAGGGAGGGAGACGCAAGAGGGAAGACATATGGGAACATATGTATATGTATAGCTGATTCACTTTGTTGTAAAGCAGAAACTAACACACCATTGTAAAGCAATTATACCCCAATAAAGATGTTTAAAAAAAAAAAAAAAAAAAAAAAAAGGTCATGGTGATGGTCTGTTTTCTCTGTAAAAAGTAAATTTTTTCATTTGTACCTATGGAATGGTAACTAATATAGGATTTATATTCAGTAATAAAACATTCCTAGTTATACATAGCTAATAGGAACTAAAGAAAACAGCGTAACAAAACATATTTATAATGTTTGCAAAGTAGTTATCAAATTCATACAAATTCCTAAGGACCTCATATGAGCACAAAGCAGGGTTGATAAGGCCAAGGAAAGAGAATCTTCAAGCTTTCAATTTATACAAATTTCTGGAAGCTTGGAGAATGTAAAGCTAAACTGCAGTGGTCAGAATGGCCTCCCCTAGGTAAACAGAGTTCTGTGTTACTCATCTTTGCAGCCCTCTTAGAGGAACACTGCTTGGGTGGTCTATGTATACAGCAACCCAGGGGAACACTTTACTGGCATTCCTTCAATAGCATGACTGACTTCTTAATTATTTCACCAAATCTTTAACTCCATCTTTCAGTTTTATAAACTTAAAGCTCAACAACTGCCTTCTATCAAATTTTTGCTCCACCTATGAGGCTTGTGAAGTCAACCAGAATGGACGGCAATAAACACCAGCCTAAGTGAGCCTTACTTTTCGTGCATGGTCATCTGGCATTTTGGCTTTCAGATCCATGCGGACCTCTAATTCTTTGACTAAGTAGGACAGAGTCTGGCTTTTTCTGATGTCAGTTATGGAACAGTCAGGGGTTTGGGCCTCTTCTTCTGAAGCATAATCATCACTGTTGAGTTCGTGGATCCTGGCACAAGAAAAAGGAACAAAATTCATATTTTCAAAGTTTGGGTGACTTCAAAATAAAGACTTAACCTTTCAAGTCCAAGGCTGGTGCTCTCAAAGAACCGCCAGATGATAATCATGCAGAATCAAGCGCTTTGCCAAATCCATCAGCACTTGCCTGAGTCCTTTGTTTTCCGGAGGCAGAAAATACGTTGGCAATTCCCCGCCAACAGGGACTCTAGGATAGCTTTCTGCACAATCTGCTCTTTTAGGCCACAGAATATGCTGTTTGTCCTAATAAAAAAGAAAGTTTCTCATAAATTTCTTCAGATTCAATGCTTCAATATGCTAAATGAACTTTTAAAAGAACATAAATATACTAGGATAACCGAAAAACAGTTTAGTATTATAAGATATAGATCTTGTGATAGACTCTATAATGTTCCTTCTACTGCAGATTATTAGTCTAAGTCAGTATTTCTACCTGCTTTACCACAGGCTCATTCAGGGTTGGGCCGGCCTAACTCAGCCGAGCCACTAAGACACAAGGAGAGGTCTGCCTGGGGCTTCCAAGAAAGAAAAGCCAGTCTTAGTCTCTTATGCCCCATAGGAGCAAAAACCATGTTGCTCCAGCTACTGCTGGCTGTCGTCTCAGTACCACGAGGAAGACAGGCTTTAGGATGGAACCAATACAGTGGATGGCAAATTAAAGAAAAGGAAAGAAATGGGTCACTGGGCCACTGAATCAACCAAAGCCAAAGTTTGCTCTATCTTTGGATTTCCCATAATATGAGGTGAATTTTCTTTCGTTTAAGTCAATTTGAGGTGGAGTTTGTGACTTTTACCTGGAAGCATACATGCACTTAAAAAACTGGCACAGAAAACTATTTTTCCCTTAACTAAGACTTTTCTTTGCCAATGCTGAAGTTTAACAATTATTATTTTATTTGTAAAATTTCATCTTTCTAAATATAAATAACACGTACCAGAGGTTTACTAAACTTATAGCCTGAAGCTTTCAAACTTGGGAATTTATATTAGACATAATTAAATAATAAGTCGCCGTATTAATTTTGTTAGAATAAAAACACAATTAAATTCTGAAAATTTAATGTTGAATAAAAAATACATGGTTTCTGTCTTCATATGTTGGTATCCCCATTGGCTAACACACAATTATTTCTTAGGTAGGTTAGAAATACATATTTATTTACTTGTTTATTATCTGTATCTTCTGCTAGAATGTGAGCTCCAGCAGAGCAAGGAACTTGTGTACTATATTCATAGTATCAGCCTGGTATACAGTTGGAAGCTCAATAAAAGAATGCTGATTAAATAAGTGAAGTACATACAAGCACACACTTAGGTCAAGTTTAGAAACTTGTGAGGGTTAGTGATTATACTCAGAGCTTTGAACGGAAATCAGGGTGTCCATCTGCCCCACCTGACTGCCAAGAACTCAAGACAGACCCTGTCTTACCACCTAACAGAATGCCTTCCATTTAATATAAGCTTAACAAATGCTTGCTGAACTAAGCTGAACAGTGACTGGGGCCATATTAATCAGTGGGGTTGAGGGCCACTGCTTTAAGAAATCTTGTCTGTTAGAGAAAACTCCTTAATCATCCTCTACTAACTTACCCTATATGCATCAGAGTCCCTGCCCCAGATCCAGAGAACAGAATGGGCTATGGGAGAAGACTTGACCAAATCACTGATATCACTCTGATTTGCTTGAACATCGAAGTTCACAGACATCATACTGGAGGTTGATGAATCCTCACCAAACTAGAAAATGAAAAGAAAAGTTCAATCAAATTGAAAGCAGAAAAGGAGTTGTAAATAAGATTTAACTCAACCCAAAAATGTTAATGAATACTCAAAATTAGAAGAAAATCACAAAGTAGGTCAGTTAAAAGGCAATCAGATCTTTAATTTTCAGAACTATGCCCCAACAGTATTCTCTCACAGATAATGCATAGCTAGCAACTTTCAATCAACTATGCCATTGATGTGTGAGAAAACCAGTGTGGGTTGTTTTCCTGTCCCACTACTTCCTTTCTATGATTTAGTCTCTTATAGGTTTAGTGATTAGCTGATTTAGATGTTTGATTCATTATTCCTCTCCCTTACCTAGACTAAAATGATCACTATTCTATAAAATTAGTGTGCTTAAGGGTTCTTAAGAGTTTAATATAGCTATCATTTAGGCATTAAAAACCACTGGACAGTCAATTTCAAATATGTATAGCCTTCAATGGTGAAAAATTAAAACAATTTCCTCTAAGATCAGGAACAAGACAAGGTTGCCCACTCTCACCACTCTTATTCAACATAGTTTTGGAAGTTTTAGCCACAGCAATCAGAGGAGAAAAAGAAATAAAAGGAATACAAATTGGAAAAGAAGTAAAACTGTCACTGTTTGCAGATGACATGATACTATACATACAGAATCCTAAAGATGCTACCAGAAAACTACTAGAGCTAATCAATGAATTTGGTAAAGTAGCAGAATACAAAATTAATTCACAGAAATCTTTCTCTGAAAGAGAAATTAAGGAGACACTCTCATTTACCATTACAACAAAAAAGAATAAAATACCTAGGAAAAAATCTACCTAAGGAGACAAAAGACCTGTATGCAGAAAACTATAAGACACTGATGAAAGAAATTAAAGACAATACAAACAGATGAAGAGGTATACCATGTTCTTGGATTGGAAGAATCAACACTGTGAAAATGACTATACTACCCAAAGCAATCTACAGATTCAATGCAATACCTACCCAACTACCAATGGCACTTTTCACAGAATTAGAACAGAAAATTTTACAATTTGTATGGAAACACAAAAGACCCAGAATAGCCAAAGAAATCTTAAGAAAGAAAAACAGAGCTGGAGGAATCAGGCTCCCTGACTAGACTATAATACAAAGCTACAGTAATCAAGATAGTATGGTACTGGCCCCAAAACAGAACTATAGGTCATGGAACAGGATAGAAAGCCCAGAGATAAACCACACACATATCGTCACCTTATCTTTGATAAAGGAGGCAAGAATATACGATGGAGAAAAGACAGCCTCTTCAGTAAATGGTGCTGGAAAAACTGGACAGCTACATGTAAAAGAATGAAATTAGAACACTTCCTAACACATACACAAAAATAAACTCAATATGGATTAAAGACCTAAATGTAAGGCCAGACACTATAAAACTCTTAGAGGAAAACATAGGCGGAACACTCTGTGACATAAATCCCAGCAAGATCCTTTTTGACCCACCTCCTAGAGAAACGGAAATAAAAATGAAAATAAACAAATGGGACCTAATGGAACTTAAAAAGTTTTTGCACAGCAAAGGAAACCATAAACAAAATGAAAAGGCAACCCTCAGAATGGGAGAAAATATTTGCAAATGACAAAGGATTAATCTCCGAAATATATAAGCAGCACATGCAGCTCAATATCAAAAAAACAAACAGCCCAATCCAAAAATGGGTGGAAGACCTAAATAGACATTTCTCCAAAGAAGACATACAGATTGCCAACAAACACGTGAAAGGATGCTCCACATCACTAATCATTACAGCAATGCAAATCAAAACCACAATGAGGTATCACTTCACACTAGTCAGAATGGCCATCATCAAAAATCTACAAACAATAAATGCTGGTCGCAAGAGGGAAAACATATGGGAACATATGTATATGTATAGCTGATTCACTTTGTTATAAAGCAGAAACTAACACACCATTGTAAAGCAATTATACCCCAATAAAGATGTTTTAAAAAAATAAAAAAGAATAATAAAAAAAAAGAATAAAAACAGAATAAAAAAGAGCAAAGAAAAAAAAAAATGCTGGAGAGGGTATGGAGAAAAGGGAACCCTCTTGCACTGTTGGTGGGAATGTAAATTGGTACAGCCACTATGGAGAACAGTATGGAGGTTCCTTAGAAAACTACAAATAGAACTACCATATGACCCAGCAATCCCACTACTGGGCATATACCCTGAGAAATCCATAATTCAAAAAGGGTCATGTACCACAATGTTCACTGCAGCACTATCTATAATAGCCAGGACATGGAAGCAACCTAAGTGTCCATCAACAGATGAATGGATAAAGAAGATGTGGCTCATATATTCAATGGAATATTACTCAGTCATAAAAAGAAATGAAATTGATTTATTTGTAGTGAGGTAAATGGATTTAGAGTCTGTCATACAGAGTGAAGTAAGTCAGAAAGATAAAAACAAATACTGTATGCTAACACATATATATGGAATCAAAAAAAAAAAGGTTCTCATGAACCTAGGGGCAGGACAGGAATAAAGACGTAAACAAAGAGAATGGACTTGAGGACACAGGGTGGGGGGAAGGGTAAGCTGGAACAAAGTGAGAGAGTGGCACGGACATATATACACTACCAAATGTAAAATAGATAGCTAGTGGGAAGCAGCTGCATTGCACAGGAAGATCAGCTCAGTGCTTTGTGACCACCTGCGGGGGGGATAGGCAGGGTGGGAGGGAGATGTAAGAGGGAGGGGATATGGGGACATACGTATACATATAGCTGATTCACTTTGTTATACAGCAGAAACACAACATTGTAAAGCAATTATACTCCAATAAAGATGTTAAAAAAAATATATGTATAGCCTACCTCCAAACCAAGGTACAACAATATTTGATATTCTCACAAGATACCATATAGTTCCTGTGTATTTCTGAAACCTTGTTAGATAAGAGAATGGGACTAGGATGGGATGGAGTAGGAAAGAGATGAGAAAAAGCAATGAATATGATGAATTTGTAGCTCTATGCCTTTAATAACAGGAACAGATTCTTTCACTATATAGCGGTAATGAAATTTATGGATATATAATGTTGGAAGCTACACTCGCACATGGCAGTCTTCCAAATGGTCTGTCTTGAGACCATTATGATATCTAAAATTTACACTGGGTTTCGGTATATTTCATTTCTAAATATTCCCTTTTTCCCCTTAAAATGCTTGGATTTAAGACAGGGATCTAGAGTCCCAGAGAGTGTAAGTCTGTTCTTCCTTTACTACTCTTGAAAACCAAACATGGGATATTGCTAGGAGCTGGCTCACAAAAATCATAGGAAGCTTTTGGTCTCTAGTATTACTCCTCCTCCTAAATGGCCTCTTAATTTTTATTTCTTACTCTTTCCCAATGTAGTCTGGGTTTTTCTAAATTAAACAGTTCTAATTTTCCATGGTTTGTCTTCCTACAGAAGTTTTCCTGATCTCTTATTTTAACTGCTTATTGCTAGAAATTTCTGTATCTATGATTAAGGAACATGATGGGTTTTCTATGGGACAGGATAAATGTTATTTTATTTCCAGTATCCTTTTGGATGAAAATTGGACTCTGATTGTGTTTACTGTCTGTATCAGCATCAGTTACATGCTATCTGGTATCATTATATTTATGTATTATTTCTTCCCAACTAGATAGGCTAGGATTTTATGTATGTGTATGACTGTGTGTATATGTGTATGTACCTGTGTGGACATATACAGAGACAGAAAGAAAGAAAAAACATGCACACAGCAATGTGGTTAATAAACGTTTTTTTGTAGATGATCATTTTGATGACGTTTTTGGTTGAAGCAACATAACTGGACTGATGACTTCAGGAAAGAGCATGGCTACTCTTTCCCAAATTTTAAATTATAGGTCTTACTAAAGTAAGTTAAAAGGGGAGGTAAAGGCTTTAATTCTAGCTCTCTTGGTAAAGAAGAAAAGAATTAAACACATATGAAAAGAAAATACAGCCAGTACTTTGGGAAACAAAAATGTCATTCATGGAGTAACTGAGTACTCTCTATAAAATCTGACTTCATAAACATAACAGATACTCAACACCTTAAATGATGGTCACACATTTTAGAGATCAATTATATAAGGAATTAAGGGGGGGGAAGTGATATTACTCTTAGATATGTGCAAGTTTATAAGAACTAGAAGAGACTAAGAAAAAGACCTGAACATAGTCCACATTTTCAAAGATATCACCACGATGGTAGCGCACAGGTTGGTCCCACTGGCAATGTAAACTATGTTGCTGGTTGACCAGACGGCATATCTGATGATTTCCTGGAGTAAGAAAGGAAATTTAAATTGATGAAAAAGATCAGCAATGCCAACATGATTTTCTTAGTGTAAGTCATGTACTATCAACCCTGTACTCTTCAGAGCCTGGCAGACTACTTACAGAGGGGATACTTATCCAGGGGAAATCTCATTAACGGCTAATTAAATTAAATCATTCTAAAGAAGCCTGTTTCTCCACCTATAAAACAAATGGGCTCCATTAAATAATCACTGAGGTTCCTGCTGGCAATTGCATTCTATGATTGTAAAATCTATTGATTAAATTGTTTTAAGACTTTGCCCATCTCTCTGGAGAGAATTTGCTTTATATACTTCATGACTCTTTTTCAAATATATAAATATATATATATAAGCGCTCTGGTTGCACTTCAGTACAGATTGAGCAACAAATAATCCCAAGGACTGAACATACTCTTTACACTCAAAATAGCAAAGAAGGGCTTCCCTGGTGGCGCAGTGGTTGAGAGTCCACCTGCCGATGCAAGGGATATGGGTTCGTGCCCCAGTCCGGGAAGATCCCACATGCCGCGGAGCGGCTAGGCCCGTGACCCATGGCCACTGAGCCTGCGCGTCTGGAGCCTGTGCTCCGCAACGGGAGAGGCCACAAGAGTGAGAGGTCCGCGTACCGCAAAAAAAAAAAAAAAGAAAAAAAAGCAAAGAAAACTTGTCAGGTGGATTGTAAAATGGACTGTAAACGTTCACAGCTAAGGGTCAAAGATCAAGAGGCTGTACAGACCAATATATTTACCAAGGGAGAAGGATGTAATATAAGGGATTCTATTCATTTATCCTTTGGTGTCAAGTTGTCATATCTGCTCCCACAGGGTTTAATCAGAAATGAAACATTCTGGATACAATCAAATCACTGATATCCTGTCAACCCAAGTTCCTTTAGACCAGTGGTTCTACTTTGGGGTCACAGACTGTAAAAGATTTAATAAGAGCTACATACCATTTTACCAGGGGAAAAAAATGTGCATATACACAATACTGTGTATAATTTTGGGGAGGATTTCAGAACCCCCGAAAGTATTCCATTGATTACTTTCCTATCTGAGACAAAGTCTAGTCTAAAATCTTACTTCTAAAATAAAACATTTGTTTTTAATGGGGCAAAAAAAAAGAGGAGAACATTTAGCCTTATTGCCACCGTTGGCTGAAAAGTGTGGATGTTTTGATTCTAGGGTGTGTCTAGCTTGCGTTAAATTGGTGTAGGGCCATGTTACAGTGTGTTTTCAGACTAGCAACAACAGGCATCAAATAGGAGCTTGTTAGAATAACAGAATCTCAGGCCCCAACCCATACCTACTGAATCAGAATCTCCATTTTAACAAGAGATTGATATGCATACCAAAGTTAGAGAAGCATCAATGTAGGCCATAGAGGACAAACTGTTAAGACTCTTAGGATACAAAAGATTTGGTTTTTACTTTAAAATTTGGTTTTTAGTTTAAAATTTTGGGTTTTTTTTTTATTAAAAAAAAGTTAGAAGGATCAAACCAGCTCCTCAGGCCTGCTGGTATACCCGTAGTAATGATTTCATTTTAAGACTGAGAGAAGTCATAAGCACAATTTTATACTGCTTTATGGCTACATGGAAGTTATGAAAGTAAAGCACACTGGAAGTGAATTTCCTAACCTGTCTTCAATTACTTGGAATCAGTACTTACCTAATTGTGCCTCTTTTGCCATCTGTGTCTCATGGATGATATTTCTTAAGATTTGCTCTTCCTGAATCAGCTTATGTTTTTCTAGGATCTCCTGCTGTCTCAGGTAGTGGTCATGTTGCTTTTGATATTCTTTCAACTCATTCAGTGTTCGCTGGAGGGATCTTAACATTTTTTAATAACAGGAAAAGGTTACAGAGCTTTAAAATTATGGATTTTTAAACCCACTTAAATATATAGATTTTCTGGTTCTCAGCAAAAATTGCTAGATTTTGACTTTTAACATACAATCATTGTATCACAAGTTCAAGAACAATGGGGCTAAATAAATACTATTGTTTTATTAAAATTTGGGGGAAAAAAGATGGATGTGAAATTCTTCCCATAAACACAACAATTAATGACATTAAAAAGTGTATTAGACTCTTCAGGTGCCAGAAAAGATACATAGCAATAAATACTACTATAAAGCTTTATACATTTAACAAGTCTATTTCCCTCCACAAAGCTTGTCAGTTCCATGGACATTCAAAGCCTTTCTAGAATCTTCCTTTTCACCTTTTCCTTTGATTCTACCTAAAGACAAGGTTAAGAGAAGAGGCCACAATGCCTTGCTCTTGCACTGTAGTTTCTTGGTTTACAGATTTTGGGAAAAAAAACCACAGAAACTGCTTATAAAGGAATATTCCCTACCACCTGGTATCAATAAATCAGCTGCTTGATTATATTTAGTCACAAAAATCTTATTGCCTATTATACTGTTAACATATGGAGGTTTAATAGCTGCATAGATTGTATAAGAAGAGCATAATATTGGAAGAAACTCAGCCAGGGCAAGTTCTGATCAGGTATAACAAAGCCAGGCATAAACAAGCTGTCACTCTTTCCTTTTTACTACATTAGGCTTTTAAACAGATTGGAAAATAGGCAAAAGTTTAATGAAATCCAAATCCCCACTTAATTCTATAATAATCAAAGTACACTCAAAACATTAAGGCTAATTCTATAAGAGATGAACAATTCACTTCTGAGTTATGTCAAGTTCCTTTACTGGCCCTATTATTTACAGAATTAAATACAGGCTATTTTTTAAGTATACTACAAGGATCAAGTACAACAGAATTCCATTACTGTACAACTTACACAAATCTGATTAAAATGTGGGCCAAATAATCTCTCTCAACATCACTTAACCAACATAACAATAGCCCAACCTTAGAAGTCAAAGAAGAGAAAGCTCAAATGTAGCATGAGCAAGTGATTTTACTGACAGTGTATTCTATGGAAATAAAAATGTAATCAACAGAATTACTGAGCATCTGGCAGCACCCCCTCCTCCATCTGACTTCATACAAGTAACTGATTATCAATATTGTTAAGATTTAGATGACGGCATTTACTGTAAATATTCTCTAGTTCCTGGAATCCTTTATACAACCACTGACTTGTGCTAAACCTCCTGAGTGGAGAAAAAGGACAGGACTAGCATTAGTGAAAAGGTGTTTTTCTTAATTCTAATGAACAAATTAACACTGATATCACCCTACACAAGTCTAACCTAAGGTTCTACAGTGTTGGTGCTTCAGTAATTTTTTCTCCTAGTTACCTATGTTGAGCTTCCAGTTTCTGCTCGAGTTTTTGCTGACACAGGACAGCATGCTTCCTCTTTATAGCTTGCTCAAACCCAGGTTTAGCCTGTAAAGCATGGTCATAACAGAGCACTGAGTGGTTATACTCCCCAAGCATCTGAAGAGACAAAAACAAACACACACACATACACAAACAAAGGGGGGGAAATGGTTAGCCTGGTTGTATCCGTCCAAATCCCCTTATGATTTAGGAGATCACACTAAATCTCATACAGTGAATATTATTTCGATCAGTAGTCAAATCTCCATAACATGAAGCAATGCTATACAGGACGGTTCAACTGGAAGTACTGCTATTTTAAGAAGAGTATGCTAAAGGAAAATAATATTCGTATCAATTTGATTATTTTCTTTTTTGTGAAGAGGCTAAAACACTTATGATTCATTATTGCTATGAAGTTTTTTTCCCTTAATTTCTTCCTTTCTATCCCCTTGTTTGGACCAAAAGAAGGGAAAAGGGTATTCTTTATTGGAAGAAAAGAAAGAAAGAAAGAAAACAGCAACTGGATTGGTTCATGTAAAAAAAAGTTGTATTTACTGCATATATATTTCCTAAAGTGTAATAGCTAGTGAAGAAGTCACTGTCGTCCAGAGCTGCGTGGACCACGACAGCAGCATCAGCAGAGAAGTGTGCTCTGTGCAGAACATTCGCCAAGTTGACCAGGGCAATGTCTTTATTGTGCCTAAAAGAGAAGGGAAGATGTAATTAGATGTCAGGAAAGAAGCATGTGCTCCACAATTGCCTATAACTACCTGACAAGGGCAAATTACATTCAAAGTTATTGAGCTTAGGAAAATAACTTTGAGTTTACTTACAGATGGGGAAAACAATTTAAGAAAATCCTAATGTTTAATTGTACATAATTGACGGTGCTTACTCAATCTGATAACTATAAATTTTGCCACAAAAATAAGGTCTGGCAGAGAGTTTATGCTTTTAAAATGTATTTAGGGCTTATATTTGCTTTAAGAATAATTTAATTTCTGATAGTTCCTCCAACCAATTTCCCTAGTTTCAAGTCTCAAGTGAATCAGAGGGCATCTACATTATATATTTTTCCTTAACAGAAATCAGAAGTATGTTATGCCATCATCACTTTGAACTCTTCGACATCTAACATTTTTGTGATGGGACTAATTGCAACAGGGAGGGAGGAGAATGCAAGTACAACACAATGCTTCCTCTTCTTGTTTTTTATGTATTTTAACAGTCCTGAGTTACATGGAAAATCAGGAGGTCCAGAAGAGGAGGAATCCTACCTGGATGAGAAGTGAAGGGCTCGCATGGCACATTCCACTACTTGATACGGCTCATTCTTTATTCTCCAGTAAAATGAAGCCATGTTATATAGTACCCACGAGGAAGAGTTCTAGAAATTAAACAAATAAAATGACAACCAAATATAACTCAAGATAGTTTCTTCAATTCAGAATGTTCAAAATGAGCACCTTTACACTCTGTCTGGTCTGAAACTGATGAAGAAAATCAAGACTTATTACAGTAGCGACAAAGCAGAGGACAAAGTACAAATAAACTATCCCTGTCAAGACAGCATTCTGATCATTAGTTGATCAGGTGTATTAAGGTGTGATCTAAACAGAGGGACTGTCCAACCCCAGGCTATCTTCCAAAGGGGAAGTAAAGCCAAAAAATCCCACCAAGTGGTCACAACTTGGGCCCTGTTTCAGGACTTTAGAAGTCAGGATCTAACCTACTTAGAAATGCTAGTTGTTCTAACATGAAATTCCTGAAATTAACATATTGCAAAGTTTCCTATTTATTTAACATCTGAATAAAGGTATGTATGTAAACAAATGAAAGGCTTATGCTTTTGTGAAAGGTAAACTTTTGTCATTTCCTCGTGTGTGTTCAGAAACTAATTCAGACCTTTACACTGCTAAAAGGTAAGTCTTTAGTATGTAGTAATAAGTGCATTATTTAGTCAAATTAAACAGAAGTTCAGATAGGTTTTCTTCTTTTGTGGCTTGGATTTTTTGTCCCCTAACATATACTAAATTTCAACCACATAGAGGTCATAAGACTAAACTGAATCATGTCAAAAACTCAATGTAAGTTTAAACCCAAGAAAGAAATATCAAATTCAGCATGGAAAAAAAGTCATAAAGTTTAAGATAAAATGGGAAAAACATATGACAGCCAACACTTAATGTGTAGCTACTTCATAAAAAATCTAAACAGAGAAACCAAAAGAACAAGGGCCAAAAACATGGACAATTCAAAAATATGAAACAATGACTACTTAGCAGGCGAAAAGATATAAAACTTAACAACAACAACAAAGGAAATAAAGAGCTACAAGTTTTCCTTTTAAAAATTGGCAAAGGTTAGAAAGAATGCCAGTATTCACAACTGGCTACAGTGTATACTAACTTCCGATATTAAGTGTAGAAATATTAGGTTAGTACAGCATCGCTGGGGGACAATTTGACAATATGTATTTGAAAAGCCTTAAAAATGTGATTATCCTTTCATCCCAAAATTTCACTAAAAAAAATTATCCTATGAGAATAAAGTTTTAACTATACAGATATGTAAAAATAAAACTCCAAAAATATATAAAACAGCAATTATCTCTGACTTTTTAAATTATAATTTTTAATTTCCTTTTACATTTTTATATAGTCTTTTTTTTTTTTTTTACAAGGACCAATTATTTTATTTTAAAAAGTTATCTTTAAGACTAAAACTAGTATGGGATTCCCTGGTGGTGCAGCGGATAAGACACTGAGGTCCCAATGCAGGGGGTCTGGGTTCGATCCCTGGTCAGGGAACTAGATCCCACATGCATGCCGCAACTAAGACTTTGTATGCCACAATTAAGAAGCCCTGGAGCCACAACTAAGGAGCCCTGGGGCCGCAACTAAGGAGCCCACCTGCTGCAACTAAGACCTGGCACAACCATATAAATAAATGTTAAGAAAAAAGATTAAAACTAGTATAATTCTTTACTAATCATCCTTAAGTATTCTATCTTCAAGGAAAAAATATGATTCTTGAGTGCTGCAAAGAAAGATTTTAGCACTAAGTGTAGCTGGTTACGGAATACTGTATTCTTTCACACTTGACTTATGATTTAGGCTTCAGTCGCCTTTTTAGTAGCCTTTTGAGAAAGTTTTCCTTTAAATCAACAAATGATTTTTAATCTCTTATTTTTAAACCTTATATTGTGAATTGGGACAAAAAGATCAATTAAAAATTCTACATGATCCACCTGCCAATGCAGGGGGCACGGGTTCGACCCGTGGTCTGGGAAGATCCCACATGCTTCAGAGCAACTAAGCCCGTGTGCCACAACAACTGAGCATGCACTCTAGAGCCTGCAAGCTACAACTACTGAAGCCTGCGTGCCTAGAGCCTGTGTTCCACAACAAAGAGAAGCCACTGCAATAAGAAGCCCAGGCGCTGCACTGAAGAGTAGCTCCCACTCGCCGCAACTAGAGAAAGCGCACACGCAGCAACGAAGACCCAACACAGCCAAAATAAATAAATAAATAAGTAATTTTATTTTAAAAAATACATATATAAAAATTAAAAATTCTACATGAACTACTAAAAGCATCATCATAAGCAGAATACTCTACTTATCATAGTATATTCAAAGAGAAAAATAAATCTTTAAATAAAAATCTATAAGATTTCTTGCCCCTGGACAAGGGATCAAACCTGTGTCCCCTGCCTTGGAAGGTGGATTCTTAAGTACTGCACCACCAGGGAAGTCCCTAGATTAATTTAAAGAGAGGGCAGACAGCAGAAGCAAGAAGAACTACAATTCTGTAGCCTGTGGAAGGAAAACCACATTCACAGAAGGATAGACAGAATGAAAAGACAGAGGACTTTGTACCAGATGAAGGAACAAGATAAAACCATAGAAAAAAAACTAAATGAAGTGGAGATAGGCAACCTTCCAGAAAAAGAATTCAGAATAATGATAGTGAAAATGATCGAGGATCTCTAAAAAGAATGGAGGCAAAGATCGAGAAGATGCAAGAAATTTTTAATGAAGACTACAAGAATTAAAGAAGAAACACCTAGAAGAATTAAAGAACAAACAAACAGAAATGAACAATACAATAACTGAAATGAAAAATACACTAGAAGATATCAATAGCAGAATAACTGAGGCAGAAGAACGGAGGAGTGACCTGGAAGACAGAATGGTGGAATTCACTGCTGCGGAACAGAATAAAGAAAAAAGAATGAAAAGAAATGAAGAGAGCCTAAGAGATCTTGGGGACAACATTAAACGCAACAACTCGCATTATAGGGGTCTCAGAAGGAGAAGAGAGAAAGAACCGAGAAAATATCTGAAGAGATTATAGTTGAAAACTTCCCTAACATGGAAAAGGAAATAGACACCCAAGTCCAGGAAGCACAGAGAGCCCCAGACAGGGTAAACCCAAAGAAAAACACACCGGGACACACAGTAATCAAACTAACAAAATTTAAAGACAAAGAAAAATTATTGAAAGCCACAAGGGAAAAATGACAAATAACATACAAAGGAACTCCTGTAAGGTTAACAGCTGATTTCTCAGGAGAAACTCTACAAGCCAGAAGGGGGTGCCATTATTTATTTAAAGTGATGAAAGGGAAGAACCTAAAACCAAGGTTACTCTCCCCAGCAAGGATCTCATTCAGATTCAACGGAGAAATGAAAAGCTCTACAGACAAGGAGAAGCTACGAGAATTCAACACCAACAAACCAGCTCAACAACAAACGCTAAAGGAACTTCTCTAAGTGGGAAACACAAGAGAAGAAAAGGACATACAAAAACAAACCCATAACAATTAAGAAAATGGTAACAGGAACAATCATATTGATAATTACCTTAAACGTGAATGGATTAAATGCTCCAATCAAAAGACACAGGCTCGCTTAACGGATACAAAAACAAGACCCATATATACACTGTCTACAACAGACCCATGTCAGACCTAGGGACACATACAGACTGAAAGTGAGGGGATAGAAAAAGATATTCCATGCAAATGGAAATCAAAAGAAAGCTGGAGTAGCAATACTCATATCAGGTAAAAGAGACTTTAAAAAAAAGATTGTCACAAGAGACAAGGAAGGACACTATATAAGATCAAGGGATCAATCCAAGAAGAAGATATAACAATTATAAATATATATGCACCCAACATGGTAGCACCTCAATACATAAGGCAACTGCTAACAGCTATAAAAAAGGAAATCGACAGTAACACAATAATAGTGGGGGATTTTAAAACCTCACTTACACCAATGGACAGATCAACCAGACAAAAAATTAATAAGGAAACAGAAGCTTTAAATGACACAATGGAACAGATATATTTAATTGATATTTACAGGACTTTCCATCCAAAAACAGCAGATTACACTTTCTTCTCAAGTGCACATGGAACATTCTCCAGGATAGATCACATCTTGGGTCACAAATCAAGCCTCGGTAAATTTAAGAAAATTGAAATCATATCAAGCATCTTTTCTGACAACAATGCTATGAGATTAGAAATCAGTTACAGGGGAAAAAAAACGTAAAAAACACAAACAAATGGAAGCTAAACAATACGTTACTAAATAACCAAGAGATCACTGAAGAATTCAAAGAGGAAACCAAAAAATACCTGAAGACAAGTGACAATGAAAGCACGAAGATCCAAAATCTATGGGATGCAGCAAAAGCAGTTCTAAGAGGGAAGTTTATAGCTATACAAGCCTACCTCAAGAAACAAGAAAAATCTCAAACAAAAAATCTAACCTTACACCCAAAGGAACTAGAGAAAGAAGAACAAACAAAACCAAAAGCTAGTAGAAGGAAAGAAATCATAAAGATCAGAGCAGAAATAAATAAAATAGAAACAAAGGAAACAATAGCAAAGATCAATAAAACTAAAAGCTGGTTCTTTCAGAAGATAAACAAAATTGATAAGCCATTACCCAGACTCATCAAGAAAAATCGGGAGAGGACTCAAATCAATAAAATTAGAAATGATAAAAGAGAAGTTACAACAGACACCACAGAAATGCAAACCATCCTAAGAGACTACTACAAGCAACTCTATGCCAATAAAATGGACAACCTGGAAGAAATGGACAAATTCTTAGAAAGGTATAACCTTCCAAGACTGAACCAGGAAGAAACAGAAAATATGAAGAGACCAGTCACAAGTAATGAAATTGAAACTGTGATTAAAAATCTTCCAACAAACAAAAGACCAGGACCAGATGGCTTCACAGGTGAATTCTATGAAACATTTAGAGAAGAGCTAACACCCATCCTTCTCAAGCTCTTCCAAAAAATTGCAGAGGAAGGGACACTCCCAAACACATTCTATGAGGCCACCATCACCCTGATACCAAAATCAGACAGAGATAGTACCAAAAAAGAAACTTACAGACCAATATCACTGATGAATATAGATGCAAAAATCCTCAACAAAATACTAGCAAACAGAATCCAACAACACATTAAAAGCATCATACACCATGATCAAGTGGGATTTATCCCAGGGATGCAAGGATTCTTCAATATATGCAAATCAATCAATGTGATACACTATATTAACAAATTAAAGAACAAGAACCATATGATCATATTAATAGACGCAGAAAAAGCTTATGACAAAATTCAGCACCCATTTATCATAAAAACTCTCCAGAAAGTGGGCACAAAGGGAACCTACCTCAACATAATAAAGGCCATATATGACAAACCCACAGCAAACATCATTCTCAATGGTGAAAAACTGAAAGCATTTCCTCTAAGCTCAGGAACAAGACATGGATGTCCACTCTCGCCACTATTATTCAACATAGTTTTGGAAGTCCTAGCCATGGCAATCAGAGAAGAAAAAGAAATAAATGGAATACAAATTGGGAATGAAGTAAAACTGTCATTGTTTGCAGATGACATGATATATACATAGAGAATCCTAAAGATGCCACCAGAAAACTACTAGAGCTAATCAATGAACTTGGTAAAGTTGCAGGATACATAATTAATGCACAGAAATCTCTTGCATTCCTATACACTAACAACAAAAGATCAGAAAGAGGAATTAAGGAAACAATTCCAATCACCACTGCAAGAAAAAGAATAAAATACCTAGGACTAAACCTACCTAAGGAGGTAAAAGAACTGTACTCAGAAAACTATAAGACACTGATGAAAGAAATCAACGATGACACAAACAGATGGAGAGATATACCATGGTCTTGAATTGGAAGACTCAATATTGTGAATATGACTATACTACCCAAAGCAACCTACAGATTCAATGCAATCCCTATCAAATTACCAGTGGTATTTTTTACAGAACTAGAAAAAAAAAACTCTTAAAATTTGTATGGAGGAACAAAAGACCCTGAATAGCCAAAGCAGTCTTGAGGGAAAAAAATGGAGCTGGAGGAATCAGACTCTCTGACTAGAGACAATACTACAAGGCTACAGTAATCAAGATAATATGGTACTGGTACAAAATTAGAAATATAGATCAATGGAACAGGATAGAATGCCCAGAGATAAACCCATACACCTATGGTCAACTAATCTATGACAAAGGAGGCAAGGATACACAATGGAGAAAAGACAGTCTCTTCAGTAAGTGGTGCTGGGAAAACTGGACAGCTACATGTAAAGGAATGAAATTAGAACACTCCCTAACACCATACACAAAGATAAACTCAAAATGGATTAGAGACCTAAATGTAAGACCAGACACTATAAAACTCTTAGAGGAAAACATAGGAAGAACACTACTTGACATAAATCACAGCAAGATCTTTTTTGATCCACCTCCTAGAGTAATGGAAATAAAAACAAAAATAAACAAATGGGACCTAACGAAACTTCAAAGCTTTTGCAAAGCAAAGGAAGCTACAAACAAGACGAAAAGACAACCCTCAGAATGGGAGAAAATATTTGCAAACGAATCAACGGACAAAGGATTAAGCTCCAAAATATATAAACAGCTCATGCAGCTCGATATTAAAAAACAAACAACCCAATCCAAAAATGGGCAGAAGACCTAAATAGACATTTCTCCAAAGAAGACATACAGATGGCCGAGAAGCACATGAAAAGCTGCTCAACATCACTAATTATTAGAGAAATGCATATGAAAACTACAATGAGGTATCACCTCACACCAGTTAGAATGGGCATCATCAGAAAATCTACAAACAACAAATGCTGGAGAGGGTGCAGAGAAAAGGGAACCCTCTTGCACTGTTGGTGGCAATGTAAATTGATACAGCCACTGGGAGAACAGTATGGAGGTTCCTTAAAAAACTAAAAATAGAATTACCATATGATCCAGCGATCCCACTACTGGGCATATACCCAGAGAAAACTATAATTCAAGAAGACACATGCAACCCAATGTTCCTTGCAGCACTATTTACAATAGCCAGGTCATGGAAGCAACCTAAATGCCCATCGACAGACGAATGGCTAAAGAAGATGTGGTACATATATACAATGGAATATTACTCAGCCATAAAAAGGAACGTAATTGGGTCATCCCTAGAGACGTGGATGGATCTAGAGACTATCATACAGAGTGAAGTAAGTCAGAAAGAGAAAAACAAATATCATATATTAACGCATATATGTGGAACCTAGAAAAATGGTACAGATGAACCGGTTTGCAGGGCAGAAACTGAAACACAGATGTGAAGAACAAACATATGGACACCCAGGGGGGAAAGCAGCGGCGGGGGTGGGGGTGTGATGAACTGGGTGATTGGGATTGACATGTATACACTGATGTGTATAAAACTGATGACTAATAAGGATCTGCTGGGAGATTGGGGGGGGACCTTGAAGATGGCGGAAGAGTAAGACGCGGAGATCGCCTT
Organism: Phocoena sinus; assembly: GCF_008692025.1. Classification (NCBI taxonomy): domain Eukaryota; kingdom Metazoa; phylum Chordata; class Mammalia; order Artiodactyla; family Phocoenidae; genus Phocoena; species Phocoena sinus. Next base: position 93,867,156 of record NC_045770.1, on the reverse strand, counting down.
CCTCCCCACGGATACACCAGAAATACATCCACACGTGGAACAACTCCTACAGAACTCCTACTGAAGGCTGGCAGAAGACCTCAGACCTCCCAAAAGGCAAGAAACTCCCACGTAACTGGGTAGGGCAAAAGAAAAAACAGAGACAAAAGAATAAGGACGGCACCTGCACCAGTGGGAGGGAGCTGTGAAGGAGGAAAAGTTTCCACACACTAGGAAGCCCCTCCGCGGGCGGAGACTGCGGGAGGCAGAGGGGGGAGTTTCGGGACCGCGGAGTAGTGCACAGCGACGGGTGCAGAGGGCAAAGCGGGGAGATTCCTGCACAGACGATCGGTGCCGACCAGCACTCACCAACCCGAGAGGCTTGCTGCTCACCCACCGGGGCGGGCGGGGCTGCGAGCTGAGGCTCGGGTTTTGGTTTTGGACGGAGCTCAGGGAGAGGACTGGGGTTGGCGGCTTGAACATAGCCTGAAGGGGTTAGTGCACCACGACTAGCCGGGAGGGAGTTCGGGGAAAAGCCTGCACCGGCCGAAGAGGCAAGAGACTTTTTCTTCCCTCTTTGTCTCCTGGTGCGCGAGGAGAGGGGTCTAAGAGCGCTGCTTAAAGGAACTCCAGAGACGGGCGCGAGCCGCGGCTAAAAGCGCGAACCCCAGAGACGGGCGTGAGCCGCGGCTGAGGGCGCGAGCCCCCGAGACGGGCGCGAGCCGCGGCTGAAAACGCAAACCCCAGAGACGGGCGCGAGCCGCGGCTAAAACCGCGGACCCCAGAGACGGGCGGGAGACGCTAAGGCTGCTGCTGCCGCCACCAAGGGGCCTGTGTGCGAGCACAGGTCACTCTCCACACCCCTCTTCCGCGGAGCCTGTGCAGCCCGCCACTGCCAGGTTCCCGGGATCCAGGGACAACTTCCCCGGGACAGCGCACGGCGGGCCTCAGGCTGGTGCAACGTCACGCCGGCCTCTGCCGCAACGTCACGCTGCCTCTGCCGCCGCAGGCCCGCCCCGCACGCAGTGCCCCTCCTACCCCCATCCCCCAACCCCCGGCCTGAGTGAGCCGGAGGCCCCGAATCAGCGGCTCCTTTAACCCCGTCCTGTCTGAGCGAAAAAACAGACGCCCTCCAGCGACCTACACGCAGAGGCAGGGCCAAATCCAAAGCTGAGCTCCTGTGAGCTGTGAAAACAAAGAAGAGAAAGGGAAATCTCTCCCAGCAGCCACAGAAGCAGCGGATTAAAGCTCCACAATCAACTTGATATACCCTGCATCTGTGGAATACCTGAATAGACAAGGAATGATCCCAAATTGAAGAGGTGGAATTTAGGAGCGAAATCTATGATTTTTTTCCCTTTTCCTCTTTTTGTGAAGGTGTACGTGTATGCTCCTGTGTGACATCTAGTCTGTATACTCTAGCTTCCACCATTTGTCCTAGGGCTCTATCCGTCCATGACTTTTTTTTAAAAATTCTTTTTCTTAATAATTAAGTTTAATTGTAATAACTTTATTATACTTTACCTTCGTTCTTTCTTTCTTTCCTTCCTTCCCTCCCTCCTTTAGACAACGAATCACCCCAAATTGAGGAGGTGGTCTCAGGGAGCAGGATTTATGATTTTTCCCCCTTTACCTCTTTTTGTGAAGGTGTATGTGTATGCTTCTGTGTAAGATTTTCTCTGTATAGCTTTGCTTCCAACATTTGTCCTAAGGTTCTATCCGTCCCTTTTTTTTTCTAAATATTTTTTAATTCAATAACTATATTATACTTTATTTTATTTTTACTGTATCATCTTTCTGTCTTTTTTTCCTTCTTTCCCTCCTTCCTTCCTTCCTCCCTCCCTCCCTCCCTCCTTTCTTTCCTTCTTTGCTTCTTTCTTCCTTCCTTCCTTTCCTCCTTTCCTTCTTTCTTTCCTCATACTTCTACTAATTCTCTCTACTTTTTCTCCCTTTTATTCTGAGCCGTGTGGATGAAAGGCTCTTGGTGCTCCAGCCAGGAGTCAGGGCTCTGCCTCTGAGGTAGGAGAGCCAACTTCAGGTCACTGGTCAACAAGAGACCTCCCAGCTCCACATAATATTGAACAGCGGAAATCTCCCAGAGACCTCCATCTTAACACCAGCACCCAGCTTCACTCAACGACCAGCAAGCCACAGTGCTGGACAACCTATGCCAAACAACTAGCAAAACAGGAACACAACCCCACCCATTAGCAGAGAGGCTGCCTAAAATCATAATAAGGCCACAGACACCCCAAAACACACCACCAGACGTGAACCTGCCCACTAGAGAGACAAGATCCAGCCTCATCCAGCACAACACAGGCACTAGTCCCCTCCACCAGGAAGCCTACGCAACCCACTGAAACAACCTTAGCCACTGGAGACAGACATCAAAAACAACAGCAACTACGAACCTGCAGCCTGCAAAAAGGAGACCCCAAACACAGTAAGATAAGCAAAAATGAGAAGACAGAAAAACACACAGCAGATGAAGGAGCAAGATAAAAACCCACCAGACCTAACAAATGAAGAGGAAATAGGCAATCTACCTGAAAAAGAATTCAGAATAATGATAGTAAGGATGATCCGAAATCTTGGAAGTAGAATGGACAAAATGCAAGAAACAGTTAACAAGGACCTACAAGAACTAAAGATGAAACAAGCAACGATGAACAATGCAATAAATGAAATTAAAATCACTCTAGATAGGATCAATAGCAGAATAACTGAGGCAGAAGAACGGATAAGTGACCTGGAAGATAAAGTAGTGGAAATAACTACTGCAGAGCAGAATAAAGAAAAAAGAATGAAAAGAACTGAGGACAGTCTCAGAGACCTCTGGGACAACATGAAACGCACCAACATTCGAATTATAGGGGTTCCAGAAGAAGAAGAAAGAAAGAAAGGGACTGAGAAAATATTTGAAGAGATTATAGTTGAAAACTTCCCTAATATGGGAAAGGAAATAGTTAATCAAGTCCAGGAAGCACAGAGGGTCCCATACAGGATAAATACGAGAAACACGCCAAGACACATATTAATCAAACTGTCAAAAATTAAATACAAAGAAAGCATATTAAAAGCAGCAAGGGAAAAACAACAAATAACACACAAGGGAATCCCCATAAGGTTAACAGCTGATCTCTCAGCAGAAACCCTACAAGCCAGAAGGGAGTGGCAGGACATACTGAAAGTGATGAAGGAGAATAGCCTGAAACCAAGACTACTCTACCCAGCAAGGATCTCATTCACATTTGATGGAGAAATTAAAACCTTTACAGACAAGCAAAAGCTGAGAGAGTTCAGCACCACCAAACCAGCTTTACAACAAATGCTAAAGGAACTTCTCTAGACACGAAACACAAGAGAAGGAAATGACCTATAGTAGCGAACCCAAAACAATATATAAAATGGAAATAGGAACATACATATCAATAATTACCTTAAATGTAAATGGACTAAATGCTCCCACCAAAAGACACAGATTGGCTGAATGGATACAAAAACAAGACCCTTATATATGCTGTCTACAAGAGACCCACTTCAGAACTAGAGACACATACAGACTGAAAGTAAGGGGATGGAAAAAGATATTCCATGCAAATGGAAACCAAAAGAAAGCTGGAGTAGCAATTCTCATATCAGACAAAATAGACTTTAAAATAAGGACTATTAAAAGGGACAAAGAAGGACACTACATAATGATCAAGGGATCGATCCAAGAAGAAGATATAACAATTGTAATATTTATGCACCCAACATAGGAGCACCTCAATACATAAGGCAAATACTAACAACCATAAAAGGGGAGATCAACAGTAACACATTCATAGTAGGGGACTTTAACACCCCACTTTCACCCATGGACAGATCATCCAAAATGAAAATAAATAAGGAAACACAAGCTTTAAATGATACATTAAACAAGATGGACTTAATTGATATTTATAGGACACTTCATCCAAAAACAACAGAATACACATTTTTCTCAAGTGCTCATGGAACATTCTCCAGGATAGATCATATCTTGGGTCACAAATCAAGCCTTGGTAAATTTAAGAAAACTGAAATTGTATCAAGTATCTTTTCCGACCACAACGCCATGAGAATAGATATCAATTACAGGAAAAGATCTGTAAAAAATACAAACACATGGAGGCTAAACAATACACTACTTAATAATGAAGTGATCACTGAAGAAATCAAAGAGGAAATAAAAAAATACCTAGAAACAAATGACAATGGAGACACAACGACCCAAAACCTATGGGATGCAGCAAAAGCAGTTCTAAGGGGGAAGTTTATAGCAATACAAGCCCACCTTAAGAAGCAGGAAACATCTCGAATAAACAACCTAACCTTGCACCTCAAGCAATTAGAGAAAGAAGAACAAAAAAACCCCAAAGCTAGCAGAAGGAAAGAAATCATAAAAATCAGATCAGAAATAAATGAAAAAGAAATGAAGGAAACAATAGCAAAGATCAATAAAACTAAAAGCTGGTTCTTTGAGAAGATAAACAAAAATAGATAAACCACTAGCCAGACTCATCAAGAAAAAAAGGGAGAAGACTCAAATCAATAGAATTAGAAATGAAAAAGGAGAAGTAACAACTGACACTGCAGAAATAAAAAAAATCATGAGAGATTACTACAAGCAACTCTATGCCAATAAAATGGACAATCTGGAAGAAATGGACAAATTCTTAGAAATGCACAACCTGCCAAGACTGAATCAGGAAGAAATAGAAAATATGAACAGACCAATCACAAGCACTGAAATTGAAACTGTGATTAAAAACCTTCCAACAAACAAAAACCCAGGACCAGATGGCTTCACAGGTGAATTCTATCAAACGTTTAGAGAAGAGCTAACACCTATCCTTCTCAAACTCTTCCAAAATATAGCAGAGGGAGGAACACTCCCAAATTCCTTCTACGAAGCCACCATCACCTTGATACCAAAACCAGACAAGGATGTCACAAAGAAAGAAAACTACAGGCCAATATCACTGATGAACATAGATGCAAAAATCCTCAACAAAATACTAGCAAACAGAATCCAACAGCACATTAAAAGGATCATACACCATGATCAAGTGGGGTTTATTCCAGGAATGCAAGGATTCTTCAATATACGCACATCTATCAATGTGATAAACTATATTAACAAATTGAAGGAGAAAAACCATATGATCATCTCAATAGATGCAGAGAAAGCTTTCGACAAAATTCAACACCCATTTATGATAAAAACCCTCCAGAAAATAGGCATAGAGGGAACTTTCCTAAACATAATAAAAGCCATATATGACAAGCCCACAGCAAACATCATCCTCAATGGTGAAAAACTGAAAGCATTTCCACTAAGATCAGGAACAAGACAAGGTTGCCCACTCTCACCACTCTTATTCAACATAGTTTTGGAAGTTTTAGCCACAGCAATCAGAGAAGAAAAGGAAATAAAAGGAATCCAAATCGGAAAAGAAGAAGTAAAGCTGTCACTGTTTGCAGATGACATGATACTATACATAGAGAATCCTAAAGATGCTACCAGAAAACTACTAGAGCTAATCAATGAATTTGGTAAAGTAGCAGGATACAAAATTAATGCACAGAAATCTCTGGCATTCCTATATACTAATGATGAAAAATCTGAAAGTGAAATCAAGAAAACACTCCCATTTACCATTGCAACAAAAAGAATAAAATATCTAGGAATAAACCTACCTAAGGATACGAAAGACCTGTATGCAGAAAATTATAAGACACTGATGAAAGAAATTAAAGATGATACAAATAGATGGAGAGATATACCATGTTCTTGGATGGGAAGAATCAACATTGTGAAAATGACTCTACTACCCAAAGCAATCTACAGATTCAATGCAATCCCTATCAAACTACCACTGGCATTTTTCACAGAACTAGAACAAAAAATTTCGCAATTTGTATGGAAACACAAAAGACCCCGAATAGCCAAAGCAATCTTTAGAACGAAAAAAGGAGCTGGAGGAATAAGGCTCCCTGACTTCAGACTATATTACAAAGCAACAGTAATCAAGACAGTATGGTACTGGCACAAAAACAGAAAGACAGATCAGTGGAACAGGATAGAAAGCCCAGAGATAAACCCACGCACATATGGACACCTTATCTTTGATAAAGGAGGCAGGAATGTACAGTGGAGAAAGGACAGCCTCTTCAATAAATGGTGCTGGGAAAACTGGACAGGTACATGTAAAAGTATGAGATTAGATCACTCCCTAACACCATACACAAAAATAAGCTCAAAATGGATTAAAGACCTAAATGTAAGGCCAGAAACTATCAAACTCTTAGAAGAAAACATAGGAAGAACACTCTATGACATAAATCACAGCAAGATCCTTTCTGACCCACCTCCTAGAGTAATGGAAATAAAAACAAAAATAAACAAATGGGACCTAATGAAACTTCAAAGCTTTTGCACAGCAAAGGAAACCATAACAAGACCAAAAGACAACCCTCAGAATGGGAGAAAACATTTGCAAATGAAGCAACTGACAAAGGATTAATCTCCAAAATTTACAAGCAGCTCATGCAGCTCAATAACAAAAAAACAACCAACCCCATCCAAAAATGGGCAGAAGACCTAAATAGACATTTCTCCAAAGAAGATATACAGAATGCCAACAAACACATGAAAGAATGCTCAACATCATTAATCATTAGAGAAATGCAAATCAAAACTACAATGAGATATCATCTCACACCAGTCATGAATGGCCATCTCAAAAAATCAAGAAACAATAAATGCTGGAGAGGGTGTGGAGAAAAGGGACACTCTGCACTGCTGGTGGAATGTGAATTGGTTCAGCCACTGTGGAGAACAGTATGGAGGTTCCTTAAAAAACTACAAATAGAATTACCATATGACCCAGCAATCCCACTACTTGGCATATACCCTGAGAAAACCAAAATTCAAAGAGAGTCATGTACCAAAATGTTCATTGCAGCTCTATTTACAATAGCCAGGAAATGGAAACAACCTAAGCGCCCATCATCGGATGAATGGATAAAGAAGATGTGGCACATATACACAATGGAATATTACTCAGCCTTAAAAAGAAATGAAATTGAGCTATTTGTAATGAGATGGATAGACCTAGAATCTGTCATACAGAGTGAAGTAAGTCAGAAAGAAAAAGACAAATACCGTATGCTAACACATATATATGGAATTTAAGGGAAAAAAATGTCATGAAGAACCTAGGGGTAAGATAGGAATAAAGACGCAGACCTACTGGAGAACGGACTTAAGGATATGGGGAGGGGGGAAGGGTGAGTTTTGACAGGGCGAGAGAGAGTCATGGACATATACACACTAACAAACGTAGTAAGGTAGATAGCTGGGGGGAAGCAGCCGCAAGGCACAGGGATATTAGCTCGGTGCTTTGTGACAGCCTGGAAGGGTGGGATGGGGAGAGTGGGAGGGAGGGAGACGCAAGAGGGAAGACCTATGGGAACATATGTATATGTATAGCTGATTCACTTTGTTGTAAAGCAGAAACTAACACACCATTGTAAAGCAATTATACCCCAATAAAGATGTTAAAAAAAAAAAAAAAAAAAAGGATCTGCTGTATAAAAAAATAAAATTAAGTTAAAAAAAAAGAAAGATTGTAAAGGGCTTCAAGAGGTCATATTGTCCATCACCCTACCTCAGCTATGGTGTACATACTTTAACAGAATTAGAAATTTAAGATGACCTCCTTTATACCTGACCAATCTGTTAATTTTTTTTAACACACTGACTCCTATTTTCAATTGATGTTTGAATTTGTATTATATTCACTACTTTCAATTTTTCTCTCTTATTGGTTTAGATAACTTAAAAAAATCTGCACAAACACAGCCATTTTATTATGTTAAACGTCTTAATGTTTTGATTTCCAACTGTCATCAGCAAGTTTTAATATATTTCACAGACAAAAAACTAAAAAACAAAAGATACATGCACCCCAATGTTCACTGCAGCACTATTTACAGTAATCAGTTCACAGAAGCAACCTAAATGCCCATCAACAGATGAATGGATAAAGAAGATGTGGTACATATATACAATGGAATATTACTCAGCCATAAAATGAACGAAATTGGGTCATTTGTAGAGACGTGGATGGATCTAGAGACTGTCATATAGAGTGACGTAAGTCAGAAAGAGAAAAACAAGTATCATATATTAATTAACGCATATATGTGGCACCTAGAAAAAATGGTACACGTGAACCCGGTTTTGCAGGGCTGAAACAGAGACACAGACGTAGAGAACAAACATATGTACACCAAGGGGGGAAAGTGGCGGTGGGGGTGGTGGTGTGATGAATTGGGAGATGGGATTGACATTGTATACACTAATACGTATAAAATAGATAACTAATAACCTGCTGTATAAATAAAATAAAATTCAAAATAAAAAAGATTCTCATAAAATCTCCACTCTAATCTATAAATGTTCAAATGTCACTATTAATTATTCTCTCTCTTTTGAACTCATTTTTTCCCTTGGCTCTTAGGATATCACATCCTTCTGGACATCCTTTGGATCTTTTCTGCTGGTCCTTCACCCTCTGCTTGATAGATAATGTAGGAGGACCCAGGACTTCTTCTCAAACTTTACTCTCTCCAGATGACCATATGTAATCCCACGGCTACAAATACTCCCTACTTAACAATTATTCTCTATCTACATACCCAGCTCTGACCTCTACTGGAATTCCAGACTCATATAGGTATTTCAGATTTAACTTGACCAAAATAGAACTCTATCTCATCTTCTCTCACCCCAACCCTGCTCCTCCAAGTTGCTCAAGCCAAAAATTAAGGAATTACCCTTGATTCCTCTTTTTCTCTTCATTCCCCATATCTAATTAATCAGCTTCTAAACTTCTAAACATTTCCTGAAATAGTTTAACTTCCTCCATTTCCACTACCAATCCTTCTAGTCCAAACCATCTTCATCTCTCTCTTGAGTTACTGCACTAGCCTTCTAATGGTCTATTTCGAATTTTGGCCTCCTTTAGTCCTTTCTCCATATAAGTTTGAGAGTGTACCTTAAAAAGTACTAATTAAATTATGTTACTCTTCTGCTCCAGCTTCTCAGCACACTTGTACTAAAATTCAAAGTCCTAACTTTGGCTTTCAGAGCCCCACATAGCCTGGCCCTGGCCTACTTCTTTGGCTTCATTCCCTATCATCCTCCCTTTTGCTCACCAAGCTCCAGCCATACTGACCTGAATTTAATTACATAACACTTGTTATATACTGAATGTGTCTCTAACCATTCATATATGGACGCCCTAACCCTCAATGTGACTATATGTGAAGATAGGGTGATAGGTGATAGGTGATATCACCTGAAGAGGTGATAAAGGTTAAAAATCCAATAGGAAAAAAAAAAAAATCCAATAGGGCCAGTCCCCTTATAAGAGGAAGATTTATCTCTCTATCTCTCCCTCCCTCCCTCCCCATGTACACACTGAGAAGAAGCCATGTGAGGACACACTCACCAGGAACCAAATCAGCCAGCAACATGATCTTGGACTTTCCAGCCTCCAGACTGTGACAAATAGATTTCTGTTGTTTAAGTCACACAGTCTGTGGTATTTTGTGACGGCAGCCTGAGCTAACTAATATACTACCAAGCTCATTAAGGCTTCAGGGCCTTTGTTCATTCTTCAGCCTAGAATGTTCTTCCTTGATCTTTGACTTTCGGTTCCTTCTTGTCATTCAAGTATCAGCTTAAATTTCATCTTTCCAGAGAGGATAACCCCAACTGCTCAACCTACAGAAGCCACTCAATTACCCTCTACTTTAATTTTCTATAGAGCATTTACCACGATGATCTACTTTCAACTAACAATTCTCTGAACGACATCTTAAATCCCAGGCCAGTTTTTCCTTATTACTTATCAATTCTGGGGATGCAATATTTTACATTACCTTCAGAAAAACAATATGAAGAAGGTAACTTAGCTACAAAAATAATCCTATAATATATAATGCATTTGAATAAACATATAAATATATATTTGAGTAAACTGTATATAAATGTTACAATTACACATTTTACTTAGTACCACTATAATAGTGCTTAGAAACTAGCCTGCATTTTACAAATCTCCTTAGGCACAGAGAAGAGCAAAAACTATTTTCTAAATTCCCATATGTTATCCTGAATGATACCTTTAAATTCTTGGGTCCTGTTATATAATTCCCCATTTCATTGTTTTAAAGTAGATGTTCCCTTAAAATTACATGAAGATTTTATTGTTAGTGGTGATTCTTTTACCTGTTCAGAGAACAGTGATAATCTATGTTATTTCCTGTGTGTAGACATATATCAAAGACACTAATGTTAATGTTCTTTCACACTCAAAATATATAATCTAGCTTATAAGCCCTGTTGCTTATATTAGTTTATAATTTGTTTTTTCGTGAATTAGTTTAAATAAAACTTTTCAGCATCTTGTCCTGGTAAAGGGGACTGGATTATCAATGCTTCTCTCTAACTTTGAACTATACAGTTTATATTACTGTAATCATGGTTTAAAATCACTCTCTAGACAAAAACAAGCTAGGTAGGTAGTTTCTGAGAGAAAAATATCTTCTGTTCACACAGGGCCTCCGGGCTCTTTAAGTCATTTACGACTTACCTTCTGTAGGCCTTCATGAATGAGGTGACCTATGTCATCTATACTCCTTCCTAACCGTTTAGATAGATATGTGAAGATTGGATCTTCTTTAGGTAGTAGAGGTGCAGAAAGATTAACTCTCTCTTGTACACCCTGAAGAGAAGAAAAAATAGAAAAAAACAGAAAAAGGAGATTATAAGACAATAGAAATCACAAGTAATTTGGTATCTTATGGCATTTAATTTGAAGGAATTTTAAGAAATAGGAGATGTTTGTTAAATTATAAAGCTGTTTGGAAGAAGAGAAGAAAGAAAAAGAGTATGTATAAGCAAGAGATTAAAGAAAAAAATGAAAACAAACAAAACCCCCCAAATTTCTCTACTTACTCGCAAGTGCTGAAAAGCATGTATACTATATGGAAGTTCTAGAATTTTAGTACAATCAGGCTGCTCAGGGTCTGGAGGGACAGGAGATTCTGTGTCTATATAATCTTCAGGGCTAAAATATCAAGAGGCAAGAAGTAATGAATGAATGAAAAGTGAAGATATGTCCAATTTTTCCCTAATTAAATCATATTCTCAAAGCATCTCACTTTACAACCAATATTAGTCAACATGCATACTTTTTTCATAGAGCTATTGTTAGAGCAAAATTTTCTGAGAGCTCAACTTAAAGGAGTTATATCAAGAGTTAGGGAGGGCCTGGGGTTCAATCCCTGGTCAGGGAACAAGATCCCACATGCATGCCGCAACTAAAAGATCCTGCACGCTGCAACAAAGATCCCGCGTGCCACAACTAAGACCCAGAGCAGTCAAATAAATTTAAAAAAAAAAAATGGTTAGGGAGAAAATAGGTAAGTCACAAACCGTTAAGACTGTGGACTCTGGACTTCCCTGGTGGCACAGTGGTTAAGAATCTGCCTGCCAGTGCAGAGGACATGGGTTCGAGCCCTCGTCCAGGAAGATCCCACATGCCGCGGAGCAACTAAGCCTGTGCGCCACAACTACTGAGCCTGTGCTCTAGAACTTGTGAGCCACAACTACTGAAGCCCGCATGCCTAGAGCCTGTGCTCCGCAACAAGAAGCCCGCGCACTGCAATGAAGAGTAGCCCCCACTCGCCGCAACTAGAGAAAGCCCACGCACAGCAATGAAGACCCAACGCAGCCAAAAACAAACAAATTAATTTTAGAAAAAGACTGTGGACTTTTCAAAAGCTAATATAACACTGCTTAACTCTTTCTAGAAATGTTAAACCAGTTTACACTTCTATATAGTCTTTCTACATTTTTACCAGTTATTGATTTTTAAACATTTTTTTCAATTTGAGAGAAGAAAAATATGTCTTAGTATGCACTTATCTGATCATTACTGAGAAATATTTTTTCCACGTGTTTATTGGCCATTTACATTTTTTTATCATAAATTGTTCAATTTTCTACTGTGGTATTAAATACTTTTAATTGATTTGTAAGAATTCTGTACATACTACACATTTTGAACTTTCAAATTTCAATAAACAGTGATTGAAGCTTTTTCTCATTAAAGAAATAATTTCTAATTGATTCGAGTAAGGTCTGTTCAGGAAGACGTACTTTATTTTTAGAAAGAGAATTTCTTTACCTGATATCTTTGCTCTCCAAAGTTATGTATGTGCCATCATACAGATCTAGGTCCCCTAAGGGTACCTTGGCTTTGATGCAGTCTGGATCCTCTTTATTATGTCTCTGTTCCAGTCCTGTATCTCTGTCCTCATTCTCTTCTATATGAATTTTTTGAGCAACTAACTGCTTCTGTTGAGAAGAAAATAAGAACACAAAAGGATTTTTCTGGGCTTCCCTGGTGGCACAGTGGTTGAGAGTCCGCCTGCCTATGCAGGGGACACGGGTTCGTGCCCCTGTCCGGGAAGATCCCACATGCCGCGGAGCGGTGGGGCCCGTGAGCCATGGCCACTGAGCCTGCGCGTCCAGAGCCCGTGCTCCACAATGGGAGAGGCCACAACAGTGAGAGCCCGCGTACCATAATAATAATAATAATAATAATAATAATAAATGAGCATCAAAAGGATTTTTCTAATATTTCAACCTAGATACCATGTAAGAGAAAGAAGAATTTAATGTGTTGAACAAGTCAGAGAAATCAAAATATGCCCTGGGTTACGTTAGTTGACATAAATAAGCTTCTCGAAACAGGTGTCCATATACAGAAAGTAACAGAACATGACATTTATGATACTGGCACATGAGTGCCTTATGATATGGTCTCTGACTATCTATAAAGCTACATCTATCAACTTAACCGGCACAGAATAGCTCAGCAATTAGAAGTACCTTGAATTATCCAAACACATCATATTTCAGTCCTTGAAGACAGCTAGCGCATTGACAGTGCTACCTGAAGTAACTAGTGTTCCAGGGGAATTCCTGCCACTGACATTTTTTTTCCAAACATACAGAGGAATTAAGTTAACAGCCATGTTTCCACCACCCTATCTATCTTAACATTTGGCCATACTCCAGATTTTTCAACAAGAAAAACAAAATAGTTGAAGCCCCTCTTAACTGCCTTTGAGATCCCTCTCTCACTTCCAAAAGTTACCACTATCCTGGGAATGCCCTCGTGGTCCAGTGGTTAGGACTTGGAGCTTTCACTTCCATGGCCTGGGTCCAATCCCTGGTTGGGGAACTAAGATACCACAAGCTGTGCGGTGCAGCCAAGAGAATAAATAAATAAATAAAAGAACAAAAGCTACCACTATCCTGAATGTTTTATGCATCATTTTCATGTATATTTTTATAAAATATTACTATATTACCCTACTTTTCTTAAAATATTACTTTATATATATATTTACAGCTGTATCTCCAAAAGCAACATACAGCATTGCTTTGCAAATTTTGAAATTTTATATAAATACTATCATACTGTATGTATAATTCTACAACTTTCTTTTTTTTTAAACTTAATATTATGTTTTTGACATTTATCTACATTGGTCGGTAAAGCTCTAAATTTTTCATTCTACTGGATGTATAAAAATGTATTTATTTGGGGCTTCCCTGGGGGTGCAGTGGTTGAGAGTCCGCCTGCCGATGCAGGGGACACGGGTTCATGCCCCCGTACAGGAGGATCCCACATGCCGCGGAGCGGCTAGTCCCGTGAGCCATGGCTGCTGAGCCTGCACGTCCGGAGCCTGTGCTCCGTAACGGGAGAGGCCACAACAGTGAGAGGCCTGCATACCTCAAAGAAAAAAAAAAAAAAAAGTATTTATTTTCCTGTAAACCATTAGGTTGCTTCTTTTTAAATATTTTTTGGTATTAAATGTGCTATGGTATTCTTATAAAACTGTCATTGTGTAAGAGTTCCAGTAGGAGAAAAATACGGGGCTGTATGGGATACATTTTCAGTTTATTTAGTCACCGTCAATCTGCTCTTCAAAGTGGTTATAAAAACTAGAATTCTACCAACAGATTAGGATAATATCCATCTCCCCATGAACTTACCAACATTTGGTTTTGTCCTACTTTTTAAAAAAATATTTTTAATTTTTTTTAGACAGCAAGTTTTTTTTTTTAACATCTTTATTGGTGTATAATTGCTTTACAATGGTGTGTTAGTTTCTGCTTTATAACCAAGTGAATCAGTTATACATATACATATGTTCCCATGTCTTCCCTCTTGCGTCTCCCTCCCTCCCACTCTCCCTATCCCACCCCTCCAGGCTGTCACAAAGCACCGAGCTAATATCCCTGTGCCTTGCGGCTGCTTCCCACTAGCTATCTACCTTACTACATTTGTTAGTGTGTATATGTCCATGACTCTCTCTCACCCTGTCAAAGCTCACCCTTCCCCCTCCCCATATCCTCAAGTCCGTTCTCCAGTAGGTCTGCGTCTTTTTTTTTTTTTTTTTTTTTTTTTTTTTCAGTACGCGGGCCTCTCACTGTTGTGGCCTCTCCCGTTGCGGAGCACAGGCTCCAGACGCGCAGGCTCAACGGCCACGGCTCACAGGCCCAGCCGCTACGCGGCATGTGGGATCCTCCCGGACCAGGACACGAACTCGCGTCCCCTGCATCGGCAGGCAGACTCTCAACCACTGCGCCACCAGGGAAGCCCAGGTCTGCGTCTTTATTCCTGTCTTACCCCTAGGTTCTTCATGACATTTTTTTTTTTCTTAAATTCCATATATATGTGTTAGCATACGGTATTTGTCTTTTTCTTTCTGACTTACTTCACTCTGTATGATAGACTCTAGGTCTATCCATCTCATTACAAATAGCTCAATTTCATTTCTTTTTAAGGCTGAGTAATATTCCATTGTATATATGTGCCACATCTTTATCCATTCATCCGAAGATGGGCACTTAGGTTGATTCCATCTCCGGGCTATTGTAAATAGAGCTGCAATGAACATTTTGGTACATGATTCTTTGTGAATTTTGGTTTTCTCAGGGTATATGCCCAGCAGTGGGATTGCTGGGTCATATGGTAATTCTATTTGTAGTTTTTTAAGGAACCTCCATACTCTTCTCCATAGTGGCTGAACCAATTCACATTCCCACCAGCAGTGCAAGAGGGTTCCCTTTTCTCCACACCCTCTCCAGCATTTATTGTTTCTAGATTTTTTGATGATGGCCATTCTGACTGGTGTGAGATGATATCTCATTGTAGTTTTGATTTGGATTTCTCTAATGATTAATGATGTTGAGCATTCTTTCATGTGTTTGTTGGCATTCTGTATATCTTCTTTGGAGAAATGTCTATTTAGGTCTTCTGCCCATTTTTGGATTGGGTTGTTTGTTTTTTTGTTATTGAGCTGCATGAGCTGCTTGTAAATTTTGGAGATTAATCCTTTGTCAGTTGCTTCATTTGCAAATATTTTCTCCCATTCTGAGGGTTTTCTTTTGGTCTTGTTTATGGTTTCCTTTGCTGTGCAAAAGCTTTGAAGTTTCATTAGGTCCCATTTGTTTATTTTTGTTTTTATTTCCATTACTCTAGGAGGTGGGTCAGAAAGGATCTTGCTGTGATTTATGAGCAAGTTCTTATTAGTCATCAATTTTATACATATCAGTGTATACATGTCAATCCCAATTGCCCAATTCAGCACACCACCACCGCCACCTACCTGCGGTTTTCACCCCTTGGTGTCCACACGTTGTTCTCTACATCTGTGTCTCAACTTCTGCCCTGCAAACTGGTTCATCTGTACCATTTTTCTAGGTTCCACATACATGCGTTAATATACAATATTTTTCTCTTTCTGACTTACTTCACTCTGTATGACAGTCTCTAGATCCATCCACGTCTCAACAAATGACTCAATTCCGTTCCTTTTTATGGCTGAGTAATATTCCACTGTGTATATGTACCACAACTTCTTTATCCATTCGTCTGTCGATGGGCATTTAGGTTGCTTCCATGACCTGGCTATTGTAAATAGTGCTGCAAGGAACACTGGAGTACATGTGTCTTTTTGAATTATGGTTTTCTCTGGGTATGTGCCCAGTAGTGGGATTGCTGGATCATATGGTAATCCTATTTTTACTTTTTTAAAGAAGCTCCATACTGTTCTCCATAGTGGCCGTATCAATTTACATTCCCACCAACAGTACAAGAGGGTTCCCTTTTCTCCACACCCCCTCCAGCATTTGTACTTTGTAGATTTTCTGATGATGCCCATTCTAACTGGTGTGAGGTGATACCTCCTTGTAGTTTTGATTCGCATTTCTCTATTAGTGATGTTGAGCAGCTTTTCATGTGCTTCTTGGCCATCTGTATGTCTTCTTTGAAGAAATGTCTATTTAGGTCTTCTGCGCATTTTTGGATCGGGTTGTTAGTTTTTTTAATATTGAGCTGCATGAGCAGTTTATCTATTTTGGAGATTAATCCTTTGTCCGTTAATTCGTTTGCAAATATTTTCTCCCGTTCTGAGGGCTCTCTTTTCGTCTTGCTTATGGTTTCCTTTCCTGTGCAAAAGCTTTGAAGTTTCATTAGGTCCCATTGGTTTATTTTGGTTTTTATTTCCATTAATCAAGGAGGTGGATCAATAAAGATCTTGCTGTGATTTCTGTCAAAGAGTATTCTTCCTATGTTTACCTCTAAGAGTTTTATAGTGTCTGGTCTTACACTTAGGTATCGAATGCATTTTGAGTTTATTTTTTTGTATGGTGTTAGGGAGTATTCTAATTTCATTCTTTTACTTGTAGCTGTCCAGTTATCCCAAAACCACTTATTGAAGAGACTGTCTTTTCTCCATTGTATGTCTTTGCCTCCTTTGTCATAGATTAGTTGACCATAGGTGCGTGGGTTTATCTCTGGGCTTTCTATCTTGTTCCATTGATCTATGTTTCTGTTTTTTGCCAACACCAAATTGTCTTGATTACTGTAGCTTTGTAGTATAGTCTGAAGTCAGGGAGGCTGATTCCTCCAGCTCCATTATTTTCCCTCAAGACTGCTTTGGCTCTTCGGGGTTTTTTGTGTCTCCATACAAATTTTAAGATGATTTGTTCTAGTTCCATAAAAAATGCCATTGGTAATTTGATAGGGATTGCATTGAATCTGTAGGTTGCTTTGGGTAGTATAGTCATTTTCACAGTATTGATTCTTCCAATCCAAGAACATGATATATCTCTCCATCTGTTGGTATCATCTTTAATTTCTTTCATGAGTGTCTTACAGTTTTCTGCATAGAGGTCTTTTGTCTCCCTAGGTAGGTTTATTCATCGGTATTTTATTCTCTTTGTTGCAATGGTAAATGGGAGCATTTCCTTAATTTCTCTTTCAGATTTTTCATCATTAGTGTATAGGAATGCAAGAGATTTCTGTGCATTAATTTTGTATCCTGCAACTTTACCAAATTCATTGATTAGCTCTAGTAGCTTTCTGGTGGCATCTTTAGGATTCTCTATGTATAGTATCATGTCATCTGCAAACAGTGACACTTTTATTTATTCTTTTCCAATTTGTATTCCATTTATTTC
This sequence comes from Phocoena sinus, assembly GCF_008692025.1. Taxonomy (NCBI): domain Eukaryota; kingdom Metazoa; phylum Chordata; class Mammalia; order Artiodactyla; family Phocoenidae; genus Phocoena; species Phocoena sinus. The sequence goes on along the minus strand of NC_045770.1, from coordinate 93,849,530 downwards.
TTTTTCTTGTCTGATTGCCGTGGCTAGGACTTCCATGACTATGCTGAATAATTGTGGTGAAAATGGACATCCTTGTCTTGTTCCTGATCTTAGAGGAAATGCTTTCAGTTTTTCACCATTGAGAATGATGTTTCCTGTGGGTTTGTCATCTATGGCCTTCATTATGTTGAAGTAGGTTCCCTCTGTGTCCACCTTCTGGAGAGTTTTTATCATAAATGGGTGTTGAATTTTGTCAAAAGCTTTTTCTGTGTCTACTGAGATGATCATATGGTTCTTATTCTTCAATTTGTTAATATGGTATATCACATTGATTGATTTGCATATATTGAAGAATCCTTGCATCCCTGGGATAAATCCCACTTGATCATGGTGTATGATCCTTTTAATGTGTTCTTGGATTCTGTTTGCTAGTATTTTGTTGAGGATTTTTGCCTCTATATTCATCAGTGATATTGGTCTGTAATTCTCTTTTTTTGTAGTATCTTTGTCTGGTTTTGGTATCAGGGTGATGGTGGCCTCATAGAATGAGTTTGGGAGTGTTCCCTCCTCTGCAATTTTTTGGAAGAGTTTTAGAAGGATGGGTGTTAGCTCTTGTCTAAATGTTTGACAGAATTCACCTGTGAAGCCATCTGGTCCTGGATTTTTGTTTGTTGGAAGATTTTTAATCACAGTGTCAATTTCATTACTTGTGATTTCAATATCATTACTTGTGATTTTTTTCTATTTCTTCCTGGTTCAGTCTTGGAAGGTTATACCTTTCTAAGAATTTGTCCATTTCTTTCAGGTTGTCCATTTTATTGGCATAGAGTTGCTTTAGTAGTCTCTTAGGATGCTTTGTATTTCTGTGGTGTGTGTTTTAACTTTTCCTTTATTTTTCTAATTTTATTGATTTGAGTCCTCTCCCTCTTTTTCTTGACGAATCTGGCTAATGGTTTATCAATTTTGTTTATCTTCTCAAAGAACCAGCATTTAGTTTTATTGATCTTTGCTAGTGTTTTGTTTCTATTTCATTTATTTATGCTCTGATCTATATGATTTCTTTCCTTCTGCTAACTTTGGGGGTTGTTTGTTCCTCTTTCTCTAGTTCCTTTAGGTGTAAGGTTACATTGTTTACTTGAGATTTTTCTTGTTTCTTGAGGTGGGATTGTGTAGCTTTAAACTTCCCTCTTAGAACTGCTTTTGCTGCATCCTCTAGGTTTTGGATCATCTTGTTTTCATTGCCATTTGTCTCTAGGTATTTTTTGATTTCCTCTTTGATTTCTTCAGTGATCTCTTGGTTATTTAGTAACATATTGTTTAGCCTCTGTGGGTTTTCTATTTTTTTCCATGTTGATTTCTAATCTCATAGCGTTGTGGTCAGAAAAGATGCGTGGTATGATTTCAATTTTCTTAAATTTACTGAGGCTTGATTTGTGCCTGAAGATGTGATCTATCCTGGAGAATGTTCCATGCGTACTTGAGAAGAAAGTGTAATCTGCTGTTTTTGGATGGAATGTCCTATAAATACCAATTAAATCTATCTGGTCTATTGTGTCATTTAAAGCTTCTGTTTCTTTATTTATTTTCATTTTGGATGATCTGTCCGTTGGTGTAAGTGAGGTGTTAAAGTCCTCCACTATTATTGTGTTACTGTCGATTTCCTCTTTTATAGCTTTTAGGAGTTGCCTGATGTATTGAGGTGGTCCTATGTTGGGTGCATATATATTTATAATTGTAATATGTTCTTAGATTGATCCCTTGATCATTATGTAGTATCCTTCCTTATCTCTTGTAACATTATTTTAAAGTCTACTTTACCTGATATGAGTATTGCTACTCCAGCTTTCTTTTGATCTCCATGTGCATAGAATATCTTTTTCCATCCACTCACTTTCAGTCTGTATGTGTCCCTAGGTCTGAAGTGGGTCTCTTATAGACAGCATATATACGGGTCTTATTTTGTATCCATTCAGCAAGCCTGTGTCTTTTGGTTGGAGCATTTAATCCATTCACGTTTAAGGTAATTATCAATATGTTTGTTCCTATGACCATTTTCTTAATTGTTTCCGTTTTTTTGGAGGTCCTTTTCTTCTCTTGTGTTTCCCACTTAGAGAAGTTCCTTTAGCATTTGTTGTAGAGCTGGTTTGGTGGTGCTGAACTGTCTTAGCTTTTGCTTGTCTGTAAAGCTTCTGATTTCTCCATCGAATATGAATGAGATCCTCGCTAGGTAATCTTGGTTGTAGTTTCTTCCCTTTCATCACTTTAAGTATATTGTGCCACTCCCTTCTGGCTTGTAGCCTTTCTGCTGAGAAATCAGCTGTTAATCTTATGGGAGTTCCCTTGTATGTTATTTGTCGTTTTTGCCTTGCTGCTTTCAATAATTTTTCTTTGTCTTTAATTTTTGCCAATTTGATTACTATGTGTCTCAGCGTGTTTCTCCTTGGGTTTATCCTGTATGGAATTCGCTGCGTTTCCTGCACTTGGGTGGCTATTTCCTTTCCCATGTTAGGGAAGTTTTCGACTGTAACCTCTTCAAATATTTTCTCTGGTCCTTTCTCCCTCTCTTCTCCTTCTGGGACCACTATAATGTGAATGTCGTTGCGTTTAATGTTGTCCCAGAGGTCTCTTAGGCTGTCTGCATTTCTTTTCATTCTTTTTTCTTTATTCTGTTCCACAGCAGTGAATTCCACCATTTTGTCTTCCAGGTCACTTATCCGTTCTTCTGCCTCAGTTATTCTGCTATTGATTCTTCTAATGTAGTATTCGTTTCAGTTATTGTATTTTTCATCTATGTCTGTTTGTTCTTTAATTTTTCTAGGTCTTTGTTAAACATTTCTTGCATCTTCTCGCTTTGCCTCCATTCTTTTCCCAAGGTCCTGGGTCATCTTCACTATCATTATTCTGAATTCTTTTTCTAGAAGTTTGCCTATCTCCACCTCTTTTAGTTGTTTTTCTGGGGTTTTATCTTGTTCCTTCATCTGGTACACAGCCCTCTGCCTTTTCATCTTGTCCATCTTTTTGTGAATGTGGTTTTTGTTCCACAGGCTGCAGGACTGTAATTCTTCTTGCTTCTGCTGTCTGCCCTCTGTGTCCTACTTTTAAATTTATGTCAATCTCATGGGTATGAAATGTTATCCTGTTATAATTACTGGGGTAGACTGTATTACTATTTAACAAATTTGTGCCCCTCCTTACAAGAGAATTCTACATCACTGTTCTGCTAGACTCCAGTGTGACCAATATGACTTCCTTTGGTCAATGTAACATGAGAAGCGTCATCTGAGCCTTCCAGAGGGAAGCATTTTTAGAGCCACTGTATGCTTCACCATGTTCTTTCTTTTCCCTCAGGTACTAAGAATGGCAATATCCAGGCTGTTGTAGGTATATTTCTCATATGTACTATACAGCTAAACTAAATAAGAAATCCAATCTGATATTCCACGTTTTGATCAGTTTGTTTAATCTGTTTATATTTATTGTGATGGCTGATCTTATGGATTTATTTTCACCATATTATTTTGCACTTTCTGTTTATCTTACTTTTTCTTTGCTGCTTTTTTCTCATTTCCTGCCTGATACACTTTTTTTTTTTTGCGGTACGCGGGCCTCTCACCGTTGTGGCCTCTCCCGTTGCGGAGCACAGGCTCCGGACACACAGGCTTAGTGGCCATGGCTCATGGGCCTAGCCGCTCCATGGCATGTGGGATCTTCCCAGACCAGGGCACGAACCCGTGTCCCCTGCATCGGCAGGTGGACTCTCAACAACTGTGCCACCAGGGAAGCCCCGATACAGTTTTGATATACTTTCTACATTCCCTCCCCTCCTCCTGTATCTTCTCTTTGTTTGTAGGTTTGAAAACTATAGATTGCATTTCCATTATTTTGGTTACTGTCCTTACTCTTTTTTTGGTTAAGTTTTTCATCAGTAAATATTTCAGTATGATTCTGAAAGATTCTCTTTTTAAAAAAATAATACCACAACACCATTATCACACGCAAAAAATAGTAATTCCTTAATATTACATATACAGTCTGTGTTCATTCCCAACTGTGTCTTCCCTCTTTATTTTAAAATACAATTTGTTTGAGTCAAAATTCAGTAAGGTACACACACACTGCAATTGGTTGATTTGTCTTTTAAGTCTCTTTTAATCTTCCAGTTACCCCTCTATTTCATTTTTTTAATCCCTGTAATTTATTTGAGAAAGAAATTGGGTCACTTATCCTGTAGAGTTTATTACTCTATAAGATTTTACTGACCGCATCCCACAGGTTTAACATGTTCCTCTGTCCTCTGTATTTCCTGAATACTGACACCAGGATCCAGGGGTTCTTAACTTTTTCATGTCATGGACTTCTTTGGCAGTCTGATGAAGCCTACAAACCCTTTCTTAGAATAATCTTTTAAATACACAGAATATATAAAATGACAAAAAAGACCAATTATAGTGAAAAGCAAATTATACTGTGGTTTGATTAGATTTATATTTATTTTGGCAAGACTTCTGAAAGGTGGCGATATTCTTAAATTTTCAATATGTATACCTATACATTTTCCAACAGGATTTTAATTTATTCAGTTATTTTTGCCTCCTGAACATAACAAAAGAGTTAATATGCTTTAAGTAATCATTGAGCATGCCCTAACCCACCTACAGACTGGTAATTTTATTTAGTTTTACCTTTTAAACACAGAAAATAAATAAATAAATTTAGCAACTTTTTCATCAATGTTTTTACTCACCATTACACATCCTATGCACTTCCACTGGATTTACTTTTCTTCTTGCAGAAGTACATCTTTAATTTTTTTCTTTTTTTTTTTTTTTTTTTTTTGTGGTACGCGGGCCTCTCACTGTTGGGGCCTCTCCCCTTGTGGAGCACAGGCTCCAAGACGCACAGGCTCAGCGGCCATGGCTCACGGGCCCAGCCGCTCCGCGGCATGCGGGATCCTCCCGGACCGGGGCACGAACCCGTGTCCCCTGCATCGGCCGGCGGACTCCCAACCACTGCGCCACCAGGGAAGCCCAATTTTTTTCTTTTTAAGTAAGGGTCTGTGGTTAGTAAACTGTCTGTGTATGTCAGAAAACTGCTTTGTCCTCACTCTTGAATGATGGTTTAAGAGAATATAAAATATTATATTTAAAAGAATACAAAATTCTAGACTTAACACTTTGATGCTATTCCTCCACTGTCTTCTGGTATCTAAGAAGTCATCCAGTTGTCACTACTTTGTAGACAAACTGTATTACCTAGTCTCATGGCTTTATGTCTATGTCAAGGCATAACAAATTTATCTCTCTAGCTCAGACCTTTACCCAGGAGTCCACACTAGAAGAACCAACTCCTCACTCAGTGTCTCCACTTAGATGCCTAATAGGTATCTCAAACTTAATATACCAAAGCTAAACTCCTCCCCAGTCTACACCTCCTTCAGTCTTCTATATCTCAGCTAACACCAACTCCATCCAACATCAGTTGCTCAGGTCAAAAATCCTGGAATCAACCTTCACCCCTTCTCCCTATCTGTCTGTCTCTTCCCAGCTACTCCATGATCATCTCCTGTGTCTAACAGTTTTGTAGTTGCTTCCAGGTTCTATCCAGATCCCAAGCCCAAAATCACATCACATAATTTTAGTTTAGTTTCTACTCCAAAGTAATATTCTACCCTGAAATGGTGTTCAGTAAATTGAAGATGCAATTATTGAACCACTGGATGGTTTGTTTTGTTTTTTGGTCATTAGGTTTTGTTTTTTCTTCCTGCTTTTTTTTTTTTTTCCACCAGACTCTTTTCAAGCTCCATCCTAGTCTTTGAGCAGTAGTGAATTTGGTTATCTTCCTTTATCTTGCACAAAATATTGTCATTTCCTTTATTCCATAGAAATGAACAACCAGACACCAGAGCCTGTTCCTGGCCTTAGAGACCAGCAGGTTTACAGTTTCAGTTACATTCTCAACTTAGTGTTTTGTTCTGTTTCTGGTCTATGGAGATATTTATGTTGTGTTTAGGCCTGACTATATTTTATTTTGATTTCTGTTTTGTTTTTTATCTGTCATTGCTATGTATATGAAGCAGAAGTAAAAACTAAGTACTAAGTATAGACTCATTACACTACCTTAACCAAAAATTGGTGGAGTCAATATTTTTCATTTGCATTTTCAATGACTTGGTAAATGGCATTTTCCCCCTACACATACTCTAATTTAAGTCTCCTTTCTTTATATTAAATAATACTGCCGCTTAGAGAGATAACAATAAACATATATAATGGTGTCTATGCATCTGAAAATAAAACTACTTTCTGCACCACTGCATCTTTCTGAACACTGTGTTTAAGCTTCCAAGCATGAAGCCCAATAAATATATCTATTGTCTTTTTCCTAGTATTCATAAAAATCAACATTTCCAAATTTATAAGTGACAAAACTGGTAGGAACAAGGTGAGATACTATTTAAAAAATGGTGAGTTGTTCAAGTTTTATAAATATTCCTAAAGTGCTACTACCTATACACAGCTGGTTAGTATGTGCTAAAAGCTCCTCCTTCTTAATTTACAGAAATTTTAAAAATATACAATTATAACTACTGCTGTTGATAGATGTACCAGTTTGAATTTATGTAAGTGAAATTCAGAACTTTTACATTAACTAGAAAATGAATGGCTACCTGGTTTTACCTTTGGTTTAAGCCAAGAGATAAGGCATTTGCCTCTGGTTCTGCCATAACTTGTTTTGTGAAAATCAGGCAATTCACTGTCTTTAGGTCTAATTGTTTCCTTGCTTCTAAAATGAAGATGACCTTTATGATTCCTTCTAGCGCTCAAAGACTCTGACTTTTATTATTCCCAATAATTATCTAAATCTTATGTTGCAAATTGGGTTACTTTTTCTGCAACTTAAAGTTTCCTTAAAATTTGGATTCAATTTACACTGTAACTTTTAAGAACAGGTTTTATGAGAGAAAAAAGAAACTATTTTTTAAATAGTTAATACTCTTTGCTACCATGAAAAATCAGTTTATGAAAATCAATGATAGAAACAAAAAGGTCAGATTTTATTAGCACTAATAAATATCAAGTTTTCAAGGTGTGAGAAACGAATTTGAAAAAGAACAGCTATATGTATATGTATAACTGAATCACTGTGCTGTACACCTGAAACTAACACAACATTGTTAATCAACTATACTCCAATATAAAATAAAAATGAAAAAAAAGTTTTCAAGATGCAAATTGATGAATGCTCTTCACCTCAATCATAAGAACACAAAATACTAAGACCCTAGTTTTTTACTACCTTGGAATTAACAAAATTATATTTTTATGAGGTATTCAAACCATTCTTCCTTTTGATATTTTACCCAAATTCTCCTTCCAAGAATATCCTGAGATAATGCCTTTTCATACTTGATGGTAAAATTTATACATGGAAACTTTGTTCAAGGATATAGTGAGTCAAGAACGAGGCATAAAAGAGAAAAACAAATATCATATATTAACACATACATGTGGAATCTAGAAAAATGGTTCAGTTGAACCGGTTTACAAGGAAGAAATAGAGACAGATGTAGAGAACAAACGTATGGACACCAAGGGGGGAAAGTGGGGCGGAGGGGGGTTGGTGGTGGTGGGATGAATTGGGCGATTGGGATTGACATGTATACGTTCATATGTATAAAATAGATAACTAATAAGAACCTGCTGTATTAAAAAAATAAACAAAAGGTAATCATAAAAAAATAAAACAAAAACGAGACATAAAAACCAGGCTCTGGTAGTCTGTTTCTCTTACTATTGCTCAAATGGCATTCTGATTTAAAAAAAAAAAAGGACAACCTAAAAGTTGAATATTCCTGTAAAAGTCAGAAGATTTAAGAAATAGCATGCTTTACTTGTTCTTTGAACACAACAGCTCCTGTGAAATGCAACAAGTATCAGCTGCATATGACATGTCCAGTTGCCTCACCTCCAGTTCTTTGAGGTAGTTAACTGTTGTTTCTTGTCTCATTAATATGACTAAGTCATGGGGATGCTTCAAGTTCATCGGTGAATCCACCTGCAAGCAAGCAAACAATAGATAAATAAAGCTCAGATTTCATTAATGTTTGTTTGGATATGCCTTAAATTATTGTTCGATCACCATTATAATCAGTGTTAGGTACTAAGTAAACTCAAGGGGTATTTCAAAAGTGATGACATGTAAATTTCGGCAAAGAGAATGAGAGGTTCAATAGCTGTCCCTTGAACTCCAACTTGAAAGAGCAAGCTTTCAAAGTGAATATTCTGATTTGACTAGTCATGTAAGAAATATTCAAGAAGAGAAGTATTTGGAAATGAATGATAAAGTAAATTCCTTAAAATATATTTTATACCTATACTAATAAAAATAGATTGCTTTGTCTTGATAGCACATTCCATATCTGAACAGGTCTGGCGGCAATAAAAAGAAAAATACGAAAAGCATCTATTTTGCAGGCTATTTGCAGAAGCCGTAAATCAGAGATAATATAAAATAAGCTTGAGACTTACAGTTTACAATTCTTGTTTCTGAATCATAAACAAGCAACTATGTTGTTGAATATGTAGGAAAAATGAACCCTCATATGCTGGTAGCAGGCTTATAAACTTACTATTTGGAGGGTTCTTTGACAACATATATCAAAATTTTAAAAGTACATACCCTTTGACCTAGGAATATAAATTCTAGGAAACTATTCTATAGGCATTCTTTAAATGGGCAAAGATATATACAAGGCTGCTCACTATATTACCTTTAGCTGCAAAAAACAAACAAACAAAAGACCCAACAAACCAAAGTCCAGCAATGAGGGAACAGAGAAAGCCACTGTCCAGTGGAATGGGATACAGAAAAATGAGATCTACTATCATGGAAAGATGTTCACAATGTATAATTTACTAAAAGTAATGAAGAATAATATGTATGCTATACTTTTTTTAAGAAATTACATTTTTATAGATATAGACGCATACATGTCTGTATATGCATAAAACTAAGTTGGTTTACAGTGATTTCTTTGGGGAAGTGGGATTAAGAAGAGAGGTACATTCGTATCTTTTACTTTATACACTTGTATTTATTTATTTATTTTTTTTTTAATTTTGTGGTACGCAGGCCTCTCACTGTTGTGGCCTCTCGCATTGTGGAGCACAGGCTCCGGACGCGCAGGCTCAGTGGCCAAGGCCCACAGGCCCAGCCGCTCTGCGGCACGTGGGATCCTCCCGGACCGGGGCACGAACCCATGTCCCCTGCACTGGCAGGTGGACTCTCAACCACTGCGCCACCAGGGAAGCCCTATACACTTGTATATTTTTAAATTGTGTATAATACACACATAATATGTTTATAATAAGGAAAAAACAACACATACACACACACGGGGTTTTTTGAATTTCAAGAAAATCTAAGACAGTGGCCTTGGAGTCTAAGAGATGAAATGAAGATCCTGCTATCCCTTAGTGTTAGACTGTCAAATTATAAACTAGCTCTTCAAGAAGTTCTACTTTGAGAAGAAACTACTGGGTTGGCCAAAAAGTTCATTCGGGGTTTTCCATAACATCTCTAAGAATCTTTCTATAATCTCTAAGAACTTGACATCAGCTCAATTAATTTTAGAACTAGCTTTTTAAGTGCAAAAGATAGCCTTGCTTAGACCTTGGTGAATGCAAGCCTATTTAAAAAACAAAAATTTAAAAAGAGGGAATGGGAATTCCCTGGTGGTCCAGTGGGTAGGACTTGGTGCTTTCACTTCCAGGGTGAGGGTTCAATCCCTGGTTGGGGAACTAAGATCCCACAAGCTGTGTGGCATGGCCAAGAGAATAAATAAATAAATATTTAAAAAGAGGGAATAAAAACAACATGAAATAAGTTCAATGGTTGCTTTAATAATATGCACAATAACACTGGGCGATGTTGGGTGACTGCATATAAAACTCATCTGTCTTTCCTCATTCTATCATCTCAGAGATGCCACAAGAAAAAGAGATGCTAGTCTGGACTAACTTCCACTCATACTTTCATTGCAATTGTCTGAACTACATAATCATCATTATGCAGTTATGGATAATTACAATCTCCCGTGGTCTCTCTTTAATGACAAAATCCCTTCAGTGCTTCCCCTGGCCTTCCTACTATACTGGAATTAACATTAAAACTACAGTCTGAACTTAAAAGGCACGAAAAATATAATAGCAAGGCCTATACTTGACCACTTGAGCTGTGAATCTCCTCTATCAAACAGTCAAACCTGGCAAAGGCCTACAAGCAAAACGCTAGGTGTTTCTCAATGAGATGTGGAAGCTTTTGCTTCTCTTTTCATTGTATCTCAGACATCGAGAGGTAGTGATTTAATACATCTCTCTTTATTTATTTATTTATTTATTATTATTTTTTGCGGTACGCGGGCCTCTCACCATTGTGGCCTCTCCCGTTGCAGAGCACAGGCTCCTAGCTGCTCCGCAGCATGTGGGATGTTCGCGGACCAGGGCACGAACCCGTGTCCCCTGCATCGGCAGGCAGACTCTCAACCACTGCGCCACCAGGGAAGCCCCATCTCTCTATACTTAAATGAAGCTTTTAGAAAAAAATTGGGGGAGGGAGAAGGAATGTGGGAGTATGACATTGCCATTCCAAAATACCCAACCAGTCTGATTACCTAACATTTGGAGAACTGCAAGAGGAATGACAGAATGAGACAAATGAAGATTTACATTAGATAAATACTTAATCTTAGCTTTAGATTAAAAAGATACTACATAACCAGCATGGGTCTGGCCCATATTCAGTTGTGAGGAAGTACTTTTCATTTCCTTGAAGCATTTAGTTCAACAAAGATACAGTAGCTAGAGAAGGTATAAAGATAAAATTATTAGCAGAAGGAAGGGATTCCACTGACAGTTTAACAGCTGTGTTTCTCTTTTTGACTTGGCAGCAAATGGCATAGATCTCTGCCAGATTAGGGTTGGTTGCAGAAGATTTATAGCCTGACACATATTTTTATTGAGATATTTTCAAGTTCTTAAATTGCAAGACTTTATGCTAATTATCTTTGGCAAACGCCAATCAGCTTGAAATTCTCTCCTTTCAAATACCTCTCCTCCTTAGAAGATTACGAAAGATGTCTGACATGTCTGCTAAGATGTTTGACAACTCTGTAAATGCTACAACATCCATTCAACTAATAAAAATTTATTAAGCCTCTATGAACCAGGCGCACTAGGAGTCCATATCTGGAGTGTATGTACTCCTATTTTATATACAATGTGAGAAGGAATGGTAATATCCCTTCAAAACCTTTAGCATTAAGAAGTGGCTGCTGTAAGTCCAAGGGCAAAGAGTGATAGAAATTACAGAGAGGTAGGTTAAAAATGATATAATGCATATACAAGATCTCAAAGCACTTTATGGCTTTTTCACAAAGGACAAACAAACTTCCATTGCTGCACAGCACAATAAATGGTGCTTATATGATCTGAATAAAAAAGAAAAAGTGAAATTATTTTCAATTTGCTGTACTTAAGGAGAGAAAGCATGAAATACATTTTAGAGCAAAATTTAAACTGCAGGGGAAAACTGATCATGTATTTGGAAATTAGCTATAATGGAATTCAACTATTCAAAATGATTCATTTTCTTAAGACTTCCAGGTAAACAAAGTTTCACTGTTATCATAGCAATTTATTTTAATAAAGAAAATGGCAAATTATGTAAGACAATTCAATTTTATTTTCCTTTTAATATATTATATAAGCACATGTACCCAATTGTATATAACAGTAAATATCTTACTCATATCAAGTTCATTTTCATATGCTGTCATCTCTAACCAAGATATTGGTAGTTCCTGCACTTCTAATCTGGAGTTCTACCTCTGTGAATTCAGTAAAATCACATGGTAATGGATGGAAATGTCACTATATAAAGGTAATGACTTCCCTGCCAAGTTAAACAAAGGCTGAACAAATTAAATTTAAAAAGCCAAACTAGGGAATTCCCTGGCAGTCCAGAGGTTAAGACTCTGAGCTTTCATTGCCGAGGGCATGGGTTCAATCCCTGGTCGGGGAACTAACATCCCACGAGACACACGGTGTGGCCAAAAAACCCACACCAAATATAAAATAATCAATCTAACGAAATACATATTTTTTGAGTTTTACAAAATCAATCACTTTCCACTGGTCCTTCATAGTAAGAAACTGAACTTTTCTATTGTAACATTAGTTCTACCCTTCATATGCAACTTATTCTTCACATATGATGAATATTTTTATCTGTTATTTTAAAAAAATGGTATCCAAATGAGTACATGAAAGCACTGTTAAGGGGGAACTCACTCTATTCCCATCAGCAATTTGAAACTGATTAATGAAATCTTATATTATGCCATAATCATTAAAAAAGAATTTCCCTTAGGTTGAAAATGTGATGGAATATTTAAATCTTTTATTCAGAGTTTTAGTTTATTTAAATATTGAGACAATACGATGGAAAACATAAATAAAAATATTCAAAGCAACCAAGGTTTCACCTCTACCTTAAACGACCCCACTTAGTATTTACAGTTTTTCCTATCCAGTACCTGCAATCTCCTTCTTGTGGCAAAATACCTGCTTTGCTTGGCTGGAAGCAACCTTCCCCACATGGGAAGCCTGATCAGTGGATTGCTTCCCCTTGGTATCTTGGTGATTATTTCTGAGAAGGGACATTAACCAAGTAGCTTATACTAAAGAGTCCCTAATCAAGAACTTTTATTTGAGCTATTGGGGAATAGCCATCTTGTACCCACAGTGGGCCTGAGAATGGGGTAAAAGAAGTAAACAAATGAAGACAGAGAAAAACCTATCCTGGTTATACTGTTTGAGTCCTGTATCAAGCTGTATCTGTAGCACTTAGAATTTGTCCAGAGGGGAGGAGCAGTGCCTGGACCCTGCGCTCACTGAGCGCCCTCCAAGGAAACCTACACACCCACTGGACCAACCTTAGCCACTGGGGAAAGACACCAAAAACAACGGGAACTACGAACTTGCAGTCTGTAAAAAGGAGACCCCCAAAAAAGTAAGATAAGCAAAATGAAAAGACAGAAAAGCACACAGCAGATGAAGGAGCAAGGTAAAAACCCACCAGACCTAACAAATGAAGAGGAAATAGGCAGTCTACCTGAAAAAGAATTCAGAATAATGATAGTAAAGATGATCCAAAATCTTGGAAATAGAATAGACAAAATGCAAGAAACATTTAACAAGGACCTAGAAGGACTAAGGAGGAAACAAGCAATGATGAACAACACAATAAATGAAATTAAAAATACTCTAAAAGGGATCAATAGCAGAATAACTGAGGCAGAAGAACAGATAAGTGACCTGGAAGATAAAATAGTGGAAATAACTACTGCAGAGCAGAATAAAGAAAAAAGAATGAAAAGAACTGAGGGCAGTCTCAGAGAGGACTGGGACAATGTTAAACACAGCAACATTCGAATTATAGGGGTCCCAGAAGAAGAAGAGAAAAAGAAAGGGACAGAGAAAATATCTGAAGAGATTATAGTTGAAAACTTATCTAATATGGGAAAGGAAATAGTTAATCAAGTCCAGGAAGCACAGAGAGTCCCATACAGGATAAATCCAAGGAGAAACATGCTGAGACACATATTAATCAAACTATCAAAAATTAAATACAAAGAAAACATATTAAAAGCAGCAAGAGAAAAACAACAAATAACACACAAGGGAATCCCCATAAGGTTAACAGCTAATCTTTCAGCAGAAACTCTGCAAGCCAGAAGGGAGTGGCAGTACATATTTAAAGTGATGAAGGAGAAAAACCTACAACCTTGCTCTACCCAGCAAGGATCTCATTCAGATTTGATGGAGAAATTAAAACCTTTACAGACAAACAAAAGCTGAGAGAGTTCAGCACCACCAAACCAGCTTTACAACAAATGCTAAAGGAACTTCTCTAGGCAGGAAACGCAAGAGAAGGAAAAGACCTACAATAACAAACCCAAAACAATTAAGAAAATGGGAATAGGAACATACATATCAATAATTACCTTAAATGTAAATGGATTAAATGCTCCCACCAAAAAACACAGACTGGCTGGATGGATACAAAAACAAGACCCATACATATGCTGTCTACAAGAGACCTAGGGACACATACAGACTGAAAGTGAGGGGATGGAAAAAGATATTCCATGCAAATGGAAATCAACAGAAAGCTGGAGTAGCAATTCTCATATCAGACAAAATAGACTTTAAAATAAAGACTATTACAAGAGACAAAAAAGGACACTAATGATCAAGGGATTGATCCAAGAAGATATAACAACTGTAAATATTTATGCACCCAACAATAGGAGCACCTCAATACATAAGGCAAATAAATACTAACAGCGATAAAGGGGAAATTGACAGTAACACAATCATAGTAGGGGACTTTAACACCACACTTTCACCAATGGACAGATCATCCAAAATGAAAATAAATAAGGAAACACAAGCTTTAAATGATACATTAAACAAGATGGACTTAATCGATATTTATAGGACATTCCATCCAAAACAACAGAATACACATTTTTCTCAAGTGCTCAGGGAACATACTCCAGGATAGAACATATCTTGGGTCACAAATCTAGCCTTGGTAAATTTAAGAAAATTGAAATCGTATCAAGTACCTTTTCTGACCAGAAGGCTATGAGACTAGCTAGATATCAATTGCAGGAAAAGATCTGTAAAAAATACAAACACATGGAGGCTAAACAATACACTACTTAATAACAAAGTGATCACTGAAGAAACCAAAGAGGAAAGCAAAAAATACCCAGAAACAAATGACAATGGAGACACGACAACCCAAAACCTATGGGATGCAGCAAAAGCAGTTCTAAGAGGAAAGTTTATAGAAATACAATCCTACCTTAAGAAACAGGAAACATCTCAAATAAACAACCTAACCTGCACCTAAAGCAATTAGAGAAAGAAGAACAAAAAAAAACACCCAAAGTTAGCAGAAGGAAAAAAATCGTAAAGATCAGATCAGAAATAAATGAAAAAGAAATGAAGGAAACGATAGCAAAGATCAATGAAACTAAAAGATGGTTGTTTGAGAAGATAAACAAAATTGACAAACCATTAGCCAGACTCATCAAGAAAAAACAGGAGAAGACTCAAATCAATAGTATTAGAAATGAAAAAGAAGAAGTAACAAATGACACTGCAGAAATACAAAGGATCATGAGAGATTAATACAAGCAACTCTATGCCAATAAAATGGACAACCTGGAAGAAATGGACAAATTCTTAGAAATGCACAATCGGCCAAGACTGAACCAGGAAGAAATAGAAAATACGAATATACCAATCACAAGCACTGAAATTGAAACTGTGATTAAAAATCTTCCAACAAACAAAAGCCCAGGACCAGATGGCTCCACAAGTGAATTCTATCAAACCTTTAAAGAGCTAACACCTATGCTTCTCAAACTCTTCCAAAATATAGCAGAGGGAGGAACACTCCCAAACTCATTCTACGAGGCCACCATTACTGTGATATCAAAACCAGACAAAGATGTCACAAACAAAGAAAACTACAGGCCAATATCACTGATGAACATAGATGCAAAACTCCTCAACAAAATACTAGCAAACAGAATCTAACAGGACATTAAAAGGATCATACACCATGATGAAGTGGGGTTTATTCCAGGAATGCAAGGATTCTTCAATATATGCAAATCAATCAAAGTGATACACCATATTAACAAACTGAAGGAGAAAAACCATATGATCATCTCAATAGATGCAGAGAAAGCTTTCGACAAAATTTAACACCCATTTATGATAAAAACCCTCAAGAAAGTAGGCATAGAGGGAACTTACCTCAACATAATACAGGCCATATTTGACAAACCCACAGCCAACATCGTCCTCAGTGGTGAAAAACTGAAACTATTTCCACTAAGATCAGGAACAAGACAAGGTTGCCCACTCTCACCACTCTTATTCAACATAGTTTTGGAAGTTTTAGCCTTAGCAATCAGAGAAGAAAAAGAAATAAAAGGAATCCAAATCGGAAAAGAAGAAGTAAAGCTGTCACTGTTTGCAGAGACATGATACTACACATAGAGAATCCTAAAGATGCTACCAGAAAACTACTAGAGCTAATCAAAGAATTTGGTAAAGTAGCAGGATACAAAATTAATGCACAGAAATCTCTGGCATTCTTAAACACTAATGATGAAAAATCTGAAAGTGAAATTAAGAAAACACTCCCATTTACCATTGCAACAAAAAGAATAAAATATCTAGGAATAAACCTACCTAAGGAGACAAAAGTCCTGTATGCAGAAAATTATAAGACACTGATGAAAGAAATTAAAGATGATACAAATAGATGGAGAGATATACCATGTTCTTGGATTGGAAGAATCAACATTGTGAAAATGACTCTACTACCCAAAGCAATCTACAGATTCAATGCAGTCCCTAACAAACTACCACTGGCATTTTTCACAGAACTAGAACAAAAAATTTCACAATTTGTATGGAAACACAAAAGACCCCGAATAGCCAAAGCAATCTTGACAATGAAAAATGGAGCTGGAGGAATCAGGTTCCCTGACTTCAGACTATACTACAAAGCTACAGTGATCAAGACAGTATGGTAGTGGCACAAAAACAGAAAGATAGATCAATGGAACAGGATAGAAAGCCCAGAGATAAACCCACACTCTTATGGGCACCTTATCTTTGATAAAGGAGGCAAGAATATCCAGCAGAGAAAAGACAGCCTCTTCAATAAGTGGTGCTGGGAAAACTGGACAGCTACATGTAAAAGTATGAAATTAGAACACTCCCTAACACCATACACAAAAATAAACTCAAAATGGATTAAAGACCTAAATGTAAGGCCAGAAACTATCAAACTCTTAGAGGAAAACATAGGCAGAACACTCTATGACAAAAATCACAGCAAGATCCTTTTTGACCCACCTCCTAGAGAAATGGAAATAAAAATAAAAATAAACAAATAAGACCTAATGAAACTTCAAAGCTTTTGCACAGCAAAGGAAACCATAAACAAGACCAAAAGACAACACTCAGAATGGGAGAAAATAATTGCAAATGAAGCAACTGACAAAGGATTAATCTCCAAAATTTACAAGCAGCTCAATAACAAAGAACCCAATCCAAAAATGGGCAGAAGACCTAAACAGACATTTCTCCAAAGAAGATATACAGATTGCCAACAAACACATGAAAGAATGCTCAACATCATTAATCATCAGAGAAATGCAAATCAAAACTACAATGAGATATCATCCTCACACCAGTCAGAATGGCCATCACCAAAACATCTAGAAACAATAAATGCTGGAGAAGGTGTGGCGAAAAGGGAACACTCTTGCAGTGTTGGTGGGAATGTAAATTGATACAGCCACTATGGAGAACAGTATGGAGGTTCCTTAAAAAACTACAAACAGAACTACCATACGACCCAGCAATCCCACTACTGGGCATATACCCTGAGAAAACCATAATTCAAAAAGAGTCATGTACCAAAACGTTCGTTGCAGCTCTATTTACAATAGCCAGGACATGGAAGCAACCTAAGTGTCCATCAACAGATGAATGGATAAAGATGTAGCACATGTATACAATGGAATATTACTCAGCCGTAAAAAGAAACAAAATTGAGTTTTTTGTAGTTATTTGTAGTGAGTCTGTCATACAGAGTGAAGTAAGTCAGAAAGAGAAAAACAAATATCGTATGCTAACACATCTATATGGAATCTAAAATAATAAAAAAAAAAAAGGTCATAAAGAACCTAGGGGTAAGATGGGAATAAAGACCCAGACCTACTAGAGCATGGAACTGAGGATATGGGGAGGGGGAAGAGTAAGCTGTGACAAAGTGACAGAGTGGCATGGACATATGTACAGTACCAAACATAAAATAGATAGCTAGTGAGAAGTAGCCGCATAGCACAGGGAGATCAGCTAGGTGGTTTGTGACCACCTAGAGGGGTGGGATAGGGAGGGTGGGAGGGAGGGAGACACAAGAGGGCAGAGATATGGGAACATATGTATATGTATAACTGATTCACTTTGTTATAAAGCAGAAACAAACACACCGTTGTAAAGCAATTATACTCCAATAAAGATGTTTAAAAAAAAAAAAAGAATTTGTCCAAACATTCCAATGAAAATTTTCAAAACTGAAAGTCTTAATGCTATTGATAAACCGCTGTCTAATTTTCTTGAGATCCCCTGTCTAGGGTATCTTCTTTTTTTTAATTAATTCATTAATTGAATAATTTATTTTTTGGCTGTGTCGGGTCTTAGTTGTGGCACGCAGGCTCCAGAGCGTGTGGATTCTGTAGTTGCAGCTCGCGGGCTTAGTTGCCCCATGGCATTATGGGATCTTAGTTCCCTGACAAGGATCGAACTGGCATCCCCTGCATTGCAAGATGGATTTTTAACCACTGGACCACCAGGGAAGTCCCTGCTTAGGGTATCTTCTTATCCTTTTGGCTCTTTTATGAGCCTCTGTACCTTTGCACATGCTAATTCTTCTACTTGGAATGCATTTCTCTTCTTATGCGTTTGATGAAAGCCAAATGACTTGGCTCAAATGACATTTCTTTTCTGAAACCATCCTTCTCTTGAGCTTCCATAGTATTTTATACATATTTCAGTATTAGCATTTATTACAGTGTTTAATTATTGTATGGCTATCTTTCCAAAAAAAAATTGGGGGCTTCCCTGGTGGTGCAGTTGTTGAGAGTCCGCCTGCCGATGCAGGGGACACGGGTTCGTGCCCCGGTCTGGGACGATCCCACATGCCGCGGAGCAGCTGGGCCCGTGAGCCATGGTTGCTGAGCCTGCACGTCCAGAGCCTGTGCTCCGCAATGGGAGAGGCCACAAAGGTGAGAGTCCCATGTACCGGAAAAAAAAAAAATTTTTTTTTTTTTGTATTCTTCTTTCTACCCTCAGTACTTAATGTGCTTCCAGGTACACAAAACATTGATGGTTGTTTGATGAAAGTGTCTGATATCACATTGTTAGATTCTCTATCTCCTAAGGCATTATGGCTCACTAATGACTATCTGGAAAGGAGGTAAAGAGGTTAAGCCACCAGGAATCAGGAAAAAATAAGTCCTTGACAGGACTTTGACCAGCTGTGTGACCTTAAGCAAATCACCTTCCCTGTCAGGGCTTCTGTTTCCTCATCTATAAACTGAGGGCACCCAACCCAAGGACTTCTAAAAATTCCTTATACTTTTCAAATCCTACCTCTATAAAAGATTTAACACTATTATAAAAGTATCACTTTTAACCAGCCTAACCTATGACACTGAAGTAATGTGATATTCAAATGAATGAATTTGTCACTCTTTCAATTTGCCCATATAAACCTGTACTCACTTTAGGCAAGGGACTACTTCCAAAGCTACAGTTAAAAGCTTCTTTTAAACAATCTGTCAAATTAAACCAAGGCTCCAATTAGCAGTGGCTACTTATTTCTGAGAGTTAAATTGTTCATTGTATCATAGACAAAGTTAGCCCTCTCTGTCCTTTCATTGCTTAATTCTAAGAAAGTTCAACTTAAAAATAAGCTTTTCTGATTTACAAGCTAAATATATGTTACTATAAAAACAAACACATTATAGACAATATAAAGAAGAAAGTTAAATTACTTGAAATCTCACTTTCAGATATATCTGCTGTCATATACATATATCATGTTAGGATAACTTCTCTGTATTTATCAATATATACATATATAGCTATGTAGATAAATATTTTTATAAAAATCAGATAATATATCTACTGTGTTGTATCCTTCCCCTCTCCATTCTTCCCTAAATTTTATCAGTCTTATTTCCCAGTAAATACAGATTTACATGATCATATTTAGTAGGTAATATTATATTAAAGTCATTTACCCAGGTCCCTACTAAAATTTATGCTTTTTTTAACAATATTGTTATGAATATCCTTACACTTAATTTTTTTGACAGCTGTCAAATTATTTCCTTCCCAGAACAAGAACTGTTAGGTTAAAGGGACTGCGCTTTTTTAAATTTATATTTTTTACTAGCTTTTCTCCAGAATAGTTGAATCAACTGAAATTCCTAACAACAATCACTGAGTTTCTATACAGTCTTAGGAACACAGAAAAACGTGAATATATTTTAATCTCTTTGTTGGTCATATATATTTCTTCTTTTGTGTACTTTTTTTTTTTTTTTTTTTTTTTTTGGGGAATGCGGGCCTCTCACTGTTGTGGCCTCTCCCGTTGCGGAGCACTGGCTCCGGACGCGCAGGCTCAGCGGCCATGGCTCATGGGCCCAGCTGCTCCGCGGCATGTGGGATCTTCCCGGACCGGGGCACGAACCCGTGTCCCCTGCATCGGCAGGCGGACTCTCAACCACTGCGCCACCAGGGAAGCCCTCTTTTGTGTACTTATAAGAAAATCTTTCTCTTTTTAAATCCATCTGACAGTTTATACATCATATTTTATGAATGGTGGTTTCTAGTTGGTGGGACTCCAGATGATTATTCTCTTCTGGTTTGTGTTTTCTGACTTCTTCTGCAGCGAACGTACACTTAAATTTACAAAGTATTTTTTTTTAAGTGCTATGAACAGGTCACCTTGTTAAAATGAAACTTTAGAGTGCTATGCAACATGCTTTATTGTATTTAAAAACAAATAAACAAACTGACAAGTATAAGCTCAGATCTGAGAAACAATCCTGCAGCTTTTCCTTATATACTCATAGAGAAAAAAATTCCTCTCACAGATACGGGTCCAGGCAAACACACAAAAAGGCAACATCTATTGTATTTTCTTGTTCCTTTCTCACCTCAAATTTTTACCCTTATCGCAAATCTAGTTCACTGCCATTTTCAAGTGATTGTCTAAGGAGCCCTTACCTTTGTGACCCCTGTCAGCCTAATACAGTGGCAAGCAAGATGAGTTTTACAGGGACAGAATGAGGGGGGCAGAAAAGTCTGTGGCCTTGACTTCGCATGCAACTCTCTCTTCAGGATTCAAGTCTAACTATCATGGACTTGCACCTTCTTCCAGGTTTAGAGAAGTGTTAAGTTCACAAAATACCAGTTCAGCCTCAGCTCTTACGAGGAACTTAGGTTGCTGGCTGTAATAATTGCCAAAACTTTAATATGTAACATAAACAGACCTTTTACTAGAAAAATTTAATTGTATCAGATCAATAAAACACTATTGTTATGAACTGTCAAGATTTGGAAATATTTTTATTAAAGATGACTTTTTCACTCTTAGAGCACTTGTATAGTATTTTAGTGAAAAGTTAAAAACCAGTCTCAATTTTATAGAATACCAAGTTACCAAACTAAAATTAAACTTTAAATAAACAAAAATGTTGAATCCTGACCATCACATGAATTTTTAATGTCCTTATATATTTTCTAAAGTTACCCTCAATTAGATTTTACTTTCTCATTTTCAGTTCTTGGAAGACGTAGTTGTAAATACTTAAACTCACATAAAATAATCCAGGAATCTGAAGTATATTATATAGCTATAATCTAGATTTGAACACATACAGTGTTGCAGCCAATTTTATTAGAACATTCATGTCAAATAATCACCATTTCCCCAACTGATTAGCAAATAAGTAACCATTTTCAACATGAATAACTAAGGAACAAGTTCTTATAAAAGTGTTATCAGTCTACATTTTATGATTTATGTTGCCAAGAAATATACAAATAACATAATGAATAAAGCAAACAGTTTACAACTTTACAAGGAAAGAAAATGAAACAGGACACCAGAGTCATGAATATTTCTCATTTGTGTACTTATGATATTCTTGTAAACATACACAGAAAAAATGTAGCTGTACAGTTAGAGTGGATTTATATTTAACTCAGAAGTAATTCTCATTCCAGCAGCAAATACTGAACACAGAACAATGGCCCGACAAAGATGTCTATGTCCTAAACTCCAGAACATGTGAATATGTTAGGTTACATGGCAAAAGGGAATTAGGTAGCTAGAGACTGGACCTTTGGGAAGTAAACAGATTTAGATGAGGTCATGAGGTTGGGGCCCTCCTGATGGGATTGGTGCTCCTGTAAGAGAAGATACCAGAGAGCTTGCTTTCTCTTTTTCTCTACCATGTGAGGACACAGCAAGATGCAATTGTCTGCAAGCCAAAAAGAGAGCCCTCACTAGAACCCGACCATGCTGGCTGGCACTCTGATCTTGTATTTCCAGCCTCCAGAACTGTGAGAAAATAAACATCGGTTCTTTAAATCACCAGTTTACGGCATTTTGTTACGGCAGCCCAAGCTAAGACAGATTTGTCAATCAAATGTTGGAAAAGGAACACTAAAATCAGTGCCAGGAATTAAACCTTAGTAACTTTATCATTATTCAGATGATGGCAAACTCAACAGCCAGTAAATTACTCTGCTATTTCATACTGGAAATCGCTGCTCTACAAGAGACAACTGAATAAAGTTCAACTTGATTAGTCATCAAAACACTGGTAGTATCAACTGTGGGGGAAAAGAAATCAGCTTGACTAATCTCTTTTATTGCAGTCCCAACAAGTGTGAAATAAATGTTAATGACAAAGGTTTAATTTTTTCTATGAAGATAAAAAAACTTAACTGAAGGTTCCTTTCTGTTCATATTTCTACTGATGATCACAACACTGTTTAGCTAAGGGCAATGGATGGAATAGAGGTCTTTTACTAGAATTGGATTATGAAAAATTTTTTGCACATTCCAAGCAATGCTGAGCATTTTCAAACACTCCTGATGCAGTCCTTTAGGAGAACAATTTAGTAAATCTAAGAAAATTAAATATATGCATTTTTAGAAACAGGAAATTCCAATTCAAAGAATTCATCTTACAGATACACTCAATACAGGCATAGAAGCATGCAAAGATGAATGTATTAGCACGTTTACTCTCTGCAACAATGTTTGCAACAGCAAAAACAGAGAAACAATCTAAATGTCTGCCACTAGGGAACTGGTTAAATAAACTACAGAACACCCATACAACCCAATACTATGCAATCTTAAGGGAGAAGAGGGTAGCTTTCTTATTTCTGATATGGACAGATGTCTAAGTTTTATGAAGTGGATAAAAGATAATGGTGAGACAAAATGTTTCCACTTGTGCGTTGAAAAATAAAGAACTATGGAGGCTTCCCTGGTGGCGCAGTGGCTGAGAGTCCGCCTGCCGATGCAGGGGACACGGGTTCGTGCCCTGGTCCGGGAAGATCCCACATGCCGCAGAGCGGCTGGGCCTGTGAGCCATGGTCGCTGAGCCTGCGCGTCCGGAGCTTGTGCTCCACAACGCGAGAGGCCACAACAGTGAGAGGCTTGCGTACCGCAAAAAAAAATAAAATAAAGAACTATGTATTTACAAATGCATAGAAACTTTTGGGAAGAATACACAAATAATTCTAGTTGTTTCCAGGAAGAAGGACTGTGGGTAGTTATGAAACTTTCACTTTTCATTTTATAGCATACTAAATAGTGTGAAAATTTTTTTCAACAATTATCATATAGTTTATAGTTTAATTCAATTTTAAAATAAAAAAACATTTTTAAAAGAAAAATTTTAATTTTTGATGAGTATTTGTTTTACAAATAAAACTACAGAAATATTTTTCTTTATGTAAGTAGCAATGCTTAGCACTGCAGAGAAGAGAACAGGGTTCAGAATCAGACCTGAGCTTGAGTTCACACTCTGCCACTTCCTACTTGCATGGCTTGGGCAAGGAGTTTAACTACATTCTGCCCAAATTTATTTGATAGAAGATCAATACCCACATCTTACTGAGTCTGTATGATGACCAAATGAGATAATGAACATGAAAACACTGGATAAAGTGTTCAGTGAATTACAGACATTAAATTGTTTTTATTACAATAAAAGTTACCTGTTGATATCCTAAATTAGAGTCACTTCCATGTATGACTGTATAAAACACAAACTCTACTAAGGCAGGGACTGTATCTCCCTCACAGCTGTATTTCAAGTACCTAACACAGAAAGCATCCAAGTATGTACTGAATGAGTGAGCTAAGCTTACCCAATGCAGTAATAGGCACACAAAAAGCACTCAGCAAATACTTGCTCTAATAAAAACGTTCCTGACTCCATTTGACCACTTTTGTCATGTGTTGATACTATTCTCTTGGGTTCTACTAAAGATTAATTACCCATCTCAACTCCCCACCAAGCAATTAGACTGAAGGTGGAAAGGCCTGACCTTTGGAGGCAGGACCTCTTTCCAGTCACCTGATTTCAATTGAAATAACGAAGTTCCTCAGAGGGAAAATGAAGACTGAAAATGTTAGTTAAAAATACATAAATGAGTTCTTTTCAAAAGTGACTCATGGGACTTCCCTGGTGGCACAGTGGTTAAGAATCCGCCTGCCAGCTCTATTTACAATAGCCCCGAGATGGAAACAACCTAAGTGCCCATCATCGGATGAATGGATAAAGAAGATGTGGCACATATATACAATGGAATATTACTCAGCCTTAAAAAGAAACGAAATTGAGCTGTTTGTAATGAGATGGATAGACCTAGAGTCTGTCATACAGAGTGAAGTAAGTCAGAAAGAAAAAGACAAATACCGTATGCTAACACATATATATGGAATTTAAGAAAAAAAAGTCATGAAGAACCTAGGGGTAAGACAGGAATAAAGACGCAGACCTACTGGAGAACGGACTTGAGGATATGGGGAGGGGGAAGGGTGAGCTGTGACAGGGCGAGAGAGAGTCATGGACATATACACACTAACAAACGTAGTAAAGTAGATAGCTAGTGGGCAGCAGCCGCATGGCACAGGGATATTGGCTCGGTGCTTTGTGGCAGCCTGGAGGGGTGGGATAGGGAGGGTGGGAGGGAGGGAGACACAAGAGGGAAGACATATGGGAACATATGTATATGTATAACTGATTCACTTTGTTATGGGGCAGAAACTAACACATCATTGTAAAGCAATTATACCCCAATAAAGATGTTAAAAAAAAAAAAAAAGAATCTGCCTGCCAATGCAGGGGACATGGGTTCAAGCCTTGGTCCGGGAAGAACCTACATGCCGCGGAGCAACTAAGCCCGTGCGCCACAACTACTGAGCCCGGGCTAGAGTCACAAGCCACAACTACTGAAGCCCGTGCTCCTAGAGCCCGTGCTCTACAACAAGAGAAGCCACCACAGTGAGAAGCACACGCACCACAACGAAGAGTAGCCCCCGCACGCAGCAACGAAGACCCAATGCAGCCAAAAATAAAATAAATAAATTTATTTTAAAAAAAGTTAGACTCATTACTAACTGACTTTACTACTGACTAAAAAAATATGGGAAGCACAACAGTGTGAATTCCTAATAGTATGTCTTGAAAGCAAAATATAAAGTGACAACCTAAATTTGTACAATATTCAATTAATTTAAATAAGGTCACAATCTCAAATATGAGTTCTTTGAACATACCATAAAAGGTACGCTGTAGAGGTAAAATATCCAAAACAGCCTTTAGGAAAGTAGATTATCTTAGGCACCATTTTACAACTCTGGTTAGAGATACCATGTTCTTAGAGAAGTCTTAGGCTGTGTAGACCTTTTATTGGTAACAGGGAGAATGAATGAATTAGCTTGCCCCCTTTAAAGTAAATGCACCTCCCTCCTGCAGACTATTAAAACAATGGTGGGGGCTTCCCTGGTGGCACAGTGGTTAAGAATCCACCTGCCAATGCAGGAGACATGGGTTCGAGCCCTGGTCCAGGAAGATCCCACATGCTGCGGAGCAACTAAGCCTGTGCGCCACAACTACTGAGCCTGCACTCTAGAGCCTGCAAGCCACAACTACTGAGCTCACGTGCCACAACTACTGAAGCACCCGTGCCCTAGAGCCCGTGCTCTGCAATAAGAGAAGCCACTGCAATGAGAAGCCTGTGCACCGCAATGAAGAGTAGGCCCTGCTCACCGCAACTAGAGAAAGCCCCTGTGCAGCAATGAAGACCCAACGCAGCCAAAAATAAATAAGTTAATTTTAAAAAACAAAGACAAGAACAAAAAAACAACGGTGGCCCTTCAGTATGCTGATATGAGATACAAGAGCTAATACAGGAGTAATTACTGCTTGCACACACAGACATTCATATACTCTCTCACTTATTCAGTATTTACTGAGTGTACATCATGTGTCAGGCACTGTTTTAGGCACTAGGGTTACTTCACTGAACAAAACAAAGTTGTTGCCTTCATAAGTTTATGTTCTTGTAGAAAGACAGGCAATAAAGTATACCTTACAATACAGTGCCAGTAATAAATAATATGAAGAAAAATAGAGTGAGAAGACAGAGGGATGGAAAGAGATGCTGTTTTAGACAGCTTGGTCAGAAAATGGGTGACATGAGAACAGAGGCCTGAAAGAAGAGAAGGGCTGAGCCATGTTGATGTCTGCAAAAAAGTGCTTCAGGCAGACGAAGGAGCAAAAGCAAAGGTCTTGGTGAACCAAAAACAAGTGAACTTGGTGCTTTAAAAACCACCCAAAGGCCAGTATGGCTGAAACACAGCACACAAGAAGGAAAGTAGTATCAGCGCAGAGAGGTGGCCAGGAGCCAGGTCCCAGATCCTGCAGGGCCTTACAGGCCATGGTGAAAACTAGGTTTTATTATTTAAGTGTGATGGGAAACCACTGAAGGTTTTCTGATACTCTTTGCTTCCCTTCCCCCAAGACCCCTCAAGGAGTGGCATGACCAAAACTTATGTTTTTTAAAAGACTGCTTTGGCTAATCTGGGGAGAACAGATGCTATGGAGCAAACGTAAAAGCAAAGAGACCAGTTAGGGGGCTACTGCATAGGTTCAGGACAGAGATGAAGATAGTCTGGACCAGGGTTGTAATAGTACAGGCGGAAAGACATGGCGGGATTCAGAATACATTTTGGAAGTTAAGTTGACAGGTTGCTGAGAGACTGGGTATGAGATGTGAGAGAAGGAAGAGTCAAGGAAGATACCAAGATTTGGGGCCTGAAAAACTTGGTAACAGGTGTGGTGGAGTGGGAAATCAAGAGTCAGTTTAGCACATGATGTATTCGTGGTGTCTATTAGGCAGATAGGTGGAGAGGCTGAGTAGGCAGTTGGATATATGAATCTAGAGTTCAGGGAGAGACTGCAGATTTATATATTTTATGCCATGAAACTGCATAAGATTGTCTGGTGTACAGAGGGAAGAAAAGGGGCACACCAATATTTAAGACTCACGAATCAAAAAGGAATTCAGCAGAAGAGAATGAGAGGCAGGGGATTTAGAAGGAAAACCAGGAGTATATGTTCAGGAAGTCATGTAAAAAAATAGTTCAATAGAGTATGAAGACAAATGCTGGGCTGCTAAGAGGTTAAGTAAGATGACTGAGAACTGAGCACTGAATTCAGCAATGTGGAAGGCCCAGGGTATCTTGACAAGAGTTGTGGGGATGCAGGACTGATTGCAATGGGTTTAAAATAGACCTATATGAAGAGAGGAAGGAGAGTCTGTGAGCACAAACAACTCTGCTGAGGTGTCTGGCTATAAAAGAGCCATAGGGTAGAGGAATTCCTTTCACTCTTGCCATCATGGAGCACAGCTGAGATGCAGGCACTGCTCACACCCAGCTCCCTACATTTCCGAGTGCAAAGCTGTTCTAATTTTTGACCCGACCTGCTGGCAAGCCCTCTTATTCCTGACTGTCAGAGCGCCTTCTGTTCACTTCCACCAGAGCTGCTTCTAAACTGCAACAACTGCTGAAGCCCACAGCTGATCCTAATCCCTCCTCAACAGTGCAGCTGCCAGCTCCCACCTACCTTGCCTCAGCCCTTTCCGATCCTTTTTCTGTTTTTCTTGTTTATCATTTTCCTGTCTCTTCTCCATACATTTGATGTCTGAGCAAGAGCTGACCTTTAGATATATAATGTCAGCAGCGACAGGATGACTTCCCTGGCAGGCACAACCTGATCACAACAGAGAGGCAAGAGTAATCTCTGAAATTATGGCTGTCCCCTGTGTACAGCATGGTTTCTGAAGGCCTCAGGGCTGACTCACTGATGGGTTACTCGGAGATTTAAGGATCTCCTGGAAGGTCTGAGGGTTCCTTTAGGCTAGTCCCTGATGACAACCACATTGGTGAGTATCGTAAGGCTTCATTCAGACAATGGTAAATTCCTAAAAGGTATCAATAGGAATCATTTCTCATACTTCCTTATATCATCCATTCAACAGATATTACTGTAGCCTATGTGATTAAGCAATGTGAGAGATGTTGGAGTTGCAGAGAAGATGGACACAGCTGCTCCCTTCATAGAGCATAAAGTAGTCTAGTAGGGTATTTACATAAGTAAACAGACACAACATGGTATGGCAAATGCTTTCATAAGGGAATGCAGGATGCTCTGAAGGCACATTGAAAGAACAGCTTATTCAAATCTGTGCATCACAGAAGCTTCCCTGAGAAAGTGATGTTTAAGTTATGAAGAGTATGAGTTAGCCAGATTAAGATGTTTGGGGGGAAGAACATGTACAAAGGCCCAGAAATAAGTGCGAACAGAGCATATTTGGGGACACTGACAAAAGTTAAGTATGACTAAGTATATTACGTGTGTACATTCTGAGGTGAGAGTGGGGCACTCAAGAATGAGCAGAGACAGACTAGAGAGAAGGAAGGGCCAGATCTCAAGACATGTTAATGAATTTGGACCATATTCTGGGATCTGTACCAATCTGTTAAAGGTAGTTTTTCCTGGGGAGTAAGAATGGGTAGAGGTAGGAGGACTTCATTTTATTACTTCAAATACTACCATAGTGTTAGGTATTTATTTTTACAGTGCCACGCATCACTTTTGTAATTCAAATTTTTTAATTAAACAAAAAAACACAGAAGGTTTTAAAAGATTACTCTGCACTGTGGAAAAAATGGACTAGAAGTAGGACAAGACTAGAAGCAGGGAGTGCAGTTAAGAAGCTACGGCAATTAATTAGGTGGTTGGAATTATGAGTAATGGTAGTGGCTACGGAAAGAAGCAAGATATAATTAGAAAGTAAAACTGAAAGCTGTTGGTAAGGAACAGGGAGAAATTAAAAAGGACAACCAGATTTCTGATGTGGACCAACAGGCAGACGATGCATAGTGGTGTCTTTAAGTTTGGGAAAACAGGGCATGACATAGGTATAGGTGTAAAACTGAGTTTAGATTTGGTCATATTAAGCTTGAAGTACCTAGAGGACATTCACATGGAGTTAAAAGTTAACACGGAAGTCTTGAATTTATAACTCTGGAGAAAAAAAACTGAGTTGTAGAAAGAAATGTAGATATTCCCAGCATACATATGGTAACTTAAGTTTTGGGAAAGGATGACATTTCCCAGGTATACAAAGAGAGTAAAAAGAGAAGCCTGCAACAAAGGCTGGAGGAAGAGCAAGATCTAAAACTGAATTTCTCATAATGATCTGTGACCCATCTGCATCACACTCTCCTGAGGAGTTTGATAAAAATGTGGAAACCTTGGCTCCACCATCAACCTACTGAATCACTCTCAGTGACCTGGGAATCTGAATTTTAAGCAGGCATCCCAGATTATTTTTGTGCAAAGTTTGAGAACCACTGATCTAGAAGATAAGCGGAGGTGGAAGAGCCAAAACAAAAAACAAAAAGACCCAGAAGGTTAAGAAGGAGCTGTGCTCTGCTCACCCCTAAAGAAAAATGAGAATTCTGTGTCACGGTAGCCAGTGGAAAAGAACATACCCTTCAAAGCACTGTGGGTTGGTGAAAAGGAAGCCATCAATAGATATCTGTTCAATAAATAATTGGGAAAAGTATTTAAAGTTATAATTTATCTCTGTATATTTCCAAACTCCTATTACTACTCTACCATATAAACAAACTTAATACCTGGGTAATTTATAAGAAGAAAAATAATAGTGGGAAATATCTTAAAAAATGGGTTGAATGAGAATCACTTTTAATGTCAATGTCTAGTATAAACTGCAGGTGCCTAGCTACTGAATAACCAATATGACCTCCAGGTCCAAGCAAATCCCTTAAGTGTATAAACATAGAAACATGCTCTATGTCAAAAGATGGGTTCAGTTTTGAAAAGCACCAAAATGAAGCTGTCAGCTTCACAGTACAATATGGATGCTCTCTCCCAGATTAACCAAATCACTTAACATGAGACCAAAATTAAACCACTCCTTCACTTATAAGCTGTTAAAAATCAACAAATAAAGATTTAGCCAGTTTGTCCAACTAAATATGATAGCTGTTCCCTAGGTCATAGTTGCTGAAATGGTTGCTTAGCAAACAGTTTTTGCCAAGTTTGCTAAGCTTCAGAACATTAGTTTTGTGAGAAATCTCATTTGTTCTGAGCAGTTAAATGGATCTGTACTCCGAAGACATCTGCTTGACAGGAGGCAAAATGATTAAGTGACCCCCAAATTAATTCATACCTATTTGGGACCCTCCCCCATCCACCCACCCCCAATTTAAAGTTATCACAAAACATTCTGCAAAGGTAAAGCAAACTGGAAAAGAGAAGACATCTACTTCATTTGGTTTTGTTTTTCTTTCTATTCCTTCCTTTGTAGGTGTTATGCAGATAAAAAAAAAGCACTTCAACCTTAGTATAAAGTGCTGGCTTAAACATTACTGCAGATAAATACATTTTTACTTATTGTTACCACTAAATGCCATTCATTAGTTGTGTCTTTGGGTGACCTTCTCTCCTATGAGTCGCACCATATATTCTTTAAGAATTTTTTCCAAATCTAAGATGCCATGGTTCTAAGATTGGAGGAGAGGGAAACAGCAGCAAAGAAAATAAATAATATAATGTTATGAGAGAGTTGATAATCTAAAATTTCAAGTTTTAGACCTAACTAACATTTCAAGAGTTCATCTGTTAGCTGGTAAGCTGTAACATGAAGCGTACATTTTTCCAAAGAAATGATGTGACAGATAGGCTCTTAGGCTAATTCACAAAAGTTTATTTAACCTTCAGTGCAAGAGAACTGCTAGGCACTTGTGATTAAAATAGAAAACAGGTGTTGCCACAAGAGTAATTAAGCAAAAACAATGTCAAAATGAAACAAACAAAAATTTATCTTGAAGTCAAACAAAAGATCTAGTTACTGTAGATCTTCCTAGCAACTAGATTATAAAAGCTCATACCTCAAGTCCATGGACTCCAAGTTAAGGACTCTTGCTTAAATAAGGTGAGAGGATCTTACTAGTTTTCAGGTACAGGGACATTAGGGGTTCAGAAGTATGCCAAAGCCCAAAGCTGGGAGAACGGCACAGAGCTGGAGAGGAGAAAGAGAGGAGGGGCTTTTCTTAGAAGTCCTCTGACTGCAGTGGGAAATGAACTTAGTGACTGGAGCATTCTCTTCACATCCCAGCTCCAGTATTCCCTGTACAACACTCCTGGGAGTTCAGTGGCAGCTCAGTAAAACACAGAGCTTAAAAACACGGATGGCATGCTTCCTAGACAGAGCGGGGACTGTGGAAAGGAACAAGTCCCTGAGTCGCCATGCCAAGTACTGGACATCTACTACTGCCAGAAGCAGCTCAGCTTGGACTGCGAGGAGGCTGCCTGGAGCAATGTCTGCTTCCCTGCTCTGACTGAAAGGCCCATTTCAACCCCCCAAAGATCTACGGCTTCCAATATACATGCATGTTCACAAGTCTGCAGTCTGTAACTTGTGGGTGCCTATCTTTATCATCTGCTAAGGCTTGAAATAGAAAAGCCAAACGAATGTTCTCTTCTTCTGGGAAGGATTGCTTACTGTACTTAAAACTTTAACTATTATGAGGGAAAATGTCCCTGTCTAAGTCTGTATTTTGGGCAATTCAGATTCTTAATTCATAAGTACTTACCCACATTCACTCTGGAAAACAATGATCTATTACACTTAATTTGGATAGGTTTAAATATCAAGTGAAGGACGTCCCTGGTGGCGTAGTGGTTAAGAATCCGCCTGCCAATGCAGGGAACATGGGTTCGAGCCCTGGTCCAGGAAGATCCCACATACCATAGAGCAACTAGCCTGTGTGCCGTAACTACTGGGCCTACGCTCTAGAGCCCATGAGCCACAACCACTGACCCCACGCGCCACAACTACCGAAGCCCAAGTGCCTGGAGTCCGTGCTCCATAACGAGAAGCCACCACAATAAGAAGCCCATGCACCACAACAAAGAGCAGCCCCCGCTCAACACACTAAAGAAAGCCCCCACGCAGCAACGAAGACCCAGCGCAGCCAAAAATAAATTAATTAAGATAAAAGTTAAAAAAACTAAATTAAAATAGAGTTTCAAAAGGTATTTTCTAAGACCTGCTATTTCAGTTTGCCCTTAACCCTTTCCCTAATATTAGGCAACTTTAAAAATGAAATTGGGGGATTTCCCTAGTGGCGCAGTGGTTAAGAATCTGCCTGCCATTGTAGGGGACACGGGTTTGAGCCCTGGTCTGGGAAGATCCCACATGCCGCGGAGCAACCAAGCCCGTGCGCCACAACTACTGAAGCCCGCGTATGTAGAGCCCATGCTCTGCAACAAGAGAAGCCACTGCAATGAGAAGCCCACACACCCCAACGAAGAGTAGCCCCTGCTCAACACAACTAGAGAAAGCCCGCGCGCAGCAACGAAGACCCAATTAGCCAAAAATAAATAAATAAACGTATAAAATAAAAAAAAATTTTAAAGATGAAATCAGGGAGCTCCCTGGTGGCCTAGTGATTACGATTCCGGGCTCTCACTGCCATGGCCCAGGTTCAATCCCTGGTCAGGGAACTGAGATCCTGCAAGCCATGCAGCACAGACAAAAAAATGAAATACTTCTGTTCTCACTCAGATGTTAAAACTAAAAACAAGGAGCAAGGGATTTGGTACGCCTGGTAAGACACAGTACATATACTAAATTTTACTTTATTTTTTTGATGTGGACCATTTTTTAAGTCTTTATTGAATTTGTTACAATATTGCTTCTGTTTTATGTTTTGGTTTTTTGGCGGTGAGGCATGTGGAATCTTAGCTCCCTGACCAGGGATCGAACCCGCTCCCCATGCATTGGACAGCAAAGGTCTAACCACTGGACCCCCAGGGAAGTTCCTATACTAAATTTGAATTAGTTATGTCTCTGAAAGTATGAATAGATCTGCAGTACACCCAAATCCACATACTAAAGAGACCTTTCAATTCTTTAATAAGTATATCCAAATGTGATAATTAAGCACAATGTAAATTGAGGTTTGGATTCTGCCTGCAGTCAAATTACTGCCAGGAAGGGCTGCATGGGTAATGTATGCAGAGCTATCAGAGTGGAACTCAGAAGCTGACTGTGAGGTCCAACTCTCTTACTTTATTTACATGTGCTTTTCCCCTCGGATTAAATCCAACTTCCCTCCCCTGGCCTCTTGTTACACTGTGGTCACCAACTTTATTTCTTCTGGTATAAAATTTTGTAGTTGCCTGGACTTTACACTGTAAATGTTATGTAGCAAAGTACTGGAAAATTCACCGAAGAGGATCACTAAAAAGGCATGTAGTAAAGAAATCTTGCTTTCCTAACTCTAAGCCTAACTACCTACTGTAGGAGTGACTTGGAAGAGATCCAGAAGATTCTGTAGATTTCTCCCTTTCTCTAGCAAGTTTTTAGTAACCCCTACCTTTCCCCCACCAAAACATATGTACGCAATGTGCAAAAAGAAGGAATGTGTTAAAAAACAAAAACCAAATCAGATTCTACCTTCCCTTTGCAATGTTCAGCATATAAATACATTTCTACCAGCTTTCTACCACTTTTCAGGTGGGCTACTTTCTTAGCTGAGTAGCTGGACATCAAAATGAGAAGAAGTCAATGTCAGGGAATATAAATAGCTGTGACCCAAAACAATACTGCAAAAGAGCCAATAGAAGGGCTCCCCAAAATGCAGCAGGACTTAACGCCACATCTCCCTTCATAAGGGCCTCAGGGAAAACCATCATCTGGAGAGAGAAGAAGGACAGAAGCAACCAGGATTCACACAAGATTTCCAATCTTCTGTTAGAGGTGAATTTGTAAGTGTTGTCTAGGGTTTCTGAAACACACATGCATATTTTAAATCTCAGCTGGTATGGCCATGAAAAGGAAATTTTTTTCTAATGTAACTTAGGTATAGAGAAATGCCAGCCCACAGAGTCAGTCTTTTCTCAGATATACACTGAAAACCACTCACCAAAACCAACGCTGACTTTTAAATTGCTTTACTCATTCATTATATTTAAGACAAAATTTGCCATCACATGGTGAATCTAAATGTGAACCTCACTTTACACAAAGGTAAGCCTAGCATTGTGTTCCTATCACCATTCATTACATACAACCCAGTACTTTCACAGAACAATGGTTAATACATTTCAGATCGGTGGGCTAAATTAAATTGCATGGGGCACACAGATCACTTTCTAAATGTTTGCTGGACTTTATAGGCTTGTTCTCAGGTGTTGGAAGTCATTAAGTTTATCAAGTTTCTGTAGCAGAATACACACTCACGCATTCTTTAGGCATCAGCAGCATTCACAAAATACAGGCCATCAGAAAGTTATGTAAGAAAAGCAGCCTCTCCTCTGAGGAATTAATTCAACCTGACAAGAATCCGGGAAATCGCATATCCTCCCTGAGGGGCTGGGTCACAGGAACTAGGTAAAGAAACAATGCAAAGAACACTGGGATACTAGGGCGGTTGACTGCTGAAAAGATACAGGCAACGCCACCAGAGGCATCCTCAAGCATTCCTTCGCAAAGAGAGTGTGCGTGTTGTGTCTAATGAGCCCCTGCTGACCTGGGTAACGGTACCAGCTGAAACCACCACAGCTTGACACGAACGCCAGCATGTGGGACAGGAGACTGGGGGAAGTAGCATTAGGTGACACACTGCTAGGGGTGCCGAAGCTGTCACCTCCCTAGGACTCGCGCACACCCGGGCGCTGCCACCTGCTTTCTACTTCCTCGGGGAGGGCTGGTGACGCGTGGGCCAGAGAGCACCAGAGGAGGACTAATGAATCCGGATTTAAAGCTAGGGAGCCAGATCATGTCCCCAGGACCCGAACTCCCGGGGAGAGTCGCCCGGCCCCAGAGATGGAAGCCTGAGAACTTGCAGGCAGCCGAGCCCAGGTCCAGGACACAAGTGGGAAGGGGACCGGTCCGAGGGCGGTGTCGCCCACACCGCGACACCGGGACCGTGGGACTGCAGGCTGGGGGCGGGGCCGCGCGGAGCCAAACAGCCAGGGGCCGGGCCGGGCCGGGGAATCCCCCCCGGGCGAGGGCGGGCGCGGGCGGAAAGGGACACCCTGGCCGCTACCTGCTGCTGGATCTTCCCGTCCTCCGTGACGACCCAGTGCGTGGTGGCGAAGGCCCCTCGAGCTGCCACACTCAGCAAGGCGGAAAGGCTGAGGAACCAGCCTGGACTGGAGCACGGCGGCAGCTCGCACCGTCCGCGGACCCCTACTGCCGCCGCCATCTTGCCCCCCCCCCCTAGCCCGGGCGCTCACACCGGAAGCGGAAATGGACCCCCGCCGTTCGCCATCTTGGGGAGGTCGACGCTGGAGGAGGAGGAGGAGGAGCCGAGGGGGCGCTGCCCGCTGACTACCGGCTTCCTCGGCCTCGGGCTCGGTTTAGGCGGCGGGGAAGCGCGGCCTCTGACGCTGGCCCAATTTGGCTTCAGGTCGGAGACCGCTTTCTTATTATTGTTTTCCTGTGCGCGATACGATCTCGGAGCGTGGGAACCAGAGGGAGAGAAAAGTAGTGTTCCAGTTGGAGCCTAAGCCAAAATGAGAGGGCTCAGAGTATATACATGTAACTCTTCGGTTTAAAAAAAATTTTTTATTTCTGATTGTGTCAAATGGTTGGAAAATAAAAGGTGTGCTTTCGAAACATCTAAGGGAAGGGATAGGTTCTCTTTTATTCTTAAAACCTCACAATAGGGGGAGCTTCAGAATTGGAAGTGTTGTTAGTCTAGGGCAGCGCCGTCCAGTAGAAACGTAACGCGAGCC
Organism: Phocoena sinus; assembly: GCF_008692025.1. Taxonomy (NCBI): domain Eukaryota; kingdom Metazoa; phylum Chordata; class Mammalia; order Artiodactyla; family Phocoenidae; genus Phocoena; species Phocoena sinus. The sequence continues at coordinate 93,813,442 of NC_045770.1, read as the reverse complement.
GTGAACCACAATTAAAAAAATAATGAAATAACATCTTATTTAACCCATTACATACAGTATATTATTAGTTCAGTGTGAAATCTATTAGATTATTATTAACATATCTAATTATTATTAGAAATTACTGAGATATTTATTTTTGTACCAAGTTTTCGAAATCCGTATGCATTTTACGCTTATAGCTCATCTAAATTCGTACTAGCCAGATTTCAGGGGCTAAATAGCCACGTGTGGCTAGTGGCTACCTTACTGAACATCATAGGTCTAAATCTGGAGACCAGAAGCATTGGCGTCACCTGGGAGCTTATTAAAAAAGCACATTCTTGGACTTCCCTGGTGGCGCAGTGGTTGAGAATCCGCCTGCCGCCGCTGCAGGGGACACGGGTTCGCGCCCCGGTCCGGGAGGACATACATGCTGCAGAGCGGCTGGGCCCATGAGCCACGGCCGCTGGGCCTGCGTGTCCCGAGCCTGTGCTCCGCAGCGGGAGAGGCCACAACAGTGAGAGGCCGGCGTACCGCAAAAAAAAAAAAAGCACATTCTTGGCTCTTCTGTCTCTTCCCATCAGATTCTACCTTTTAACAAGAGCCCGGGTGACTGGTATGTACATTAAAGTTTGAGAAGCACTTCCTTCTAGTGCATCAACACGCAGGCCAAGCAGACTAGCCTGGCTTCTAGGTTCTAGCTAGCTATGTCGTTTTAGGTGTGTCAGGGCTGCCTTCTAGCTATATGTGTCATTTTATGTTTAGATTCATTATGCTTTGGGGTTTTTTCTTTGGGAAAAGTAAGATGAGAATTATGCCTGACCACTTCCCTACTCAGGTGTATTGCAAGAAAACAAATAATTGCCAAGTGTTTAAACATCACTTCACGCTATGGAAGCCGTTACCACAGTACTGGCTTTTTATGTCTTCTTAGAGCAGCTTTTCTTAGGAGTACTGAAGTGATGAGCATTACTTTCATTAAAAATGTATGGCTTACCTGCTTTTTTTTCCCTGATACTCTGCTAGACCCTGGGTATGAAAATCTGACCACTGAGCAGTGTGCAGTCTGGTGGGATACTGGCAAGGTAACAATTTACATATAGGATATTGGGGGTGTGTAAGGGCTCATGTGTAGAAGAGACAGACCAACCAAGTGAAAGTCTTAGAGCAAAGGTGCTGTTTTAGGCAGAATAAGCGCTAAGCATGAAAAGGTGAAATTGGTGGCAAATTGTAAAGGTTTCTTGTATGTTCTCAGCATCTTATTTTTAGGCATAGAAGTAAACCCTACTTGTGTATAAAGCTACTAAATAATGACAGTCACCATCATCTAACATTGGTTGAGTGTTTAATACATACTGGGCACTGTACACACATAGTTCTAATTAATCTTCACTAACTTACCAGGCGTAGGCTAGTTAAGTAGTTTGGCCAAGATCATACAGCTAATAAGCAGCAGAACTCAGATCTGCATTCAGGTCTACCTAACTTTAGAGCCTGAGCATGGATGAAGGATGGTGAGGAGTTTGAAAGAAGCTCCAGCATCACCTCTCTTGGCCATCAGCAATTTCTTTGACATGCACAAGTTAACTTGCAAAGGGGCGGAATAGTGACTTCTATAGCTTTAACGTACCGCCCACCTTCATTTTCCTTAAATGATAACCCTTGTCCTTTGGGATCCTGTTAGTTTTCTGTTGCTATGTAACAAATTACCACAAAATTTGGCAGCTTAACGTAGTTATGAGCTCAGTTTCCATGGGGCAAGAGTCTGGCATGGCGTGTGTGGGTTCTCTGCTCAGTGTCTCACATGGCTTATACCAAGGTTGCAATCTCACCTGAGGCTCAGGAGCTTTTCCCAAATGCTTTCAAGTTTTTACAGAGTTCAGTTCTTTGCCGTTATAGGACCGAGGTCCCAGTTTTCTTGCTGGCTACTGACTGTCCTCATTCTCAACTCCTAGGTCACCCACCATGCCTTGCCATGTGGCTTTCTCAGCATGGCAGTTGTTTCTTCAAGGCAAGCAGGGAAGTGTCTCCATCACTTATATCTCTGACTTCTTCCATCTCTGACCTCTAGGCCCAGATTTAAAGCATGTATGTGATTAGATAAGGTCTACCTGGATAACCTCTCTTTTGAGTAGCCCCATATGAACTGATTAGTAACCTTAGTGACATCTGCAAAAATTCCCTTTGCCATATAACATAAAACTGAGGAATGATATCATATTCACGCATTTTCCCCACTTTCAAGGGAGAAGATTTTATGAGGGCAAGGATCATTGGGGGGTCATCTTAGAATCCTGCCTGCCACAGATCCTGACTGCCTAGTTCCACACTTCTAGTCTTACTGAACCATGTTTTAAGCATCACACAGTAACACTTAGAAGTGCTCTTGCTCATCCTGTTCCTTGCCTAAAATCCCTCTCTTGCTCTTTTAAAATATATTATTTAAGGTATAGCTTAAATCCCAGATTGTAAAAAAAATCTGTCAACTTCTATTTGCCTCCTCTGAATTCTGTAACACTAATATGACAATTAATACCATGTTGCTTTGTGATATTACTTTGTACATTTTGAACAGCTAAACTCCTGAGTAGCTCTTTGTTTAACTAGTTAGACTGTTAGCATCTGAGGGCAGGAAGCATTTCCTATACTAATGTATTTTTATCTTCCATAAAGCGTCCATACTTAAGTGGTTAGTTTGTTTAGTATTTTATACCCCCAAAAGGTAGCTTTCCCATTTTATGTGAATGAAAACTTCTAATCCAAATAAAATTGTTGCTACCAATTTTCTACATCCAAATAGATCACCTGTTACCCTTCTTTTATTCTATTGTTCTAAGACCTGATATTTTTTCCATTTTAAGTACATATTTTCTCTTCATGCTTACATAAAACCTGTAGAAATATAAGATGGTAGTTACCAAAATTGCTGATAATCTCTAAACTGTGACTCAATTCTTAGTTGAACAAATGATAGGAAAACCCATAACTGCATGTAATTTGGTCTTTCAGCATAAAGTATTTTAGCACATAGGTCCTTTAATTTATCACTATCATTACAAATTATAGATTTTTTTTGAAGTTGGGAATTGGACAATGATAAAATGATCTATCTGGATTATTAATTTCCTCTCTTGGGCCACTTTATCTGAATGTTGTGAAGGATCTCTATACTGTTTATTTATTAGAGAAAATACTTAAGATATAAATATTCCTGAGAGAGTTAACACCCTGGTTTAAATTCTGTTAAATGATTATCTTTTGCTTCATAGTAAACCAACGTAAATCTTTGTGGCTTAAATTTTAAGCTTTAAACCATGATTTATTATCTATTTTTTGGCTGGACTCAGCTGGTGGTTCTGCCCCTCCTGCTGTTAGCTGGGGTCACTCATAAGGCTTCATACAGCTGGGACCCTGGCTGGGTTTGGAATGTTCCCAAATGGCTTCACTCATGCCTAGTGATTACCTGGAGTGGCTGAAATGGCTAGGGGTGGCTGGGCCTCTCTTTCTCAGTCCCAGTAGGTAGTTACAGAGGTTTCTTACCTGGTGGCTCAGGGCTCCAAAAGAGTGAAAGTAGAAGCCGTCAGGCTCCTTGAGGGCCAGGCCCAGAAAAGTGTCACTTCTGCATTCTGTTGACCAAAGAAAGTAACAATCCTGGCCCAGATTTAAGGGGAAATGGAAACACTCATCTTGATAAGTGAAGCAGCGTGTTTGATTGGGAATAGAAGGAATTATTGGCAGCCTGCTACATATAGTTAATTCCTTCACTGATTTTGAACTGGTGGAGGTTGAAAGGGTGGATAGGGAGGGAGGCTGGTTATGGCAGGAGGGGCTATCCAGGTGTATCTCCCCAGCAGCCATACACAAAGTGAAGAGGGTTTTCAAAGAAGAGACAGGGGATACCTAAATAGTAATTTCATTAGAAATTATGAAACGTAGTAATTTCATTTAGAAATAGTTCGCCAGCAGTTTGGCAGTCTGAAGCATGAGGACTACTTTGGAGGAGACCAAGTGTCAAATCAGCCCAGGATTCTAACTCACAGTGACACTAGGGCTGCTCTGAGGATAACATGATGGTCAGCCTCAAAAGACTTTTCCTGATACAGACTTACCAGCCATTAATTTATCCAAATCTTTGCAGCTGTTAATACATTTGGGGGCAACAGTTTCTATGGAGTAATTGTATTGTGACTGTTCAGTCTGTAAGTAGCTACAGGTCATACCCACCCCACCCCTAGCTTTTACTCCCTCACATACACCCAACTTTCAGTATCCTGATTTTGTGATTAAATCCAAGTTCATTCTATTCAAACCTTTTAGTGCGTTTGTGCTTTTTGATCTTATCCATCACTTTATAGCATACCAAGTTTTAGTTTTTCCTTCTAGAAATACCATTCCTTCATCTTTTATTTGCTCTTCTTGTTTCCTATTCTTACGTATTTCTTGAAGAATACAAACTGGAACTGTATGTAGTCGTCTGTCTAGGCTTTGTCTCAGATCTTGTTTCTCTTATCAACTCTTGATGATGACCAGAATTTTACTTGATTTTCTTATTGGTGGCTATATTTAGTTTTAAATGTACAACTTCTAGGAATAAATCTACAGTTTCTTAGGATTTTGATAAATTAGATTTCATTTGTTTTAGTTTCCATCACACTTGCTAGAATTAAATCCCACTTGCTGTTTTCTACCCATCAGAACTGATTTGAGTTCCTCCTATGGTTTCCAAAATGGGGAGGAAGGATAGTGAGCTGAAGGAGCATCCTGTACATGGTCCTGCGCCCAGCATGGGCGGAAAGGCTTCCCAGGGAGAGTGAAATCTAGTCTGACCTGAAGAAGGAATGTTAGTCTGATGAATGGGAGAGGGAGAGTCAGGGAACAAAGATTTTCCAGACAGAGGAAACATGCCCCAGGATCAGAAAGTGCATGTGCCCTTTGAGTTACTGAAAGTAGTTCCTCGAAGGTGAGTTCAGGAGTTCTGGGGTCGAGATTAGGAACCTAAGCACTTTGAGAACTCGTTCTTTAGCACAGCCTGGTATTCTTAAAGCCAAGGGTTCTGCACGTTTTGTTGCCTCCATTTCAAATGCCTTTCCTTGAGATCTTCACTAGGCTGGCTCCAAATCATCATCCAGGACTCAGCTCAAATGAATTCCTCAGAGACTTTTTCTAACCATTCTATGTGAGCTCTTACAAATTATCACCTTAGAATGCTTCAGTGTCCTCATAACACTACTCTCTGAAATCAGCTTATTAATTAGCCTCTGCATAATAGAATGTAAACTCCATGAGAGTTTGCCTGTCTTGTTTACCACTATATCCTCGGCATAAAACACTGCCTTCTACTTATTATTTATTGAAAGCTTACTATGTACTAAGCATTGTTTTAGATGTATGGGATTATCAATGAATAAAATGCAAAAATCCTTACCTTTGTGGCATTTTAGCCATGTTACATTCTACCAGGGGGAGACACTAAAAATATGGTAAATTATTGGGTTGGCCAAAAGGCTCGTCCATTTTTTCCCATAAGATGCTCTAGTAGCACTTAGTTGTCTTTAACTTCATTCGAAATAATTTTGTTAGATTGTATGTGACAGCTGTCATGTCAGTATTTAAAAAAAGACATCAAAATTGGTGAATTTTTGTGTAGCCATTTTAATATTGAAGTTGGAAGAAAAAAAAGCAACATTTTTGGCGTATCATGCTTTATTATGTCAATAAAGGAAAAAATGCAACCGAAACGCAAACAAAGATTCGTGCAGTGTATGGAGAAGGTGCTGTGACTGATTGAACGTGTCAAAAGTGATTTCCGACGTTTCTTGCTGGAGATTTCTCGCTGGACGGTGCTCCATGGTCAGGTAGACCAGTTACAGTTGATAGCGATCAAATCGAGACATTAATTGAGAACAATTAACGTTAAACCATGCAGGAGATAGCTGACATAGTCAAAAAATCCAAATCAAGTGTTGAAAATCATTTGCACCAGCTTGGTTACGTAAATCGCTTTGATGTTTGGATTCCACATAAGCAAAACCTTCTGGACCGTATTTCCACATGTGATTCTCTACTGAAACGTAATGAAAATGTTCCGTTTTTAAAACAAACTGTGATGGGCAATGATAAGTGGATACTGTACAATAATGTGGAATGAAAGAGATCGTGGGGCAAGCGAAATAAACCACCACCAACCACACCAAAGGCCGGTCTTCATCCAAAGGTGATGTTGTGTATATGGTGGGATTGGGAGTCCTCTATTATGAGCTCCTTCTGGAAAACCAAGTGATTAATTCCAACTAGTACTGCTCCCAATTAGACCAACTGAAAGCAGCACCTGACAAAAAGCATCCAGAGCTAGTCAACAGAAAACGCATAAACTTCCATCAGGATAACGTAAGTCTGCATGTTTCTTTGATGACCAGGCAAAAACTGTTACAGCTTGGCTGGGAAGTTCTGATTCGTCCACTGTATTCACCAGACATTGCACGTTCGGCTTTCCACTTATTTCGGTCTTTACAAAATTCTCTTAATGGAAAAAATTTCAATTCCCTGGAAGGCTGTATAAGGCACCTGGAACAATTCTTTGTTTCAAAAAGGTAAGTTTGGGGAAGATGGAATTATGAAGTTGCCTGAAAAATGGCCGAAGGTAGTGGAATAAAAGGGTGAATACGTAGTTCAATAAAGTTCTTGGTGAAAATGAAAAATGCCTTTTATTTTTACTTAAAAACTGAAAGCAATTTTTGGCTAACCCAATATACAGTATAATTAGGATAGTATGTTAGAAGTTGGCAAATGCTCCAGAGAACATTGAGTAGGTTAAGTGGGTTCTGGAGTCTTGGCAGGGTAGAACGGGGCATTGCGGTATTAAACAGGATTCCTTGAGAGGCCCCAAGTGATCTGTGAGGAATCGAAGGGGTGGAGTCAGACAGGCAGATATGTGGCTAGAAGGAACAGCCAGTGCAGATTCTAAGGTAGGAGTGTGTCTTTGCCTAGCTGCATGAAGCTGACTGACTGGGGCAGAGCAGCAGCTGAGGTCAGAAATTTTTAAGCCATGGCAGTGTTTTTGATTTTTATTCTAAAACGAGGAGTCATTGAACAGCTTTAAGTAGAAGAGTGTATGTTTCTTTGCTGCTGTGTTTAGAACAGGCTATAGTCAAGTGTAATAGCTGGGAGATCAATCAGGAGGCTATTATGAAACTCCAGGCAGGAAAGGATGGACATAGACATTTGGCAGTCCTCAGCATGTAGATGATATTACAGACATAGGACTGGATGTGATCACCAAGAGAATTTAGGTAACTTTTTCTGATCCATCCTTGGTACTACTTCAGGAAAACAAATAAAGGCTGGGAGTCAAAATAAGAAGTTGCTTTACATAATAACTTGAGGGAAGAAATTATTTCATAATGATTTGGCAAGTATCTGATGTTTTGCTTTGACAGAAAGAACCAAATCCTTTCTTCAGAAGGGTATTAGCTTCTAAAAATAAATCCAAAAGGTTGAAAATGAAAGATAACTTGTAATACTGAACCCTTGAAAGCAGAGCAGTATTTTTTCCATCTTTATATTTTCATGGTCTAACACACTGTTTGGTACATGAGAAGCAATGAATAGATGTTTAATGAATATCCAAGAATCTGAAGTTATAATCGTAACACAAGACACAAAACAAAATTACAAAAGGAAATTTATTTCAAAAGCATAAGGGAACATTTACATTTGAACAAGGGGATATACAGGTGTCTTGCAAAAGAAAAAAAAATTCGTGGCATGAAGTTTTTCGTTCAAAGTTTTGAAGCAGAAATAACCTAAGTTGTGCACTATTGCCTTAGGAAAGGGAAGGGGAACAATGAGGTGGTAAAGGAAGAAACACAGTCAACTTAATATCAAACTTTAGAAAGTAAAGTCACTTCTGCTCAGCTTTGAGTTTACAAATATTAAAAAGAAAAAGAGGAAAAATTACACTTAATGTTCAAATTTATATAACTGTCCCAAAACAGCATCTATACTTGAAATGGCTTTAGGCCACTGGCTGATCTGCCGTTGAGGTCCAGGCTACCTGGTCACAGTTTTCAAATGGAAATTCCATGTTCCTGTGTCTGCTCAGATTCCAAGGGAGCTTAGGTTCAGCTCACTGTCTTTTGGAATGTTTAGAGATTATTGCCACCACTCCATAGTCAAGCTGACCAACTTCCTTTGCTCACTTGTATCATTCTAGTCTTCAAAAAATATTTTCCCCATACACATGTGCAGTAATTCTAACAAAGGGGTTTTGCCTATACCCCCAGTATAGAGGTAACAGTAATGAAGACACCTGTATTGGAATCACAAACTATGCCTCAAAAAAAAATGTCAAACTACTAGAAAATGTCACTCAGGCATTGGATTTGAATAGCAAACTTGGGGAGGGAAGATTAACTGTGGAACAAAAATATATGAAACATTCAAATGCAGAGCAAAGGGCCTATGCTACTAAAAATGCCCATGACATTAAACACTCCACAAACCCCCCATCTGTTGTTTTAACCTAAAGACTCTATTGACTAACTTATACAATAATTTTGATTAATAACCTGAGAAGTTAAAATCTTGAAAGTGGCAAAAGCAAACTGAGAGAGCATCCCTTACTTACTGGTATACCATGTTACCAAGTCACTTTTTCTGGGCTGCCCTGGTTATCAAATCCCCAAATTCTAAATTATTCTATCTCATCCTGTAGAAACCTATATGTACATCAGATTCAATATTCTGGCTGTATTTCTCCAACAGGGATCTCCAAATTTATCTTTGAAAATGCAGCCTTTGTTTATTTTTAGTTTTAAATAACAATAATCATGTAAGTGCAACTGACTCAAAAGCCCTCACTACTGGAAGGAAAACCTAGATAACAAGTTAATAATGGATTCAGCCTCAAAAGGATAATCACCGTGTCAAAGACTACCCGTTCCTGGAATTTTAAAAAATGACTTATGTTGTGTAGTCAACTTTCGCAGCATGCATATATATATATATATATATACACACACACACACATACACAGATATATGCTCATGTATGTATGTATATTATACATACACATTTCTATGCAAATAGTAAGATCCCATATTCAAAAACTTATATCACAACATATGGAGAAGAGTTAAGTAAGCAGTGCAAAGCAACTTACTTCCTCCTAAAAATGTAATGTCATTTCTACATTTTAAGAAAGCTGGTAAGTATTTTGCTTTACTGACAGAAGCCAGGAATGCTGCACCATTGCCTAGCGGCTTTATTAAATAACAATGAAAATAAAATGTTAAGACTGACCATTACTCTTCTCCATATGTTGGCTGGGGGCAAGACAGAGAGGACAGGGAAGTCAGTAACCTTTCAGAACTGATGATCTTTACCAGTTATCAGAACTAGACTGAATTTTATTACATTTTAGATTTGAATAGCTCTCAATAACAAATTATCAAGATGTTTAAAAGATTCACAATATGAAGTCTGAATAATGGTGATATTGCAAAAACAAGTCAAGATTGCAGACAAAGCATCCAAAAATATCGCTGTGGTTTTACCTTGGACACAACCATGGTCTGTTACAAAAGTAGATCATACATACAAAGGTATAAAGAACATTAAGTTTTTAGCTGAAGGCAGCAGTCTTTTTAAAGGGACATCCCCGGCAATCCAATGAGTAGAGTAGTAGAATTTAAGTATATTAAGCTCAAGACAATGCTGAAGACTGTGACTTCTCATTCAGTAGAGTCTTCCCCGACTACGATTTCCTCGTGCTCCCCAACCTCGGCCACCTCTACTTCCCCTGAAGGCTCCTCTCTGCTCTACGAAAAAGCGAACAAGGGTTTAGGTCTTGTTCAGGACTTCACGGGACAGCACACACAGAAGTAATGTAGCTCGCAGCTCTGAATGTAGCAGTAGGCTCTATACAAACAGCATCGGTATTCTGCTAGTCCATCTACAAATTCAATCTTCACATAAAACCAGGGCATCATATACGCCAAAGCATATATCACAAGGTGCCTACATTCACAGTAGGTACTCAATTAAATGTATCCCATTAATAAAGATATTTCAAGGTGACAATGTTATAACTACATTGTTAGTTCTTTATTTTGGGGTCTATCACTACCAAAGATAATTAACAAAACTAGAATAATTTCTATACTTAATACGGAATTAAAGCCACTGGCCTTCAAAAGTTAGTGCCATATATGTAAAATATCTTAGATTATCAATGATCAATTCTGAAAAATCAGGCTAGAATGAAAAATGTACCTTTCAAATGCAACAAACAGGCAATTTGTTTTGCTCACCATATTTCAAAATAATGTTGATACAAATTCCGACGGCTTTCCTCACTGCTTTTTCAGCTATGTATGAGCTGCTCAGAGTGCTGCCAAAAAGGTGTTATGTACATATTACAGTGTTTGGGTTACTGATGTAAATTAAGGGTATCTTTTGCTGAAAAATCAAGTTACTTGTGTCATATGGTAGATTGAGTCCTTGATTTATTGGTCAGTCTGTTTTACAGCTCCAGAGAAATATTCCTCAAAGGAGTCTTTCCAGGGAAGAAAACTGATTGAAGTTATCAGCAAGGCAGGACTTTTCATCATGTATGTTAGTCTCAAACTTCTAATTCTGGAGATAGAATCTCCTCATTGGAACTTTTCAAACTTCCTCATTGCAGCAATCTTGTTAGGAGCAATAAAAAGAATCTGGTGTTGCCATTTTTGATCCATAATACTGGAGGCTTGAAAAATTCCTATCAAGTCAGTGTTGCAATCCATTTTTTGCCATTATGGCTAGAAATATAGTTACTGTATTTGGGTGATGTTTTGATTTCTTCCTTTTTTTTTTCCCTCCAGAAACTCTTGAGTTAGAAAACTAACTAGACCTTTCCCCAGCTTAGCCAACATTTACCTGTGTAACAGAACAGAATCTGATTCAAAGTCACCTCTCATGTCATGACACATTTTTCTAAGTTGATTGGTATGCAAACTGTTTAAACGAAACCATCGTGAGCCAACGCGTTCAGAAAATCAGAGGTCGTCTGTGGGTAAGATACTCCCAGTGATAGATGCAATGACTGTGGTGCATTCTGGGAGCATAGCAACCTTAATACAGCAACTTCTTGATGCTGTAACTCCTGCATTTTTGACTGTTTAAGACTTGGCTTTACCCGTGCAGATGTCTGCATATTTTCCCCCTATCATACTCATTATATAACCTTCATTTCTCAGTTTACATCGACACACTTAACAAATCAACACCCCCTATAAGCTAACAGACTACTAAAATCTACCCTTTCAATTGTTTTTCAATCAATTTTAATATGAAGAACTCAGTTACCCTCAATTGTTCAGTATATCTAATAATTATGTTAAATACATAGTATGAAGGTATTATTTGCTGTGATTATCTTTTCTACATTGGCTATTTCTTTCTGATCTGCAACCGAGGCAGCCATTTCTACAGTACAGGGAGTCACCAAACTTTCTTTTTTCTTCATCCTGAGGGACTATTCTGCACTTTAATGATCTTTTCAATGGTTTCAAGCTTACTAGCAATGCTTACAGTTAAAATTATACTTTAAAAATTATTTTTATATTCTAAAAAGGTAAAAGTTGAAGGATACAAGTCACAAAATGTAGAATTAGTACTTGTGGGTTACCAGGGAACTCTGTTCTGCACGAAGGAAAACTAAACATAGGTATATGTTTGCAAATAATTTGACTGAAAATGCACCAGGAAGCTGAACTAAGTTACGGCAACAAACGCCATTTGATAAAGCAAATAACAGAGACATTGGTTAGTAAAGTGATAAACTTGGATAAGGAAAAAAGTCTAAGTATGCCTACATGGACTCAAAGAACAATCACAAATTCTGGCTCCTTCTCTGTAGTGAACAAGTTCAGACCCATGACACTGGCACAATCTATTTTCTTTGCAGTAGACTTGTTCACTGTAATAAGAGCGATATTAGTATTACCTGGTTCCCTATAACACAAAAGGAGTAAATTTCCCAACCCTTCAGTGTGTATGACTCTTCAAAAACAAAACAAAAAAACCCCCCATGCAACCAAGTCTTCCTTGGAAAAATAAAATTGAGCTTGGCTGATATAGAAAAGTGGAATTATGATGTTTTAGCCAAATGTGGGTAATAAAATCTATGTATTAAAGACTCAAGAACACAAAACATTTTTTCCCTCCAACTTTGAGACAACTCTGACATTCCAGGAAAAAAATCCAACAGTTTCTCCTTCTTCCTGACCCACTGTCAGTTCCCTAAGGAAAGGACATAAAAAAGGTAGAAAAAATTTGAGGTAGATTGGTCCACCAATTCTCATCTATAGTACCAAGAACGGTTTTCAACCGAACGGGTGAAAGAAATCCAGGGAAACTCTCTGAATTGTTACTATGAGAATACTTACAATCTGACACATTCAACTCCCCAAAATAAAAGTACTAGCAGAAATTTTGTTCCTACTTTCCAATAAGAACAATCAGAGTTTAGTTTGCTTTGTAATTCAATTTATGACAAGCACTCCAATTACAAGGTTCACCCCTATAGGAATATTAAAGTACAAGAATACCAGACACAAAAGACAACAGTTTTGTCTGTCTTGCCATTCTGTTACTTTGAGGACTATGGAACAACTCAAGTTGTGACTCCTGGATTTTTTTTTTTCTTGGCTGCACTGTGCAGCTTGTGGGATCTTAGTTCCCTGACCAGGGATCGAACCCCCCGGCAGTGAAAGTATGGAATCCTAACCACTGGACTGCCAGGGAATTCCCTGGATATTTGTCCTGAGTAAAACTGCTTATTTTTTTCACATTGATAATTTTTAAAAAATCACATACAACCTAAGGCTTTGCATTTTCCACATCTCTTTTCCACATGCATCACATCATCTGATTCTCCCTATCAGGCAGGTAATGAATTTCACAGGGCAGAATGCTTACGGAAATTCAGAGTAACTGACTTGCCTAAGTGAAAATAAATACAATTTAATTCCCTATGTATTGCCATACCTCTTGATTACTTTCATCTATATCCAATGAAGATAGTATCTGAGAGAATAGTTGATTTTAAGAATGGTTTTGATAAATACCACATTAAATCATACAAATGACAGAGGACGATATTTCGTGCAATGAAGTAACAGAATCGTTTCCATTTAAAAAATGCTTTTGCAAATATTTTTTGAAGTTTTTAAGTTCTATGCTATCCCTTTATTTCAGGTAGGAAAAGAAGCTAAGAGATGCACATTTACTTATTATTATATAAGTAAAAGAGTTCAGTGATCTTTTCTACACTAAAGTTGCCTCAAAGAGCCTGAATGGAGTAGAAGGGTTCATTTCACAATCTAAAATTGCCTTTCTATAATCTGTTTGCTCAGATATTAGAAGAATTTAGCTATCGTAGGAGGAATTTACTTAACGTCACAATCATCTCACCCTGGAAACAATTATAGAGAGCATATTCTTCAGAATGTACTTTTTTGGGAATAATTACTGCAGAATCAATTCTGCTTGGTAACCAAGACCAATCACAAGCATGTTTGGTTTTGAATATTAAACTTGGTCTTCTTAAGCAAGATAAAGGATCTGAGTCAGTGAAATTTTTGTCCATTTTTCTTTATAAGCCAGTGAGACAAATTCACTTCTGATTCAACAGTCCTGGGAGAGACTGGACTAGTGGGAAGCTCTCCTTGCACTAATGTCTAAAGTTGAAAGGAGGACTGCACTCTGGGCAGTGGGGGAGACTGCAACAGGACACATCTTCTTTGCTAGATGATGCTTTAACATCTCACTCTACCTTCTAGAACTTCTCCTTTTGAAGTAGTGCAGAAGACGGGAGGGCAAGCAGTAGGCTGACGAGGGCCAAGAAGGATCATTAATACCACATCTGCCAAGAATGGAAGCTATATACATTCTTGAGGGAGAATGCACAAAATGCCTTGCCTTGAAGCTAAAACAGGGAAAACCAGGAATAGATGGTTCATGCCATCTTCCTTCCTTTTTTTTTCTGTTGGCTCCTCTGAATACAAGAGGCACATTTTTCAGGTTCTCAGTGTTACATGCTCAATTCAGTGAGCCCACAAGGGAGGAGTCAGAAAGGAATGGGTTAAGTTGTTTCCCCAACAGTTCAGGTTCCCCAAACTAACTCGAAAAGTCACCTGAAAGAACTATGATAGTCTATTTAATTAGTAATTAAAATCAAGTACAACACAATTTCTGCCTAATCTCTCATATTGCTTGTACCCAAACGGAAACGCTCACCATAATTAAAGTTGCCCAAATTGCTGCTATATTTCCCACTAGGAGGATTATAAATCTGCCTGGCATCCCTTTTTGGTCCTGCTGAAGATTTCTTGGGTGGTGAGCCTGAAGTTGTATCTTCATTGGCTCTCTTTTGCCTATAATGGTAGGAAGAACAGCAATTAAAAAAAATTCTTTTATACCAGAGGCTATCAATATATTTATTATATCTGTTATAAAAGACATCCAAAAGATGACAGTCACATCAGAAAAAAGGAAATAACATTCTGATGTCATCAAATTAACTGTGCTTTAGTTATGCAGACATTGTCAGAGGGGCATTTACAAGGCTTTACAACAATCTGAAATATGTAGCTTCACAGATTATACACAAGTGACTCATTTTATAAAACTTGTCAGGAAAGTCTTATTAAGTTACAGCAATACGGACAAAGGCTTGAAAATTCCAGAGTTGTATTCTACCAGTTTATTTTATAAATACTAGATTAGATTTTATATTTTAAGTCATGCTTTTAATAATCATAGTTTAACATCTTATTAAGAAACATTTAACTAATAACATACCATTTTGTACAGGAAATGTAAAATCTGAATTCAGATTTTTTCATATTTGTAAATCAAATATTAGAACACTTTAATCCCTTTAAATATGTTACTTACCCAATTTCAACCTTCTGTACAGGTTTCCAGGATAATGTTACTGTGCTCTTATAAGAAGGAGGAATGTGGAAGAGATCCTGAAGAGACAAAATTAGAGATTTCTAATGTGTTTGGTGGTGTGGGGAGTGGTGGTAAGGGTAGGAAACAGGGAGACACATTTTAATTTTAGGACGGGAAACTAATTTATCCTTCTTGCTTTTGTGCTGATGACTAAAATAATAACCTAAAAAATAAACTGCAAGAGAAAAGTAAACAAGGACAATTTTGTTTACAAATTACATCTACTACTTCAATGTTATTTTGCACACATCACTTAAGAAACTGCAGCTAACTTTTTTCAAATGTCATTTCAAGTTATAGGACAAAAATATCAATATTTATCAACTTTAATCAAATCCACAAGTAGTTTCTTTGGCACAGGAGCAGTCACTGACGTGCTTTAAGGAAGGTACAATGGTGCACTCTGCGTTTGCTTCTGCAGGTTTTTAAGTGGTTCAAAACTAGAACAAAACTAAAGGTTTTGTAAAGGAAAAAACCCACAAGATTTAAGTACTAAATTATTAATATAAGGTAATGCAAATATTTGCTGAATTTAAATGTTAACATAATCTAGAACTGAAATAATCTAACCTCATAATACCCTCAAAACTATGAATGAATTTCTAAATATATTTATTCTTGGTATTTTACCTAACATTTCTTACCAGTTTTACTCTTAATTTTTATATACAGGCAAAATCTGATAAAAGCAAACTAAGTTTCTTTCACAGTTAAAATGAATATGTGAATAAAAATCACCTCCTACTATATAAAACTTAAGTCCAGGGTACCAGATAAATGCAGGGAATTAGCCAATATAAAGTCCTTTGAAACAAAAATGCTTGAGGTTTCTAGCTGGAGTGATTTAGCATATAATAATGTTATTTATTAAGAAAGTGTCAACAGGAAGAAGAAGGGGGAAGTCTTCAATTTTAAACATGTTAAATCTCAGGTGACAATGGGAAACTGGAATATAGTTTGTGGATTCACTGAAATAGAAGTGAAGGTAAATTTTGGAATTAGATGCGTCTGGTTTGGTGGGAACTAAAGATTGCAAGCAGATGCCATGGATGGACCAAAGCACACCAGTTTTTCTTGTGATTTCCCTAAAACAAAGAATTATGTCATATTAAAAAATATTTCAGAATTTTTTGGTCAGGTACCCTACACATTGGTTGCTGACCCTATTCATCATTCTTCCCCATGCAACTTCCTACTGCAGTCATCTTTAAATCACTATGGTTTCCTGAACAGGAAACTGTCTCATCTCCATGTGTTGGGTCATAGTATTTGCTAAGTTTAAAATGTTCTTAACATCATAGTATATCTTCAACTTTGACTTATAGCATCAGTTCAAATCTCACATTTTAATGTATTAATCCACCATTTGAAATTATTTATATTTAAGATTTGAAATAAATGGTGGCTATGATAAAACTTTTCTTTGAGATGTGAGTCAGTATTCTTACCTCTTCTGTTTTTAATGCCTTTTCACTTTTCCTGTTGGCAATGATACTCATCCCTCAATGTCTCACTGTTTTCTCTGAAAAGCTTCCCTTTCTCTTCTGACAAAAAGTAAGTATTCCATGGGATTTTTACCAGATTAGTTTTAAGGCATATCACTAGCCCTGATTTTGTTGCTGTTAAGCTTTGTGCTATAAGTGTTACAAATATTTCTTTCTCCCATCTGGCTACAATACTATCAACTTATAACAGTACTGTTAACTTACAGTATCAAATGATGGCTACTTTGTTGTGATTCCTTTTTTGTTCTCTCAGGTTATTAGTTTTTTGTTTAGGCTAACAGATACTTGGGGAGGGTAAACAGAACCGAAGGATATTTATGGCTTAATGGTAAGTATAGAAAACTCTCAATTTATTACATAGACAAGTTAACAGAAAAGACCATAGGACAACATTTCATGTGCCACATAAGACTGTTCATTCTTAGTGTAAGCAAAGCAGGGTTTTATTGGTCATTCAAAAGGACCCGACAGTATTAAGACTACAAGAACTTAAGTCAGTGAAATTTCTGAGTCTAAATGTATCTGCTCCAATGCTCTGGGTCAGAAAAACTCTGCATGCCTCCCTTTGTTTGCAGTATCTTCTGCAATAACTTTTAAATAAATAAAACAATGTATTATTCTATAATAGCTACAAAAACATCACTCGGTGTTATAAAAGGCATAAAGCTTTAAAAGGCCAAACGTCTGGAATGTAATGGCTTCTCTCCTTAACCAGTACCATTGCAGACATAAAGACATACGGAAAACCTCTTGCACTAACTTTCTAGCTGGCTGGGATGACTTGATAAGAAAGGAAGACTTACCTTGATTAAAACATTTATATTATTTGTTATTTTCAATGCAACAACTTTAATCTTGTTCTGCAAAAGGAAAACAAAATTAAATTAAAATGCCAATAACTTTCATGATGTATATTTCATTCCCGTATAGAACTTGAATAATTCCACTTCTCTTTCAGAATCATTTCTACAGTTAGAGAATTCCTTGGTTTATATTTACTGATAATGCTCAGTCCTATTTCTTGACTCTAAAACAAGTGTAGAGATGGCAAAGAAAGCAAATAATCTTTATCTTCCCTTGACAGGTTAGAAGTGTTATATCTACAATTTACTTGAAAAACGAGTAGGGGACAGATCACGGGCACATAGCAGTTGTTTTAAAAAATATCAGTTTATGTTACAGGAAGACACAATGAAAACTTAAAATATTTCATTAGGACCAAGATGAAGATTGATCAAAATAGATGAGATCAGAGAAAACCAAAAATCCCAACATAAACACATATAGTTTGGTATAGAATTGGCAGTTTAATATTTTTTTCTAATGTAAACTAATATTTGGGCTTCAAAAAGGTGAAATTAAAAATATCACAATTGCTAATTAAATATTTAAACAAAATATGCTGCTAATGAGACCCTAGTGAAAGACTGGTATGCATCAACATTTGATAACATTGTTCACAAACATTGGAAACATTCAAGACATTTCAACAATGATAGTTTCCTATATAACTTAGCATATAACTAAATATGTAGTCTTCTAACATTGTATTTTCAACTTAGAGTTGTATCATCCTTCAAATAAAGTCGAATGTTACATTTCAATATATGAATTCAGTCTGAATTTGTAATAAATGGTGGCTATTATAAAAATTTCCCAACAAGATGTAACTGAGTATTCTTACCTCTTCTGTTTTTAAGGCCTCGCCTGTTTTACCCTGGAGAGCCAAGCGAAGTTGTCTGATATACACCTGCAGGCCCCGTGCAAAGTACTGCAGCCTAAATGAAGAAGGTATTTGCTAATTAAGAAGTCATCACTTCAACTTTGCTTTTATACCTCAACTGTGTTTTTAAATTCAAAGAATACTACAGCTAAATGGCCTTTACCAATAAAGAGTAAATTTTGAGGGGGACTTTCTTTTAATTATCAACGTATGATCATAAGAGATACACAAATAAGTAAAATAAAAGCAGTTTTTCTTCGTCAAAAATTGGAATAGATCCACACTCAACCTGGCAAGGGAAACACTCCTGGCACTGTGCTAAGGAAGCTTGTTATGTTAACCTGCAAGGTATGTGTCTAAATTAGAAACAACCAGGAGCCAGGGACTAGAATCAGGTGGCCTGGGTTCTTCTCTTCCATTAACCAAATGAAGGTCAAGTGACACAGACAAGTCACTTAATCTCTATGTTTACCTGCTAAGGAGGGACAGTGTTTGACCCATTTGCACCTAAGGGTCCAGTTTAAAACTAAAACAAAACTGCAGATTTTGCGAAGGATGTTGAGTAATCTCTTTTTCAAATTTGTTCCCAGGTAATATGTGAAGAAAGGTGGTACCGTAACTCCATCCTGCCGACTTCTAGGAACTCTACTTAACAACGTGGCATCACTGTTTCTTTCACTTTCAGAGTAATTTCCTAAGATGCCTGCTTCTGGTCAAACGTTTCACCAAGTATTAAACCTCTGCCTTACCAAAGCACAGAGGACAATAACAGATGATACAGTGGCCAAGCATCTCAAAACTTAAGGTGTGAATTTGTTCATGCAATGATTTAATACAAAGTATCTTCAGGAAAACGACTTATATTGATTTCTCCAGTGCTGCTCCCCCAGCTGCACTGTAAGATAGTAAGAGCAGATACAGTTTACTGAATACCCACTATGTGCCAGGCACTGTGCTTAAAGCTTTTCATCCATTGTCTCATTTAATTCTCACAACTCTATAAGGCAGGTACTATTATCAATAAATTTAACAGCTGAGGACAATTTGGGGTGTTAGAGAGGTTAGGGAACCTGCCCAAGATCATGAAGCAAGTAGGGAGAGCCAGAGTCCATTTTTGAAAAAGGTCATCTTCTCCCATGCATTTGCTATGCCACAATAGTTGTATGTTTATATACACTCCTGTTTTGTAGATCTTCCATTCTTTTGCACCACAGTAAGGCAGGGTAGGGAAAAAGCTCTTATAAAATGAAATCAAAATCTAGGGAGCTTCAAGATAGCTTTCACCTTTGTCAAAGACTGGCCACTTCAACCATACATCACCTTATTTTGAAATCTTTGAGCTTTTCTGCATTCAGCTTGGCTGTTAAGAAATCTGGAAGTTTTCGGCCCAACTGGTGAAAGCTATACAACAAACATTCCACATAACTGAACTGCAGCTTGGGCTCTTCATTACCAGCGTTCTCCCCGTTTTCCGCTTCTTCTGGAGGGAGAGGCATATACTCCTAAGAGATGAAAATAGAGAGATGTATGCAATCTGCTCTAGACACTCATAAATTATAAGCATATACTCACGTAATTATAAGGCACGCTCTGAAGACATGAAGCATTAAAAACTGCCAAGATCACAAATTTAAGTAAGATATCCCTTTTACATATTGGATCAATAACCCAGCCTGTCAACATTCCATATTAACCTACAGTATAGCTGCTACTACTACTACCACTACTAATGACAGCGAACGTGACTAATATGTATTAGGTGCTAGGCAGATGAACAAACTGAAGTTCTGGGAGCTTAGGTAAGTTTCCCAAAGTTAATAAGCTGAAGAGGCAGGATTCAACCTGGGCTTGACATCAAAAGCTGATGTTCTTAAAACAGTATGGGGGTTCCTTAAAAAACTAAAAATAGAGTTACCATATGATCCAACAATCCCACTCCTGGGCATATATCCAGAGAAAAATCTAATTCAAAAAGATACATGCACCCCAATGTTCACAGCAGCACTATTTACAATAGCCAAGATATGGAAGCAACCTTAATGTCCATCAACAGATGAATGGGTAAAGATGTGGTATATATATATATGTACACACACACACATACACACAAACACAATGGAATACGACTCAGCCATAAAAATGGATGCAATAATGCCATTTGCAGCAATATGGATGGACCTAGAGATAATCATACCACATGAAGTATGTCAGAAAGAAAAACAAATATCTTATGTCACTTATATGTGGAATCTAAAATATGATACAAATGAACTAGTTACAAAACAGAAACAGACTCACAGGCATAGAAAATAAACTTATGGTTACCAAAGGGGAAAGGAGGGGGAGGGATAAAAAGGAGTTTGGGATTAGCAGATACAAACTACTATATATAAAATTAAGATAAACAGCAAGATCCTACCATATAGCACAGGGAACTATATTCAATATCTTATAATAAACCATAATGGAAAAGAATATGAAAAAGAATATATATAACTGGATCACTCTGCTGTACACCAGAAACTAATACAACATTGTAAATCAACTATACTTAAAACAAAAAAAAAGTTGATGCTCCTAGGAAAAATACTCCTAAAAGTTATATGGAACCAGAAAAGACCCCAAATAGCCAAAGAAATCCTGAGAAAGAACAAAGCAACAGGCATCACACTTCCTGATTTCAAGCTAGGCTATAAAGTTACAGTCATCAAAACAGTATAGTACTGGCACAAAAAAAGAAAAACAGACCAATGGAACAGAATCAAGAGCCCAGAAATACACCCAAGCACAGATGGTCAACAAATATTTGACAAGGGAGCCAAGAATATTCAATGGAGAAAAGACAGTCTCTTCAGTAGATGGTGCTGGGAAACTAGATATGTACATGTAAAAGAATGAAACTGGACCCATATCTTACACCACTCACAAAAATTAACTTGAAATGGATTAAAGACTTAAGTGTAAGACCTGAAACCATGAAATTCCTAGAAGAAAACATAGGAATAAAGCTCCTTGATGTGGGTCATGGTAATGATTTTTTGGATATGACACCTAAATCACAAGCCACAAAATAAAAAAAAAACAAATGGGACTACATCAAACTGAAAAGCTTCTATATAGCAAAGTGAAAAGATAACCTGTGAAACAGAAAAATATATTTGCAAACTATGTATCTGACAAAGGGTTAATATCCAAAATATATAAATACACATACAGCCCAACAGCAAAAAACCAAATAATCCAATCAAAGAATGGACAAAAGAACTTTAACAGACATTTCTCCAAAGAAGATATACGAAAGGCCAACAAGCACATGAAAAGATGCTCAACATCACTAGTCATTAGGGAAATGCAAATTAAAACCACAATGAGATATTGGCTCATACCTGTTAGCATGGCCATCATCAAAAAGACAAGAGATAGGGGCAGTTTTGGAAGTTTTAGCCAAGGCAATCAGAGAAGGAAAAGAAAAGGGATCCAAATCAGAAGAGAAAAAGTAAAACTTTCACTGTCTGCAGATGACATGATACTGTACAAAGAGAATCCTAAAGATGCTACCAGAAAACTACTAGATCTAATCAATGAATTTCATAAAGTAGCAGGATACAAAATTAATGCACAGAAATCTCTTGCATTCCAAACACTAAAAACAAAAAATCTGAAAAAGAAATTAAGGAAACATTCCCATTTACCACTGCAACAAAAAGAATAAAATACCTAGGAATGAATCTACCTAAGGAGACAAAAGGCCTGTATGCAGAAAACTATAAGACACTGATGAAAGAAATCAAAGATGATACAAACAGATGGAGAGATATACCATGTTCTTGGATTGGAAGAATCAACATTGTAAAAATGACTCTACTACCCAAAGCAATCTACAGGTTCAATGCAATCCCTATCGAACTACCAATGGCATTGTTCACAGAACTAGAACAAAAACTTTTACAATTTGTATGGAAATGCAAAAGACACTGAATAGCCAAAGCAATCTTGAGAAAGAAAAATGGAGCTGGAGGAATCAGGCTCCCTGACTTCAGACTAAACTACAAAGCGACAGTAAACAAGACAGTACGGTACTGGCACAAAAACAGAAATATAGATCAATGGAACAGTACAGAAAGCCCAGAGATAAACCCAAACACATATGGTCCCCTTATCTTTGACAAAGGAGGCAAAAATATACAACAGAGAAAAGACAGCCTCTTCAATAAGTGGTGCTGGGAAAACTGGACAGCTACATGTAAAACAATGAAATCAGAACACTTCCTAATACTATACACAAAAATAAATTCAAAATGGATTAAAGACCTAAATGTAAGGCCAGATACTATAAAACTTAGAGGAAAACACAGGCAGAACAGTCTATGACATAAATCACAGCAAGATCCTTTTTGACCCACCTCCTAGAGTAATGGAAATAAAAACGAAAATAAACAAATGGGACCTAATGAAACTTAAAAGCTTTTGCACAGCAAAGGAAAACATAGCAAGATGAAAAGACACCCCTCAGAATGGAAGAAAATATTTGCAAACAAATCAAATGACAAAGGATTAATCTCCAAAATATACAAGCAGCTCATGCAGCTCAACATCAAAAAAACAAACAACCCATCCAAAAATGGGCAGAAGACCTAAATAGACATTTCTCCAAAGATATACAGATTGCCAACAAACACATGAAAGAATGCTCAACATCACTAATCATTAGAGAAATGCAAATCAAAACCACAATGAGGTATCACCTCACATCTGTCAGAATGGCCATCATCAAAAAAATCTACAAATAATAAATGCTGGAGAGGGTGTGGAGAAAAGGGAACTCTCTTGCACTGCTAGTGGGAATGTAAATTGATACAGCCACTATGCAGAACATTATGGAGGTTCCTTAAAAAACTAAAAATAGAACTACCATACCACCCAGCAATCCCACTACTGGGCATATACCCTGAGAAAACCATAATTCAAAAACAGTCATGTATCACAATGTTCACTGCAGCACTATTTACAACAGCCAGGACATGGAAGCAACCTAAGTGTCCATCAACAGATGAATGGATAAAGGTGTAGCACATATATACAATGGAATATTACTCAGCCATAAAAATAAACGAAATTGAGTTACTTGTAGTGAGGTGGATGGACCTAGATAGAGTCTGTCATACAAAGTGAAGTTAGCCAGAAAGAGAAAAACAAATATCACATACTAACGCATATATGTGGAATCCAGAAAAATGGTACAGATGAACCTATTTGTAGGGCAGGAATAGAGATGAAGAGGTAGAGAACGGACATGTGGACATGGTGGCTAAGGGAAGGGTGGAACGAATTGGGAGATTAGGTTTGATGTAAATAACACTACCATGTGTAAAAGAGATAGCTAGTGGGAACCTGCTGTATAGCACAGGGAGCTCAGCTCAGTGCTCTGTGATGACTTAAACAGGTGGGATGGGGGGGCGTTGGCAAGAAGGTCCAAGAGCGAGGGGTTTTATGTATACATATAGCTTATTCACTTCATTGTACAGTGGAAACGAACACAACATTGTAAAGCAATTATACTCCAATTAAAAACTAAAAAAGATGGCTTATTTTCTCCACAATTATGATTAATGACTTTATTTCCAGGTTGCTAAAGCCATTTGGCCTTGAGCAGCAACCTTGATGGTGATCTGGTGCAAACATTTAAAATATTTTGATAAAGGAATAGCAGAAAGACTTACTATATAAGTCCTGTATTATATTTTGTCTAAAGCATCAACAACAGAAGAAATGCCTAAGGTTAAAACAGATTTTATTTTTAAAGTAGACAACGTGTGGTCTGAGCAGCTAACAACACTACAATTATTATCTAAATCATTTCAAAATCTGGTTCTCTATAATCTAGAAATTAATACTACACTATTAGACTTTGGGGCTTTATACTGACTATGCCATAAGCAAAGAAAAAAGTTCTTACCAATAACTTATCAAACAGTTTCCTTAAATTTGTTTCTAGCTTTTCCATGTCACCACAAAATGAACTCATTTCAGCCAACAGTTTCAATACCTAAAACACACAATTCACTGTTATTAGCATTCTTTTTGAATGAGCAAGGGTTATAAAATAATAATTATTCTACATAACTATTTAATACTGCTTATTTTTCAGTTAGGCTTTTACAGAATCATAACATTTGAACTGGAAAAAAAATTTAGAGATGCAGCCCTATTTTACTGTTGAGGAAACTGAAGGTCAGAGAGATTATGTGACTTGGCAAAGTCACAACGTATGTGAGTGGCAGGGCAGACTCTAAAACCCAGATCTCATGACTCTCAATATATCTGTGAGAATTGGTAAGGAAAAGAATATACACTTTCTGCTACAGGTTAACAATGTATAAGAAAGAGACAATGAGCAAGAACTCTTAACAGCGAAGAATTATTTACTAACATTTAGGATGGGCCTCCTTTGCTATCAAACTTAGTCTCTGGATACTAATTCAAAGTATCAGTAATTGCCACTATTCTTTAGGTTCATCTCTGCTTTACTCAATTCCAGTCTGATAAGCCAAACCCAGGACATGTGAAGGAAACCACAGTGTAAGTGCACAGTGAGACTCTTCTCTATCCTAAAGACCCATGAAGGAAATGGCACATACATTTCCATATTTCAATTCAATAATCATTACTAGGTGCTTTTCAGAATTCTACATTAGATTCTGAGGATTCAGAGAGGAATAAGGTTAAATTGGGGAGAAAAATGTGAGTATTTTATATGCTGCAAAAAAATGTATATGTACATCACAGTTGAGATATAAAGGGGATAGAGAGTAGTCAATTCTATTGGAGAACGGATAAAGGACGTTTTGTATTAATCAGTTAAATCTGGCTCTATCAGTCATAGAGATAAGGAACTGTCATAACTGAACAACGTATTTCAAAGTATTAAGGCTACAAAGGCAGAGACTTAGACTATAATGAAAACTATAGGCGGTGCTTTCCTACTGTAGCAAACTCTCAATGAATCCATAAAGCAGTCCTAAGTAATCCTGGGAGAGGTTACTAGCTAGCCACCACCAGGCCTTAAATCTCTTAGAAATCAGATCAAAGTTAGTGGTTTACATTTATGTTGAAATACGGGAATGACTGTTCAGTGCTAAAAGCAGAAATTTTCTCTTACCTCCAACTGTATATCAAGACCCTCCACTGGGGTAGTCAAGGAACTGAGGTTAGGGAGAACTTGCTCACAGAAATAAGTCACAAACCTTGTGGAATGAACATTTTTCTGTAAAAATCCAAAGAACACTGAATTGTCAAAAAATATATATAGATATACATATATTATATTCTCCCAAACAGTAGAATGTCAATAGACAAATGCTCAGTACCAAAGCATCACGTACTGTGGCTAAAATACAACAGAGTGCATACCCCAAAGCACCCCAGGAGTAACCTCAATAGACAATATATACTTTGTTGCAAAGTAATCTGGAGCATTGGGACTTTTATACGTCTTTCAACTCTTATTTGATTCTCAGGTCAAATTTCGGGGGAAACTTTAGTGTTGAATTTTAGACTGTACATTCTCCCTTTAGAAGGACAGCTCCTTTATTTAAAAAACATTTATTTATCTATTTGGCTGTGCCGGGTCTTAGTTGCGGCAGATGGGCTCCTTAGTTGCAGCTCACGGGCTCCTTGGTTGTGGTATGCACGTGGGATCTAGTTCCCTGACCAGGGAATGAACCCAGGCCCCCTGCCTAGGGAGTGCTGAGTCTTAACGACTGTACCACCAGGGAAGTACCAGGACAGCTCCTTTAAATTGTGTTTTTCAAACTGTGCTACGCACATCTCAGAAGATTCATGGCCAGAGGAAGCACAAAGCCAGAGATAAAGAGCAAATACACCTACAACAACAATCTAAAAAATTTAAGGAAAAAAAAAGTTAAATTACTAAACTAAGTGTTTTTAAAACTCAGTGAAACTATAAAGTATGATGCAAAATCTCAAGACTTTTAAAAAGTCCCTAAGCAAGACTATATAGAAATTTCTTGCTGCTTTGGGCTCTTCACCTAGGCCTCCATAAAATAAATAATAGCTCCATTGGGTTAATACTTTTATACAAAGGTTTGAGAAGAATGCTCAAGTGTATATCTATAGAATTTTAAGCTAATAGAGTAATCAAAATACCAGGTATACAAAACAAAGAGCTCACAGAGAAGAGGGGTACCGCCTGCCGAGTGCACTGTAAAAGCCTGTCCACACAGTCAGGATCCGAGGGGTTGAAGGTTTGTTCCAGATCAGCCTGTTCAGCCACCAACTCTACCAGTTGTTGCCTTCCACTCACTGTCTGTAAGCTTTTTAACCCAGATAGTATCTTCATAAACAGGACAAATTCCTCACCAGTCACGTCTTCTAGGACCTGGAAAGAGACGATTCAGAACAGTTATTAGTATCTTTATCATTTGAATGGGAAAGAAACATCAATACTGAAACAGCACAGCAAATTTGTTTTGCAAAGTTAGTTTGCTGCTAATGTTCCTGAAATACTGAAGAGAGGACAACTTCAAGCTTCAGTCAAGTTAGCTTCAGAATAAGCCATGTATTTTCAATGGTGCACTACACTGTTTCCAATGGAACAAAATTTGGTTCTTGGAAAATTTTACTCTTCTTTTACGTATAAAGCACAGATATACATACAGTACATAAACAGATATACAGTATATCTGTGGTATTAAAGTTTAATGGGATAGTGGCTAAGGGAAAAAATATCTAAAAAGGCTCTTCAGGGGGCGATAGCCAAAAAAAGATGGAGAAAATGTGGCAATAAACTGTTAAATCAGACTCAGTTCCCTATATTTAAAAGCAGCCTCATTCACATTAATATGGTAATTGTATACAAAACAGGAGACCATGCAAATTTTAAGTGCTCCATATCAGTAGGTCTAAGCCTTTCTGTTCACTGACCAAAGGAGCAAGCAATCATGACATATCCCACCAGATAACTAGCTGGGGCATAGGTGAAATATGCTGCTCCTTTCTCTCTCACTAAAGAAATCTTATCAATAAGCAAGTGAGTGGTGCTATTAGAGAAAATTTTGAATTTTCCTCAACACATAAAAATAAAGTATTCCCAAACGTTGGCACTGTATGAATGAAAAGTTAATTGTGACGCACCTTTCAAATCTTAGCAACTGTAACTATGCCAGCGCTGGGAGCACAAATAAGCATGGTCTCTAGAGCTTATAGTGTCATGGGATAGGATGAAACAACAGGTCATTTCAAGGTGACTTCAGTTTCATTCTGAAATGATCCAGAATACTATGGGAGAATATCCTAAAATCAGGGAGGAAGGGTGGGAATTAGGTAAAAATTCCTGAAGGAAATGATTCCTTCCTGATGAATGCATAAATTTTAAGGATAACACCACAAAGGATTTAAATGTGATCAAACTCTTTAAATTAACACATTGATTCATCATTACAAGTGACCAAAGTGCAAAGCACAACATAAGAAAATCTTGAAGTTCTACGGTGGTTCTTATGGGATATATCACCTTATACACAAGCTACATACAGCACTGATGAATACAGCTAATTTCAAGTATGTTCTTGTGCATTAGAGAAGTTCAGTAAAAGCTTACCTTCTTGGATTCAGTTAGTATAAGTTCCTCTACTTCCTTTGTTAAGACTTCATCTGGTAAAGTCTTAAGTTTTGTAGAAAGGAATTTAATTGCTCTTTCTCTAACAATGTCCTCTCCTTGAAGAATTTGGCTGAACAAGCCACCTAAAGTCCCTGCAAAACAAAACAGTTGCATGTAGCAAGTCAATTCTATATAGGAATGAAATTTTTCAAGTTAATTTGAATTACAGTATTTCTTTTCAAGTGAATTAATAAACTTCCTGAATATCACTGATACTGGTTAAACTGTCTGAAATTTCTAAAGCCCCAACCATAAGAGTGACCATATGCTTTGTTCACGGATTCAGAATCAGCTTGAGCAGGACTTTCCTTTTCTATCACTATTAATAATAAATAAACTCAGGTATTTTGGAAGAATTTCTTTAAAGTGGCAAAGGGAGTTTTTCCAACAGACTTCTAAGGGAAAAGTTTGATCTGTTTTTGCAATTATTTCTTCTGGTTTTTCAAGTCACAAACATCTTGAGCTAAGCTTTTTTTGGAGAGTACTTAGAATTTTTATGAAACAGACGTCTGGGTGAATCCCAGACTTTATCCTTAATGAGTACTGCCAAACTCCCCAATTTTTTAGGACATCAAACACAATTCAGAACAAGAAATGGCCTTACCTTTTGCATCCATCTTAAATATACTTAATAGGGCATTGTTCACTAAGTTAAATTCTGCAGAGTCATCTGGATAGAAAAAAAGTGGTACAATGTATAAAATAAATGAAAAATATCATCTGCTTCATTTTCAAACTTAAGACTCAACATAGTTTCTCACAGATTACATTGAGAGGAGACATATAACTAAGCATTTCTCTCAAGTACCAAGAAAATACATCTTTCTTGTAAGGGTAGAGAACCTGATCTAGTGTACCTGTAAAGCTCTTATGTTAAGATGGTACAATTGAGAAACTACAGGAAATTGGGGGGCGGGGGGGATGGTGGTGAATAAAAATTCCCCAAAGAATCCAGTCATTATACCCTTATAAACAGAATTCAAAACAAAACCAGAAATTAGATAATCACAAGTCAGTAAGCTTCAAACTACTGAATAAAAAAGAGAATTTAAATTTCTATCAGAGGTAGCACCTTCAAAAAAAAAAAAAGCTAAGAAAAACAGAGTCATTATTTCAGAGAGAATTTATATTTAGATATTAATAAAATTCCTTACCTGTCTGCAAAAGTTGGGTTAGTATATCTGCCACTCGGGGAAGATTTTCTCCAGTGGCAAATTGAGGCAGCTCTTTAATTGCTTGCCGTCGAATCTGAACATAATTTCAAACAAAAAATTAACCAAATACTATCATAAATAAAAACAACCTCAACCTGTAAAGAAAACAAAAACCACAGACAAACCATATAGGGGCATATGAGTCACAAAAATATGAGATTTTTAGCAGTTTTAGAAATAATTTACTCCAATTTAATATTCAAAGCTTCACAGAATACTAAAACAAAATGTGGTGGAAAGGGACCTTAAATACAATTATCTGGAGTAGGCAGATTTGAGATTATAAACAACAGTTTATATGCTGATTATACACAACTGTTGGGTTTTTACTACCTGTGGGTACATAATACTGTATCCCTCAAGAATGGCTACAGTGTCAATGTCATATCTAATAACTATTTACTTTAGAATTTTCAGTATTGACTACTTAATACATTTGTGAATACATTCTGTGAACTTCATTCCAAATATGCGATCGTGGCTTATCTAGTTTAACATAAAAGTGCAAGGGAGCTAAATCTAACAAATTATGCATGAAATCATGATTCAATGATTTCATTTGAAAAGCCAGGGGCTAATAGTTGAAAATTCTTAGGAACCTGTATCAGCAGCCAGAAATGCTAATGGTTAATTCTGTTCCAAGCAAAAACTATTTCTTTTTAGTCTAGTAATCACATACAACTTTTTCACAGGTCAATTATTTTTCTGCTATGCAAAATATTTAGGGGTGTTAAAACTATATTTTATGCTGCAATACTATTATTATTTTAAATATCCAAGCGAGCATAAATTGACTACAAACCAACACTAGTCTGATTTCATATGCACAATGCGTAATAATCTAAGGAAAAGATGTGAGCCGCAACCATTTTCAACAGTGGATAACAAATAAGCAAAACAAAGTATTATGTGATTCTACAGAGTTTTCACAGTTGAAAGAACTAATATATTTTCCTACATGTAGGTTTAAGCCTTGGTATGTTGTCATACCAGGCCACACTGCAGTATTTTATTGTTCACTGATATGATTGGTACTTCAGTTATATGAGATACACACAGAAAATATCTGAAAATGGCAAAAGCAACATCTGAAAACTTGTTGAAAAGTGTCAAACATAAACTTACTGATACATCTTCATCCTCACAGAGGTCTAACTGTGCATTGATAGCAGAATCAGCCAATTCTGGAAAATGCTTAAAGAATTTTGGAATAAACTGAGCTGCTAATCTTTTTTCCTTGGTACCACCTTTGACACCATCCAATATCACTTGATAAGCATCTTTATGCTGAAAGAATGAAATAGAAAAGAAACACAATTTTGAAGGATGGGAAGCTAAACAAACTTCTTTGAGTCTCCTTTAAATTAGTTAAATTTTACATAGGCTAAGAAATGGGCTTATTTTTGGAGTTTTACTGCTTAAATTTGACAGCTACCTTCCTACTATCTGCTCCCTGTCCCCCATGTTATTATCTGTGAGTTGGGAAAGGAGAAGAATGACTCTAATATTAAGTGGAAAAAGCAAGTAAGTTTGTTATGTACCAACACTTCTTTATTCTATTGATTACTGACCCTAGCCTTGTGATTGTATCATGCTTTAAAAATTTGTAATGAATATAATAGAATTCTCAAAGAATTGTGTTACATTTACTTAAATATATTTATCTGTTTCCAATTACCACCTTGCAGAAGGTAGAGAGAATACACTCTTGAAATTAAGCAATACGAGGAAGGTTAGGAAGCTTTATTTTGCCTCACATTTTAGGATATAAAAATGGTAATTCATTCTATATGGCCAACCAATTTCGATGAAGATAGATGCTAGTATCACATATTTAACTTTTCATTAAAATAATACATTCAAAGCTCATTTGTTTCCTTTAAAAAAAAATTTCAGAAGTGCTCTCCCTCAGATACTCATAATGTGAAGAATCAACAAGTTCCCAATCCCCCCTACACACTTGCCTCCAAACCAGTCCTTTTATTAAATGGATCAAGCTGGCAAACAAAGTAATAAATATCACAGCTACACAATACTTTTAATTCCTGGAAAACCTTAAACATAATACAAATACCAAATATGTATTTACTCTGTATAAAGAAATTCTCTAAATGCTTTAGATAAGTGAGCTTGCTTTATGCCATCAAGAGCGGAAAACTAAAGAACAGAAAATGGATTAGAGAATTACCACAAATTTAGTTTTGTGATAATTCTTCTCATGGACAATATACTGTGTTAAGTGAAAAAATATATAGCATGATGAAAAGTTATTTAGGTTCAGTGGGATCTCAATTAAGGACATTATTATTATTATCATTATTTTTGGCCACCCTACACGGCATGCAAGATCTTAGTTCCCTGACCAGGGGTCGAACCCGTGCCCCCTGCAGTGGAAGCTCAAAGCCTTGACCACTGGACCATCAGGGAAGTCCCAAGGACATTATTTGAAAAAAATAATCAGAAATAAAGTGCTCCATGTATCAAAAGGCTATGATCACAATTAGATCTTCTAAAGGTACACATTTTAATATAATCTGCATAATTACTAGATTACTTGAAAAGTTCATATATTGCCAACCTATCTAAAAAAACAAATTCTAAAAATTATTTCTAATAAACAAATTCCATCAAACCGATTAATGACAACTCCTTCTACTATCTTAAACATTAATACCACCCCCTAAATAACAGAAATTTCTGTGAATAAGGTTAGCTTCCTCATGAAATGCAGACACAAAATCAGTCTTCAGGAGTTACTACTTCAAAAGTGTATTATACACTTTTGGGCTTCCCTGGTGGCGCATTGGTTAAGAATCCACCTGCCAATGCAGGGGACATGGGTTCAAGCCCTGGGCCGGGAAGATCCCACATGCCTCGGAGCAACTAAGCCTGTGCGCCACAACTACTTAGTTTGCGCTCTAGAGCCCACAAGCCACAACTACTGAGTCCACAAGCCACAACTACTGAAGCCCGTGCACATAGAGCCCATGCTCTGCAACAAGAGAAGCCACGGCAATGAGAAGCCCACGCACCACAACGAAGAGTAGCCCCCATCTGCCGCAACTAGAGAAAGCCCACACGCAGCAATGAAGACCCAACGCAGCCAAAATTAAATAAGTTTATATTTTAAAAAGTGTATTATACACTTTTTAGTGCAAAGGTTCAAAAAAATCATGGCTGACTTCTCTACCAATGTACACTCCTGTGGCTTGCTTCATAGCTTCTAGTAGACTTCATAAAATTGAAGTATTGAGCAGTCTGACATCCTTAGCTTTTGCAGAGTATCACAATCCAATTTTCTTTAACTCAAACTTCAGACTTTACTTATAAACCCCTTTGAATTGTCTAAAATTCACTGTCTAAAATTAAATGAAGGATCCCTGCTTAAAACAACCATCCCCCTACCAAGGGAAAAAAATGTGGAATAGAATAAAAAGGGATTATTAGTAACACTTACTGAAAGCCTACATGGAACTGTGGAACGCCTTCTGTACATGCCTCACAACAATCCTGAATTAGGTGTTACTATGCTTGTTTTTCAGATGAGAAAACCAAGTCTTAGAGAAGTGAAATAATTTGTCCAGAACCAAATATAGTTAGTTAAGTAGCAGATCCAGGACCTGAACGTGGTTCTGATAGCCTTTTAAGTCAAGATCTGTGCCTAATACCAAGCTTCTTTAATTGGAATCTTTCAAATTAGTGTCCTGAGATCTTAATTAACAAAGGAGGAGAGAAAGAAAAGCTTGCCAGATGGAGGATTGTCAAAGGTAAAATTTGAGTCCTAAATACAGTCTCCACACAGGCATATAAATTGAAATGTAGTATATTAAACAGCAAGACCTTTGGAAAGTTAAGACATTTTAACATAGTCATAATAGAAATCAAAGTTTTTATCATTAATAGGCATCAGTTCTATCAAATAATTTTACAGACATTCCAATAGACTTCAACTAATTATCCTTTATGAAATGCAAAATAAAATTATATTCTTCCTTGCCAGCTTTTTGAATTATGTCCTTTAACTGTAGTACAGGGACAGGACTTTTTAACAAATCTACTTAAAGTAATTACTACTTCTGCTTTTCAAAGTAGGAAACAAGATATAAGTGATATTTGCAGTGATCATAGTGATTTAGTAACAAGTAGGAATGTAACCATAATAAAATGTTTCAAATACTACACAGCACTGTGTATCTTTGCTTTTCCAACAGTTGTATTTATATTTTAGCTGGATAAATTAATGATCCTAGTAAGAAGCTTTTTTTGTTGTTTTTCTTTTTTTGCGGTACGCGGGCCTCTCACTGTTGTGGCCTCTCCCATTGCGAGGCACAGGCTCCGGAGGCACAGGCTCAGCAGCCATGGCTCACGGGCCCAGCCGCTCCGGACCACGTGGGATCTTCCCAGACCGGGGCACGAGCCCACGTCGCCTGCATTAGCAGGCGGACTCTCAACCACTGCGCCACCAGGGAAGCCCAAGAAGCTTTAATTGTAAATACTTTTAATGGATTTCTAAAGCTGTGTATTTATGTGTGATTTTAATTTCTAATTAAAGGAGAAAACTCTAGAGCAATCTCTAAGATATTTTCAAGTAAAAATGTCAGTTACAATTTGATCCACATTCAGCAGACACATTCTAAAAGAAAAACCTTGCAATTATGATTGTCAAATCACAACTGATATGCATAAGTGGTCACTGACGTGCCAGGTAAGCGACGTTTGGGTCCAGGATGCAGCCTTCATGAAATAAAGCAGAAGAAGAGAGGATGAGAAGAAAGAGAAGACAGGATGTAGTTTCAACAAATTTCTCAAGTATGACATAAAAAGAAAATGGATAAGCTAAGCTATACTACTTCCTTCCTCAGACTCAATTAATAAACTTAGTTTGAATTTAATGTAAGTGTTAAACTGTTAACACTTCTACATTATTTTTGAGTGATTATGAACTTGGTTGGTCTGTGATTTTAGCTTAAGCATACCAAAAAAAAGTACCAAAAGAATGCTATTTCATGAAATATAAGTCAGTAAAGCTTACACTCTTCCACACTTAGGAGCCAATATACTCCTGTATAAGAGAATACAAGAGGAAGGAGGAGCTTCAAGATGGCAGAAGAGTAAGACGTGGAGAACCCCTTCCTCCCCATAACTACATCAGAAATACATCTACATGTGGAACAACTCCTACAGAACACCTACTGAATGCTGACAGAAGACCTCAGACCTCCAAAAGGCAAGAAACTCCCCACGTACCCAGGTAGGGCAAAAGAAAAAAGGGAAAACAGACCCAAAAGAATAGGGACGGGACCTGCACCAGTGGGAGGGAGCTGTGAAGGAAGAAATGTTTCCACACACTAGGAGCCCCTTCGCGGTCGGAGACTGCGGGTGGCCGAGTGGGGGAGCTTCAGAGCCGCGGAGGAGAGCGCAGCCACAGGGGTGTGGAGGGCAAAGCGGAGAGATTCCCGCACAGGGGATCGATGCCGACCGGCACTCACCAGCCCGAGAAGCTTGTCTGCTCACCCGCCGGGGCGGGCGCGGCTGCGAGCTGAGGCTCGGGCTTCGGTCGGATGCAGGGAGAGGACTGGGGTTGGCGGCGTGATCACAGCCTGAAGGGGGCTAATGCACCACAGCTAGCTGGGAGGGAGTCCAGGGAAAAGTCTGGACCTGCCAAAGAGGTAAGAGACTTTTTCTTGCCTCTTTGTTTCCTGGTGTGCGAGGTGAGGGGATTAAGAGCACAGCTGAACGGAGCTCCAGAGATGGGCGCGCGAGCCACGGCTAACAGCGTGGACCCCAGAGACGGGCATGAGACGCTAAGGCTGCTGCTGCTGCCACCAAGAAGCCTGTGTGCGAGCACAGGTCACTATCCACACCCCCCTTCCGGGAGCCTGTGCAGCCTGCCACTGCCAGGGGTCCCGTGATTCAGGGAACTTCCCTGGGAGAACACATGGCGAACCTAAGGCTGATGCAACACACTGGCCTCTGCCGCCGCAGGCTCACCCCGAACTCCGTACCCCTCCCTCCTCCCAGCCCGAGTGAGCCAGAGCCCCTGAATCAGCTGCTCCTTTAACCCCATCCTGTCTGGGAGGGAACAGACGCCCTCAGGTGACCTACACGCAGAGGCGGGGCAAATTCAAAGCTGATCCCAGGAGCTGTGAAAACAAAGAAGAGAAAGGGAAATGTCTCCCAGCAGCCTCAGGAGCAGCGGATTAAATTTCCACAGTCAACTTGATGTACCCTACATCTGTGGAATACCTGAATAGGCAACGAATCATCCCGAATTGAGGAAGTGGACTTTGGGAGCAACAATATATGTATTTTTTTCCCTTTTTCTTTTTTTGTGACTGTGTATGTGTATGCTTCTGTGTGTGATTTTGCCTGTATAGCTTTGCTTTTACCATTTATCCTAGGGTCTGTCTGTCCATTTTTTGTGCTTTTTTTTTAGTATACTTTTTAGTGCTTATCATTGCTGAATTTGTTTTTTGGCTTGGTTGCTCTCTTCTTTCTTTTTTTTTAATTACTTAAAAAATCTTTTTAAATAATTATTTTATATTTTAATAACTTTATTTTATCTTATCTTCTTCTTTCTTTCTTCTCCCTTTTATTCTGAGCCGTGTGGATGCCAGGCTCTTGGTGCTCCAGCCAGGCGTTAGGGCTGTGCCTCTGAGGTGGGACAGCCAAGTTTAGGACATTGGTCCACAAGAGCCCCCCCCCCAGCTCCATGTAATATCAAATGGTGAAAATCTCCCAGAGATCTCCATCTCAATGCCAAGACCCAGCTCCACTCAACGACCAGAAAGCTCCAGTACTGGACACGCTATGCCAAACAACTAGCAAGACAGGAACACAACCCCATCTATTAGCAGAGAGGCTGCCTAAAATAATAAGGCCACAGACAACCCAAAACACACACCAGACGTGGACCTGCCCACCAGAAAGACAAGATCCAGCCTCATGCACCAGAACACAGGCACGAATCCCCTCCACCAGAAAGCACACACAACCCACTGAACCAACCTTAGCCACTGGGGGCAGACACCAAAAACGACGGGAACTATGAACCTGCTGTCTGTGCAAAGGAGACCCACAAACACAGAAAGTTAAGCAAAATGAGAAGAGAGAGAAACACACAGCAGATGAAGGAGCAAGGAAAAAACCCACCAGAACAAACAAATGAAGAGGAAATAGACAGTATGCCTGAAAAAGGATTCAGAATAATGATAGTAAAGGTGATCCAAAATCTTGGAAATAGAATGGGGAAAATTCAAGAAATGTTTAACAGGGAACTAGAAGAACTAAAGAGCAAACAAACAGTGATGAACAACATAATAAATGAAATTAAAAATGCTCTAGAAGGGATCAATAGCAGAATAACTGAGGCAGAAGAACGGATAAGTGACCTGGAAGATAAAATAGTGGAAATAACTACTGCAGAGCAGAATAAAGAAAAAAAAAATGAAAAGAATTGAGGACAGTCTCAGAGAACTCTGGGAGAACATTAAACACACCAACACTCGAATTATAGGGGTCCCAGAAGAAGAAGAGATGAGCAAAGAAACTGAGAAAATATTTGAAGAGATTATAGTTGAAAACTTCCCTAATATAGGAAAGGAAATAGTTAATCAAGTCCAGGAAGCACAGAGAGTCCCATACAGGATAAATCCAAGGAGAAACACGCCAAGACACATACTAATCAAACTATCAAAAATTAAATACAAAGAAAAAATATTAAAAGCAGCAAGGGAAAAACAACAAAAAACATACAAGGGAACGCCATAAGGTTAACAGCTGATCTTTCAGCATAAACTCTCCAAGCCAGAAGGAAGTGGCAGGACATATTTAAAGTGATGAAGGGGAAAAACCTACAACCAAGATTACTCTACCCAGCAAGGATCTCATTCAGATTTGACGGAGAAATTAAAACTTCTACAGACAACCAAAAGCTAAGAGAATTCAGCACCACCAAACCAGCTCTACAACAAATGCTAAAGGAATTTCTCTAGGCAAGAAACACAAGAGAAGGAAAAGACACAATAACAAACCCAAAACAATTAAGAATATGGTAATAGGAACATACATATTGATAATTACCTTAAATGTAAATGGATTAAATGCTCCAACCAAAAGATACAGACTGCCTGAATGGATACAAAACCAAGACCTGTCTATATGCTGTCTACAAGAGACCCACTTCAGACCTAGGGACACACACAGACTGAAAGTCAGGGGATGGAAAAAGATATTCCATGCAAATGGAAATCAAAAGAAAGCTGGAGTAGCAATTCTCATATCAGACAAAAAAGACTTTAAAACAAAGACTATTACAAGAGACAAAGAAGGACACTATATAATGATCAAAGGATCAATCCAAGAAGAAGATATAACAGTTGTAAATATTTATGCACCCAACACAGGAGCACCTCAATACATAAGGCAAATACTAACAGCCATAAAAGGGGAAATCGACAGCAACACAACAATAGTAGGGGACTTTTACACCCCACTTTCAACAATGGACAGACCCAAAATGAAAATAAAAAAGGAAACACAAGCTTCAAATGATACATTAAACAAGATGGACTTAATTGATATTTATAGGACATTCTATCCAAAAGGAACAGAATACACTTTCTTCTCAAGTGCTCATGGAACATTCTCCGGGATAGATCATATCTTGGGTCACAAATCAAGCCTTGGTAAATTTAAGAAAATTGAAATCGTATCAAGTATCTTTTCCGACCACAACACTATGAGACTAGATACAAATTACAGGAAAACATCTGTAAAAAAATACAAACAAATGGAGGCTAAACAATACACTAGTTAATAACCAAGAGACCATTGAAGAAATCAAAGAGGAAATAAAAAATACCTAGAAACAAATGACAATGAAAACACGATGACCCAAAACCCATGGGATGCAGCAAAATCAGTTCTAGAAGGGAAGTTTAGAGCAATACAATCCTACCTCAAGAAACAACAAATATCTCAAATAAACAACTTAACCTTACACCTAAAGCAAGTAAAGAAAGAACAAAAAAGCCCCAAAGTTACCAGAAGAAAAGAAATCATAAAGATCAGATCAGAAATAAATGAAAAAGAAATGAAGGAAACGATAGCAAACATCAATAAAACTAAAAGCTGGTTCTTTGAGAAGATAAACAAAATTGATAAACTGTTAGCCAGACTCATCAAGAAAAAAAGGGAGAAGACTCAAATCAACAGAATTACAAATGTAAAAGGAGAAGTAACAACTGACACTGCAGAAATACAAAGGATCATGAGAGATTAATACAAGCAACTATATGCCAACAAAATGGACAACCTGGATGAAATGGACAAATTCTTAGAAATGCACAACCTTCCGAGACTGAACCAGGAAGAAACAGAAAATATGAACAGACCAATCACAAGCACTAAAATTGAAACTGTGATTAAAAATCTTACAACAAACAAGAGCCCAGGACCAGATGGCTTCACAGGCAAATTCTATCAAACATTTAGAGAAGAACTAACACCTATCCTTCTCAAACACTTCCAAAATATAGCAGAGGGAGGAACACTCCCAAATTCACTCTACAAGGCCACTATCACCCTGATACCAAAACCAGACAAAGGTGACATGAAGAAAGCAAACTACAGACCAATATCACGGATGAACATAGATGCAAAAATCATCAACAAAATACTGGCAAACAGAATTCAACAGCACATTAAAAGGTTCATACACCATGATCAAGTGGGGTTTATCCCAGGAATGCAAGGATTCTTCAATATATGCAAATCAATCAATGTGATACAGCATATTAAAAAATCGAAGGAGAAAAATCATATGATCAACTCAATAGATGCAGAGAAAGCTTTCAACAAAATTCAACACCCATTTATGATAAAAACCCTCAAGAAAGTAGTCATAGAGGGAACTTACCTCAACATAATAAAGGCCATATATGACAAACCCACAGCCAACATCGTTCTCAATGGTGAAACACTGAAACCATCTCCACTAAGATCAGGAACAAGACAAGGTTGCCCACTCTCACCACTATTATTCAACATAGTTTTGGAAGTTTTAGCCACAGAAGTCAGAGAAGAAAAAGAAATAAAAAGAATCCAAATCGGAAAAGAAGAAGTAAAGCTGTCACTGTTTGCAGATGACATGATACTACACATTAGAGAATCCTAAAGATGCTACCAGAAAACTACTAGATCTAATCAATGAATTTGGTAAAGTTGCAGAATACAAAATTAATGCACAGAAATCTCTTGCATTCCTATACACTAATGATGAAAAAATCTGAAAGTGATATTAAGAAAACACTCCCATTTACCACTGCAACAAAAAGAATAAAATATCTAGAATAAACCTACTTAAGGAGACAAAAGACCTGTATGCAAAAAAAAAAATTATAAGACACTGATGAAAGAAATTAAAGATGATACAAATAGATGGAGAGATATACCATGTTCTTGGATTGGAAGAATCAACATTGTGAAAATGACTCTACTACCCAAAGCAATCTACAGATTCAATGCAATCCGTATCAAACTACCACTGGCATTTTTCACAGAACTAGAACAAAAAAATCTCAGAATTTGTATGGAAACACAAAGACCCCAAATAGCCAAATCAATCTTGAGAAAGAAAAACGGAGCTGGAGGAATCAGGCTCCCAGACTTCAGACTATACTACAAAGCTACAGTAATCAAGACAGTATGGTACTGGCACAAAAACAGAAATACAGCTCAACGGAACAGGATAGAAAGCCCAGAGATAAACCCACACACATATGCTCGCCTTATCTTTGATAAAGGAGGCAAGAATATCCAGTGGAGAAAAGACAGCCTCTTCAATAAGTGGTGCTGGGAAAACTGGACAGCTACATGTAAAAATATGAAATTAGAACACTTCATAACACCATACTCAAAAATAAACTCAAAATGGATTAAAGACCTAAATGTAAGGCCAGACACTATCAAACTCTTAGAGGAGGGCTTCCCTGGTGGCGCAGTGGTTGAGAGTCTGCCTGCCAATGCAGGGGACACGGGTTCGAGCCCTGGTCTGGGAAGATCCCACATGCCGCGGAGCAACTAGCCCCGTGAGCCACAATTACTGAGCCTGCGCGTCTGGAGCCTGTGCTCCGCAACAAGAGAGGCTGCGATAGTGAGAGGCCTGCGCACCGCGATGAAGAGTGGCGCCCACTTGCCGCAGCTAGAGAAAGCCTTCACACAGAAACAAAGAGCCAACACAGCCATAAATAAATAAATAAAATTAAAAAAAAAAAAACCTCTTAGAGGAAAACATACGCAGAACACTCTATGACATAAATCGCAGCAAGATCTTCTTTGACCCACCTCCTAGAGAAATGGAAATAAAAACAAAAATAAACAAATGGGACCTAATGAAACTTAAAAGCTTTTGCACAGCAAAGGAAAACATAAACAAGACGAAAAGACAACCCTCAGAATGGGAGAAAATATTTGCAAAGGAAGCAACTGACAAAGGATTAATCTCCAAAATTTACAAGCAGCTCATGCAGCTCAACATCAAAAAAAAAACAACCCAATCCAAAAATGGGCAGAAGACCTAAATAGACATTTCTCCAAAGAAGATATACAGATTGCCAACGAACACATGAAAGAATGCTCAACATCATTAATCATTAGAGAAATGTAAATCAAAACTACAAAGAGATATCATGTCACACCAGTCAGAATGGCCATCATCAAAAAATCTACGAACAATAAATTCTGGAGAGGGTGTGGAGAAAAGGGAACACTCTTGCACTGTTGGTGGGAATGTAAATTGATACATCCACTATGGAGAAGAGTATGGAGGTTCCTTAAAAAACTACAAACAGAACTACCATACGACCCAGCAATCCCACTACTGGGCATATACCCTGAGAAAACTGATACAGCCACTATGGAGAACAGTATGGAGGTTCCTTAAAAAACTACAAATAGAACTACCATATGACCCAGCAATCAAAAAAACTGGGCATATACCCTGAGAAAACCATAATTCAAAAAGCGTCATGTACCAAAATGTTCATTGCAGCTCTATTTACAATAGCCAGCACACGGAAACAACCTAAGTGTCCATCATCGGATGAATGGATGAAGAAGATGTGGCACATATATACAATGGAATATTACTCAGCCATAAAAAGAAATGAAATTGAGTTATTTGTAGTGAGGTGGATGGACCTAGAGTCTGTCATACAGAGTGAAGTAAGTCAGAAAGAGAAAAACAAATACCATATGCTAACACATATATATGGGATCTAAAAAAAAAAAAAAGGTCATGAAGAACTTAGGGGCAAGACGTGAATAAAGACACAGACGTAGTAGAGAATGGACTTGAGGACACAGGGAGGGGGAAGGGTAAGCTGGGACAAAGTGAGAGAGTGGTAGTGTATATATGGACATATATACATTACCAAACGTAAAATAGATAGCTAGTGGGAAGCAGTCGCATAGCACAGGGAGATCAGCTTGGTGCTTTGTAACTGCCTGGAGGGGTGGGATAGGGAGGGTGGGAGGGAGGGAGACGCAAGAGGAAAGAGATATGGGAACATATGTATAACTGATTCACTCTGTTATAAAGCAGAAACTAACACACCATTTTAAAGCAATTATACTCCAATAAAAATGTAAAAAAAAGTTCTTCAATAGGCTATATAAAAAAGCAAGCAGATATTCCTAATTAAAAAAATAAAATAAAATAAAAGGAGCACTGACAGTAGCAGAGAGGGCACTCCCTTCAGTGGTGGCTCTGTGGGCAGCATCTGCGGTACTCACCTCTTTTAAAAAGGGTGAAAATCAAAATAAAGTTAGAAGTAAGTTCTAGACTAAGAAACTCAAATATGGTTTCAGAAGTGTCCAGATAGGTACCCGCCAGGAAATTTAAAGTCTTGACTGTAAATCTTACAAGGTGACATGAAAATCTGGCTGTGCTACACTATGAATGTAAATATTTTTTTCTCTCCTTAAAAAAACGTGAATCGTGTCCCTTCCGTTAAGTTGGCTCTTGCTTTTGTTAATTAAATTCACATGCAGTATCTTGAAGCTCAATACACCTTTTTGGGTGAGCAGTTTTAGGAATTTTCTCTAAAAGGAAAGAAGTATTACACAATAGAGCAGAATTAGTTGGCATTACGGTTTGGTCTAGCTTCAGTTCTCCCAGTATTCACTGTTTGAGGCTGAGCAAATCACAACCTTTCATCACCCAAAGATTTTTTTTCCTTATTTAGTTGCTTGACAATTGTCATTACAGTGTCATGAAGGTACTGATCTCCCATCACCTAAGGGAACTGTGCTAAAATTTTACTGCCCAGCACAGTCTGGTACATGGTAGGCACTCAAGAAAATATACTGAATAAATGAAATTGTGGGTCCTCATGAAAGTCTGCATAAAAGGGTCCTTCCTGTTTTTCACAAAATTCTGTCTCCTAAGCACTCTTCCTAAATTAAAAGCAGATTTTTGCCTTGAGAAACACTACTGACCTCTTGAGAGAGAACTCTGAATCTAAACTGGTATTTATAATTAAAGACAATATAAGAGGGAAATGAGAGCAACTCTCCATTATTCACAGAATATAAAAACTCCCATTTGGCTTCTATTTACTCTAACAAACTGTAAGTAGGTGGCTGTCAACCTTTATCCTACTCCAGCAAACAATGAGAGTGGGGTTATGGGACAGCACTCTGCATACAGTTTCAAAGTTTCCCTAGAAGATTCCTGAATCACCTCTTTGGGAGAGCACCATATACAAACTGACTTGAGAATCACTGTTGTACCTTTTATTCCATCCCCTCTGCTGATGTGCAACGAAGTCAATTTTAGGGAGAACAATTGGCTACAATCTCCCCCAACTCAGTCATAATGAATGAAACTATCTTCACTACTAGTTCTCTATAGGAACAAGGACAACAAACTCAAACTGAGTGACCATAAGTTTTTCCCACCTTGCCTTAATCGGCAGAAAATGTCTCCTTCACAGCCAACTTAACACACACACCCTACGTACATCTACAACAGACTGACTGTCAGTATATATTTCTCATTGATGTCAAAATTTCCTACTGAAATGAAAACGTGCAGGGAAGGAAAACCAACTGATACCTGAAAATAGTATATTCACAATTCTAGATTAAGCTAAAATAAGGTCCCAACATCAAAATTTTTTTTTGTTCGGCTCAGAAAGGTTCTACCTGAATGTCTGGAAAAGGGGATGGGAGAGGTAAAGCCACAGCTTTACTCATGTTATCAGACTCTAGGATCTGCCACTCACTACTCCAAGAGATGGGTAAGCAGAAGAATCACATGACGTTCTAGGCACTGAAAAGATACAGCATGGGATTTCCAACAACAATGGTCAAGATTACCGCGGGGAGAGCCTGGTTCTTTTCCCAAGAAAACACACAACCACTTGTCAACTCCTCAACTTCAAAGGACTCCAGTACTTGAAAACTCACAAAGAAGCAATGGCTCGTACAGCCAATTCAACACTTGCCAGACAACTCTATTTAAAACTACACTCTCCCCCAACCCCCCCTACGGCCCTGTTATATTTTCTTCACGACACTCTTCATTGGGGGAAGGGGGGGAAGCATCTCTCTCCCTTATTTATCACTAGTCTCCCTCACTAAAGGTGCTTTCTGGGAGCCCATGTGTTTTTCTGTCTCGTACCTCCAGCGCCCGGCGCAGAGCCTGGTCCATGACAGGCGCTCAAAATATGTACTGAATAATGAAATCATAAGTCCTCGTTAAAGTCTGGACGAAAGGGCCTTTCTGTATTTCACAAACTTCTGTCTCCCAAATTCTCTTCGTAAATTAATTGCAGATTTTTGCCTCGAGAAAGACATTTTTGACCTCTCGAGGACTCTCAATCTAATCTTCCAAGGGACTGAGCGCCACCGAAAAGGAGAAAAACTTCAGCGGAATCTGGAGGACAAGGCTTGGAAAGAGACTGAACGGGGCGGGGACGGGGGGGCTGAAGAGGCTGAGTTGGGAAACGCCACGGTGAGAAAAGGCCAATCAAGGGAGGCAGAGG
Organism: Phocoena sinus; assembly: GCF_008692025.1. Classification (NCBI taxonomy): domain Eukaryota; kingdom Metazoa; phylum Chordata; class Mammalia; order Artiodactyla; family Phocoenidae; genus Phocoena; species Phocoena sinus. Next base: position 93,769,289 of record NC_045770.1, on the reverse strand, counting down.
AGCCTGGAACCCGGGGACCGTGCTCTCCCTGGTGAAGCCCGAGTCTGCACTCCCGTCGAGGGGCCCACCCCGACGGAACAGCCGGGGCGGCTGGGAGCCCGCGGGAGGGCGAAGCAGTAGCCCCCGCCGGCCCGGGGAGCGCTTTCGAAAGGCCGCAGAGCGCCGGGCCCCGCAGGCCGCTAGGGAACTCACTTGGCCCACTTGCTCCGTGGCATCGGCTAAGATGCCATAGTTGCGGTAAAGCTCCTCTACAGTCGGCATGGTGAACGACAAGCCCAGGGCCTGCTACTGCTGTCTTCGTCGTCGCTGGTGCCACCGCCGCCTCTGAAGTTCTCCTAGCCTGCGACCCGCACTATTACGGCTCCAGCTGCCGCCAGTGCCGCCGCCAGTCACCGCGCACGGGACAGCTCCTCCCCCAACGTCCACGTAAAGACGTGCGCGTCGAGAGCGGCCTTCATTGACTGCCAATGCGCCACCAGCTGTTTTATTGCCCTCTAGCGGTGGGAGGTGCAAAAAGCGGCAAGGACGATTGAACTAGCTCATGCCTTTTTTTTTTTTTTGGAAGGACTGTGCCTGGCTAGGAGATCTTGGTGCGGGTTGGAGGAAAATACAAAGCTAATTGCGTTTCTGCCCTTAAAAGACCTCACATTGGCCAGGAAAGTGATTTTATGGGGAGAAAAACAGAATGAGGAGTGAGAGTGCAAGCTGTATGGGAAGTCATAAACTCTATTTACAACTGACTCAAGGAAGGTAACACAAATCTGTGGCAATTGGTTCAGTGTTGCTTTTATTATTTTTTATTTTGGGTTTTGTGGTTTTTTTGAGCAAAAATCACTCAGTTGTCATTAAACAAACAAACAAACAAAACTCAACGTCCAAACAAAACAGGAAAACTCAAAAAACAAAAAAAACTTCTGTCCACCAGGCTAAACAGGTCTAGGAGTGAAATTTGCCCTACTGGAAAAGTTTATCTTTGCTGGCTGCCAGAGTAGAGTTTGGGCCACCTGATTGTGTCTAATAACCAAGAGGGTAATAAATAACTGAAACCATATATACTTACTGATAAGAGTCTGCAAGATACAAGTTTAGATGAAAAAAATGGAAGTTGCAAAACAGGTATAAAAAGATTACATTTTTATTATAAAAAACCCCAAAGCGTACAAAACAAAGTTATGTGCATGTGTGTTCATATTGAAATGTCAAGACTGAAACATCAGCTGTAATAGATGGTAAATTTCAAAGCCAGATTCACTCGTGCAGAATATATGCAGGCAATGGTTACAAACCAGTTCCTTGGGTCTTGTACTGCTTGTTTAGATTAAGGGTATTAAAAAAATTAGGTAGTAGAAGGAGAGGGATTGGTGAGGGTGTTTTTGGAGAGAGATCTTGTGCTTGTGAGCAGCTTGGGGCAACTGTGACCTCATTCCCTCAAGCCTGGGACCATACTGAGGAGCCTGAAATGTAAGCCCTGTAGTTGGAAGACACGAAGGGCTGGTGCCTGACGTATGCCTGAAAAAGCTTGACTTACCTGTGGCAGCAGAGTAGAGGTGGCCATGTTGGGATCTACCTGCCATCCCAGATTTTTCCTGGAAACAAGGGGGTCAGAGGGATTCCCTTGTACCAAAGATAGGCTTGTAAAAGAGAGAGAGAGGGAGAGATTCTGGATCCATTCCGAGTCCTGCTTCAGGGGGCATCTGTCTGAGCATGAAAAATTCCCCACGACAAGAATCAGTGGCAACAGAAACTGCGTGACATTTGAGGGCAGCACATGAGCACCTCATGGGGGTCACAGCTGGGGGTCACCTCTGAAGTTCCCACAGAGTGGCCTATGGAAAAGACCTAGTCTCTACCAACCTGAGAAGGCATGTAGTACTGCACATGTACTAACGTATCCTCTCTTCTCACATCCCGCTCTCAAAGCATATGCCCAGGAGGGCTTAGAAACTGCTTACCAGGTGGGGTGGGGAATAAAGAGCAGAAAGGCAGGGTGGGAAGCAGGTCCCAGATGGAGCAGAGAAGATATGATTGTAACTCAAGTTTAGAGTTTGGGTTCACATGTGAGAATGGACATTTTAATTTCTGAATTGAGGACTATTTTTTAACTTAGAACAAGCAGAAAAGTTATGGACCTGCCAGGATTTCTCTCTAGGATCCGAATGAGATTCCTCTACTTCAGTAAATTTTAAAGAGATAGTGAAAGACAAATAACAAAGGCAAAGACAAATAACAAAGGTGTATTTGGATCACATCCGCTAAGTTAGGTATTCAATGAAGTGTTTGGTGTATGTGTAAAAATGGGGAAGTGGGGCTTCCCTGGTGGTGCAGTGGTTGAGAATCTGCCTGCTAATGCAGGGGACACGGGTTCGAGCCCTGGTCTGGGAGGATCCCACATGTCGCGGAGCAACTAGGCCCGTGAGCCACAGCTACTGAGCCTGTGCGTCTGGAGCCTGTGCTCCGCAACGAGAGGCCACGATAGTGAGAGGCCCGCGCACTGCGATGAAGAGTGGCCCCTGCTTGCCACATCTAGAGAAAGCCCTCGCACAGAAACGAAGACCCAACACAGCCATAAATAAATAAATTTTTTTAAAAATGGGGAAGTGATCTGGGGCAGGAAGTGAGGCTCTAGATTTCTTAACTAACTAGGGAGTTTGTAAGACTGAAAGAAATAATTGAGAATGCCTCCCTAAACTAAAGAAAGTCTGTTTCATCTGAAGTATGGCACCTCCTGCAAAAAGCTTTGTATGCACTCTATACAGTGCAAAAATGTTTCATAAATACAGTCCACCCTTAATCATCAGGACGTTTGAGAGTTTGTGAATAACAGTGATAAAGGTGCAGTGGAGGCTGAAGCTGGTCCCACCTTCCCAGCTTGGATTGATTGCCAACCCTTTAGGGTTTCCGTGGGTGGAGAGCCCAGGAGGGAGGGAGGGAGGGAGAGAGCAGCTGAGATGATGTAGCAGTCACGGCTGACGATAATGGCAATGACAGCCACAAAAGTGAAAGCTAGCATATTGAGCACTTTCTCTCTGCTTTTCCTTGTGGGATCTCCCTCTCTCCCTTCTGGCTTGTGAAGAAAAGGTTTAATTCTGTGTCACATCAGAGAGGTCAGGAGGTTACATAAATTTCCCAGAGTTGCTCAGCTAGATTGGTAACAGAAGTGGGATTTGAACCCAGATCCATCTGACTTCAAAACCTGAGCTCTTGGACTCTCCCACAGCTTTATATATCTTTCCCACCATCTTCCATTGCAGCAACCAGCTGAAGCCCGTGAAGAAAAGTCTTCCCTCCATTAGCTTTCCCTTCACGGACAATGAACAGATTCTGTGCTTCTTTATTCCCTCCATGTTCCCCATTCATTAATCAAAACAGGTAGAAATGACTACTGTGTGCAAAGTGAAACAGTTGGTATTGGCTTAATTTTGTCCCGAGAAGGAGAAGCAGTGGAAGAGAATGACCCCAGAATTCATTCACAACCTCAAAGGCAAAGAGATGTTAAAAAAAAGTACCAATGGTTTTTATGTTTATTTTTTATTACAAATGTAATAGATGTTCACTGAAGAAAATGGGAACTGCAAAAAAAAGCACAAAGAAGGAAATAAAATTCTCCTACTAGCCTGCCCTGAGAGACAAACTCTGTTAACATTTTGGTATGTTTGCTGAAAAAGAATTTTTTTTCTTATTTATAGGTAAATATACAAATTCTAGTCTATATAAAACACTGAATTTTTTGCTATGTGAAAAGAAAAAAAATAATCATCCTAATTTTTTTAATGTCATTTAATCAGGTCGTTTGTGACTGGCGGCTGAAAGCGTTCTGATTTCCCACCTAACAGATCCAACCACTGTTATCTCAGTTCACGCTCCTCACCATGCTGGTTCATTCATGGCTGCACTAGGCACTGGGGGTGGGGGGGATATAAAACAGTAAACACGGCAAGCGCTGCTCCTGTGGTCCTGGAGCTGACGATCACATAAACGGAGGAAAACAATACAAAAATTAAAAGTATTAGCAACTTGCCATGGATTGTGATAGGTGCTGTGATCTAGCATGACAGAGGTGGATAACAGTGCCTGGGGAGAGTCTCTGTGAGGACAAAATATTTGCGTTAAGACCTGAAGGAGAGGGAACCGGTCATTGGAAGAGGGGTCCACAAGGGGGAGCTGTTTGCATGGCCAACTTAACTCCTCGATGTCTCAGTTCATTCATCTGTAAGATGAAAATAAGAGTACAGAATTTAAAGGTAATATTATGAGGATTTAACGCACTCATTGTGTAAAGTGCTATATGGTGGTTACTTTGGAAGTGTCAGCTGCTGTTGCAGTGGGGCTGAGGCTGGGGCTGGTGAGGCCTACAAATTCCCAGGGGCTTGCAGTTCTCCTTTATGGCGCTCTCTGCCCGCCCCCCACCCTTGCCTGCGGTGGCACGAGCTGTCTCTACTCCTCCCAGTGTCAACCCGTGTCTTGCAATTCAGCCTCTTAAGACCGAGCTTCCACCGAAACAAACAAAATTTTTAAAAAGCCACAAAACCCACAGCAAACAAGTGAACAAGAAACAAAAGCATATTCATAAATGATCAAAACAATTCCTAAACGTTTGAAGTCCACTTTACTGAAGACTTGTAGAGGATGCAGGAGGAGGAGTCATATTAGCATATACACATCCCCAGCATCCTGTGGGTTCCCCCTTCCCTTTCTTTTCTGTATCTCTCTCTCTGGAGTTTCTTTCCCCATCGGACACATAGATGTTTAGCTTATCTTTTGTTGCTTGAGTGCGTCAGAAAGGCTCCTTCTTTGCACTGAGAGCATGTCAGAGTACTTTACCCAAACAGATGCGGTGCTGTTTCTAAGAAATCTGGTTTTGTTAGGCTGGGTTTTGTTATGCTGCAGTAACAAACATCTCCATAATCTCAGTGGCTTAAAACAAGAAAGCTTGATTTCTTGCCCATACCAAGTTTTTTGTAGGTTTTAGGGCAGCCATCCTGCATGCGATGGCTCAGGTTGCACTTTTTATCTACATGTGCTGTCAAAAGTGAAGAGTGAGGGCTTCCCTGGGGGCGCAGTGGTTGAGAGTCCGCCTGCCGATGCAGGGGACACGGCTTCGTGCCCCGGTCCAGGAAGATCCCACATGCCGCGGAGCAGCTGGGCCCGTGAGCCATGGCCGCTGAGCCTGAGCGTCCGGAGCCTGTGCTCCGCAACGGGAGAGGCCGCAACAGTGAGAGGCCCGCGGACTGCAAAAAAACCCCAAAAAGGTAAACGTGAAGAGTGAGGAGTGGTGTTGAGCACCTGGTCATACTTCCACCTGGTCTCTTCTACTCATAGTTCATTGGCCAGAGCGAGTTATACGGCTACACTTAACTACAAGTGGCAGAGAAGTACAAACTTTCCTTGTGCCCCAAAAGAGAGGGAAACAGGATGTTAGCAAAACGTGTGAATAGTGAAAAATTGATCTTGACCTCAGTACATTGACACAAAGTGAGGTACTGGTAGAGCCAGGATGAGAATCTAGAACTCTGGCCCTTGAGTCCAGGACCCTTCCCTCTGGAGGTGGCACTACTATAAGGACAACTAAATGCCTATTAAGAGCTTGAGGTCTGAAGCAAGACTGAAATCAACACCACCCACGCTACACATCTGTTAGGAGGATTGAAATGGAAGTGGTCTTGTTTAGGCTTCAGAGGCAATATTAGACCTCTAACTGATTCGTGACCTTGCCTGGACTATGTGCCTGCTTGTGAGCTGCCGCCAGCAAGACCGGCAGCACTTAAGATGAAGAAGGGAGTGGACTGTGGAATTTCTTGAGCCTCGGGGACCTGGCCAGTTCCCGGGGGTCTAGAAATTCTTATGATACACAAAATGAGATAAATAGCATTGTTGAAGAAACCCAGAGCTGCATATTTGCACGCAAACGGATGATATCAGTTTGCAGCCTGGTATTATAAGCGGGACTCCCCTAAACTGCAATTTGAAGTCTCACCCGCAGAGTGTACGCACTGCCCAGGACCTTTCCCAACTGGGACTCCAGATTGCTGTTTTCGGGACTTCTCAGTGCTAAGTCTGGCTGTAGGTGTCGGCCCAATCTGAGGGTGTACATGCTTTTACTTTTCTTTCCCTTTTCATTTCTGTTTCTTTCTTTTTAATGATTTTCTATTAAAGTTAAGTTGAAATTGTCTACTTGTGTGATGGGTGGTGTCTTTTTGTTAACGAGTCCTTCGAACCTGTAACGAAAGTAAAACTTTCGGCAAAACAGCATCGTGGTAACAAATGGAGAAGCTCCCACTTCTTTCACGTGTGTTTTCATTTCATAAACTGGACACAATAAAGATACAATTACTTTGGGTTCCTTTTTGGGAGGCATGTCATTCGCATTGAAGTGAATGTTCTTAGAATACATTAAAATGTTTACATACTAGGTAAAGCATCAAAGCGCAATATGTCTTCACTGCCAGAGAATCAATACAAATTTAGCTTTTGTGAAAAATATATCACGGACTCACTTTCAGATAAATCGTTGGACCAATGCAATCGTTCTGATCAGGCCTGGTGTAGGGTAGGGGCTCATTAAATCTTTGCTGAATGAGTGGATGAATAAACACTACTCTTCAGCCAGACCTATTGCACTTATTTATTCAACCAAAAAATATTGAAAGCCAATGTGGTACATGGTGCCTTGGTGTCTCCTGATGACCCACCCCTTCCAGGGTTCATGATTGCAGTGTTCATACCCTTCCACTTTAACCCTGGGCTTCCTCAGGTGACTTGCTTTGCCCAGTGGAACATCAACAAGCATGATGCAGGCAGAGGCTTGATAAGCACTTGTGTGCTGGGGCTTGTGCCACCACCACGTGGGGGAACTTGGTCTGGTCTCCTTGAGGATGGAGACCCCCGGGAGACTGAGGCTCAGTGTTCCCAGCCCTCTCAGCTGAGCTCCTCTTCCAGCTATCCCTTCAACTGAATGTGGTTGCCCGAGTGAGATGGGAGAAACCAGCACAGACTGCATTATTGTGAGATATGAAAAATTGTCGTCAGGCCAGGGGTCATCCAACTTTTTTCTGGAAAAGGCCAGATAATAAATATTTTAGGCTTCTTGGGTCATACAGTTTCTATCACAATGACTCAATTCTGCCAGTATCGTGTGAAAGCGGCCGTAGATGGCATAGAAACGAATAGGTGTGGCCGTCTTCCAAACAAACTTTATTTTCAAAAACAGGTGGCGAGCTGAATCGGTCCACGCGCTGAGGTTTCCTGGCCCTGTTTTAGGCCACTAAGTTTTGGGGACAGTTTGTTTTGTTGCAGTAAATAATGGAAACGACCTGCCATTGTCTCTTCCGAGTTCCAGGTGTCCTCATTCCCGAGACCATCCCACCGTGTGACTTCATTCCCGATGGCTCCCTGAGGTGGAATGCCCTCCTTTCTCAGATCTGGCCCTAGGAAAATTAGAAAGTCATCAGCGTGTGTTTTTAGCTTCTCATCAAAAGGTTCTAGAAGGGCCAGAAAGAAATGGTTGTGGAAGTGCTCCTTTCCCTGGGAGTGAAGGGTGCCTACTCCTAAGTTTCGGGTGAGTGGGGGCCACTCTCTCCTCCTGCCCTGGGACCCTGAGGCTCCGTGGAGGCTGAGCAGGACGGCTTCACACTGCGTAAGGGGCAGTGAAGGTGGTAAAACGGAAGACTCCTAGCCTGATAGTCTTATTATATCACAAGAAAGGCTCAGCTGTCCCCATGCAACAGTGGCTTCTGACCGACCCATCCACATATTATTGCCCAGAAGTCAGATTTCCTGGGATTTCGACCAGAATTCCTAGAACTCTTAAGTAATGGTCTTCAAAAATCAGAATGATTGCATAAGGGACTTCCCTGTTGGTGCAGTGGTTAAGAATCCGCCTGCAAACGCAGGTGGCCTGGGTTTGATCCCTGGTCCGGGAAGATCTCACGTGCCACGGAGCAACTAAGCCCGTGCGCCACAACTACTGAGCCTGCGCTCTAGAGCCTGCGAGCCACAACTACTGAGCCCACGCGCCACAACTACCGAAGCCTGCGTGCCTAAAGCCTGGGCTCTGCAACTAGAGAAAGCCTGCATGCAGCAATGCAGACCCAACACAGCCAAAAATAAATAAATAAATAAATCTATAGATAAGAAAAAAAGAATGATTGCATAATCATCAAGGAAATAGAGAGCCCTGCCCTGTTACGTGGTGGAGAAGGGTGCCGATTCTGGAATCAAGCTGCCGAGAAGCAAATCCTGCCTCCCATCCACTCCCATCCATTTGGATGATGCCCTTGGGCAAATCACTTAGTACTCTAAGCCCAAGTTTCCTCAATTATAAAAGGGTGATAATAATAGCATTCACCTTTATGATTTTTGTGACAAGCTATGATATGTTTAGTGGTTTCTATACTCCAGGTGGTTTACAAATTTTCATTCATGCCATTTTCTTAACAACTCATCAAGGTTGGAGTTATTTGTTGCAACTGGTGGAAGAGAAATCAGGAGTTCAGAAAAGCCAAATTGGTGCTCAAGACATGAACCCAGCTCTCTCACAAGGGAGCTGGCGCTCCTCACACACTGGGCAGTACAGGCAAATTTCACTGATGGGGCAGTTGCGGTTTAATAAAGTTAAATGACTTCCATGAAGTTCAGAGCTACTGGAGGGCAGAGTTGGGGCTTGAACTCAGGTGTGAGACGATCTTTCTCAGGCACCAAGTTGTACACTGGGAGAGATGAGAAAGCCCATGATGTGGTGGGGAAGAAAACAGCTCAGATGAAGCTTAACTTCCCGAAGCTCCATTAACTGTGTCCCTAATGCTTCAAGGGCCTTCGAGACATTTCCTGATAGTAGCAGTTTATGGATTTTGAGCATTTTAGTAGGGCTGGCCGAGAAGGCTTTAGAAAACTACCTGTCTTTTTTCCTCCTCTTCTACTCCTATATCAGCCTCTAGAGCCTGGACATGAAGAAGTGGGCAGGAAGAGGCTAGAAGATCTTCTTTCTTGGGAATATTAAATTAGAAGTGAGGTCCTGGGCTTCCCTGTTGGCGCAGTGGTTAAGAACCCGCCGGCCAATACAGGGCACACGGGTTCGAGCCCTGGCCTGGGAAGATCCCACATGCCGCAGGGCAACTAAGCCCGTGCGCCACGACTACTGAGCCTGCGTTCTAGAGCTCCTGTGCCACAACTACTGAAGCCCACGCGCCTAGAGCCTGAGAAGCCCGCGCACCGCAAAGAAGAGTAGCCCCTGCTCGCTGCAACCAGAGAAAGGCCTCACGCAGCAACGAAGACCCAACTCAGCCAAAAATAAAAGTTAAAAAAAAAAAAATTAAAAAAAAAAAAAAGAAGTGAGGTCCTGTGCCTTTGGCTGTGCTGTTTGCTGTACTTGGCCTTCAGTTGGCGACCACTAGATGGCGCTCACCCTCCATTCCTGAAACTTCTGTCTGCCAGGGGCTTATCTTCCTCCCTTCCCTTTGCACTTTAGTAACCCTATTGATAGCTAACAGTGTTATTCACGTGCCCAATGCACAGCGAGGCCAAACAGACCGAAATGTCGGAGTCTGGAGCAGAGAAAGGACCAGACACGGAGAGCAGGTGGCTCATGCTCAAACGACACAAACTCTCCAATGGGTTTCAGGGAAGAAGATTTTATAGGCAAAACTTATGGGGAGGGCTGCAGGGCTTTTAACCCTCCTCTGACAGGTTGATGGTGATGTAACAGGGTTTTCCATGTCAGCCTTCTGGTTCCAGCCAGTCTGAGGTCTGGGTGCTTGGGCTCAGCCTGAACTTAGCCTCCTGCATCCGGGTGGGGGGCCTTAGTTCCTGTGGAAGAACTCAGAGATTAGTATCAAAATGTTAGGTGCAACCCCAGAGGAGGAACCAGGCCCAGGCCCCTGTAACTGTTTGAATCTGCCCTTTGGAACTCAGGGAAGGTCTAGGAGACTGAAAGCCTTCTTCCTGCAAACAAGAAACCAGGAACAGGGAAAGGCTTTTATGCCCTGGAGTTCCCCACAGGATCCTGCCTGGTTTTAACTGTTATCGAGAAGTTACTCTGTACCTAGCAAGTTACTATGCTAAGCGCTTTACAGAAATTGTCTCATTTAATCCTTACTAGGACTCTAAGGTAGGCGTTGTTATCCTTAACTTACAAATGAGGATACATAACTTGCCCAAGAAACGAAGCTAGTGCTGGCTGGGTCAAGGCAGGATTTAAACTAGGTCAGCTGACTTAGAGCTTTGACTTTGTCGGGGAGGAAAAAAAACTTCCTCTCCCCTTCTCGGTTCTTCTGGATGGCCTAAGAATTAAATTGACATGAGACAGATTAACAGGAGGGAAAATCAAATTTAATTACATACATACAGGAGTTCCGTAAGAATATGGGTCCTAAGAACAAGTTAGTCAATTGAAGCTGGTATGCCATCTGAGGGAAGGAAAGTGGGTAGAGGTTAGGACTGCAAAGAGAAGGAAGGCAATTTACAGGAAAATGAACAAGAGCAAATGTTTGCTGGGCCACGCAGAGACCATGAGGTGGACAGGACTTTGGTGCAACAGGCCTTGCTAACTTTCCCCCGGATGACCACACCTGGTTCATATTATGCTTTAGTTACCCACGGTGATACTTCTTTTTCCTGAAACAGGCCCTTTATCTAAATTCTTCTGAACGGTTAAGGGGAGGAGGTAAAAGGGCTTGCTGAGCCTTTGTTTCTTAAAAACTATCAGTCTAAATTAATCCTCAAGCCAAAGAGGCACATTTTGGGGTGGCAGGTTTTGTTCCCTTCTAACCTCTGCCCATTCTACTGTCTCCCCAGCCATCCCATAATGATGACGACTGAGTGCTTACTATGGGTTAGACATTGTGGTAAGTGGTTCATAAAGTTTGCTTCATTTGAAACTCATAATGTTCTCACCAAAAAAAAGATAAATACATGAGGTGATGAATGTGAAGGAATCCACATTTCAATGGTGGGAATCCTTATGAAACAGGAGGGAAGGGGGCAGGGCACAACCTTTAAAAGAGTGACACAGCCATAGGACATGACAGAAACTGGTTAGAACCAACCAGGTCCAAGATGGTGGAAGATTAGACTTCCAGTGGACCTTGAGCCTCGTTATACGCTCATTGTAATACATTAGCATATGCTAAATGTCACACCCACAGGCACCACAACAGTTCTGAGGCTAACCATCAAAGGTCAAAAAGTGCGCCGTGGCCCAATCCCTGGAAATCTCCACCCCTTCCCCAAAATAGTTGGAATAATCCTCCCACTGGTTAGCCTTCGAAATTACCCAGCCCATAAAAACTAACCACGCCATACTTTGGGGCCTCTCACCTTTTTTTTTTTTTTGCAGTACACGGGCCTCTCACTGTTGTGGCCTCTCCCGTTGCGGAGCACAGGCTCCGGACGTGCAGGCTCAGCAGCCATGGCTCACGGGCCCAGCCGCTCTGTGGCATGTGAGATCTTCCCAGACCGGGATACGAACCCATGTCTCCTGCATCGGCAGGCGGACTCTCAACCACTGCGCCACCAGGGAAGCCCCCTCTCACCTTTCGAGATGGCCCACACTGTGTCTGTGGAGTGTGTTTCTCCCAGGGCCGTTCTTACCTTTTGAGACGGACCCCGCATTCTGTCTATGGAATGTGTATCTCTCTAAATAAATCCACTTCTTACCTATCACTTTGTCTCTCCCTGAATTCCTTCTGCGATGAGACATAAAGAACCTGAGCTTCATTAAGTCCTGAGACCAGGTGTGTAATCTCAGTTAAAGGACTGTGGGTTTGGCACAGTGGTTAAGAATCCGCTTGTCAATGCAGGCTATACGGGTTCAAGCCCTGGCCCAGGAAGATCTCACATGCCTCAGAGTAACTAAGCCTGTGAGCCACAACTACTGAACCTGCACTCTAGAGCCCGTGTGCCACAACTACTGAAGCCCACGCGCCTAGAGCCCATGCTCCACAACAAGAGAAGCCACCATAATGAGAAGCCCGCGCACTGCAACGAAGAGTAGCCCCCGCTCGCTGCAACTAGAGAAAGCCCATGAGCAGCAAGCAACAAAGACCCAACGCAGCCAAAAATAAATTAAAATAAAAAAAAAAAAAGACTGTAGGTTCAAGTCCCAAATCTGAGCTATGTGGTTTCACTTTCACACTATATATGTATACAAATCATAACACAGTACACTTTAAATATCTTACCGTTTTATTTGTCAATTATCCCTATAAAAAAAACAACCTCTTAAGACCCTAGGAGGCAAGTACGATTATTCTCCCTCACTTTAAAAGTGAGAAGATTGAGGGACAGAAAGGCTAAATTATTGCCAAGTTGCAGCTAATAAATAGTGGGAGTCAGACTAGAATGCAGATTTCCTAGGCTATGAATCCCAAGAAGGCTTACCTTCTGAGGGATGACGAAAAATGAGAATATTGCTCCACTTGGATTCAGTGGGGCCCTAGGATTCAGGAGCCACCTGAAAATTCTCTCTGTCATCACCTTCTGCCTCTTGGAAGAGAGCTCTTCTCAGTGGGCTTACACTGCTGGGAGGCAGCCCAGGCTTTGAGTCAAATCCAGCCTCAACTCCTGGCTCTGTGTGACGTCAACTTCCCTTCGGCATAACTTCTTCCCGCTTCTGCTCCCTCAGCTGTAAAAGTGCAGGTATCACAGTTCCAGTCCTGAAGTGTTGCTCTGAATCCAGAGCCCAGGCGGGAAAGGGGCTTTCAAGAAATGGTGTCCCCTTCCCCTCCCTCTCAGAGCCCCCATGCATAAGGAGGCCCAGGAGGAGAATTGGGCACGACTTTTCCTAAGTGGGTCAGGGTTAGAGGCCCTTTAAGATTGACGCCACCCTTTCTGGAGATGCTGAGAGAAGCAATTCTTGAATCCATCTATTTGTGGATTTGCTCACTGCCTCTCTCTCCTAGACCAGCATCCTCCAATAGAACATTCTGCAATAATGGCAATGTGCTATACCTGCACTGCCCAATGCAGTGGCCAAGAGTCACAAGTGTCTTTTGAGTACTTGGCTTGTGGCTAGTTAAAGTGAGGAAATACATTTTAACTTTTATTTGGTTTCAGTTACTTTACATAGAAATAGCCACATGTAGTTAGTGGCTACCTGATAGGACAGCAAAGCTCTAGAGAGTGCAGGGTTCACTGCTGCACTGCCCAGAGGCTGTCATGGCATGTGCCCTTAGAAAATATTGGATAAATATCTTTCAAATGAATGAATGTGGATAATTCACTTTGAATCTTCCTAAACTACACCAGTAGGAAGAAATTCCTGTGCATGTAGGAAGGCTTGGTGTCTGTGATAGCCAGAGGACTGGTGAACACCATTTTCAGGAAAGAGAGAGAAGAAGAGGAGACCATCAGATCTGCAGGCATTGGACTTCCCTGGTAACACAGTGGTTAAGAATCCGCCTGCCAATGCAGGGGACACAGGATTGAGCCCTGATCCAGGAAGATCCCACATGCCGCGGAGCAACTAAGCCCATGAGCCACAACTACTGAGCCTGCGTGCCACAACTACTGAAGCCCGAGCGCCTAGAGCCCGTGCTCCGCAACAAGAGAAGCCACCACAATGAGAAGCCTGCACACATGAAGAGTAGCTCCCGCTCGCTGCAACTAGAGAAAGCCCGCATGCAGCAACGAAGACCCAACACAGCCAAAAATAAATAAATAAATAAATTTATTTTAAAAACCCAAGATTTTCAGGCATCCTCTAAAGGGAGAGAGTCTGAAACAACAGACTGTGGTCTATGTCTGGAGGAAGTTGAGGAACACTTATCTCCTCTCCAGTTTGTTGTATTTTACTTCTCCTTCAGAGATTAGGAATCAAGCCCTGAAAGTGGAAAGGAAACTGTGGGCTTGATGGCAGAGACCCCAAGGAAGGAAGGAAGGAACTGGAGAGACTGTATCACTCATCACAGCAACCCTGAGGGAAAGAGACCCCAGGAGGTAGACCAGAAGGCAGGAAAACGACAGGGCCCTTGGGCTTGTGCAGGAAGGAAGGGAACAGAGCTGTCACCCTGGGGAGTTAACAGTCTGGAGACTCATCCAACTCAGTTACCATCATAATCCCTACTTTGAAGTCAAAATCGGAGAACCGAGAATACTGACTCTGTATTTTCCTGCCTATGGAGTCTCTCTGGCCTCAGGCTCCAGCTGTTTCTTTCTCTTACAGGGCTAGTGTCAATTCATCATCATCAGTATTTAGTGAGCAGGTACTGAGACCTATGGTCCCAATGGATTCCATCAGTTAATCCTTCAACAGAGCTCTGAGAGAGATGATCTTAGGTAACATTAGGTAACACTTATTGGCCATTTATTATGTGCCAAGCCCTGCTCTAACTCTTCAAATGTTCACAGCCGCCCTGCTCCCCATGGGTAGGCGTAATTATCATCATCATCATTCCTCAATTTACAAATTCGGATCCTGTGACCTAGGAGTGTGGAGTAGCTTGCCCGAGACTGTAAAGCTAGTAAGCAACACAGCTGGGACTCAAACCCCAGGCAACTGGGCTTTAGAAATGACATCATACTGCCAGGTTCTGAGAGTTACCTTCTATGTATTAACTCTTTTAATCTTCACAGTAAGCCTATGAGATGGACATAATTATTATCATACCTGTTTTATAGGTGAGGAAACTGATGTTTAACAAAGTTAGGTAGCTTGTCCCAAATTATACAGTTGGTTAGGGCTGGGGCCAGGATTTGAACCTAGGTAGTTGGACTTCAGTGGTCACTCTCAGCGCCACTAGGGTGGATCTACTGGGTTGAATGATACCCCCCTGCCCCACATCCCCATTCAAGTCCTTCCCAGAACCTCAGAATGTAACCTTATTTAGAAACAGAGTTGTTGCAGATGTAATTGGTTAAGATGAGGTTATACTGGAGTGGGAGGGGGGCTTAATCCAATGTGACTGGTAATCTTAGAAGAAGAGAAGAGACACACAGACACCCAGGGGAGACAGTCATGTGATGATGGAGGCAGACATTGGAGTGATGCATCTACTGGGTTGGCCAAAAAGTTCATTCGGGTTGTCCATGGTACTAAAACCCGAACGAACTTTTTGGCCAACCCAATACAAACCAAGGAATGACAAGGATTTCTGGCAAACACTGGAAGCTAGGACAAGGCAAGGAAGCATCCTCCCCTAGAGCCTTCATAGGGAGTATGGCCCTGCCGATGCCTTGATTTCATACTTCTAGCCTCCAGAACTCTGACAGAATAAAGTTCTAAGTCACTCAGTTTGTGGTACTTTGTTACAGCAGCCCTAGAAAACTAGTGCAGTGGGATATACATTCCAGGATGGAGAAGGTACTATTCTGTAGCTTGCTGACTAAAGAAGCCTCAACTAACTAAGGTTAAGGATATAATTTGGTGATGATGGGGGAAAAGGTAAGAGAATAAAAGGGGGATCCTGACTCCACACTTTAGTGACTGTGCTTTCCCCACACAACCAGGAAGGCAGAGAGCCGGTTGGTCTGTGCCTGCCCTTAGTTATCTGTTAGGTTCAGACTTTGGAGCAAATACCTAATGCCTGGTGAACTTAAATTTTTTAACTTCTCTAAGCCTCTGTTTCCTTCTCTGCAAAGGTGGTGATAACAGTATTCTTTAACTTGAGAGATGCTATGAGGATTAAATGAGATAATACAAATTATGTCCCCGGGTACCCATAGTAAGCCCTCAGTGAATTATAGCTGTTATTCTTCCCAGAATTGGCAAAAAGACTGAGGAAAGAGATGGCATCAGGCCTAGGTGGTTTATGTTCTGGGATGAACTCAATGATTGGAGGGTTGAACCTGCAGTCTCCAAGGTCTTTTCTGGTTTTATAATTCCCCTCCTTTTCCTGGCCCTTCTCAGATTCAAGAGCTGGGATCCGTGAAATATTTTACTATACATACCCTTACTCTTCTTTCCTCATCCAGTAGGTGGCGATAAGTCTCCATCATTTTTCTTCATCCAGCATTTACTCTTCAGCCCTGACACGGGCTGTACTGTTCGATGGGACCATTGAGAGTGGTGGAAACAATTGAGATTGAGGGGGCTCCCTTGGGAAAAATTCAGCACCCCTCAGGGCACAAATAGGCCTTCATTTCCAGCGGGACTTCTCTAGAGCTCTTCTGAAAGTGTTTATCCCCAACACAGTAAGCACAGATACAAATTTTATAACAAAACGCCTTCTATTTTGTTCCCAGAACGAGGATACATGATCTCCCTAAATTCCAGAAGGGATGCAGTCCTAAGGGTCAAGATGTGAACCCCATCTGACTGGTAAATCTCATGTCTCAGTGCATTTTGGACCCACAGTGTGGGCATCAGTTGGGAGCTTCTTAGAAATGCAGAATGTCAGGCTTCCTCCCAGACCCGTTGAACCAGACTGCAGTTTAACCAGCAACCTAGGTGACACATATACTCCTTAAAATTTGAGAAGTTCTGGCCTATAGATCTCAGAAGGAAACGATTCCTCCTGCCAGCCCCATAGTTAGTTCTCTTTAATTCAGTGGAGAGTGAAAAGCTCTCATCGTTATCATGTGTCATATTTACAAAGAGCGTTATTATTCCTAGAGTATATTTATACACATACATTGTCCTGTTTGATTGCAGCAATACTTTAGCTCAATCCCACTGATAGCTGAGGAAAGGAGGCTCAGAGGTGCAAGGCTACCCACGGGTAGAAATGAGAAGTGAGCTCAGGTTTTCCTAAGTCCATAGTGATTGGATTTCAAAGCAGTAATAGAAATAATAGCTCACCTTTAGCGCTCACTATGTACCAGGCTGTATGGTAAATGCTAAGTGCATTACTTCATATAATCCTCCTGGCAATTCTAAGGAGAGGGTACTATTATTATCACCATTTCACGAATGAAAAAACTGAAGAGTAGAGAGGTCAATACACTGGCCCAAGGCCACACAGCTGCTAAAGAAAGAACTGATTTAGAAGCCAGTATGACTCCAAGCCCCAGAGCTTAAACATGCAGTTTATAATCTCCCTGAGGGTTCTGTGAATTCCTTGTATATATGTCATTTTGAAACACTTGCCTATTATTACTATTATTATTAAAGGTACATTATTATAATGTACCTTTGAGTAAATCGTTATTTTGAGCTTAAAATTAATAACTATACCAGAACAGTTTCTTCCCCAATATTTAGTTCCTTCTTTTAGCACCTGTATTAGTTTCCTAGGGCAGCCGTAACAAAGTGCCATGAACTGGATGGCTTAAAACAACAGAGATGTATTCTCTCTCAGTTCTGGGGGCTAGAAGTATGCAATCAAGGCATCTGCAGCGCCATGCTCCCTCTGAAATCTGTAGGGGAGGATCCTTCCTCGCGTCTTCCTAGCCTCCAGTGATTTGCCGGTAGTCCTTGGAGTTCTGTGGCTTGCTACAGCATAACGCTAATCTCTGCCTCTGTCTTCACATGGTGGTTTTTCCTCATGTGTCTTCTTTTAAGGACATCAGTCATGTTGGATTAAGAGAACTTCCTACTCTACAATGACCTCATTTTAACTCATTATATCTACAATGACCCTATACCCAAGTAAGGTCACTTTTTGAGGTACTGGGGGTTAGGACTTCAAAATCTTTTTTGGAGGGGACACGATTCAACCTCTAAAGTGTATTGTAAAGTAGAACAGTGGCCAGGTGTGTGGGTTCCAGAAGCAGAGTGCCAGGGTTCATAACCTGGCTCTGTCACATAAGCTGGGTGATTGAGAGTAAGTTACTTAGACTATCTGAGCTTCATTTTTCCCCTCTGTAAATCAGGAGAATCTCATGGGATTGTCATGAATTAATACACCTAAAGCACCTGCCTAGAAAGGTGTTGTAGTGTAAACCATTGGTGCCCCTCCCAGATCCTTTACTAGGTTGTGCACCCATTCTGACCCATGGCTAACAGCTCCAACCTGTGAACTTCTGTGGAGAATTGTCTTTGGCTGACAGGAACCACCTTGTTGGAGATGCCTGGGAGGTTGACCTCTCTCCCTTCCCGGCTTCCCAGTTTACTGCCCAAGCCTAGACTTCATCTGAGACCACATCCTTGCTCAGCTTTTTCCTATTGCCTCACTCCCATACAGGTCCTTCCTGAGCACATGGCCTCAACAAGTCACATGCACCTGAGTCCCTGCCTCAGGCTCTGCTTCTAGGGAACCCAACTTGACCCAAGTACCCAGGATAAAAGCATTAGATTGATGTTGTTATTATCATTTTCAAGGAGCCAGGACTTCACCTCCCAGTCTTCCTGCCTTTTCCATGATTTCGTACTGCGATTGTGTCCTATTTTTCCTGCCATTTGTCTTGTAATGCCGAGGATGGCAAAACTTTCCACGCACACTGACTGATTTCTGGGCTGAGATCGTCCCAGCTACACGCAGGGGAGGCTGCTTCTTCACGGCTCCTGGCCACCTCTGAGAGTGGAGTGCTTCTCTTCACTTTATCTCAATGCTGGATTGCTACAGACTCTTCTTGACTTCACTATGACAGCCTATTCCTTAGTGCTCACTCCTCCGACATTTGTATAGAGAACAAAGCCTGTTTTGTAGTGGGATCAGGATTAGTAACTGTTGTTGGTTCAGGCTAACACTGTCCTACCTGTCTGTCCCCAGGTTGGCTGGGTACACGTTAGCCCTGCCCACATTATCATCATCATTTTAATCACAGCTACCACTTAGAGAATGACTGTGCCAGTCAGGATATAGTATACAGTAAGCCCCCTACATACGGACATTCAAGTTGCAAACTTTCAAAGATGTGAACGTGGAGCTTACTAATCAGGACCTGATGGAATTGGAGGCCCAGAGAAAGGACGAAGAGAGACAAGAGGAAGAAGAAGTAACCGAAGAACCGAAAAGATTCACAACACAGGAAATAACAAGGGGATTTTTCTTTATTTGAGGAGGCACTGATAGTTTTTGAGGCACAGGAACCGAATGTAGAATGGTACACGAACGTTGCAGCTGCTGTTCAGAATGCAATCCAGGGCTACCGTGTCATCTATGATGAGAAAAAAAGAGCTACTACCCAGCTATCACTGGATCGTTTTTTCAAGATGGTAGAACTGAATCCAGCAAGGAACCAGAACCTGTGCCATCAACGTCAGGCGTGAGTGAAATTGCAGCCTGCCCTCCGTCTCCTATTACTGACGATCCTTCAGCTCTACCATCTCCCACCCCGTCTCCTTTCCTCCAGTCAGTAACTCTTCTTGCCTGTTCACTGATGCCAGCCCCTGTATGCCAGCTGTTGTACTGGACTACTGTACTTTTCAAGGTACTCTGCTGTACGATTAAAAATGGTTTTTTTTGGTTCGTTTGTATTTTATGTATTATTTGTGTGCAAAGTATTATAAACCTATTACAGTACGGTACTATATAGCTGACTGTGTTAGTTGGGTACCTAGGCTAACTTTGTTGGACTCACGAACAAATTGGACTTACATACGCACTCTTGGAACAGAACTCTTCGTATGTAGGGGACTTATTTGTGTATCACAATAACATGGATACTAGTTCTAACCCTCAAAATCTCTTTGGAGAGTGACATCTCGTTTTATTAATGAGGAGCAGAAGGTCAGAGAAGTTAGGTCACTTACCTGTGGTCACACAACGGTTGAGTCAGACTTTGAAGCACAATCACGTGAGGGAACCAAGTGCAACTCCCAAGTTCCTTGTTGAAACTACATTCGCTGTAAGCCCTCAAGCCACGAACCCGCTGCTTTTGTCACTGTGAATTGTACCTGTTTTTGTTTCTTTTTTTTATTCAGATATAGTTGAATTGCACTTTTTTTTTTTTTTTTTGCAGTACGCGGGCCTCTCACTGTTGTGGCCTCTCCCGTTGTGGAGCACAGGCTCCGGATGCGCAGGCTCAGCGGCCATGGCTCACAGGCCCAGCCGCTCCACGGTATGTGGGATCTTCCCGGACCAGGGCACGAATCCGCGTCCCCTGCGTCGACAGGCAGACTCTCAACCACTGCGCCACTAGGGAAGCCCTGAATTGCACTTTAAATAGCTGGTGTCCTAGTCCCTTTCCAGCAAGGTGAATTGATATATTAACTACTTGGATCTTTCTTTTCCTTTCCTCTCCAGCCTGATCTTGGAGTTTCCTCCAATCTTTTTACTTCTACCTGCCATCTGAAGCTTCTTTAAGCTTATGCACCACCACCGCTGCTCCCCCTCCCATTCCTCAAGCCCCAGGAAAATTCACACATATTATTTACCCATTTCCTATTGTCTCCAAGATTTCAGTTTCTCTAGCATTCCACTTATGTCACTCAAGTTCCATTAATCATAAAATCTGCATTTCAGACCTACATTTCAGTCAAAGCACATGAGGTTCTTGCTTGTCATAGACATTGAAAAGGGGGTTACAGTGGCCATGTCATTTATCGTAGTTTATTTATAATGATGCTTTGGGAAGGCTTCATTAATTAAGTTCCCGAACAAAGCCTCCTTCCTTCTCCTTCCTGGTAGCCCAACCATTCATTAGAATTAGATTATTTTGAAATCACCCCTTGGTAACAACCTGTGGTGGATATCTGAGTTACTTAACAAATCACAGGAATCCTATGAAATCGCACAGGAAAGGTTTTGCAAATGAAAATACTCACTAATGAACCCGTCAATTACAACGGTTCCCATCAGACAGCCTTTCCAGATCCGCTCTGGTCTCCTTCCTCTTGTATTACCCAGTGTCTTTGTGGGTGGGTGTCAGGCTCTTGATGTTTTATGAAGGGTGAATATCTGATAACTGCAAAGCAAATTCAATGTAAGTCGATTGCAAAATGAAACTGGAAATACCATAAAAGGTGTAGGATATGGGCTTCCCTGGTGGCGCAGTTGTTGAGAGTCCGCCTGCCGATGCAGGGGACGCGGGTTCGTGCCCCGGTCCGGGAAGATCTCACATGCCACGGAGCGGCTGGGCCTGTGAGCCATGGCCGCTGAGCCTGCACGTCCGGAGCCTGTGCCCCGCAACGGGAGAGGCCACAACAGTGAGAGGCCCGTGTACTGCAAAAAAAAAAAAAAAAAAAAAAAAAAAATGTAGGATTTGATGAAGTCAGTGGAATTGAGGTTGGAAGGACATCTGAGTTGCATATATGCTGTTTGGCAAAACAACACTGGGAAGAACCCTTAAAAATTAAAGCAGTCGACAAGGATAAGGACATCTGAGCTTCTTCAGTAGACAGTGATTAGAATATCCAGTGCTTAAGAGAGTCCCTCGGGAAAAATGAGGAAGACTTTAAATATTTTTCAAAAATGATTCTCTCATTTGCTCTTGCTGTGAAAGTTAAATACGAAATCCAGAATGCCCTACTGTGCAGTCATACGATTGTGTGGAAAAAATCATGCCAGAGGAATGAGCACATGATCTATTCTTGGTTCTGGAATAATAATGACCTAAATTGTATCAAATATAAGCCAAAATAAATCAATTTTTATAACTTTCGATTTCAGTTTTTAATACAGAGCCTCCGATAAACCTGTTTTTCACTGTTTACTATGACATTTTGTTCTCCTTTAAGTAGATCCATTCCCTGGAGACAGTTACCCTAGGATATCAAGGGCCGTCTACGTACCAGAGTCCCTGCCCACAGGGAGCTTATGGTCTAATTGGCAAGGCTTCCCTAACACACTGGGGACAGAGCGGTGATGAGTGAGAGGGTTCCCTTTGCCAGGTTGCAACAACAGTTTAACTGGGGACCGAGGGGGTGCAAAAAGGAAGGAGGAAATGTCTTCCACTTCCAGTCGAGATCTGCAGAATCTTTAGCCTTGTCCCGACCCCACCTGCTGCTGTCAGGGCCATGTTGACAAGGCTCTTTTGTCTGCTTCCTGAGGGAGCTTGTGAAAAGCACATTGGGAATTCAACAAAACACCGGGGCTCTCACTGTTCCTGAATGAGACAGAATTAGAAAATGGCTTCAAACTGAAAACTTAATTTTCAATTAGTGTACATTGGGAAAGGAGCGGGAGGGATTAAGGGATGGCAGCTTATTTGGTTAACACGCTTTTTAGAAGACATGCTTGCGAGCTATTAGTGGGCTTCCTCTTTCCCTCCCCCCCGCCGCTCTCGTGCTGCTCCCTCTGTCATTTGGCAGTCCCTGTGGCTGGCCTGCTGCACCTCCGTCCCCGACTGACTCAGATGCAGATGGTAGCAGCAGCAGCCACAGGAAATGGGATGCAGCCTGTCACCTCTGAGGCTGGCTCGTGTGTGTCATCCTCGCTGTGGACCCTGTGAGGCCACAGGTGAGCTTGTCACTTCTAAAGATGGATGGGCTCCTGATGGCTTTAAAAAACACATTCAGGGGAAAAAAATTTGTTTTCTCTCTCTCCAACATGTTGGATCCTGGTATGAGGCTCACCATGGGGCAAATCTACTCAGTGTGGCTTCAAACTGTGTGATGTGGGATGAGAGAGAGAGGCTGAAGGTGGGAAGGGTGAAGTCTGCAAGAGTGGGTGTGAAAAGGGTAGGAGGAGGCATGGGACAAATTGGGAGATTGGGATTGACATATAGACACTACCATGTATAAACTAGATAACTATAGACACTACTATGTATAAACTAGATAACTATAGACACTACTGTGTATAAACTAGATAACTATAGACACTACTGTGTATAAACTAGATAATATAGACACTACCATGTATAAACTAGATAATATAGACACTACCATGTATAAACTAGATAATATAGACACTACCATGTATAAACTAGATAATATAGACACTACCATGTATAAACTCGATAACTATAGATGCTACCATGTATAAACTAGATAACTATAGACACTACTATGTATAAACTAGATAACTAATGAGAACCTGCTGTAGAGCACAGGGAACTCCACTCAGTACTCTGTGAGGACCTAAATGGGAAGGAAATCTAAAAAAGAGTGGATATATGTGTATATATATAGCTGAGTCACTTTGCTGTACAGCAGAAACTCACACAACATTGTAAATCAACTATATGCCAATTTAAAAAAAAAAAGAGTGGGTAGGAAGTTGGGTGGAGGAGATGGCAGAAGCTGCCCATCAAGGACAGGAGTGGCTTTATCTGTCCTCTGGTGCCTTCCTTCCCATCTTTAGATACAGTTCTCATCCCCTTCTCTCCCTTTCCCCCTTTTCCTAATGGGAAGCACTCTTCCAGACTCAGTGTTATGGCACCCACAGCTGGTTCCCCTTGGTTAGCCCTTTCTCTTCCCAACACTTAGCTACCTGTGATGAGTTAGCCGTGGGGTCAGGGTCTCCACAATGTGGCCTCCGTTAACCTGTGAACACGTAGCGCAGTGCGTTTACCAGCACCCTACCTGCAAATCATTAATTCAGCCAGCAGAGCAATAATTTCATTAGGGACTTCCTTCTGTCATTAGGAGGCTAGAGAAAGTGCGCTGCAGTGATTAAACATGCCATTTCCGATGTCGCAGGCAAGGCTATGATCTGCTTGGCAGGCGCCGTTCACCTTTTCATCTTCGTTCCCAGATACCGCGAAGCTGGCTGCAAGTGTTGGAAGCAAGTGGTTCATTTTTATAAGGGACGTGGCCACTGGCTCTGCAGATCTGTCACTAGGGTTTTCCTGACTTCTTCCTCGACCTTGGCTCACATCCTGGCCTCAAGCTCCTGGTGACATCTGCTCCCCACAGATGGGCCTGAACCAATTCCAAATGCCTTTCCTTACAGCCCTCTGCCTCGCTGAGTGTAACCCTGGGCTAATTTCTGCAACCCTCTCTCAACTGTACCAGCATCCTCAACCACCACAGGTGAAATCCTTCCCAAGGTTAAGCTCCTCTCCGGAGAGGCGACCACCACACACTGTTTCCTCATTAGTCTTATTTCGCCAATGAGCTGCTGTTGTTAATCCTCTTTCTCCGTCATCCAAGCTGTAGCCTTCCAGCCAGTTTCCAAGAAGTGCTGGATTTAACTGAAGAAAGGATGAGCGAGAAAATTAGTGCTCAAATGCTAACACAAGCTTCCAGACTAACCAAAGGAGAATGGGAAGAAGTTTCGAAAAACAACTTCTGCTAGACAGACACCTGTGAATCCTGATACCCCAGAAGCAGTTGACTTAGAGAAATGAAACTGAAAGTTAGGAGCTTGAAGGAGTCTTAGAAGTCTTGTAATCTAATCCTTTTATTTTATAAATGCGGAAACCCTAACTTAAATAGGCTAAAGGGCCTGCCCATGTTACTAGCTGGAGAACGGTGGAGGTATTACTAGCTAGAGAACGGTGGAGGTAGTTCTCCAGCCCAAGGCCTGACACTCTTCCTCTTTCCTGCTTTATTCACCGAACCACACAGCCCGTCTCTTCTTTCCCTCGGTGAAAGCAATTGAGAAAGTTTTTGGTGAAGGTGTCAAAACTCACCTACATATGATTTTTAAAGATGACATTATGCTTCTTCTCAGGATTTAGGAGCAATCTAAAGAGAGCTCTTTTGGTTGCAAGAGATGGAAATAAAACTTATCACAAAGGAGAATTGATTAGCCCATGAAATCTAAGGGAGGCTGGTTAATCCAATCCTAGAAGTATGGGGAATAGAAAAGACTAGAACAAGGGCTGGAGCATCACTAGTCCTCTCTTTGTCACTGTGTCACCTGCATTCTTTCTCACTAGAAACTGCTTCTTTTTCTTTTGTTTCTTTTTTCTTTTTCTTTTTTTACAAAGGGAAGGGAAGCATTGCTGCCAGTGGTTCTAAGTTTTATGTCTTACAGCTCCTACCGCTGGAAACAACTTAATCACACAGTCTATGGCTCAGTCCTTGGAAAGCGCCTGATTGGCTGGGGGTGATAGGAGGAGTCAGGTGGCTTCCCCTGAGCCAATCAATTGCAGCCAGGTGGTTAGGATATCATCATGCCCCTGTTTGAGTCTGGGGCCCAATCTAAGGCTAATCATTAGTGGTCTTAGGGTTGTGATCTGTAAGAATGTGGCTACTCCTATATAAGCCTCATGGTTAGAGTTTGTATGTGGGGAGGGTGGGCAGGGAATGACATTCCCACCAGAAAGCAAAAGCTGGGTAGACAAAATGATGGCCATTCCACTGTAAAGCACAACCCTGTCCCCTCTCATTTAATGAATTCTGTTTCACCTTGATGTTCATCTCTATGGAGATTCTGAGATGTCACAATTTAAGACACAAATTTCTGTGTTTTTAGTGTTGCCAACCACCTTTCCAAATATAAGATAATAGAAGTTGGCAAAAATATAAGGCAAGCAAAATACTCGTTGAAAGCGTTATTACCACCACGAGGTGGGTGGTATAATCTCCATTTTAGTGAGGAAAAGAAGACTTAGCTAGGTCACATGATTGCCAAAGTCACAGGGAAATAAAGTGGGCAAGTCAGGATTTGAATCAGGCCTGCCCCACTCTCAGCACAGTGAATGAATAATAAGATGAATCTGTCAGATGCTTGCTGGTTGTTACCACAGGTTTAATAGGGAAGGAAGGTGGAAAGTCCACGACACTGGGTCCTTGCAGAGATCAAAGTGGGATCCCTTGAAAAATCTGAGGAGATTGGTGTATGAAGTACGAGAAGGGCAGATGTGAAAGGCTGTCCTAGAAAGTTCCAGTTCCCTCATTTTGCTGCCCAGAGAGAAGGGAAATAATTACTTAGCTAATATTTTTGGAAGGCTCTGGCAACTAAGGTGTTAATATTCTGTGTAGTCACAATTCTGCTGTAACTATCAATTATGGGAAAACTCATCATTTTACTGTAATGTAATTACAGTAAACAGCACCAGTCATGTCACTGCAAAGACTGGGGCAGCCACTAATTATCTGCTGCGTCCAGACACCTCTGCCTGGATTAGAATAATTGGTGTGATGCCGTTTTGCATTTCAAGGTTGGCCCCAGTTTTCCTCAGGAAAGGGTTTCTTGCTTGATCTTCCCTTGTGTGTGCAGTTCAGCTGTGTTTGTGACCTGGAAGCAGATGAGATGTTAACATCCCCAATCTAGGTGTGACTCAGTATTTCCCTAAACAAGAAAGGATTTGGGAGGAACGTTTCTCTTCGTGAGCACTTTGAGGATCAGAAGTGTGTTTATTTGTCTCTCCTGTCACCGTTTCTCGGGACAGAGAATGAGAATAGATAACAAACATTGAGGGTCTCCCATATGCCAGGACTGTGCTAAATATTTTACATATGTTTTGTTATTAATTCCCAAAACAACTCTGTAAAGGAGATATTAAGATCCTCACTTAATAGAAAACTATGGATCAGAGAGGTGAAGCAACTTGCCCAAAGCCATAGAAGTAGCGAGTCATAGAGCCCAGGTTCATTCTTTTTCCAAAGCCTGTGCTCTTTCCAGGCCTCCCCACTCCTTCCCAGTAGGTGACTAATAAAAATTTATTGAATGAAGTTGGAGGAGGCTACACATTTTTGCATGTGAAGATGATCTTTTACTTTCTAGTCTTTTTCACCAACTTCTTCAGAATTAGATCCCTAGTTTGGTTAATTTCTAAAAAAAAAATCCTTCTCTCCTTCCTACATGATAATCCAATACCAATTCTTTCCAGTATTTGGAGAGTGCCTTCCAGGGGCACGTGTGTGTGTGATGAATACATTTTTTTAAAAGTCAGTCAGTTGTGAAGTTGATCTGAGTGAATATCCTTAGGGAAGACCCATGTCTTAGAAGGAAAAACCGAGCTGCTGTGGGGTGCAGAGGCCCAAAGCTATGAGAAAGCTCAAAAAGATCTTATTTTCTTCTTTCTTTGATGTTTGGATTTGGCAGTGATCTGATTTAAAAATCAGGGGAGTGCAGCAGATGGTATGATTTATAGTCACATATAAAATGCTTTCCCCAAGTGATTTGGAGGCCCTGGTGTGTTTTTAAGTTATAAGAGCTGCGATTATTTTATTGTATTTTACAGACACATGTAGTGTTTTGGTCATCCCTGACTGATTTCTTCCCCCCAAAAAAGCAGCAGAGGCAAGAATAATAGGCACCTCTATTTAAGAGATGGGGAAACTAGAATGGAAAAAACAGATTCACGGACTTCCCTGGTGACGCAGTGGATAAGAATCTGCCTGCCAATGAAGGGGACACGGGTTTGAGCCCTGGTCCGAGAAGATCCCACATGCCGCGGAGCAACTAAGCCCGTGTGCCACAACTACTGAACCTGCGCTCTAGAGCCTGCAAGCCAAAACTACTGAGCCTGCGTGCCACAACTACTGAAGCCTGTGCGCCTAGAGTCCGTGCTCTGAAACAAGAGAAGCCACGGCAATGAGAAGCCTGCACACTGCAACGAAAAGTAGCGCCCACTCGCCGCAACTAGAGAAAGCCCGCGTGCAGCAATGAAGGCCTAACACAGCCGAAAGAAAGAAAGGAAGACAGAAAGGAAGAAAGAAAGAGTACCCAAGCTGCTTTAAACTAACAAACCAAAAGAACAGATTCCCCTCGGGAGGCATCAGCACAGGTCACCGCATCGTGAACTGGGGCCCTGAGAGCCCAGCGTGATGGAATTTAGTTCCTTCTCCACAGAAACAGATATTATTACAGTGGAGGTAAGCACCCGGCATGCACCTGCTGCAGGATTGGGAGCTTCCTGCTGACTGATGGGCTTCACCTTTTCAAATGAATTTTCTTTGCTTATATGAAGTCTCCTCAGAGAGGCATTTTATTGGCCTCTGTGGAGTCAGAGAAGTTAGACTTTTCTGTTTGGACCTTAGGATAGTAAGTGAAGTGGCAATAGGACTCCTTAATTAATATCTAGAAGAGGGTATTGTTACTTTGGAAAATCCCTCAAGCAATTTCATGGAGAGGGTAAATTAGGTAAATGAGGATGCTGTGAAGTACCTACCCTTCTACCAGGAGAGGCTGAGGAGGACGGGCTGAGCCGGAGGGTGGAGGAGAGAGCATTTCAGGAAAATCCAAAGCGTAAAGACGACCCCAATGGGAAGGCTCTCGGCACTGCTGTGGACCCCGGACTA
This sequence comes from Phocoena sinus, assembly GCF_008692025.1. Taxonomy (NCBI): domain Eukaryota; kingdom Metazoa; phylum Chordata; class Mammalia; order Artiodactyla; family Phocoenidae; genus Phocoena; species Phocoena sinus. The sequence continues at coordinate 93,741,397 of NC_045770.1, read as the reverse complement.
ACCAGACATCTAGATAACAATGTGAAATTTTCAGAGTTAACAAAATTTTCTCTATATTTTGATCTTATTTCAAAAGTTCTTATCTACTTTTTATTCTAGCAATAATCAATACTTATGATAAAATTCAAACAGTCACAGGGGATATAAAATAAAAGTGAAAGACTCCCTTCTTACCCCTTGTTCTTCCTTCACACCCTTTAGGACTAACACCTGTAAAGAGTTTCTTGTGTTATCCATCTAAGATCATTAAAAAAAGCATATATTTATGAGTGTATAAATCATACTCACATATTTCCACAGCTTGTTATTTTTAGCTTAACGCTATATCTTGGGCATTGTTCTATATCATTAACTATAGATTTACCTTGTTCATTAAAAAATTATTACAAATGATTACTGTGCATGGATGTACCTTGATTTACTTCCATTCCTTATCAAAGGGCATTTGGGTGATGGCTAGGGTTATTTTTTTTAAATCATTTTAAAAAATAGTTGTTGTCATTGCAAACAATGTTAGCCTGCACGCTTTTTTGTACCAGTCCATTTTAGAAAGAAAAAGAGGAAGAGGTCACGTCCATGAGGAGTTTTCAGCACGTTATGTAGGAGCATCATTTCCCCATGTTTAGAAGCCTTCTTCTGTTTGGACTTCATTTTCTCCTAAATGTATTTTGCTGTGCTATAACTTTATTTTGAGTGCATTTTGATGGAGCCAGTGGTGCAGAAAGGAGAATTCACCTTTCCCCGACTGGGCTCCCACTCACCTCCTTTCACCCATCGCCTGCCACCTGCTCTTCATCCCGTGTGACACGTAATAAATCTCGATTGCACCATGTTTCATGTACTGACTGCATTTACTTTCAAATTATTGTTTATTACTTGTAGAAACTTGCCTTCACTGTTCAACTGATGTATCATTCTATCTGTGCAAATTGGTTATCATTGGTTAGGATGCCGTATGTTCTAGTTTTTTCCATTAAAATTAATGAAAATATTGTTTTATTTAATGGTTTTTCACATAGAGGCAGGATTTTCAGGAGTAAATGAGAGTCATTATGCAGGGGATGAGTGTACTGGATCATGGCCTGTTGAGCATGTCAGGGAACATGACTTTCCGTTTTAATATCAGTGGCCCTGTGTGCTAGCATGTAGTAGGCCTTCGGTAAATGTTTGTAGAATGAATAAACACATTCTCTTCACAAAACTGCGGGGAAATATTTTCAAATGTACATTGCAGAGATTGTATGGCACCATCTCTCATTTTCAAAATGGATATGGCTTTGGGCATTTCCTTATTTGAATTGGGCAGAAGCAATGGAGCAATATTATTAAAAATGAACGTTAGAAATGCACATATTGGGGCTTCCCTGGTGGCGCAGTGGTTAAGAGTCCGCCTGCCGCTGCAGGGGACACGGGTTCGTGCCCCGGTCTGGGAAGATCCCACATGCCGCGGAGCGGCTAGGCCCGTGAGCCATGGCCGCTGAGCCTGCGCGTCCGGAGCCTGTGCTCCACGACGGGAGAGGTCACAACAGTGAGAGGCCCCTGTACCGCAAAAAAAAAAAAAAAAAAGAAATGCACATATTGGCTTTGCACTGGAATGGTTTAATGTTGCTCTATGGTTTACTCAGGATTCTTGGGAAAGGAGAAGCATTGGGTGCCTCGATGGGTTGCTCCATGAGGCAGGTGAAAGAAATACTGGAGTGACTGGAGTAGGAGGGCTGGAGGAAGCGTGAGACCCTGGAGAACCGTTGTCAGGAGGGGCTAATCAAGGCTTCAGGAAGCAAGCACTGGAAAGCTGTGGAGCTTGAGAAGGGAAGCAAAGTCGAGGAGCAGGTCAGTGTGGGCCCTAGGAAGCCAGGAGCTGGTTCTAGATTTTTAGGGAGAAGGGAGAGGAGGGGGTCATAAAAGATGAACTTGTGGAGGTGTTAGGGGGGGCCGATGGACAGGCGGCTCAGCTCCAACAGGAGGCAAGGTTTGGTCTTTGCTTTTCTCTTTCTTTTTTTTTTTTTTTGGCGGTACGCGGGCCTCTCACTGTTGTGGCCTCTCCCGTTGCGGAGCACAGGCTCCGGACGCGCAGGCTCAGCGGCCATGGCTCACGGGCCCAGCAGCTCTGCGGCCTGTGGGATCTTCCCGGACTGGGGCACAAACCCGTGTCCCCTGCATCGGCAGGCGGACTCTCAACCACTGCGCCGCCAGGGAAGCCTGTAATTTGTTTTTTAATTACTAATAAAATTGAGAATTTTCCTTCTTTTTTCTATATATTTTATTAAAATTTTTTCTTTAATTTTTAGATTTTTCCAAGGCAAAATATATCTATATCTATTTTTTTTCATATTGGAGTATAGCCGATTAACAATGTTGTGCTAGTTTCAGGTGTACAGCAAAGTGACTCATCCATACATATACATGTAACCATTCTCTCCCAGACTCCACCCCCCACCCCCCCATCCAGGCTTGGGCTTTGCTTTTCTAATGAGAGAGAAAAGTGGACGCAGAGGAAATTAGAGACATGTGGAGAGGTAGGGACACAAAGAGGACAGAGAGAGAGATGAGAGATACATAGACCAAGAGAGAGAGAAAGAGACAAAAGGAGTTGGGGGAGGGAGGGAGGGAGAGACAGAGCGAGGATGAGAATAAAAGACAGAAAAAGAAACCAAAAACAACAAAGACTGAGACAAAGAGACACAAGGAGTGTCAGAGAGGATGTTGTTTCTCTGATGAGAGCAGGATGTGATAGAACCAGGAAGTGAAGCCTCTTAAGAACTTGATTAAACAGTGGGAGCCCCGCCAAACTTCATCTCCTAAAGAGGTTGTGTTCTTGTCCTCTAGCTGCCCGTTGACCCTCGGATCTCTGCACACCGTGCTGTCATCCTCCAGCTGACTGACTGCGTAGACCCAGGCTAAAGAGCCACAAGCCAAATAGAGGCACTTGAAAGAGGTAAAGGTGTGAGAAGCCAGGGAACTGGGACCTTGCTCATAAGAAGGAAACACACAAGCCATCCATCCACCCAGCCAGCTGACATTTGCTCCTTTGATGAGGTGGCAGGAAGTCCACATCTGTGAAAATACCTCCAGAGCCCTGTGTGATGTTTCCCTGAATTTCTTTTTAAATTAATACCCACTATTAAGGCAGAGAGTTTCCTTCTTTCTGGGCATAGGTCAGGATGGGGATCTTCCTGTTAGATTTTGGGAGCTCAGGTTCTTTCTTCTGCTTCAGCTGCTAACTGGCTGCCCTTTTTGCCACTCAGTAAAAATGACAAATCAGAAACGCTAACAGGGAAAATCTGGTGCTTTACTTCATTAAAACGTGGCAGGACCCAGTGGTATGGAAGGCCCTGCTGCTCCCAGGTTCGGTGAGTGCGTAAAACATCCTGCCTCACCTGTCCTGCTGGTGACTCCACGACACTAGCCCAAAGCTCCTTCCATCCCAGCTGGAGACAGAGCTGCCCCGATTCTGGGTACAGTGGCACCAGCCCGCTCTCCAAATGGTTATGAAGAAATGTACCTCCCATTGCTCTGCCTCTTATGTCAGAGGAAGAATGGAGGATATTCGTAGGAATAAGCCATTTGTGGTTTTGTGAAAGTGAGTACTTCAGACGTGAAAGCTTATATTTTTTGGTGTATTCCTAAAAGTGGCTACAAACTGTTAGGTCTCATCTTTGGAGGTCAGCAGAAACCAAAAGGCCACAAAACACAGGCAAACATAAAACAAACATTTGCATTTTTGGCCTGAAAGTGGTGAAGCCTACTTTGTTTTGCACGGGCCAGAAATCATCTAAGGAAAGAGGCTTCACAGCCATTCACGTTTTTGTATCTTCAATTTCCATTATCAATGAAAAGACAGTAAGTAAACTCTTATCCTAAATAGAAGTGCAATTAGATCTAATAATGAAATCATCAAGTACTACTGAGGTGGAACTTGTCTGTAATTAGTTTTTTGATACATAAATACAATTTCCAAATGCAATTTGTCCCTAAGCCCAGGCTGCTGATTCAATTCACCGTGTCTGCTATTACAAGGGAATGTGCAGGGAGTGTATTCCAATTCCTCAGGGCTGTGTCTCTCCAAGGAGAACAGAGAGAGTTGGCTGACATCTGAAATTACTAGTCAGACATGGAGAGGAGGTGTTGTTTGTGTCTTCTGGGGATCAGGGGCATGGAGGTGTTTGCCCCCGGGATCTCATTGACACGCGAATCACTCTATCAGAAGGCAAGCTGATGCTCTCTGCCTGCCTTTTTTCCATGTCTGTCTGTCTCTCTCCCCTTTCTTTTTCTCCCTGATACCACTCCTTCATTCATCTATTTATGTGTTCCTTTGTTCAATGATTATTGAGGGTCTACTGTACTGTGTTAGGTGCTGGGATACAGCAGTCCACAAAGGAGACACAGTTCTTGGCCTCAAGGGACTGTTAGTCTAGTACTCAGCATTAAAGAAATATTTGTTAGTTATAATTGTTGTAGTGCTATGAAGGTTCCTGTGAGAAAGTAAAAGAGGTCTCTGTCCTAGTCTGAGGGTTCAAGGAAGATTTCCCTGAGGAACTGACAGCTGTGATCTGAAATATGAATAGGACTTGGGCAGAGAATCTAGAGAAAGCCATCCAGGAAGAGAGAAGTCCAAAAGGAAACTGAGTGCAGTAGAGAGATAGGGAGGATGCCAGGGAGGGAGGAGCAAGGAAAGGAGGAAACAAGTGGGCAGAGAGATGACCAGATCATTCAGGGCCTTGTAGCCCTTGTTCAAGGTTTTAAACTAGGAGTTCTTTGAATATTTTAAAAAGAGAGGAGCAAACTGACTCTCCTTTTTAGTTGCCAGGCTCCTTTAAGGTTCAGTAATGACATCCCTCTTAATTTGCAAGATCTCTTTGATCACTCTTCAAGTCAGTTTCCACCATCCCTCAGCATTTTCAGAGATTCCAGCTGGGAGGGAAGTATAGTGAGTGACAGACGTTCCATCAGTGCCTTGTGACATCAGAATTTCAACGTGCAGGTGCTTTGCAGCCCTAGCAGTCATAATCCAAAGTACTTCAGGCAAAGGTTAAAGGTTCATGATGTGGATTCATCAGATAAGAAGAGTAGCAACTTCTAGATGAATGAATATGTTTACAAAGCATAGGCAGAGAATGTCACTTCCCCTCCCCCATCACTCTCTTCCTAACCCAAATCTACTCAGTAAGGAGTACTCAGATCATTGCTTTTTCTTCATTCTTAATAAAATATAATTGCTAGGTCAGTGGTTATCAACAGGGGCAATTTTGCCCTGCAGGAGACATTTAGCAATGTCTGGAGATGTTTTTGGTTAGAGCTGGGGGAGATGTTACTGGCATCTAGTGGGTAGAGGGCAAGGATGCTGCTTAACATTCTCCAATGCATAGGAAAGTTCTCCACAACAAAGAATTATTCGACCCAAATATCACTAGTGCTAAGGTTGAGAACGCTGGCTTAGGTCAAGGTGATATTGGGGGTCTCTGAGGAATGAAGAAAAAGCGCTATGAGAGAAAGCCAGCTTTAAACATGTGCTAGGCTCAGAGAGCACAGAACCACCTGAGATGCATGCCAGTCATGTACGCACATTCTTAGCCCCCTAACATCTCCTAACTGCCCTGCTCCACCCTCCACCTCCCAACCCCACAGCACCCCCGTGGTGGAGTCAGAAACCACAGTTATCAAGAAGAGGGAGTAGGCAGGACGTGCAGCTTGGAGGAGGTGGTAAGGAAGACCACGACCCCCTTTTCACTAAAAATAGCTACTTTGCAGCAGGCGCCAGCTGAAGAAGGAGAGATTTGTTGTCAAATTGAATTTGGAGTTTGGAATATTCCACAGGATGGGACATTAGAACTACCGAGTTGAGATCGTGTTTCCAGCTTCATGAAATCCTAGGACTCTCTGGCATGAGCAGAAATATCTTGAGATCTACTTGACAATTTATGCAGAGCATTATAAAAGGATAGAGGGGTGAAAAATAAAATAAATTTGTTGATTCCATTCCCTGGGCCCTGCTTGTTTTATATACCCATTACCTTAACAGTTACTGAATAGCCACTGTAAAAGCTGGGGCTGTCCTACATGTTATCTTATTTAATCAACAGAATTGAATAAAGCACATGTTTTTCTCCTAGTATTTGAAGTTGCATGATTCTTCTTACTTTACAGAGAGGAAACGAGGGCTTAGAGATGTGAAGTAACTTGACCAGATTGCATATCAAGGACGGGCTGGGTGGTGGTATTGGTGATGGGGACAGAGCAGGAGGTGGTTTCGGTGATATCCATCTTGTTGAAACAGATTCATTTTCAGAACCCTGGAATCCTACAGAGAGAGTGCAGAGGTCCCCAAAGTTAGACATCACAGTGTATTATTACATCTTCACGTCAGTGTGGTCAGCTAAGAGGGAGAGAACAAGAGTTTTTAATACGCTTCACGTCAACTGGCTCCCATAAATCATGTAGAGCCAATATTTTCAAGGTATGAGAATGTGGAGAGAGGAGTTAAGAGCTGAGTCTTAATCCAAACCAGTCCCTCTGCGGCTGATTAAATCAGACAGACGTATGTCCTTTCTCCTTGCAGGCCCACTGAAAGGCTTCTTCATGGCACTTTTTATAAACCTGCATTACAGCCTGTGTCACCTTGTTTTATAATAATTATTTTTCATGTTTTTTTCCTTGCCAGGTAGGCAAGCTCTTCAGACTGAGGCTTTTGCTTTATTTATTTTCATATCTGGTAGCACCTAATACATAGTAGATATTGGAATAAATAATTTATTGATCTAAAATCCCTGCCTTTAAAGAACTTACCATGTACATTGGGGAAACAGAAAAAAATATAGTAGAAGTGGTATAATTTCTCTTTAAAGATACATATAAATCAGTCCATGGACCAAAAATAGTATCTGAAGAGCTCTGCACCAAGTGGTCACCTTTGTGAGGTCAGATTATGGGGGACTTTTTCTTTCTATGTAATGTATTTCTAGAAGATGTTATAGAAAGCAGAAGTGTTTTAGTCATTTAGTGCTTTAGTGTTCAGTCGGGGAAAATATTAGGTTATGAATAAGAGAACTGAAATTTTGTGTATAATGCAAAGTGTGTGTCATTAGGTTTAAAAATGAGTCCAGCGTGCAGCAAGGTAATAGGCGTTCAGAGGGAAATTCAGACCATGGACTGGGGTGGTCAGGGAAGCCTCCAGGAAAAGAACTTTGAATCTTACTCATTATTCTGGGCTTTGAAGTAGATTTCCAAAAAGCATTCAAATCCTGATCTTCCCATTTGATCTCAGGATCTTGCTGCTTTTAGAAAAGCCAATGCCATCTGTTTTTGGAAGATGGCACCCATATCCAGCTGCTAATTTGTACTTCTAAACCATTTTAAAAATTGATGGCTTTATAAAGGTTTGCAACTCCCTCTTAAGAGTTTAATATCATGTTTATAAACTCAGTCCATGTTGAGTTCCAGCATATGGCAAATAATTTACAGTGTTGTCCTGCTCAGAGCATAAATAATGTGGATCCACAGCTGTGCAGATAACTTTTCCTATCAGTGGATGATAAAACTATAGTTGGCCCCATTTGCATGTGGGGAAATAGTCCAGATTTTAAAAGCTGCACTGGTGCAACTGGGAGGGAACTTCTACAGCAATGGGTTCTCTTACCTGGAAATTATCTCAATAGTAATAAGTACAGCCGGCATCTTTGCTGCTGGTTATTTTACTTAGGATGAGTGGGCTGGTCATGAAGTTCATGGCCCTTTGGTCTGACTGCATGAACACTTCCCTGAGCAGTTGCTAAATAGTTTGGAAAGTGGGTCAGCCAGCCCAGGGATCCTGAGGCAAGATCTGGAATGGCCGAATAGTTGGACCAAGGTTTGGGTCTGGGTCAGTTGCTCCATGAGGATGATTTGCCTAATGGGTATGTTTACGTCTTTCACTTGTGCCTCAGCATCTTAGTGATTTCTCAGTGTATTTTAGGATCCTGCAAACTAGCTCTGCTCTTCCCAACAAACCAAGTGTGAGGTTCTTGCCTTTAGGGTCATGAGTCCTGCACAAGACTACTTGCATCTTGAGAGCCCTAGTTATTGATACACTGACTCCATTGACAGCCTTTGGGATGAAGTACCAAGGGTGTTTGATGCTAAATTTAAATTGCAAACCTAGTTGAAAATTTGTTTTTAAATTTTAAAAAAATTAATTAGTTAATTAATTTATTTTTGGCTGCATTGGGTCTTTGTTGCTGCCCACGGGCTTTCTCTAGTTGCGGCACGTAGGGGTTACTCTTTGTTGCAGTGCACAGGCTTCTCATTGTGATGGCTTCTCTTGTTGCGGAGCATGGGCTCTAGGAGCGTGGGCTTCAGTAGTTGTGGCACACGGGCTCAGTAGTTGTGGCTCGCAGGTTCTAGCGCAAAGGCTCAGTAGTTGTGGCACACGGGCTTAGTTGCTCCACGGCATGTGGAATCTTCCTGGAACAGGGCTCGAACCCTTGTCTCCTGCATTGACAGGCAGATTCTTATCCACTGAGCCACCAGGGAAATCCCCCTAACTGACCATTTTAGACACTGTTCTGTTCAGCCAGGGAGTCTGTGGTTGTTCTTTTTTGGCGGTACGCGGGCCTCTCACTGTTGTGGCCTCTCCTGTTGCGGAGCACAGGCTCCGGACGTGCAGGCTCAGCGGCCATGGCTCACGGGCCCAGCCGCTCCGCGGCATGTGGGATCTTCCCAGACCAGGGCACGAACCTGTGTGCCCTGCATTAGCAGGTGGACTCTCAACCACTGCTCCACCAGGGAAGCCCAGGAGTCTGTGTTTTCACTATGATTTTTATTTGTTTTTGTCAAACATTGATTAACGAGTACCCACAATGTACTAAGGATGGTACTTGGTGCTAGGAATAAAATGTAAAAACAACAACAATAACTGTCTTTGTTTATCCTGTTCTCTCAGCCTAGAATTCCCTCCCCACTCATGAACCTGGTACTTTGATATTGTATCCAGGACAAATCTAAGCACTGCTTTTAGTTTTAAATTGTGTCCTGTAGGGTCCTGGTTTCTGATGAAGCATCTCAGGAACCACCATAGCAGGCAGGAGAGAGAAACCAGGTATCTAGAGAAGATTCTGGGCTGGCTTGTCCCAACCATCAACCAGGGCAGCTATAGCTCCTATTTTATATTTGGAGACTGATAGATTAGATTTTGGGGGAGCAAATATTCATTCCCTTACCACCTCGGCTTCTTGGGAGAAGATTTACCCACACATTGATGTTGGGTCTGGCTCTGTGACATGCATTGACCAATGAAATGTGAGTAGAAGTGACAAGATACCTTTTCTGAACCTAGGCCTCAAAGAGGCATTGCTCTTTCTACTCACCCCTCCTGAGAGCTTTCAAATTCAGCTACAAGAAGAATATGCTCCAGGAAGCTGCAGCTCCTCCAGCCTGATGCCCAGAATGAGAGGCGTGAGGCATAGCCAGACACATGTTAATGAGAAACACATATTATTGTGTGACCCTGATATGTTTATGGTTATTTATAATGCAGTAGCAACTGACTGATACACACATCTAGCTAAGAGCTCATTTGGAGTAAGGGTTTATTCATTCATTCATTCATTCAAAAATATACTGAGTACCCTATATGTACCACACAGAACACCACTGGAATAGGTGGATTTTAAAATCTGTTGGCTTTGCTTATCTTCTTGACTTCTGCTCTTTACCTTTGATGTAAAGGGGTTTATGGTCATATATATAAATATATATATATGGTTATATATATAGAATATAAGAAATAAAATCAAGACACAATCTCATAGGAAAAATAGTACCAAAAGATCAATTTGAGAAGTGACAAAGAACTGGCAACAGATAAATGTCAATTATGTCCCCCCAAAAAGGAAACCACATGCAAATACAGGTAGCTCAAAACTATCTGTGGCAGAAGAGCTTCCCCATGATGAGAAAACTGGCCACCAGGATCTACATTTCCAGTTCTTGCTCTGGGAATTGTGTGCCAAAGGAGTCCCTGACAGTCCCTGAATGTATTTAGAATGAAGCTTCTTAATGATCTGTCAAGTTCAGTGAAATTGCCAGACCTGGGCTTCAATAACTTCCTGGTTTTTAGTACCTGAGCCTATAAAGATGATATACAGGCCACAGAGGATGGAGAGTGGCCAGGGTTTGGTGAAAAGGCAGGGTCAGGGGAGTTGGACCTGCTATCAGAATATGTGGCACGTGTAGACTTATCCATCTGGGTTGCACACCTGTTTTTGCAGAGGGAGACAAGGGGATGGGGAGGGGAGAGGTGAAGCAACTAGGGACTTAATTAGGAAATAGACAAAGCTTGAATATGGAAGCCCTCTGGCCTGCCTTTTTACAAAGCTTCCTGAATCCTGCCTTCTCTTGTTTCCACACTCACTCCATTCTCATCCTCCTTCCAATCTATCCTACTTTCTTCTCTCAAAGGCACTGGTCTATCAGTTGTCTTATAAGTCACAGTATCTTAGGACTCGGTGGTGTTTCAGAGTTATAAGGATCAGCAGTCCAGACCCTTCATTTTATAGATAGGGAATCTGAGACCCCAAAATGGACTGACTTCAGTTACATTGCCCAGCTGGTCACAGACCCAGGACTGGGTCTCTTGACCTCAGATGATGCTCTTTCCAGTACTCGAGTGGGAATTAATCTCTGTTAAAGACTTGAGACATTATCATCACCCTGAGACTCTTGAAGAAAAAAACGTAATAATAGAGGTGCAAAAGGATGAAAGTATAATCAAGAAATTTCAGGTTCCAAATATAGGCAAGCAGAGAAGACATTTATGGAGTGAGGAGACCTCCAATCTCTCTCAAATTAAGCTCTGTCCACTCTCTCCTATTCTGCCTGGAGAAGAGGGGATCTCTTTAAATGAGAGAGCACCCAAATCTGCCTGTTGTGAAAGAGGGGACATCTTTTCAGAAGTTCAATATGCACCAATACTTTGAGGGTTCTAAGCCATTATAGAAGTCCCATACTGGCAAATTCTACCATAGCAAATATGATTTGGGGAAATCATATATTCAAAACTATTTTGAAATGTTAAGGGAGATTTCCCCCTTCATCTCTTATTCCTTATATTCCTAGTCACCCCCATCCTGCCATTCATTCAGATAAGGCATTTCATGCTTGTTGCCTTAGTGAACGGCTAACGCATCAGAATTCAGTTAAAACAAGGAGTCTAGGTCTTGGGGGCCTAAATAATGAGTGAGGGCAAAATGTCTAGCCACAGCCCGGACAAGACCTTTTAGAACAGGAGAGAGGAAGACAGTTGGAGAGAAGAGAGGAAAATTTAGAAAATAACATTTCTTTGAGCTCTGCACCTTGTTCACACTTTACTGAGCTCTGGGGGCAAAAAAGTCCTATAGATAAGTTTGGAGTTCTGCCCAGAGAGATGAACTATAGTGTTATATTGGTTAACTAATGTTGCATAACAAAGTACCCCAAACTATGAGCATTTACTTAACTCAGTCATCTGTGGATTGGCTGGGAACTGGATGAAGCTGATTTGTCTTAGCTTGGTGGTTCTGCTGATCTCAGCTGGTCTTGTTTACTCACATGTCTGGGTGTTGGCTGGGGATCAGATGATCTAACCTGGACTCAGTGGAGAAGCTTGGCTCTGCCCCGTATGTTTCTCATGCTCCTCAGGCCAGTGGTCTAGCCTGGGTATATTCTTCTCAGAGTGTAAGAGAGTGAGTGGAAACATGCACAGCCTCTTCAAGCCTATGCTTGGAACTGACACACTGTCCTTTTTATCTCATTCAATTCAAGGAAAGTCATGGGACCAAATCACAAATAAAGTACAGAGAAATATGATTGACTAAAGGAACTGCAAAGTCACTTGACAAAAGATGTGACTACTGGGAGATATGAAGAATTGGGTCAGTCATGCAGCTTGACCGTATTCCCCTTTTGTGAGTAGAACCCAAAGAGAGGGCAAGACCTCAGCATGTCACGGGAGCAAGTAGTTGTATTATTTGTCTAGAAGATGGATAGGCTTTAAATAGTTTTACAATTTACTCATACCCCATAGGAATATTTTCTGTGATGTTGGCCATAGCATGGACGTGACACAAAGAGACTGTTCAATGGTTATAACCTTGTAATGACTCACTGAATTAAGGGATGAGGACCTCATGGAATGAGGATAGTCACAATGTGTGCCCATATGACTGTATGACAACCAAAGACTGGTTGCCCTCTTGCTCCAAAGCCTTGACACTATGACAACTTTCTGGAACTCAGATGTACTCTCTAGAAAAGAGGATGTGTACATGTGCATGTGCGTGTCCTTAGCTAGGGGGTTGGGGAGGCACGGATCCCAAACTGTCTAAAATTAAATTTTTTTAAACTTTGACATATACTAGAACATCTCACGATTCACCAGTTTTTAAGGCTCACTGAATAATTCGTTTGAGCGCTACAGCAACAAAGTCTTCCCAATAATATAGACCAGCACTAATTTCCAGCAGAAATACAATGTGAGCCACATGTGTAATTTTAAGTTTTCCAGCAGCCACATTAAAAATGTAAAAAGAGACAGGGGAAATTAATTTTTTTTTTTTTTTTTTTTTTTTTTTGCGGTACGCGGGCCTCTCACTGCTGTGGCCTCTCCCGTTGCGGAGCACAGGCTCCGGACGCGCAGGCCCAGCGGCCATGGCTCACAGGCCTATCCTCTCCGCGGCATGTGGGATCTTCCCGGACCGGGGCACGAACCCGTGTCCCCCGCATCGGCAGGCGGACTCTCAACCACTGCGCCACCAGGGAAGCCCAGGGAAATTAATTTTAATAGTATTTTTTTTAACTCAATATATCCACAATATTGTTTTTACCATTAATTGGAATTGGAGATTGAAATAGAAATTAAATTTAAAATCACATTTCTAGCATACCTGAGTTTCTGGTTCGCAATTGATCCCAGCTTTCTCTGCTCTTTAATTTATCCACAAGTTCTGTTTTCTGATGAAGTCATTGCTTTCTTAGATCTCTTTCTTTACAGCATCAGCACTAGTAGTTGGCTTTCTTGTTACTAGGCAGTATTTTTCTTTTCTAACTCCGTGAGAGTTACTGAATACAGAGCAGAAGTGGTGGCCTTGAGAGGCTGAGCTAGATGATCCATTAGGCTCACCCACTAAATGACTTGAGCCAGAACACCAGCTTTGTGACCCATGATTCAAATTCCGGCTGAATGGCCCTAAGAGTTATTCTACATTCTGGACCTTCTGGATTGCCCTCAAATATTAAATCCAGAAAGTTCCAGAGTCTAATGTGCCATTGTTCTCCTTTAAGCCATCTCCCAAACCTCTACACTTCCCCCATCCCCTTCACAATGAAGAAATTCAAGGGTAGGTTGGGAAGATTTCAATGAGTATTGAAATATTGTTCCTTTTTTCCCTGCTTAAGGATGTTCTCAGTGCTAACATCGCACGGTTTCTAATGTGTTAATGCTAATATATCCTAATAAAGGAATCAAAAAATGGAATAAAACATTTCTTTGGACATTCTTTGTTTTCAAGTTTGTGAACAAGCTATCCTGTTTCACTCCTGGGATCACCAGGGTTGCCTTTTCTCCAACTCAAAAAGAAAAAGATATGGGTTTAGTTATAGATGGCATCACTTACTATCAGGGGGTAGGTCTGCTGAATTTAGTAGTTTCCTTGGTCATGGCAAAACTCAGGGTAGGTAATGTACAGATAAAGGAAGAAGATGTGAACAGTCAAACAGATCTTGTCTCTTTGTCCATTAGCTTATTCAAATCTTAAAAAGACCCTCTAATAGGGTCTTTAGGAGGGGGTCTTAAAAAGACACTTTTAAGGTGATGGGAATCCCCTGACGGTCCAGTGGTTGGGACTCTGTGCTTCCACTGCTGGGGGCCCAGGTTCGATCCCTGGTCAGGGAACTAGGATCCTGCAGGCCATGCAGTGTGGCCAAAAAACAACACAACAACAACAAAAACAGCAAAAAGGTGAAGGGACATAATTGTCTTTTGACAGCAACATTTACTAACCATTCTCACACTCGGGCGAGTTTCCTTCTAACCGAGTTGGCTGCATTAGAACTTTGTAGGGAGACACCTACCTGCACAGGCTACATGGACACCTGAGTAAGTCCTTGTGGAAATAGTCATCCATCATTCCTGTTGGGAGGTCACCAGGCAAGGCTGCTACAGGTGGAACAGTTTTCCCCTTTCTTAGAGACTGGCTTTGATGGCAGGAGTCATATGCCTACTATGAGTTCTCTGCTGAGTAAAAGTGGGCCAGTTGCCTGGCAAAGACTTCAGTCCAACATGGCCACTGGGCTCTCAGACCACGCTCCTTGCATGTGTATTGGGATGGGTAGTGGGAATGGAAGAGAGGCTTTCTGGAAAACTCTCCAGTATCAGATCAAGCCACAGCAAACCCTCCAGATTGCACGTGTTCCATTTCTCGCCTCCCTCCAAGTCCTCACGGTGCCCCAACAGAAAAACACACACATTCTCTCTCTCTTGCAATTTCACACACAATTGTGAACATCCCAAATCATTAGCACCTGGGGGAAAACCCCTCAATCTTAAAAACAAAACAAACCTAAGACCATTCTCCTCTTTCCTAGAAGAAAAGTATGTATTTCCTTCTGGAGGGAATAAATAGGGAGCAGTTAGGGAGAGAGCAGATTGCTCTTTTCTCATGACTAGGTTGTGCCACTATTAATGAAACAAAAATAAAGGAAGGAACGTTCCCAAAGTTGGGTTTTCATAGTGAAACAGTTTGGGTGGTCGTATCCTGCTGTGTTCCTTTTATGGAACTAAAATCGAAGTTCTCTGGTTCCTTGTTTACCCGAGATCCCACAGGGAGTAAGTAGCAAAATGTGGATTAAAAATTGGGGATTTTCTGATTCTAGCAGTCATGATATTTCCATTGTACCAGAGCATATAGCTTTCAGGTCTGGCTCTAACTAATAAGTACAAATTGTGGGCAAAAGAGAAAAAAGGCCATTTAAATTTAATGCTGAGACTCGCTCGATACAGACATGGAGTGTGCTGTGCAGGAAGAAATAAATCTAAATGCCCTCTTTGTTCCTTACTCATGCCCCCTCCTCCCACATGAATGCTCACCCAGAGGTAAGGCCGTGGTTGGATTTGGGAGGGTTAAGTGGTGTTAACAAAAATGCTCAAGAAAAGATGGATTCCAGTTTCATTAGCACTCAGCCTGAAAACACTTTCCTTCCTTTGAGGGAAGCAAAGATCAAGTGAAAGACAGTTGCGGGACACTTCACTTGATTCCTGGAAGCTAGTGGACCACGACAGGAAGGATGTTCACACAACTCTAGACGCAGCCAAAGAAGGTGCTCTTATCTGCTGCTTGACGACTACAAATGTCTTTCTTTTATTATTTTATTTTATTTTAGGCCGTGCCGCATGGCATGTGGGATCTTAGTTCCCTGAAAGGGATCGAACCCGTGCCCTCATGCAGTGGAAGCAGGGAGTCCTAACCACTGGACCACCAGGGAAGTCCCGAAATGTCTTTCTTTTAAAACACACTTTGTCTGTGTGACCAAGTCAGGAATTTCAGAAGCAGGTTCCCTCCTTTTCTTCCAGCCTCCAGCTTTAGGCATGGGATTGATTGATTAATGGATTCCTTTAATGGACAATAATTTATTAGCTCAGGAAGGAATTTCAGAAGTCAGTATGAGACCCTCCATCTCCCAGCTTGGTTCTTATTAGAGTCAGGCTCAGGGCTGATTGACTGATATACTCATACATTTATTCACTTGTTTTACAAATTGGCAAGTTTGTGTCCTTGGCATTGTACTAGGTTAATGCTTCCAAATATGTGGTTTGTATAACTCTTTTTTAACATAGCACTGAGCTGAACATTATTTACTAACAGGGTATTTAACTGTGTTAGAAAATTGTAGAACTATCACATCAAATTTAGAATTTCACGATTATCATTTCTTAGAAGGTAGCAAAAACAGATAACTAAAAGAGGGTAAATTTGAAGAAAAAATTGAACAGTAATAGAGATGAGAGTACATGTCTGCCCATCAAATTGTGAGCCTTCACCATGTCTGTATTCTCCACGGTACCTAGCGCGGTGCCTGGCATACAATAGGTGCTCAATAAATGTTTCTTGAATAGACTGAGTTCCTATGCCTGGCAAACATACCACTGAGCTGGAAGGTCTCTTTGTTTAGTAGATCTGACTTTTCTCTCTGGCTTGTCACTGATCTCAAATTTGGAGCTGGGAACATTAGCTTACATTTTCTGTAAGAAGCATCAGAAGTTTAAAAGCTAACAAAAATAATAGTGGTGGTGATGATGATAATGAGATTTATTGAATGCTTCCTATTTTCTAGGCATCGTTTTAGGTGAGAACGCATATCTCTTAATTTCTCATCTTCACTATGACTCTGTGTTATGGGTTTCTGTTTACAGATGGGAAAATAGAGACTTGTTGTGGGGGAGGTGTTTAATATCACTCAGCTGCGTGTGCCAGAGCATGAAAAGGAATCCTGTGGGTCTGACAGCAAAGGTATTTGATTCTTCTGTGCAACACTGTCCATTGAGACTTTTTTCTCAAATGTGGCTAACAAAGCCATCCAAATGCTAATTTGTGCATCACTTATCTGATTACAGATCAGGACCGCCTGCATCAGAATGGCAGTTCAAAATGGCTGAATTACCTCCCTGCTATAGTTGGGAAGACAGGAAATTGTGCTCATGCAGCCATCAAGCCTTCCAATTATATTTTTTCACTTCATTCCACAAAAAAAAGAAAAAAAAAATCCAGTCAGCCTTGAGCTCTCGAAAAATCTTTGAACTGTGGATTTTACATTAAAGCTGCATCTTGTAACTGAACGGTGGGGCAATGGGAAAGGAAGGAGTGAGGGAAGATGCAGAGGTTTGTTAAAATGGGATCATGTGACCATCTGTTTGCCTGCAAGATAAGAAAAAAGGTAATTTAGAACTCTGTCCTTCTCCAAATTGTAATGACTTTGTGCTTGCATTTCTTTGTTATCCCAAGAGAGGGATAGTAAAGGTTGTGATCTTTCAGTAGGGCTCTGTAGGACATCCCTTGTCTACTAACCACTTCAAATCATCTCAAGCCTTTTATTCCAGCCATTGTGTGACAACCTGTTCTGCAGGCTGAGACCTGCTTCATGTAAGGGCAACCCAAGTGCTCCCCTCTCGTACTTCCTGCCATGGACCCCTCTGACTTAATGATGTCAGCCTCCTATGGGAGGATGCAACCCTCAAATGCAAAGGAGTCAATACTCCCATGGTGCCCCTCACGATGAATTCAAGACAGAAACTGATAAATAAAATACTCCTCCTTTACTTTCCCGGAGGATGGTTCTGATAGGCACTTTGGGATGTGTCCAGGAAGGTTCTGGGGAAGCTAGTAACCAGTAGTGGCATCATGGTGGCCAACTCAAAACACATCTTTGTGTTTGTCTTCCCTTTTTTCCTATTATTTCACTTCCCCTGTCCCTTACTTCTTCCTGCTCTTAGGGATAATGTTTCCAAATAAACTATACACAGGTACTAAAACTTTGCTTTAGGCTCTTTCATGGGGCAACTCACACAAAGAAAGATTCTACGAATCTTTCAAATAACGAATAACTCAAATTTGCATAGCATTTTATAATCCACTAAGTTTTTCCACACAATGCCCCTTGTAGCTGCACAGCAACGAATTCTACATACATATGCATCCATGTGTGGTATGTAGGACATGGATTATTATGGTTCTCACGTCCTAGATGAGACAACTGAGATTCCAAGAGGTTAAGCACATTACTCAAGGCCATCCAAAAGGCAACGGTACAGCTAGAACCGGAATCTTGTCTCTGGAGCTCTCAGTCCAGTGTTCTTTCTAATCTGACCTCATTCAGAGTCCTGGAACCACGTGTCTAGGATTTTGCAAACTGGAGCAGTATGGCAGAATTCTACTTTACTAGATTTCAATTGCCAGCATATTAAAATTCACAGTAGGTATCAATGAAATTAATCACCCAAATGATTAAACATGCCCACTTAAATGCAGTGATATATTTCCTGAAAGTTTTCTTGAGCAAGTGCTCAGTTCTTTCCCTTCTGTAGGCTCTGGTTTGAGGCCAGCCTGCTGCATTGAGCAGCCTCCCTCCTCAGAAAAACAGTAGGAGGAAGGTATGATTCTAAACGTAGCTACCATTTATTGAGAGCCAGCCAGGCTCTGAATGCTTTCTGTGGTTATCCTAATTAATTCTTAAAGATCCTGTGAGGCAGGTGTAAGGTCGGATCTTAACGAACGGCACCGCGAAACAGAGGAAACCTTCAAGTGAGCTTTATTAGGGAGCGCTCCCGGGCGAGGTTCACTGGTCCGAGAGAAAGGGAACAGAGAAGTCGCGCCCGGGCGAGGGTTTGGGCTGAATTTATAGGGGAAGAAGGGAAAGGGGTGTGGTGAATCCGGGAGGGCGCAGGTTATTCCTTATTTGGTGATCTCTTTGGGTATCGTGGTGCCGGTTGCCTCAGTCTTGGGACTGTTAGTCCCGCCCCACGAAAGGTGGGAAGGCTGGGCCGGGTGGAACGTCCCCAAGTCAGTTCCTGGAACTGGGTGGTCCGGAAAGTTTCAGTCTGATGCAACCTGTGAGTCTGATTGCGTTCCCCTGCCTCGGGCCAGTTGGCCTTACAGCAGGTACCATTAATATCTCCATTTTGAGATATGTGCACAGGGAAGTTAACTAATTTACAGGGTCACACAGCTAGTAAGTGGTGTAAGTCAGCGTTTGAACTCAGGCTGTCAGACTCCAGAGCCCGCTCTCTTAAATATTATACTGCCTGGGTGAAAAAGTGTGTTTAGTATTGCTCATTTTGTCATTTTGTATTAAATGACAACCCTACTGGACAGTTCTCCTGAGTCTGGGAGAGGGTCGTGAGAGAATATGTCTTTTGCTAGAATCCACTTCATCGACTCTGTTCTATAAAATATAGAATGTCATAACTAAATTGAAGTTATTCTGTCAAAAACACTAACATTTAACAAAGAACCAAAGAGGAGGGTTAGTTGAGGAATGCTCAAATGTATAGAGTTTCTTATAGGTGATAGTATCTGATTTTATGAGAAAATATAGACATTGTGTTAAGAAATTAGTTCATCTCCTCTGAATCCTCATTAATGTGTATTAGAAGTTATTTCTAAAAAGGCTAATCATTTTTGGCTTTAAAAATTAAGCATCAAACTTCTTACGAACTAAAGTTTAAAAATTAAATGTAATTTTAGATTACACTTGTAATCCAATTTTGGATTAAATTTGTGTTTTTCCATGGCATTACATTGGATACTCCACTGGATTACAATAGATAAGAATTGTAAGATAGAGAAAATAGTAGAAAGTATATATGTATATATATATAGGCATACCTTGGAGATATTGTGGATTCAGTTCCCGACCACTGCAATAAAGTGACTATCACAATAAAGTGAGAAGTTTTTGGTTTTCCAGTGCATGTAAAAGTTATGTTTACACTATACTGTAGTATATTAAGTGTGCAATAGCATTATGTCTAAAAAAAATACACATCCCTTAATTAAAAGTAATGCTGTTGGAAAAATGGTGCTGTAGACTTGCTCAGTGCAGGGTTGCCACAGACTTTTAATTTGTACGAAACACAGTATCTGTGAAGTGCAATGAAGCAATATATATATATGCGTATATATGTATATATATGTGTGTGTATACATATGTATATATGTGTATATATATGTATATATAGGTGTGTATATATTTGTGTACATATACATATGTATATTCTGTATATATATCAGTGATTCTCGAACAGAGTTGGGAAAGAGGTAGATCAGAATCACATGATAGATGGTGGCTCTTCAGGGTGATTATACCAATCTGTAATTTTTTTCAGTCACGTGAGGGAGTTCCTACAGCTTCTGTAATGCTGGTGTTACCCAGCCTATATAATTTTTCAAATCTGATAAATATGAAATGGTTCTCATCTCCATTCTAATATGGAATGTCTTAAACTAAGGAGTTTGGTTATAAAGTACCCTTTAATCTTGATAGCTTTATTGGTACTCCCACTTCTTTCCTTACATCCTGTCTGCCATTTAGGCTAAGCTGTGAGAGTTGGTGTCACATGAGAGAAGAGAGGAAGGGCTGCCTGGGCAGCAATGTCCACAGAGTAAGAATGAAGGAAGGTATGATGTACAAGTAATTTCTACCCAATAAGAAGGGGAGGTAGAAGCCTTTCTTGTAGAGATTAGAGGGGACAGAACAGAGAGGACAGAAACTCCTCTACTCCACTACTTCCTCAATCATTAATGGCATGGGGTCACCTAATATGATGCTACTTAATGTCCAATAAAGGAAAGCAAACTAATTATTTTTTCCTGTACATCTGATTTTCACTGTGTGAAAATGTTGACCCATATCTCCAGTGCCAACATACCTGATTTCCATCTACTGAACCTCAGTGTCAGGTGCTATGCCAACAAAGCACTTCATCTCTATTATTTCCTTTAATCATCCAAAACTATCCTATGGGAGGTGGGGCAATGTGATTTTTTCCTCTTTTACATGTGAGGAAACTGAGGTTAGTGAGATAAAGGAGCCTGCCCAAAGGTGGAATTGCTATTTTAATCCAGGGGTGACTGATTCCAGACAGGCACACTTGACCACTGAATGATCGAGTCTCCATTTGGAGCACCTGTTGTTAATGACCTCACAGGAGACTGGTGGGCATTAGGAAGATAGGATACATGTGAATTCCGGCTCTGGACTTTGTGATCAGAAGAGCTAATGGGACCTTGAGCAAGATGTACTACCTTTTAGCAAGAGCTCCTATCATGATCTCCTGGATGGCAATAGCTGCTCTTGACAGAGGCAGGCAGTGGACTCAGGAAGCTTGTTTTTCAAACATCTCTTCCTGAGATGGTGTGTCAGTTAGCTTCTGCTATGTAACAAATTACCCCCAATACACAGTGGCTTAAAACAACAACCATTTATTTACCTTATAATTCTATTGGTTGGAAATTTGGGCTCATCTAGGTGGCTTTTCTATTCCCGGCTGGTCTCACTCATTTATCTTAACTGCCAGAATGTCCTGTGGCTGCTTAATTAGGATGGCCTCAGTGGGGAGAGCTTATCTCTGCTCCCTGTGGACTGTCATCCTACAGCAGATTAGCCCAGGCTAGCTCACCAGGCCTCTGGGCAAGATTCTGAGAGTTTGGCAGCTGCAAGGATCCTTAAGGTTTAGGCTCTAGAACTTACACAGTCTGTTCTGTGGCATTCTATTGATCAAAGCAAGTTTCAAGGCCAGCCCTGATTCGAGAGGTGGGGAAATAGAATCTACCTTTTGACAGAAGAATCTACAAAGTCACAATGCAAGGAGTGTGGATACAGAGAGGGGAGTAATTGAGACCATGTTTTTCAAGCAGTATTCCACAGACTGGGGAAGTCTTGGGACAGTTTTTCAAGCCAGTGGAGCCTGGGTCTCTGTGAGCCTGGGAAAAACACTAGACTTCATTTTTTAGAATTTCAAAATATTGCTTTAGAGTTTACCAGTCTCCATGGTACTGAGGGAAGTGCCCATTTTGTCACCAATTACCTATGCAATGCCCAATGCAAGTGCTTTATGGAGCTGTGTTCCCATGGATGTTCTCTTTAGTTCTAATATCATTTCTGTTGCTTCTCTCAACCCACAACTAATACTGTGAAATAGTGCCAAAGGACAACACACCCAAATCTTCATTACCTGTGTTTTGATTACATGTTTTGATTTATCTGTGGCAACTCAAGTGCTTGCTCTGTTGGTATTTCCATATTCGCTCGGTTAAAAAACAAAATTCAACCGAAGATCTAATTGGCTTTATGAATGATTCATGAATCAGGCAGCATCCATATAGCAATTAGTAGGGTACTTGAGGGGTTGTACAAAAATGGAAAGGTTTATAGGAAGAAGGGGAGGGCAAGGGAGCTGTTAGCAAAAGGAAAGAAAGGGCTCTTTTAAGCCCAGGACATCTTTTTTGGGAAAGGGAAAGCAAGGGTTTCATCATGCAGATTACCTCTTCTTCCTCTGGGGGATGGAGAAGGCTCAATTGATGTTATCTTATTGGTGCTGGCCAGAAAATTCCAAACTGGTTGATTAAGATTACGTTTCTGGGGAAGTTTGAAACTGCAGTTAGGTTAGGTGTTTTTAACTGTAGATTTGTTATCCTGGTATTCAGCACAAGTGATCCCATTTTGGGCCTTTTTTCTTTAACAGTTCCATTCGCCCTTATCGTACATACAGATTTTATGCAGGGAATGAAGCTATCTCTATTGTTGGGGAAGTCTGAGTCAGTGAAGCCTGGCTTACACTGCTCTTTTTGAATCAGCTTCATTGAAGATCTGTTTAGTCCTTAGAGATGTAGGAAAATGCCATGGTCAGGCTGATTGTCCTGAGTCAGGATTTCGTATGGAAGACACATTAAAAATCCCTTTCCCCAGGGCTTCCCTGGTGGCGCAGTGGTTGGGAGTCTGCCTGCTGATGCAGGGGACGCGGGTTCATGCCCCGGTCCGGGAGGATCCCGCATGCCGCGGAGCGGCTGGGCCCGTGGGCCATGGTCGCTGAGCCTGCGCGGCGGGAGAGGCCACAACGGTGAGAGGCCTGCGTACTGCAAAAAAAAAAAAAAAAAATCCCTTTCCCCAAACACCACATGCATCTGAATTTACTGCAAATGTCAAGACAAACCTAGATGATATTTCTAGATTACTCACTCTTTTGGAATGTCCCCACCTACTTTCTTTCCTTACATGAATTTTGAGAGTTGACTGCATAACTCATGCATGTTGGCATATTTATGGTTTTTGATAGAGCCCCTTGAATTCTTCATTGTGCTTTATGAAACTCTAATCTACTCAGATTATAGATCTTCTCTTCTCATTTTTGGAGGCAGCTTCCTATAAGACTCAAGATGTAGCCAGTATTAAAATGGTAATTCCCTAAAAATATACTGTGGGGCTTAAGAGTTAATCTTCTAATAATAAGAGCCTACTATGAGACAGGCACTTCCTCGGCACTTTAAATACATGAATACATAAATACATTTTTCTCACTGTAACCCTTCCATGTAGTTTGATCATTCCTATTTCATATATGAGGAAACTAAGACTCTTAGCAGTTAAGTAACTTACTGAGAAGAGCATGGAATCATGATGCCACTAAACCAGACTGGGGACCAAGGTCAGCCTGACTACAGAGCTAGTTCTTTGCATAATACAATGGGATTCTTAATGTGATAATGGCCTTTGACTGCTGAGTCACTGCTACTATCATTTGGAAGGAATGTACTACTTTTTCCTGGAAGCAGTAGGGATATTGATGCCCTCACTTCCCCATTGTTATGATTTCATGGCATGGCTACAAGATAGAAGTCATCTTCTAAAAACTCACATGAGATTGGAATGATAGACATTGCATACACTTGGGGGAAAGGCAGTGACCAAGTGAGGAATATGAAGTGGGTAGGAAGAATCAGAAAGGTGCTTCTCTGTTCATCTTGGAAGGGTGCAATTTCCCTAGAGGAGGAGGGATTTTGGTCCTTATTTAGCCTTGATTGGAAATGTCATGGCGTCTACGCCTGATGGTTACTTCTTATTTGCAAGGCTAATTTTATTGTAATGAGAGCATAATGAGCAAAAGGTTACCTTAAGATAATGGAGATTCCCTCTTTTTCCCACCTTTCTTTGTCTCCAGGACACTTGTCACCCCAAAATGTGTGGTTCCCTATCAGTCCGGAGGTTCCTGCTTTTGTCTGCCCAAGGACCCTCGTTGTTTACAAGACATATGGTTTCCTGCCGTTTGGCCCATGCCCTCCGCTCTCTGCTCATATCTAGCTATCTGCCTGCTCTAACGAAATTAAATACTTGATGATTATGAGCATGTAGTAGCCCCCAGACCTTCTGGTGCCTAAGGATTGACAATGTTAATTGCCTTGTTACCTCAACATCAATCAATGAGAGAATCGTGCATGAGTGGATCACATACCCTGGGACATCCCTCCTCACCTTCCCTTTAAAAATGAATTGCTGAAACCCTTCGGGGAGTTCAGAGTTTTCTGGGACATCAGTCACCCGTTCCCCTCGCATGGCCTTGCAGTAAATCTTTCTTTGCTTCAAAGTCCGTCGTTTCGGTTTGTTTGGCCTCACTGTGTGTCAGGCACACTTGTGTTTGGTAACAATATCAGCCCAATGTAGGCAGTCCAGCTTCTCTCTGCCATGCTAATGCTTCTAGGGATGCCTTCACTCGAGAGGCACAAACTTGGCTTCTGTAGTTTAGTTCTCGTTGAAAATCATAGGTTTTGCGTCAAAGCTGTTTGGGTCCGGAACGACATTTCCCAAGGGTGTTCCAGAGCATCATTTCTCAACTGTAGTCCCAAGTGTGGAAAACTCTTGAAAAATAACACCATATTCTAGCTTATGAAGGGCTTGGAAAAATGCTGCACTTCACATACCCGACAAACTGTTTAATACTGGTAAGAAATCCAGAGCTCCATTTTGGACCTGTTACATTTGAATTGCTTAATATATACCTGAGTGGAGATGTCCAGGGAGCAAGCGAATCTGTGAATTGTACTGCTAGTGGGAATTGCTTAATATATATCTGAGTGGAGATGTCCAGGGAGCAAGTGAATCTGTGAGCCTGGCACTCAGGAGGAAGATGAGATTTAGGGGTAAATAAATATTAGGGAATTAGCAGCATATAGATACCATCTTTTAAAAAAATTATTATGAGGGGGAGGGAGGGATAAATTAAGAGTTTGGGATTAATAGATACACACTACTATATATAAAAGAGATAAATAGCAAGGTCCTACTGTATAGCATAGGGAACTATATTCAATACCTTGTAATAACCTATAATGGAAAAGAATATGAAGAAGAATATATATATATGTATAACTGAATCACTTTGCTGTACAACCAAAACTAACACAACATTGTAAATCAACTATACTTCAATTAAAAAATTATTATGATAAGAACATCTAACATGGGATCTATTCTTTTAGCAAACTTTAAGTCTACAATCCATTCTTGTTGACTATAGGTACAATGTTGTACAGCAGGTCTCTAGAACTTATTCTTCTTAGCTGAAATTTTATGCCTGTTGATTAATAGTTCCCTATTCCCCCCTCCCCCTCAACTCCTGGTGATCA
Organism: Phocoena sinus; assembly: GCF_008692025.1. Classification (NCBI taxonomy): domain Eukaryota; kingdom Metazoa; phylum Chordata; class Mammalia; order Artiodactyla; family Phocoenidae; genus Phocoena; species Phocoena sinus. Next base: position 93,716,219 of record NC_045770.1, on the reverse strand, counting down.
TCATTCCAGCATTTGATTTTAGCATATAAATGTTTTCTAATGCAATGGGTCTCTCCTTCGTGTAAATACAGAGAAGAGAGCTGAGCCTGAATCTGCAACACCTATGGGAAACAGATGGCTCAAAGTTATAATGAAGTCATATTAAATAATAAGGAAATCTTTAAAAAACACACATAAAAGGATTTATTAATTATGATTTAAAAACTTGAAAGTTGACCTAAATAATATTAATTTATATACAACTCTGCAAAATATTAAGTGCTTTTAATTTTGGACTTAATTTCAAAACAGTGACAGCTTTGTTGAAAATAATAATAATAATCTTAGATTAAATGTTTTTTATGTTTCTAATAGACCCTCGCCTCAACAGTCCATAAGATGGAATACACAGACCTCTTTTATTTATGAGTTCTTCTGTTTGGGCTGTCTGTGGAACCTCCAGAATTTTAGGTCTGGGTAGGTGGCTTTGGCTTGAGAGGTTGAAAGGAAGACACAAGAAAGTAGAGGAAAGAAATAAAAATGCAACCTTAAATGAGCAAGGGGACACATTCATAGTCACACATACAAACATAGAGGAAGTAGTGGGGAGATAGAATAATTAATACATTCATCATCGAAGAAAGCAATGTTAAAATACATTCATTGGGATCCACACTTGATGGGGGACAATTCAATTATAATGGGTCATAGCTATTGAAGATAGTCATATCTTTTCCCTGATTTACAAAAAAATGTGATTTTTAAGCAGTCCTATACAATGTTGGAAAAAATCTCACAACAAAAGATGTGAGCTGGGCTTTTCAGTTCTCTTCTCTCTATTTTTCAAATTCTTTTTCACATTACTTTCCCCAGGTTTCCAGATTCTTAATCTGCCTGATCTTCTCCACTAAAAAAAATTATACAGAATATATCATTCATTAATTTATTATTGGTTGATGATTAATTTATGCATGCAACAAATACTTATTGAATGCTTACTATGTGCTAGGCACAGTTCCAGCTCTGAGAATATGAGTATAACCAAAATATATAAAGATTTTTGCCTTCATGGAATTTACATTCAAGTTGGAAGTGGGGAGAAGGAGTTAGAAAAATAATTAAATAAAAAAAACGGTGCACATGTGTCAGATGTTGGTAAGTGCTATGGAAAAATATAAAGCAAGAAGTGGGCTGTGGTAGAGTTGAATTTTAAATAGGGTCATCACGGACAGTATCACTGACATTTGAGCAAAGATCAGGAGGTGAAGAAGAGAGCTGTGCAGATATCTTGGGGAAGGTACTCTATTATCTTTGCTTGAGGACTGGGGAGAAGGAAATCTTCAACTCATAGAAATAAAATGTAAATAATGGCATTTCAGATGTCAATTAGGAAGATGGTTTTGGTGCAAAGACCTTCTTGGAGTCCTGTGAGTCATGCCATGCACATCACTGCCAGAACAGCTAGCGGGAAAGGCCAACCTAGGAGAGGGGTTTTGAGTAACTCTTCCAAAGGTGAAGGCTATACTACCTGGCAAGTTACAGCCAATGAATGGATCTGCAGTAAAAAGTTGAAGGCTCCCAGGAACATGGTAGGATGCCAGAAGACATTTAAACATCAAGAAGAGAGAAAAAAAAATCTACTTTATTTTACAGTCATCTTTCTAACTTTTAACTTGGCTTCAGCAATGTCTCTTTAGACCTTTGAATCTGTGCGGGGTCTGGGCATTATCTGGTTCTCTGTAAGTCTAATAATGATCCTATGTTCCCATGATTCAAACTTAAAAATAAAGGTTAGAAGTGTAACTAAGGAGATCTCTCTGGGTTGATAGAGGAAGTGAGGAGGAACCATGAGTGGCTTCTAATATTTCTTATATGATATCCTTACTTCTGGATGTCCAGTCTTTTTTTCATAAACTCTTGGTAATTATGTCTCTGACACCAAGGTGAGGGCTGGCATATTTCTTTGAACTATGTAGTGCTTGTAACTCTTAAGCTCTATCTGTCAACACTCATTGTCTGAATGCCCCCACTTATTTCCCAGAGTGCCATGCCATTTCCTTAGTTCACTCTTTCTTCCTCTAATCTCCAGGACAATTAAATGTCCCCAGTCAGGGGCACCATGTATGCCGTGCAGATTGTACCACACACAAGGAGACCTAACCAAGGGTCAAGTGGGAACTAAACTTTACTCTCTGGTTTACTTGCCAAGCCATGTTCCCTGTCATCGAGCAGTGTCCATCTGGGGAAAGAGATGTCCTTTTCTAATTTAGCCAGAAAGAACTTATGTCAGTCAAGCCATGTTCCCTTGTGGCTGCAATCACCCAAAAGGGGCGCCTTTTCGAATTCACACAATGGAAACTTAGGGGCTAACAGTGGCCCAATTTCAGTTTTCAAGGCATATCTTCAATGAAAACCTCTCTCCCTCTATCTTTCTACATGCACAAGCAGACATACCCAAAAGATCTTGTGCATTTGTGTGGTTACAGGCACATTAAGAAAAATGTCGATCATTAAGAAAAACTCATTTTGTTCCTCAAATTTTGTTTCATCAAAGCTGTGGGCTGTAATTATACTGGAAACAAGCCAAGGTTGTTGTCCACCTAAAGCACTTCAGAATGAGTAACTATCAATGAAGTAAAAGCAGGCCTGGTTTACACTCCCATTTTAATGTTGTCCAAATCTTAGGATTATAGGGACGTAGAGAGCCTTGACAGGTTATTCCACCTCTAGGAAGTGCTCTACCTAAATCATTACAAACAGGGTGGATTACTTTGCACAGGGTCAGAAAAAAATGGCTTGGAGTCAGAAACAGCGGTTGAGTCTGAAAGCCAAGCTCTGAGTGGTAGACATGAGGCAGGTTTGTTACAGAAACAGCTGGATTTGCTCCCATGGCAGTGAAGTGGGCTGCCTTCAACTTGTGTGAACTCATTGCTTTGCAGTTAAAAGCAGGGGCTTTGGAGCTAGATTTCTAAGATTCGCATTTAAATTCTCTTTTTTTTTTTTGCGGTACGCGGGCCTCTCACTGTTGTGGCCTCTCCCGTTGCGGAGCACAGGTCAGACGCGCAGGCTCAGCGGCCATGGCTCACGGGCCCAGCCGCTCCGTGGCATGCGGGATCCTCCCGGACCGGGGCACGAACCTGTGTCCCCTGCATTGGCAGGCGGACTCTCAACCACTGTGCCACCAGGGACAGGGAAGCCCTAAATTCTACCTCTTACCCGCTGTATTAACTTAACCAATTCCCTTAACTGCTCTGTGATTCTGTTTTCTCATCACCATTGTTGACATCTTCTCCATCATCACCATAATCCTCACCCCCCTCATCACCATCATCTAATTCTTGCCCCTCTTCCTTCAGCAGCTTTCTCCTACAGCTGGACACTAAGCTGCTTTTGTCTGTAGTTCTTTTCCTTTCTATATATCACTGTGCTTGCCAAGTTATTTCCAAGCACCAGATTGGGCTTTCCTCAGTGTCTGGGTTCCTCCTGAGTAGACATCCTGGATATCACCTGGATACAGACTGTTTCAATTCAATTGAATCCAAAGTTAACAGATGGTGTTCCCTACAGGAGGAGAGAGTTAGGGGTTTAAGGTGTTCAGAAAAATAAATTGGATAAAAAGAAAATATTACTCCTAACAATCTTTGTGAACTTATTTGGATTCGATTTAAAGAAAATATATAGGCTTTATGCGCATCATAAAAATGAGAGCTATCATGTTTTTGAACAGATACTATGCACTAAGTACAAGCCTGAATTTTTAAAAATACAGATATTTTAGCTATCTTGCTGGATAAATATTCTGATGAGGAAATATGAGGAAACTGTAATGCACAGTAATGAGAGACTTATAAAAGGCAGTGCTAGTTCATGCTCTTTCTCTGACACAATTTTCTCCAATATATTAGTCTTACCTTTTTTTCTGACCTCTGGATGCCCTAAACATGTGTATGAAGCGTAACTCAGTCATAGATAATAAAGGCAGCTTTTTTCAGTTGACACATTTAATTATTTCTTACTATGAAAGTAATACATAATCAATATATGAAATTCTGAAACAACAAATTTGTGACTTGCCTAAGGTCAGGCTGGTCTAATAAGTGGCACAGTCAAGGCTTAACCTTCCCTGAGAATCTATGCTCTCAGCCACAGTTTTGTATGAAACCATTTCCCTATGTTGGTCTCCTTTGGCTGACTCACATACAGGGTCAAATTCATTGTTATTTAACATACTGGCACATCTCAGTCCAGGGCATTTGTTTGTTTTGCACAGTTCCATCTGTCTTTAACATAGGTTAACAGTATGGAACTTCTCTTGGCCAAATAGGCAGCCAATAGTAGTAGTATTGGGGGATAGTAGTAACATCTTCATGATAGCAAATGTAACTGGAGAAGCCAGTGAGGCAAATGGAATGATACATGATAAGCTGTCTCCTTTCAGAGACTATCTAGTGATCTGAAAATGTATGTTTAGCTTGATGGCAATGCTGTCATATTATATGCAAATTAGTAAATTTTTGGCATACTGTTTGGCCAGGGGAGGTCCAAGGTCACCACCTCCTTTACTTGTGTTTCCCCAACCTCTATTTCTGCTGATGGGGGTGTTTGTTTGCTTTGTTGAGAATCATACTTTAAGATGATGCCTGCGTAAATACATCATCACATTAGTTTCCTTGGTAAATATTGGTTTACTTCTCTTTTTAGTTTACAATTAAGTTCAGAGTAAGCCCTATAAAGTGATGGAGAAAATACGTATCAGGGTCTCAGCCCCTTCACCCATAATATTAAGGGTTAGGTTAGATCATAACTGAAGACTTTTCCATCTCTCAGGTTTCTTAAACTTTCCATTCGTCACAACAGTGGAAGAAATTTCAGGACCTGGGATCACATTAACAATTTTTTTTTCCAGCAAATTTGGGTGTATTCCAGGAAATGTTGCTAGTTCATTTCCTGCCAGCTGAAGAGAGTGGAATTCGTGATTTTCATCAATTGATGAGTGTCAGGTAATATTCATGACAAACTGACTTCAGGAGGGAAGCTGACTTTTAGTAAAAACATCAAAATGATAGGAGGTGAGGAACTGGACCCCATTTCTCATGTGTGAAGTGCAGTAAAGTGAAATTAAGTTCTCTGCCACAAACATGTTCAGTGAAGTATAAAAAAATCTCCAGTTACAATTCTGGCTTATAAAAATAATATCGCACTCCTTTCCTTTACTCTCGGGAGCCTGAATGGAATGTAGACAGAATAATGACTGTCCAATTAGGCGCCACAGCGGTTTTGAGGAGGTGTGGTAGGAAATGCACAGGTGGTAGATGCAGAGAGACTTCCTTAGATTCTTGATTACCCCTCTTACTGGTGTGTGAGCTTAATCATGTTATTTAATTTCTCTGAGCCTACATTTTCTCATCTATAAAATGAAAATAATAAACTGCTCCTCAGAGGTTTTTTGAAAATATTAAATTTTAACATACAGGTGATGGCTACTGCTCAGCCTAGGTCCACAGCTTCGTACTCAAAATTTTGCAATCTAAAAGTTGTAAAAATTATTTTCTTGAAACCCCCTTGGTGGCAAAACCTCAACTGTCTGATCTGATTTCACTTGGTAGAAATTTTTACCTGATCATGTGAAGCTATTTACAGTCTTTACCTTACTCGGGGTGAATATTCATATACTTTACTGCATAAATATAAGTGTTTGATAATTTGTGCTGTCTCAGACCACTCTAGGGGGTATATAATGTACAATTTAATATCTTTTTAAAATTTAAAATTTGCTGAATTCTGAAATGTACACGGCCCCAAGGATTTCTGATAAGGGATTTTAGGCCTATATTTATTTCCTGCTTTCAGAATGAATGAATATGGAAAAATTTTTGTATTGGTTTATTCTAGTTAATATCACATGTGGTCATTTTGGTAAAATAATCTCTAGGATTTTTTCCTATATTGTTTGAAGGAATATTTTCATATTATCTGAACTAAGATTTATGATTATAACCACCTCAGAGGTCAGATTTGACAAAGACCTTAATACCTAGAACCCAGCGAGTCTTATGATAAGATAAAAAATATTCCACACTTTGGTTTAGTTTGACTAAGTTAACAAGGCATTGTTACCTATATTAGTTGGTTAATTCACATTACCTATAGTAGTTGGTTAATAAACATTATTGAGAAGAGTTTAAATTCCCAAAAATATGCATGAACCTTATGATACTATGACAGTAGTTGGATGAATAAAATTTAATAGATTCTCAGCTTCTGTGAATATCTTTCAATTGGACACCTTTTCAAGAGAGTATAATTTCTGCAAGGCTTTTACATATTTGGCTCAGCTTTTGGTCTCTCCCTCTCTTTTTTTTATTTTAGAAAAGCTGCATTTATTATTAAAAAAGGCAAATCAAGTACTCTCTTGACTCTTAAACTTCTTACTCACACCTAAATATTATTCTTACACTTAGTATTGAGTTTACACTTAGTATTGAGTTTCTGTATTTATTTATTTATTTATTTATGCGGCATGCGGGACTCTCACTGTTGTGGCCTCTCCCATTGCAGAGCGCAGGCTCCGGACGCGCAGGCTCAGCGGCCATGGCTCACGGGCCCAGCCGCTCCGCGGCATGTGGGATGTGGGATCTTCCCGGACCGGGGCACGAACCCGTGTCCCCTGCATCGGCAGACGGACTCTCAACCACTGCACCACCAGGGAAGCCCAAGTTTCTGTATTTATTGCTAGAAGTTGTGGCAGCCTAAGAAAGCTATAGATATGGATATACAACCAAAGGTCGGAGCCAGGTTCTATCCATGGTATTGAAGCAGTCTTGTTCTGTTGCCAAGAGCAGAAGCCACAGGATCAAAACCAAAGGATCAATTGCCTGAAGTGCTCATAACTCATTTAAGACAAATTCCAGGTTTAAATGAGCCTGTATCAAATAGATTTTCCTGTATTAAGAGGATGTTTTTGTAGTTTAAGATGTGAAAGAGAGAAGACTCTCAGTAATACTCCATATACATGGTGAACAGACCAGTATAATTCACAAGATACTAAAGAGAAATTATTTGTAGGCTACATAGTCACTGGGTAAAAATGAAAGTAATGTATTTAATTATCCTTTGGAGGGCTCTTTACATTATTTTTATGAATGCAGTAGAAACATTGAAAAGCTGAAGAAAAAATAAGAAATTAACTTACATGAAAGTTGGCTTATTAATTGTCCTTTCATGTAGAAATGTGTTTTATTGTGTTTAGAACAATGTAATTTCAGAAGTAGTGAAAGTGTCTTAACTCATAAAAGGAAGCAAACAGAAATGGGTTCAGAGAAAACATATTTTGAACCTTAGAAGAGATGAGAGTTTGGGCATGTCAAGGTGCTTGCTTTTTGTTCTCAGACCACTTTTGGTGCCATTCTCTTCTAAGACAGAGAAATGTACATGGTTAAAGGCACCAGGGTGAGAAGTGTGTTTTAATACCTCTACTTTATTCACCTTTTTTCTCCAATAGTGGAGAAAACCATCCTCAATTCTCTTCTCTCCCCTTTATGAAGCCAGCCCACCCAGGTATGTTTTGAATTTGAAAGATTCCCTGGAATTATGGAATTAAAGACCTTTTTGTGTTTAACATGACTGCAGAAACTACAGATTAGGGGTTTTCTGAGCAAGAGGATTATCTTGGTGCCCATGAAGTCATTCAGTTGACTTGCTAAGAGCATCTCAGTTATGATATGGAAATTTTTGAGCTAATCTTTAGAAAATCTAGTAATGGCTGGAGTCTGCACCCCCTCTTGCCTTCCCAACACTCTATGTTACAGTGAGCCAGAGGAAGCTTTTAAAAATACAATTCATATTTAATTCTCTCACCTAGTTAAAACTGTTCAATGCTTTCTTTTACTCTCAGGAAAAACACAGAGGGTGGTAATATGGCATACAAGGCTCTGTAATAACGTAGCTTCTGCGTACTACTCTAATCTCTGCAGTCCAGAAACACTGGCCTTGTTTTAGTTTTTTTGAAATTCCAGGATGGTAGAGATTATGTTTTATTTATTTATTTATATTTTTTACATCTTTATGGGAGTATAATTGCTTTACAATGGTGTGTTAGTTTCTGCTTTATAACAAAGTGAATCAATTATACATATACATATGTTCCCATATCTCTTCCCTCTTACGTCTCCCTCCCTTCCACCCTCCCTATCCCACCCCTCCAGGTGGTCACAAAGCACCCAGCTGATCTCCCTGTGCTATGTGGCTGCTTCCCACTAGCTATCTACCTTACGTTTGTTAGTGTGTATATGTCCATGCCTCTATTTCGCTTTGTCACAGCTCACCCTTCCCCCTCCCCATATCCTCAAGTCCATTCTCTAGTAGGTCTGTGTCTTTATTCCTGTCTCACCCCTAGGTTCTTCATAACATTTTTTTTTCTTAAATTCCATATATATGTGTTAGCATACAGTATTTGTCTTTCTCTTTCTGACTTACTTCACTCTGTATGACAGACTCTAGGTCTATCCACCTCATTACAAATAGCTCAATTTCGTTTCCTTTTATGGCTGAGTAATATTCCACTGTATATATGTGGCACATCTTCTTTATCCATTAATCTGATGATGGACACTTAGGTTGTTTCCATTTCTGGGCTATTGTAAATAGAGCTGCAATGAACATTTTGGTACATGACTCTTTTTGAATTTTGGTTTTCTCAGGTTATATACCCAGTAGTGGGATTGCTGGGTCATGTGGTAGTTCTATTTGTAGTTTTTTAAGGAACCTCCATACTGTTCTCCATAGTGGCTGTACCAATTCACATTCCCACCAGCAGTGCAAGAGTGTTCCCTTTTCCCCACACCCTCTCCAGCATTTATTGTTTCTAGATTTTTTGATGATGGCCATTCTGACTGGTGTGAGATGATATCTCATTGTAGTTTTGATTTGCATTTCTCTAATGATTAATGATGTTGAGCATTCATTCATGTGTTTTTTGGCAGTCTGTATATCTTCTTTGGAGAAATGTCTATTTAGGTCTTCTGCCCATTTTTGGATTGGGTTGTTTGTATTTTTGTTATTGAGCTGCATGAGCTGCTTGTAAATTTTGGAGATTAATCCTTTGTCAGTTGCTTCCTTTGCAAATATTTTCTCCCATTCTGAGGGTTGTCTTTTCGTCTTGCTTATGGTTTCCTTTGCTGTGCAAAAGCTTTTAAGTTTCATTAGGTCCCATTTGTTTATTTTTGTTTTTATATCCATTTCTCTAGGAGGTGGGTCAAAAAGGATCTTGCTCTGATTTATGTCTTAGAGTGTTCTGCCTATGTTTTCCTCTAAGAGTTTGATAGTTTCTGGCCTTATATTTAGGTCTTTAATCCATTTTGAGCTTATTTTTGTGTATGGTGTTAGGCAGTGATCTAATCTCATACTTTTACATGTACCTGTCCAGTTTTCCCAGCACCACTTATTGAAGAGGCTGTCCTTTCTCCACTGTACATTCCTGCCTCCTTTATCAAAGTTAAGGTGACCATATGTGTGGGGTTTATCTCTGAGCTTTCTATCCTGTTCCATTGATCTGTATTTCTGTTTTTGTGCCAGTACCATACTGCCTTGATTACTGTAGCTTTTTAGTATAGTCTGAAGTCAGGGAGCCTGATTCCTCCAGCTCCTTTTTTCGTTCTCAAGATTGCTTTGGCTATACGGGGTCTTTTGTGTTTCCATACAAATTGTGAAATTTTTTGTTCTAGTTCTGTGAAAAATACCAGTGGTAGTTTGATAGGGATTGCACTGAATCTGTAGATTGCTTTGGGTAGTAGAATCATTTTCACAATGTTGAGTCTTCCAATCCAAGACCATGGTATATCTCTCCATCTATTTGTATCATCTTTAATTTCTTTCATCAGTGTCTTATAATTTTCTGCATACAGGTCTTTTGTCTCCTTAGGTAGGTTTATTCCTAGGTACTTTATTCTTTTTGTTGCAATGGTAAATGGGAGTGTTTCCTCAATTTCTCTTTCAGATTTTTCATCATTAGTGTATAGGAATGCCAGAGATTTCTGTGCATTAATTTTGTATCCTGCTACTTTACCAAATTCATTGATTAGCTCTAGTAGTTTTCTCGTAGCATCTTTAGTATTTTCTATGTATAGTATCATGTCATCTGCAAACAGTGACAGCTTTACTTCTTCTTTTCTGATTTGGATTCCTTTTATTTCGTTTTCTTCTCTGATTACTGTGGCTAAAACTTCCAAAACTATGTTGAATAAGAGTGGTGAGAGTGGGTAACCTTGTCTTGTTCCTGATCTTAGCAGAAATGCTTTCAGTTTTTCACCATTGAGGATGATGTTGGCTGTGGGTTTGTCATATATGGCCTTTATTATGTTGAGGAAAGTTCCCTCTATGCCTACTTTCTGCAGGGTTTTTATCATAAACGGGTGTTGAATTTTGTCAAAAGCTTTCTCTGCATCTATAGAGATGATCATATGGTTTTTCTCCTTCAATTTGTTCATATGGTTTATCACATTGATTGATTTGTGTATATTGCAGAATCCTTGCATTCCTGGAATAAACCCCACTTGATCATGGTGTATGATCCTTTTAATGTGCTGTTGGATTCTGTTTGCTAGTAATTTGTTGAGGATTTTTGCCTCTATGTTCATCAGTGATATTGGCCTGTAGTTTTCTTTCTTTGTGACATCCTTGTCTGGTTTTGGTATCAAGGTGATGGTGGCCTCGTAGAATGAATTTGGGAGTGTTCCTCCCTCTGCTATATTTTGGAAGAGTTTGAGAAGAATAGGTGTTAGCTCTTCTCTAAATGTTTGATAGAATTCGCCTGTGAAGCCATCTGGTCCTGGGTCTTTGTTTGTTGTAAGATTTTTAATCACAGTTTCAATTTCAGTGCTTGTGATTGGTCTGTTCATATTTTCTATTTCTTCCTGATTCAGTCTTGGCAGGTTGTGCATTTCTAAGAATTTGTCCATTTCTTCCAGGTTGTCCCTTTTATTGGCATAGAGTTGCTTGTAGTAATCTCTCATGATCTTTTGTATTTCTGCAGTGTCAGTTGTTACTTCTCCTTTTTCATTTCTAATTCTATTGATTTTTCTCCCTTTTTTTCTTGATGAGTCTGGCTAATGGTTTATCTATTTTCTTTATCTTCTCAAAGAACCAGCTTTTAGTTTTATTGATCTTTGCTATTGTTTCCTTCATTTCTTTTTCATTTATTTCTGATCTGCTTTTTATGATTTCTTTCCTTCTGCTAACTTTGGGGTTTTTTTCTTCTTCTTTCTCTAATTGCTTTAGGTGTAATGTTACGTTGTTTATTCGAGATGTTTCCTGCTTCTTAAGGTGGGCTTGTATTGCTATAAACTCCCCTCTTAGAACTGCTTTTCCTGCATCCCATAGGTTTTGGGTCATCGTGTCTCCATTGTCATTTGTTTCTAGGTATTTTTTAATTTCCTCTTTGATTTCTTCAGTGATCACTTCGTTATTAAGTGGTGTATTATTTAGCCTCCATGTGCTTGTACTTTTTACAGATCTTTTCCTGTAATTGATATCTAGTCTCATGGCATTGTGGTTGGAAAAGATACTTGATACAATTTCAATTTTCTTAAATTTACCAAGGCTTGATTTGTGACCCAAGATATGATCTTTCCTGGAGAATGTTCCATGAGCACTGGAGGAAAATGTGTATTCTGTTGTTTTTGGATGGAGTGTCCTATAAATATCAATTAAGTCCATCTTGTTTAATGTATCATTTAAAGCTTGTGTTTCCTTATTTATTTTCATTTTGGATGATCTGTCCATTGGTGAAAGTGGGGTGTTAAAGTCCCCTACTCTTATTGTGTTGCTGTCGATTTCCCCTTTTATGGCTGTTAGCCTTTGCCTTATGTACTGAGGTGCTCCTATGTTGGGTGCATAAATATTTACAATTGTTATATCTTCTTCTTGGATCGATCCCTTGATCATTATGTAGTGTCCTTCTTTGTCTCTTGTAATAGTCTTTATTTTAACGTCTATTTTGTCTGATATGAGGAGTGCTACTCTAGCTTTCTTTTGATTTCCATATGCATGGCATATCTTTTTCCATCCCCTTACTTTCAGTCTGTATGTTCTCTAGGTCTGAAGTGGGTCTCTTGTAGACAGCATATATATGGGTCTTGTTTTTGTATCCATTCAGCCAGTCTGTGTCTTTTGGTGGGAGCATTTAGTCCATTTACTTTTAAGGTAATTTTCAATATGTATATTCCTATTCCCATTTTCTAAATTGTTTTGGGTTCGTTATTGTAGGTCTTTTCCTTCTCTTGTGTTTCTTGCCTAGAGAAGTTCCTTTAGCATTTGTTGTAAAGCTGGTTTGGTAGTGCTGAACTCTCTCAGCTTTTGCTTGTCTTTAAAGGTTTTAATTTCTGCATCAAATCTGAATGAGATCCTTGCTGGGTAGAGTAATCTTGGTTGTAGTTTTTCTCCTTCATCACTTTCAGTATGTCCTGCCACTCCCTTCTGGCTTGCAGAGTTTCTGCTGAGAGATCAGCTGCTAACCTTATGGGGATTCCCTTGTGTGTTATTTGTTGTTTTTCCCTTGCTGCTTTTAATATGCTTTCTTTGTATTTAATTTTTGACAGTTTGATTAATATGTGTCTTGGCGTATTTCTCCTTGGATTTATCCTGTATGGGACTCTCTGTGCTTCCTGGACTTGATTAACTATTCCCTTTCCCATATTAGGGAAGTTTTCAACTATAATCTCTTCAAATACTTTCTCAGTCCCTTTATTTTTCTCTTCTTCTTCTGGGACCCCTATAATTCGAATGTTGGTGCATTTAATGTTGTCCCAGAGGTCTCTGAGACTGTCCTCAGTTCTTTTCATTCTTTTTCCTTTATTCTGCTCTGCAGTAGTTATTTCCACTATTTTATCTTTCAGGTCACTTATCTGTTCTTCTGCCTCAGTTACTCAGCTATTGATCCCATCTAGAGTATTTTTAATTTCATTTATTGTGTTGTTTGTCATTGCTTGTTTCATCTTTAGTTCTTCTAGGTCCTTGTTAAATGTTTCTTGCATTTTGTCTATTCTATTTCCAAGATTTTGGATCATCTTTACTATCATTACTCTGAATTCTTTTTCAGGTAGACTGCCTATTTCCTGTTCATTTGTTAGGTCTGGTGGGTTTTTATCTTGCTCCTTCATCTGCTGTGTGTTCTTCTGTCTTCTCATTTTGCTTATCTTACTGTGTTTGGGGTCTCCTTTTCGCAGGCTGCAGGTTCGTAGTTCCCGTTGTTTTTGGTGTCTGTCCCCAGTGGCTAAGGTTGGTTCAGTGGGCTGTGTAGGCTTCCTGGTGGAGGGGACTAGTGCCTGTATTCTGGTGGATGAGGCTGGATCTTGTCTTTCTGGTGGGCAGGTCCACGTCTGGTGGTGTGTTTTGGGGTGTCTGTGGACTTTTTATGATTTTAGGCAGCCTCTCTGCTAATGGGTGGGGTTGTGTTCCTGTCTTGCTAGTTGTTTAGCATAGGGTGTCCAGCACTGTAGCTTGCTGGTCGTTGAGTGAAGCTGGGTGCTGGTGTTGAGATGGAGATCTCTGGGAGGTTTTCGCCATTTGATATTATGTGGAGCTGGGAGGTCTCTTGTGGACCAGTGTCCTGAAGTTGGCTCTCCCACCTCAGAGGCACAGCACTGACTCCTGGCTGCAGCACCAGGAGCCTTTCATCCACACGGCTTAGAATAAAAGGGAGAAAAAGTAGAAAGAAAGAATTAGTAGAAGTAGAAAGAAAGAAAGAGAGAAATTAAGAAAGAAAGAAAGAAAGGAGGGAGGGAGGGAGGAAGGAAGGAAGGAAGGAGGGAAGGGAGGAAAAAAAGAATGAAAGAAAGAAGATAAAGTAAAATAAAACAAGGTAAGATAAAATAAAATAAAGTTATTAAAATAAAAAATAATTATTAAGAAAAAAATTTTTTTTAAAAAAGGACGGATAGAACCCTAGGACAAATGGTGGAAGCAAAGCTATAAAGACAAAATCTCACACAGAAGCATACACATACACACTCACAAAAAGAGGAAAAGGGGAAAAAATCATAAATCTTGCTCTCAAAGTCCACCTCCTCTGTGTGGGAAGATTTGTTGTCTATTCATGTATTCCACACATGCAGGGTACATCAAGTTGATTGTGGAGGTTTAATCCGCAGCTTCTGAGGCGGCTGGGAGAGATTTCCCTTTCTCTTCTATGTTCTCACAGCTCCCGGGGCTCAGCTTTGGATTTGGCCCCGCCTCTACGTGTAGGTCGCTGGAGGGCGGCTGTTGTTTGCTCAGACAGGACGGAGTTAAAGGAGCCGCTGATTCGCGGACTCTGGCTCACTCAGGCCGGGGTGGGGCGGGGGCGGTGGGGAGGGAGGGGCACGGAGTGCAGGGTGAGCCTGCGGCGGCAGAGGCCAGCGTGACGTTGCACCAGCCTGAGGCGCGCCGTGCGTTCTCCCGGGGAACTTGTCCCTGGATCCTGGGACCCTGACAGTGGCGGGCTGCACAGGCTCCCCAGAAGGGGGGTGTGGAGAGTGACCTGTGCTCGCACACAGGCTTCTTGGTGGCGGCAGCAGCAGCCTTAGCGTCTCATGCCCGTCTCTGGGGTCCGCGCTTTTAGTCGCGGCTCGCGCTCGTCTCTGGAGCTCCTTTAAGTGGCGCTCTTAGTCCCCTGTCCTCACGCACCAGGAAACAAAGAGGGAAGAAAAAGTCTCTTGCCTCTTCGGCAGGTCCAAACTTTTCCCCGGACTCCCTTCCGGCCAGCTGTGGCGCACTAACCCCCTGCAGGCTGTGTTCACACCACCAATCCCAGTCCTCTTCCTGGGATCTGACGGAAGCCCGAGTCTCAGCTCCCAGCCCCGCCCGACCCGGCGGGTGAGCAGACAAGCCTCTCCAGCTGGTGAGTGCCGGTCGCTCTGTGCGCTTTGCCCTCTGCACCCCTGCTGCTGTGCTCTCCTCCGTGGCTCCGAAGCTTTCCACCCTGCCACCCGCAGTCTCCGCCCGCGAATGGGCTTCCTAGTGTGTGGGAAACCTTTCCTCCTTTACAGCTCCCTCCGCCTGGTGTAGGTCCCGTCCCTATCCTTTTGTCTCTGTTTATTCTTTTTTCTTTTGCCCTACCCAGGTATGTGGGGAGTTTCTTGCCTTTTGGGAGGTCTGAGGTCTTCTGCCAGCGTTCAGTAGGTGTTCTGTGAGAGTTGTTCCACGTGTAGATGTATTTCTGTTGTATCTGTGGGGAGAAAGGTGATCTCCTCCTCTTACTCTTCCGCCATCTTCCCCTGGTCCTCTATGTTTTATTTACTGCTGTATTTCTAGTGCCTAGCACTGTGCCATGATTGACAAATATTTCTTAAATGAATGAATGAAAGAAGGAATGAGTGAAATGTTGGTGCCATTCTAGTTAGTTTTGGTGAAACTTCCCCATTTCTGCTATTATCCCTTATTACACAAAAATATGTTGAGTACTTACTATGTGCCAGGCACTGTGCTAGGCAGTGTTAAACGACACTTACAATGTACAATAACTGAGCTGTTGAGAATTAAGGATGGCCTCAGAGTAGGTTACAGTTTCAGATAGATTTGGAGATCTAATATGCAGAACGGTGGAAAGTATAACTGTAAAACTCTACCTTTTTGCTGCTTTTAGACTAGACACAAGATTTAATTTCCAGGGTGGCAGAGATGCTTTATTATTTTTAAAAATTAATTAATTAATTTTGGCTGTGTTGCGTCTTCGTTGCAGTGCGCTGGCTTCTCATTGTGGTGGCTTCTCTTGTTGCGGAGCACGGGCTCTAGGCGCATGGGCTTCAGTAGTTGCAGCACGTGGGCTCGTAGTTGCAGCACGTGGGCCCTAGAGCGCATGGACTTCAGTAGCTGTGGTTCATGGGCTCTAGAGAGCAGACTCAGTAGTTGTGGTGCCCAGGCTTAGTTGCTCCGAGGCATGTGGGATCTTCCGGGACCAGGGATCGAACCAGTGTCCTCTGCATTGGTAGGTGGGTTCTTAACCGCTGCGCCCCCAGGGAAGTCCTAGAGATGATTTTAAAACAAAGGTGAAGCACAATGTTTACTAATGTCTGCCATATTCATGCTTGAAGAGTAGCATATGAAGAGATAACAGATGTCTGTGCTACCTTGAGGTTCTTAAGTGAAGAGACCTGAGACTACCCTCACTCATTTCCTGCCCCCTAATTTTTTTTATCTTGGGCATAAGAGGAATGAAATCATGGACTGTTATGAAAGCCTGTTCTAGGTCTGAAGGACTTTAGATGCTTTACTGTGTCATTTTATAAATGAAGTGCTCAAGTGTTCAAAGCTTCTTTGGCAAATAGTGGCAGAATTACCATCTCTTCTAGAGGGACCTGGTGTAGTAGAACAGAGGGGTATTTGGAAGAAGCTAAATTAGAACTGACCTATTCTGCAGAGGGATTATCATTGAAGAACAATTTAATGTTTCTTTTGTATCTGTTACATGATTTGATCCAAATTGGCTTTTGGGGAAAGTTTTTTATTCCCTCTTTTTTTTTTTGTATTGACAGCATGTACATGAAACAGATAAATGTTTAGAGTGTATATATATATATATATATATATATATATATATTTATTTATTTACTGTTTGATTTGCTTCTTTATTTTTTTCTAAAAGACAACTAATTTGAGTGTGACTACCCTGAATATTATTTTCTGCTAATAACGGTAATAAATTGTCACAGGATTGGTCATTCACGCCAGACTTGTAACTTTATAACACCAATTTAAAAGTAGAGTTTTGAAATTTTAGGGAAGAAAAGTAGGGCTTAGGGTATGAGTGTTCCCCCATTCCCCCAGGAAAGGATAATTTGCATAGAAGTAACTTTATGATAAATCACCTCTTTTGTCCAATTCTTGAACTGCATGCAGTAGTCTCTCATCAAAGAGGCCTTCATTCTAGTGAGTTTTACAAAAAGAAGTCCAAGTTCCTCATCTGTATTAAGGGCTATAGTTGTCTGAACCTTTTAGTCAATCTCAGATCATTTCACATTATAGTCACAGTCTTTGAGGCTGTTCTCAGTTAAATTATCTTCTGTTTAAATATTATACTATCTCCACTTGACACATCAACAAACATTATGAGTCATAGAAATCATAAGTATGAGAGGCTTTTTAGCTCCCCTCCCCACTTTTCTTCTTTCTTTTCTTTTTCTTTTTTCTTTTTTGGTCAGTAAAGATGCCTTTTATCATCTGGTTATTACATCTACGATTAAACGCAAGCTTCAAGATAATAATTTTCTCTTTGAATCATGTACAATTATTTCCCAGTGTTTCCTCAGAACAATTGAATAGAAACTTGCTCCATGTTAAAGGAATTTCCAAACAAGTTTTTATTTGGAAAATTCTGCATAAGATACCACTACTCTTGGAAATTCATAACAGGTGAACAGATTGGTCTCCAAGAAGTGCTTCAGTAAAAAAAACAAAAATTTCTTTAACCCAGGATTTCCTAAACTAAGTTGACTTTTGAACCACTTTCATTAATACGAAGTAGTATCACGCTATGGAAGTTGCTCTTTTAGTCCAAGCTATTGAATATAGGTTCTCCTAATACTCATAAATCAGCTTGGGATTTAATTCTGGGAATGAGAGTGTATGTCAGCCCATGATATCTGTGACCCTATGGATGACTTCCACTGTGGTTTGTTTCGCTGGTCTGATAGCTAATGTAGATATTCTATTCTTTCTGCAAGGCTTCAGGTACAACTTTCTATTCCACTGAGGAGGACAACTTTCTTAGACAGAAGAAAACATTTCTTTGGAAAAAAGCATAAAATTGTTCTCTTTTCCTGCTAAAATCCAAATATGTTGTTAGGCTCATTTTGGGAGAAACATGGAACTTTGATTCTGACATTTGTTCATAAGCTTGTTAGGAATGAATTGTTGTGATACCCTTGCCCAATAAGTGTCAAAGATTACTATATTATAACACATAACATAATAGTATATGTTATACTATTATACTACAAAATATATACTATAATAGTATATATAGTATAATAATATCATATAATATTGTGTAATGGTATAGTTATAAGATAATCATGGTACAGTTCTCAAGGAATAGTATAAGCACAGGACGTGATGACCCAGTGAAGGTCGGCTGGTTATAGTGGAGCTGGGGATCCATTAGTATGTGAACACTAGAGGAATTCTTTAAGACTGCTCTGGGGATGTCCTTACACATTTGTAGCTTGGCTTCACAATAGGTTGAATGTATTTACAGATCACTTGGTGAATTCATATAAAGCATTATCCTTTTCCAAAAATTGTCATCTTTGTTCTTCATGTGTATCCCTGCCTGTCTTCACAATATACCCTTATTTAACCTCATTTTTGTTCCCAGCGCTCCTTCCTCTGGCCTGATGAACTGTTTCTATAGTTTATGAAGGATGTAGAGTCACAATGAGCTTTCTATCAGAGTCTCAACTTCACTAGGTTTGAAGTACTCCTTGTGGCTTTAGTAAAATGGAAAGAGTTGTTGCTTGCATAAATAATACAGATGAATCTGGTGCCACCCCCTCCCTGGTCTTAGGTGCTGCTTGAACTTTACCAGAGGAGGAAGTGGTCAGCCCCTACGTCATGTTCCTCAAAATCCTTCTTAGAAAGATGCTTGACTCCTCTGCCAGTAAAGGCACCGAGGAACTTAAACAAACTGGTTTGGGCCTCACGGAGGAAGTAATCTGCACTGTCAAGGAAGAGAGAGAATGGCTCTCCCACAGGAAGGCGCTTGGATGGCATAAGGAAGATAAATTGCCCTGAATGAATGGGTGAATAAAACCCTCGACAGTTTGAATTCCTTTGGAGGAACCTGGGAGTTAAGCATTTTCTTTCTTCTCCCTTTATCTCTTGTCTGTCTCATATTTCAGTTTTATTGCCCCTCTTTCACTGCCCGTGGTGCTGAATTATGATGAGACCCAGACTTTTAACCTTAGCTATTTCCTGACCTCCACACCTTCTTTTAAGGTGGATAATGATGCAGTTTACTTCTTTCACTGCAGTCATGACTATTACTAAAATTCTTACAATAGTCACATCTAATTTCTTATTATGCTTCCCCTTCACCAATGCACTGGGCAATGTGTCTGGCAGGAAAAGTACAGGCAGTATCTCTGGCTAAAATAACATCCAAGGGCATAGCTAAGACCCAGTAAGTGTTCTTACTTAATCAGAGAAGTATGCTGGGATGGTTCAGAATGCTCATGGTTGGGCTTCTTCTCTGCAGAGACCAGCCTAAGCTGGACATGGGTTCCAATTCTCACTCTAAATTTACTAGTTATATTGCCTAAAGGCGATTACCTAATCTTAGTTTGATCTGCTCATCTGTCATTTGAGGGACTAGCAATAGCTATCTCATAGGATTGTTCTGAGTATATGAGATAACATAAAAAGTTTAATACAGAGCCTGGCATAGATGTTCAATTAAAGCTGTTTTCCTTCTCTTCTTTGAGTAGCAGTGGATGCTGTCTTAATGCTCCTGAGAGACATTGGTAATTCTTGATTACAAGGTTAGGAGTCTAGGTTCTTGTATTTTTTAAATGAAATTATTTCAAGTTACAGCAGATCTAAGATCTGCTATTTGGGTTTTCTAAAGAAAGCATATAGTAGTGAGGGAACATTTTTATTTGAGAAAAAGCTCTATATCATCTGGGTTAAGAAACAAGGTAAGACAGCCGGTCAGGACTTCCCTGGCGGTCCAGGGAAGGTTAGGACTCCATGCTTCCACTGTAGGAGGCACCGGTTCGATCCCTGGCCGGGGAACTAAGATCCTGTATGCCACACGTGGTGTGGCCAAAAATAAAATAAAATTTAAAAAAAGACAAAAAGACATAGCAGGTCAAACAGTGGTGGCAGATACGAGCTGAATGACATCAGCATATGCTCAACAATGTAAGTGCATCTGAGATTGTAATGATCAGTCAGTCCCTGGTGGTGGTATTGGTGGTGTTTCTAAGAAGCAGCTACTCCAGTGACTGAGAGGGTTGAGATGGAGCTTGCACTTTGAACTAGGCCCAAATCAGTTTCTGTCTCCACCAAATAGGCTGATTTTTGGAGGAGCTCAAGTAGTTGGGAATATGGGTGCTGGGCGGAGGTGGGGGGCAGCAAGTCCAAGGCTGAGTTTCACAGACTGGAACAAACGTGCCTGTGTGGGGGTGTGTTGGAAGGATGTGAGCAAGTGCATATGCTTATGCCTCAGACATTCTAGAAATCTTCAGCACTCACAGGAAATACAGTGTCGTGGTTAATGGCTCCAGCACTGGAGATGGACAGACTGGTGTTCAAATCTCGCTCTACCACTTGTTTTGTCAAATGCACTTAATAGGAAATCCACCTCAGATTGGATTTTTAGATAAGACTATTTATTGTCTCACACATCAAGAAATACAGAGGCAAGGTAGGCTGCAAGCCTAGTATGTCAGGACTCTGGCTCCACCTCTATGATCTCTTTATTCTGTCCTTCCCAAGCAGTTGGCTTAATTTTCAAGAGGGTGGAAAGATGGCAGAAGTGATTCTGGGTACCACATCATCTCCAGAAGAAAAAGGCTCCAGACTAGCTTATTTCTCTATCTCTTCTGTAGGAGCGATAACACCTTTCCTAAAAGCCTCACAGTGAACTCCTCTTTTCATTCCACAGAATAAGCTTATATGCCCATTTCTAAACCAATCATGACAGGGGAACAAGATTACTGTGATGAACTTAGGCTAAAAATTTTCCAGTCTGGGAGCGTGAGATAAGGATCACACTGAGAAATTTGAGGGAGGAGTGGATACCTGAACAAAGTTGTTTCTCTGTTAGAAAAGAAGAGACAGACAGCCAACAGTATATGTTATAATTTGTTACCTCTTTTGAGTTTCAAATTTTCCATCAGTATCATATGCATATGTCACATATTCAGAAAATATTAAATAAAATAATGTATGTAAAGCACTCAGCACAATACCTGTTTACAGAGTAAACATTTAGTAAAGTGACAGATGAACTTGGCAACTGATATACCACAATTACTGGCTGCAAGATTGATTCAAAGCTCTTACTGCTTTATGTGACTCTTCCTGAGAAACTTTCTGAATCTGTCCTGACTGGTAATACACCAGAATAATCTTGAGATCCTAGACAAAGTTTTTTAATGACACCTTTTTTGAGTGTTGAGTCCAGATGGTAATGTCACTAAAGATGGCCTTTTCTCCATATCTTATGTAGGTATACTGAGTTTCCACTAACAACTAGGAAAATGGTTAAGTACAATCACTGTGCCATTATGGTCACACGGACCTGTGTGTGTGCACACACATGCACTGTGTACGAATATGTTCAGCTTTTATGTTGCTTCCAGCCACTTGGCTGAGCATTTCAAATATTTTTCAAGTACCAGTTAGGTGTGAGGAATATGGCAAGAAAGCAAGATTGAACAAGGGGGTGTCAGCAGGGTTGCCACACTCTACAACTCCACGTAGTGCCATTCACATAAGTTAAAATGTGAACAGCATCCCCAAGGTTGTGTAGTACACAGCTTGTGCAGCTCTGTGTGATGGCCCTACATGCCAGTGACTTTATTTATTTATTTTTAGGTTATTTTTAGAATTTTATTTTTGTTTACAGATATGCTTAACAATCACACATATATCCCCATATCCCCTCTCTCTTGCGTCTCTCTCTCCCCCTCTCTATCCCACCAGTCTAGGGGGTCACAAAGCACTGATCTGCTCTCCCTGTGCTATGCAGGTACTTCTCACTAGCTATCTGTTTCACACTTGGTAGTGTGTACATGTCAATGCCACTCTCTCACTTCATCCCAGCTTACCCTTCCCCCTCCCGTGTCCTCAAGTCCATTCTCTATGACAGGACCTTTATTCCTGTCCTGCCACTATATGTTCACCAGAACCATCCCTTCCTTTCGATTGCATATATATGTGTTAGCATATGGTATTTGTTTTTCTCTTTCTGATTTACTTCACTCTGTATGACAGACTTTAGGTCTATCCACCTCATTACAAATAACAATTTCGTTTCTTTATATGGGTGAGTAATATTCCATTGTATATATGTGTCACATCTTCTTTATCCATTCATCTGTCAAAGGACATTTAGGTTGCTTCCATGTCCTGGATGTTGTAAATAGAGCTGCAATGAACATTGTGATACATGACTCTTTTTGAATTGTGGTTTTCTCAGGGTACATGCCCAGTAATGGGATTGCTGGGTTGTATGGTAGTGAGTTCTATTTTTAGTTTTTTAAGGAACCTCCATACTCCAAATATTTTCTCCCATGCTGAGGGTTGTCTTTTTGTCTTGTTTATGTTTTCCTTTGCTGTGCAAAAGATTTTAAGTTTCATTAGGTCCCATTTGTTTGTTTTTGTTTTTATTTCCATTTCTCTAGAATGTGGGTCCAAAAGGATCTTGCTGTGATTTATGTCATAGAGTGTTCTGCCTATGTTTTCCTCTAAGAGTTTGATAGTGTCTGGCCTTACATATAGGTCTTTAATCCATTTTGAGTTTATTTTTGTGTATGGTGTTAGGGAGTGTTCTAATTTCATACTTTTACATGTAGCTGTCCAGTTTTCCCAGCACCACTTATTGAAGAGGCTGTCTTTTCTCCACCTTATATTCTTGCCTCTTTTATCAAAGATAAGGTGACCATATGTGCATGGGTTTATCTCTGGGCTTTCTCTCCTGTTCCATTGATCTGTATTTCTGTTTTTGTGCCAGTACCATACTGTCTTGATTACTGTAGCTTTGTAGTATAGTCTGAAGTCAGGGAGCCTGATTCCTCTAGGTCCGGTTTTCTTTCTCAAGATTGCTTTGGCTATTCTGGGTTTTTTGTGTTTCCATACAAATTGTGAAATTTTTTGTTCTAGTTCTGTGAAAAATGCCATGGGTAGTTTGATAGGGATTGCATTGAATCTGTAGATTGCTTTGGGTAGTATAGTCATTTTCACAACGTTGAGTCTTCCAATCCAAGAACATGGTATATCTCTTTTGTATATATACAAAAGATGTTTGTATCATCTTTAATTTCTTTCATCAGTGTCTTATAATTTTCTGCATACAGGTCTTTTGTCTCCTTACGTAGGTTTATTCCTAGGTATTGTATTCTTTCTGTTTCAGTGGTAAATGGGAGTGTTTTCTTAATATCACTTTCAGATTTTTCATCATTAGTGTATAGGAATGCCAGAGATTTCTGTGCATTAATTTTGTATCCTGCTACTTTACCAGATTCATTGATTAGCTCTAGTAGTTTTCTGGTAGCATCTTTAGGATTCTGTATGTATAGTATCATGTCTCTGCAAACAGTGACAGCTTTACTTCTTCTTTTCCAATTTGTATTCCTTTTATTTCTCTTTCTGCTCTGATTGCTGTGGCTAAAGCTTCCAAAACTTTGTTGAATAATAGTGGTCAGAGTGGGCAGTCTTGTCTTGTTTCTGATCTTAGTGGAAATGCTTTGAGTTTTTCACCATTGAGGACGATGTTGGCTGTGGGTTTGTCATATATGGCCTTTATTATGTTGAGGTAAGTTCCCTCTATGCCACCTTTCTGGAGGGCTTTTATCATAAATGGGTGTTGAATTTTGTCGAAAGCTTTCTCTGCATCTATTGAGATGATCATATGATTTTTCCCCTTCAATTTGTTAATATGATGTATCACATTGATTGATTTGCATATATTGAAGAATCCATCTGGGATAAACCCCACTTGTTCATGGTGTATGAACTTTTTAATGTGCTGTTGGATTCCGTTTGCTAGTATTTTGTTGCGGATCTTTGCCTCTATGTTCATCAGTGATATTGGCCTGCAGTTTTCTTTCTTTGTGATATCTTTGTCTGGTTTTGGTATCAGGGTGATAGTGGCGTTGTAGAATGAGTTTGGGAGTGTTCCTCCCTCTGCTATATTTTGGAAGAGTTTGAGTAGGATAGGTGTTAGCTCTTCTCTAAATGTTTGTAGGTGTTAGCTCTTCTCTAAATGTTTGATAGAATTCGCCTGTGTAGCCATCTGGTCCTGGGCGCCTTTTTGTTGGAACATTTTTAATCACAGTTTCAATTTCAGTGCTTGTGATTGGTTTGTTTATATTTTCTATTTCTTCCTGGTTCAGTCTCGGAAGGTTGTGCTTTTCTAAGAATTTGTCCATTTCTTCCACATTGTCAATTTTATTGGCATAGAGTTACGTGTAGTAACGCATGATCCTTTGTATTTCTGCAGTGTCAATTGTTTCTTCTCCTTTTTCATTTGTGATTCTGTTGATTTGAGTCTTCTCCCTTTTTTTCTTGATGACTCTGGCTAATGGTTTATCAATTTTGTTTATCTTCTCAAAGAACCAGCTTTTAGTTTTATTGATCATTGCTGTTGTTTCTTTCATTTCTTTTCCATTTTTTTCCTGATCTGATCTTTATGATTTCTTTTCTTCTGCTAACGTTGGGGGTTTTTTGCTCTTCTTTCTCTAATTGCTTTAGGTGTAAGGTTAGGTTGTTTATTTGAGATTTTTCTTGTTTCTTGAGGTAGGATTGTATTGCTCTAAACTTCCCTCTTAGAACTGCTTTTGCTTCATCCCATAGGTTTTGGGTTGTTGCGTTTTCATTGTCATTTGTTTCTAGGTATTTTTTGATTTCCTCTTTGATTTCTTCAGTGATCACTTGGTTATTTAGTAGCATATTGTTTAGCCTCCATGTGTTTGTATTTTTTACAATTTTTTCCCTGTAATCGATATCTAGTCTCATAGCGTTGTGGGCTGAAAAGGTACTTGATATGATTTCAATTTTCTTAAATTTACCAATGCTTCATTTGTGACCTAAGATATAATCTATCCTGGAGAATGTCCCCTGAATACTTGAGAAGAAAGTGTATTCTGTTGTTTTTGGATAGAGTGTCCTATAAATATCAATTAAGCCCATCTTGTTTCATGTGTCATTTAAAGCTTGTGTTTCCTTATTTATTTTCATTTTGGATGATCTGTCCATTGGTGAAAGTGGAGTGTTAAAGTCCCCTGCTATTATTGTGTTACTGTCGATTTCCCCTTTTATGGCTGTTAGCCTTTGCCTTATGTATTGAAATGCTCCTATGTTGGGTGCATAAATACTTATAATTGTTATATCTTCTTCTTGGATCGATCCCTTGATCATTATGTAGCGTCCTTCTTTGTCTCTTGTAATAGCCTTTATGTTAAAGTGTATTTTGTCTGATATGAGGGTTGCTACTCCAGCTTTCTTCTGATTTCCTTTGGCATGGAATATCTTTGTCCATCCCCTCACTTTCAGTCTGTATGTGTCCCTAGGTGTGAAGTGGGTCTCTTGTAGACAGCATATGTACAGGTCTTGTTTTTGTATCCATTCAGCCAGTCGATGTCTTTTGGTTGGAGCACTTAATCCATTTACATTTAAGGTAGTTATCGATATGTATGATTCTGTTACCATTTTCTTAATTGTTTTGGGTTTGTTTCTGTAGTTTTTTTCCTTCTCTTGTGTTTCCTGCCTAGAGAAGTTCTTTAGCATTTGTCGTAAAGCTGGTTTGGTGGTGCTAAATTCTGTTAACATTTGCTTATCTGTCAAGGTTTTAATTTCTCCATCAAATCTAAATGAGATCCTTGCTGGGTAGAGTAATCTTTGTTGTAAGTTTTTCCCTTTCTTCACTTTAAATATGTCCTGCCACTCCATTCTGGCTTGCAGAGTTTCATCTGAAAAATCAGCTGTTATGCTTATAGGGATTCCCTTTTATGTTATTTGTTGCTTTTCCCTTGCCGCTTTTAATATGTTTTCTTTGTATTTAATTTTTGACAGTTTGATTAATATGTGTCTTGTTGTATTTGTCCTTGGATTTATCCTGTATGGGACTCTCTGTGCTTCCTGGCCTTTATTAACTATTTCCTTTCCCATGTTAGGAAAGTTTTCGACTATAATCTCTTCAGATATTTTCTCAGTCCCTTTCTTTTTCTCTTCTTCTTCTGGGACCCCTATAATTCTAATGTTGGTGTGTTTAATGTTGTCCCAGAGGTCTCCGAGACCGTCCTTAGTTCTTTTCATTCTTTTTTCTTCTGCTCCCTGGCAGTTATTTCCACCGTTTTATCTTCCAGGCCACTTATCTGTTCTTCTGCCTCAGTTATTCTGCTGTTGATTCCTTCTAGAGTATTTTTAATTTCAGTTATTGTGTTCTTCATCACTGTTTGTTTGCTCTTTAGTTCTTCTAGATCCTTGTTAAATGTTTTTTGTGTTTTCTCCATTTTGTTTCCGAGATTTTGGATCATCTCTACTATCATTACTCTGAATTCTTTTTCAGGTAGGTTGCCTATTTTTTTCTTCACTTTTTGGTCTTGCATTTTTTTACCTTATTGCTTCATCTGTAACAAAATTTTTTTGTCGTTTCATTATTATTATTTTTTTAATGGGTGGTCCTGTATTCCTGTCTTACTGGCTGTTTGGCCTGAGGTGTCCAGCCCTGGAGTTTGCAGGCAGTTGGATAGAGCCGGGTCTTGGTGCTGAGATTAGGACCTCCCGGAGGCCTCACTCCAATTAATATTCCCTGGGGATTGAGGTTCTCTGTTAGTCCAGAAGTTTGGATTTGGAGCTCCCACCACAGGAGCTTGGGCCCGACCTCCAGCCTGGGAACCAAGGTCCTGCAAGCCAGCTCCTGTGGGTTCCTCCCATCCCCTTAGGTGTCTGTGGTTCCCCACTGGTGCCTGGTAGGTGCCCTAGCTGTGCCAAGACACGAATTCTGTGTCCTCCTAATCCACTATCTTGACTCCACCCACCAGTGACTTTTAGAATAGGATACAAACTTTGCACAGATGTCATGGAAGAGCAGGAAGTATGGTTTATATGCATTTGATTAATTTTTTATAGTTAATTACTCCTTTATGAAATGTGTGGAATGAATCCCTGTTTACCATTTATCTAGAGCAATTTTATCAGCACATAGTGGGGACTGAGCTCTGATATTAACTGTCTCTTGAAGGACTTGGCTATTCTTACAATTAAAAGTCAAGCCTTACTCCTTTTTAAAAAATAAGTAGGACAATTACTTTTTAAAAAAGCTTTGCAGAGTGGTAGAATATTGTGGTGGGTGAATCCATTAATTCTAGCAGAAGATCACCTTGATTCAAATACCAGCTACTCTACTATCTGTGCAACTTTTGCTGCCGTTAAATCACTTCCCTCCACCATAAAATGGAGATAGTCATAATGCTGATCTCCTGGGGCTTTTTGGAAAATTAAATGAATTATTATATATAGTGCCTCAGAAAAAGCCTTGGGTCAAGGGAATCACTCCATTAGAGTTAGTTGTGATCAAGTGTTGGCAAAGATATGGAAAAATTGGAAGATGTACACACTGATTATGAGAATGCAAAATGGTGCAGCTGCTATGAAATACAGTATGGAGGTTCGTAAAAAAATTAAAAATAGAGCTACAATTTGATCCAGAAATCCCATTTCTGGGTATATATACAAAAGAATTGAAATCAGGATCTCAAAGAGATATTAGCACTCCCTTGTTCATTGAGGCACTGTTTATATTACCCAAGATGTGGAAACAACCTACATGTTCATCAACAGATGAATGGGTAAAGAAATGTGCTAAATACATACAATGGAATACTATTCCACCTTAACAAAGCAAGGAAATTCTGCAATATGGGACAACACGGATGGACCTTGAGAACATTATACTCAGCGAAATAAGCCAGACACAGAAAGACAAGTACCACATAACTCCCCTTACATGAAGTATCTAAAATGTAAAACTCATAAAATCAGCGACTGGATGTTGATTACCAGGGGCTGAGGGAGAGGGAAGTGGGGAATTATTAATCAACAGGCATAAACTTTCAGTTAAGAAAGATAACCTAAGCTTTAGAGATATGCTGTACAACGTTGTATATATGTTTATAGTCAACAAGAATGTGTTACACATGAAATTTGTTAAGAGGATAGATTTCATGGTAAGTGTACTTGCCACAAAAAAAAGAGTAAAAGTTATCTTAAACTCTATTTGTCAAATAAAGTAACAATGGAACATTTAAGGGAAGGGAGAGATATCCACTAAATTCATGTATTTTTAAAAAAGACTCCACCAAACAAATCAATGTTAATATTCTCCATCATAGAGGGAAAATAATTTCTATGAAGCATTTTCAAAAAGTCTGATCATTTAACTTCAACTCATTATTGTTTTTGTTGTAACAAATACATAAAGATATTCTTTATTTTTTTATTAAAATATTTTTATTGGAGTATAATTGCTTTACAATGTTGTGTTAGTTTGTGCTGTACAACAAACTGAATCAGCTATATGTATACATATATCCCCTCCCTCTTCGACCTCCCTCCCATCCCCCATCCTACCCATCTAGGTCATCACACAGCACCAAGCTGAGCTCCCTGTGCTATACTGTATCTTCCCACTAGCTATCTGTCTTACGCATGGTAATGTATTTATGTCAAACCTAATCTCCCAATTCATCTCACCCTCCCCTCCCCCCACCATGTCCACACGTCCATTCTCTATGTTTGCATCTCTATTCCTGCCCTGGAAATAGGTTCATCTGTACTATTTTTCTAGATTCCACACATGTGCATTAATATATGATATTTGTTTTTTTCTTTCTGACTTAATTCGCTCTGTATGACAGACTCTAGGTCCATCGACAGCTCTACAAATGACCCAATTTCATTTCTTTTTATGGCTGAGTAATATTTCATTGTATATATGTACCACATCTTCTTTATCCATTTATCTGTCAATGGACATTTAGGTTGTTTCCATGACCTGGCTATTGTAAATAGTGCTGCAGTGAACGTTGGGGTACATGTGTCTTTTTGAATTATGGTTTTCTCAGGGTATATGCTCAGTAGTGGGATTGCTGGGTCATATGGTAGTTCTATTTTTAGTTTTTTAAGGAACCTCCATAGTATTCTCTGTAATGGTTGTACCAATTTATATTCCTACCAACAGCGTACCAAGGTTCCATTTTCTCCACACTCTCTCCAGCATTTATTGTCTGTAGATTTTCTGATGATGGCCATTCTGTCAGGTGAGATATTCTCTAAATGAAACAGTTAGCTGTGATCATCACTATTATCACATTACTCTCTTGTAGGCTTTTGGTATTTCTGGATATATGATGCCACTCAGATTTTAGTATCAGTATGACCTTTTATATTGAACTTCATATTTTTCTCAGCAGCATTTTCATATCTTTTCTTCTTTGTCCTTGCAGCAACCTGTCAGCTAGGTAAACTAATTACCTGCGCCTCTATTATAGTAATTATTTAACTCTACAGCACTTTTCTAATGATTTGCTTACCTCCTCTACCAGTGGAAAACTCCCATGAGTGCAGTGTATCAGTCAGGAATGCAATTAGCTGTCAGTAACAAATACCCCAAGTAACAGAAGCTTAAATCATAATGATGTATATTATTTATTTAGTAAAAAGTTTTGAAGTAATATCCAGTGGCTCAATGATAGTATAAAAGGCCCAAGATTTTTCCATCATCCTGAGTGGAACTGATTCATCATCCTTGTGTTTGTGACCTCATGGCCACAGTATGGCTGCCACAGTTCCAGGTACTGTGTCTCTAGCATTCCAAGCAGGAAGGAGGGGGGTATGTGGGGAAAAGGTCTCCTTGTGAGTGAAGAAAAGTTCTTACAGAAGCTCACTTGGTGATCTCTTTTGCCTTATTTACAAGAACTGGATGATGTAGACACTCCTAGTTTCAAGAGAGGCTAGAAAAGAGAATATTGTGCAAAGGGGATGAGAACTGTCATGATTCGCTCAGAAAAAACCATGATTTGTCTTTTGGAGCTGGGTGGATTGATGCCTGAACAAAATAGGGTTTTTTCTGCCTCCCCGCCTTTCCTTCCTTCCTTCCTTCCTCCCTTTCTTCCTCTCTTCCTTCTTTTTTTAAATCTGGGAAGACTGTGGAGCAGAAGGGCCAGTGGTGGCAGGAAAGGAATCTAATAGTGTCATTCACAGGCATGGTAGTCCCTGATTCATTTTTTAGAAACTCATGAGCCTGACCAAAAAATTCATAAGTATTAGAATAAATGAAACTCTCTTTGACAGATAAACTGAGGCTCAGAGAGTAGAACGTATATTTTTCCTAAGACCACACAACTAATTAGAATAAGTGGAACTTTAACTTACCTGTGCTGACTTCTGGCCTGGAGTTCTTCCTGGTTTTTTGTCTTATTACTTACAGAAAAATTAATGCAGCATGTTTTCTTTCTATTTGTTGGCTGTTTGATAGAATGGCTTAACTTAAAGAAGGTAAGTGTTTCTCCTGGAACTTAAGTAAGAAATAGAACATTTAAATGTTTCCCCTAATAAGAATCAATCGACGATGCCCCTCTTTGGATGATTTACAATTATGGAGTAAGATTACTGGCATGTAATAAATTGCAATTCAAAGCCACACTGACCTGTACTTTTTAATCTACTTACTAATATTATTAAATACGAAGTAGAAATACTTTAGAACTTAAAGAGCTGATATTGAGACTCATTATGTGCCAGACGTAGAGCTAGCCATTTGAAATATAACTTAGATATTATTCTCTTCATTTTACTGTTGAGGAAACTGAGGATTATGGAAATTGTGACTTGCTAAACATTGTAAAGCTATAAAGTGGCAGAGTTGGGATTCAAATCTGGCAAAGCTGGACTTTAAAACTTGTGTTTTTCACACTGTCTCAAACTCCTGTCCAGTGCTTGGGTACTATAATAATTATATTTTAACCAGCACCCACTGTGTACTAAAAAGCCCTTAGTAGTTAGATAGGGAAATAATATATGTCTGAATAATTTTTTGCTTCTAAGTCATTTGGGAGTTAGCATTTTAGTATTTTGCATGTAAAAAATGTTTTATGTGTTTTATAGACTGAAAAGTTTCATATAACTATCGATTATCATTATCCTTACGTTAGAATTCAGGTTGCCTTCTTGGAATTTCAACGTAGGCCTTTAAAACAACTTTGTACGGCATTTTGAATTTTTCCATACTAACATAAAGAAGTAAAACATGCATTATAAGTTGTTTAAAGATTCCAGCAGCTATTATGCATCATAATGTGTACTGAAGTTAATTCTGAAGCATATCTATAGCTCATTTTATTGCTATGGCACCTTGTTTATAGTACAGTATATTTATGGCTTAGAATACCTTTAAATATTCTGGTCTTACGTAGTTGTTTTTTTCTTTCCTCATAAAATCTTAAAAGGACACTTTATGTTTTAAGAAACACTGCACTTGAGGTGCAAAGCTGTTTTATTATTTTGTTACAAGTTAGCTTTTTTCATAATCCTTAGTTTTTAGCTTGTAGATAGTTGGTTCACAAACTGGCCCCCATACGTGGCGGGCAAGGAGAGACTGAAAAAAGAGGCAGACCGCTCCAGATTGATAGGTGGAAGTTTTAATAAGCAAGGGAAATTACTTAGGAGGCTTGTCTTGGGTGTCCACAAGACAAGTAGATCTCTGCACCAGCCAGGCATCATCTTAAAAGTTTATATAGAGGCCTTAACTGGGTTCAGTCACACATCTAGTCCAGGCGGTCTCAACAACATCTTGTTGTCACAAGGCAAGAGAGAGTGGGCAGAACATACATTGCAAGGACAGGGGAGGGGGTGGGAGGAGCTTCCAGTTACCTGGGTCCAGTTCTCCAGTCAACTAGCAGTCACGTCTTCTCAATGATCTCCCCCAACATAGGGGTTTATAGTAAGAATAAGATAAGTACTACATTAAATTTTAAAACTTTAAGTACATACTTTTATCTAACACATATAATGATTAGTCCTATGTACTGCTATTACACTGGGGTACCTCTTCACATAGCGAAAGTTTCCTGTTAGGAGACAATTCTCCATAGGTCACTTGCATTTCTGAAAATTTTATGAGCAAAAGCATTGGCTACCTTTGTCCTGGACTATCTTTTCAAGGATGCTTGTACAGTAAGTCCCCCACATACAAACAAGTTCCTTTCCGAGAACGCGTTCATAAGTCCACTTTGTAAGTCCAACAGGGTTAACCTAGGTACCCAACTACACAATCTGCTATATAGTACTGTACTGTAATAGGCTTATAATATTTTTCACACAAATAATACATAAAAAACAAACACAAAAAATAAAGAAAACATTTAAAATCTTACAGTACCATACATTGAAAAGCACAGTAGTACAATACAACAGCTGGTGTACAGGAGCTGACATTGAGTGAACAGGCAAGAAGAGTTACTGATTGGAGGTGGGAGAGGAGGTGGGGGATGGTAGAGCTGAATGATCATCAGCAATAAGAGACGGAGGGCAAACTGCAATTTCACTCATGCCTGACATTGATGGAATGTACGTTCGCATCTTTGAAAGCTTGCAACTTGAAGGTTCACATGTAGAGGACTTACAATATAGCAATCAGCCTTGGAGGATAGCTCTAATGTCTCCTTCTGGAGCAAGGGACAGATTTTCCTACAGACTTGGAACATAGAGATAGTATATAGAGCATGGGCCAAGCGGTCTTCTGCTCATTACAGAAAATTAGGGCTCCGTAAGTCAGTGTTAATCTCCTGTAATACAACCTTCTTTTTATTGTCTTATGGGAACTAGGATTTTGGGAGCTGGCACAAGTGCTGATACTCTGGCTACTTTTATTATCATGAGTAATAAGTCCTTTATTTCTGACCCAGGAATCTCATGTGTTCTGTTAGCATACGTGAAACTGTGGCAGGCTACATTGTTAGCTTATAAATAGAATAAAATCTCAGACCCTTCATAGCTTTTGACTGAAGTATCCAAATTAAGTATCTTGGACCTACCTCCTAGATTAGCAATTTTAATACATGGTAACTCAAAGTTTTTTAAAATTTGAAGAGGATTTAAGCTTCAGAATATTCCAGACTAATATAGTAAAAAAACCATCAAAAATGTCATCATATTTCCACCAGATTTAAAAAATAAAATGGTTGAAACATTACAAATAAAGTTGAATTCTACTTTGTCCTTTCTCAGAACACTGCTTTTCTCTTCTTTCCTGGAGGCAATTACCATCTTGATTTTGGTGTGTGTCCTTACAGTCCATGATTTAATACTTTCACTATATATATGCAAAGATATGTAGTTCTAGTTTGTGTTTTTTAAAAAATTATATAATTTGTTTCATAGTGTATGATTTCTTAACGATCTTTTCTCACTCAACATTGTTTTTAGATCTAGTCTTGTGGATGCATATTGATCCATTTATTAAGTTTCTTCTGTTCACTATATGAATATAACGTATTTTATTCATCTAAACATTACTGATTAGGCATTTGGGTTGTTTCCAGTATTTTACTATTGCAAACAATGCTGTGATGAACATCTTTATGTCTTGGGACAATGAGGGCACCTTTCTCTTGGATGAATAATAGAATGTGGCAGAATTGACATGGTGCCAGTCTGGGCCTAAGAAAACAAGGCAAGCTCTACTTTTGCTTTTTGGAGGAAGCCAGCTACTATGTAAGAGATCCAACTACTCTGAGACTGCCATGCTATGAGGAAGTCCAGTCTAGCTACGTGGAGAGGCCATGAGGAGAGATGTCCCTCTAGTCTCCCTGCTGTTCCAGCCATCCTAGCTGAAGTGCCAGACATATGAAGAAGTCACCTTTGACTTTCCAGCCATGGCAAATGTCACAAGGAGTAGAGACAAGCTGTTTCCACTGGGGCCCTGCCAAAATCGCAGACTCAAAAGCAAAGAAATGATGACTAGTTTTGAGCCACTAAGTTTAGATGATGAAAATGCCCATTTTTCTTGTGGGCATTCTTTTCTTGTATTAATTAGAAAGTATTCTTTATATACTATGGATACACGTTTCTAGTGTTTTTGTGAGGAAACTTGACTCATCAAGGTATAAACTCAAATGCTTTTATTTTTTTCGTCAACTGCTACCAACTGTACTATGTTGAAGCCTCGTTTTCCACTAGGACAATATCTCAGCATCTGCGTTACTTTTCAGCTGCATTCCATTATTAGCACAGACTCTTAACATTTTCTAAAATTTATTCCTGAGTGTTTTAAAATCAAAGTCTCTTATTCGATTAAAAAATTCTCTAGGAACTTCCCTGGTGGCACAGTAGTTAAGAATCTGCCTGCCAATGCAGGGGACACGGGTTCGAGCTCTGGTCCTGGAAGATCCCACATGTCATGGAACAACTAAGCCCGTGTGCCACAACTACTGAGCCTGCGCTCTAGAGCCCATGAACCAGAACTACTGAGCCTGCGTGCTACAACTACTGAAGCCCACGTGCCTAGAGCCCGTGCTCCACAAGAGAAGCCAATGCAATGAGAAGCCCGTGCACCACAATGAAAAGTAGTCCCCGCTTGCCGCAACTAGAGAAAGAGCGTGCAGCAACGCAGCCAAAAAATAAATAAATAATCCTCTAGCTCTCCCTCCTAAATAGGTGAGACTTGCAGGGGGTAGGAGTTTGGAACAGTATGTGTCGGTGCGTATGGGACACGTGTAATCTCAACACACATGGGATGTTGACAGGCAGGAGTGATGTGAGGCAGATTCTGCCCTGCTTCATGCTCCTGAAGTGTTGAGGCTTAGTTCTTTCCTTGGTTGGCCTTAAATGGTGTTTGAGATTGATGTCTGTGGACTCCATAGGACAAGATAATGGTTCCCACAGATTCAGCTGATGATGGTCTCTTCTCAAGCAGACTTTGAAGGCATTGTGGGTTCCTTTCATGATTGGCTATATCTTCCACTGATCCTCAATTGATAGCTTTGAAGAATATTTTTTTGAACTGAGTGCCTGTTTGCTTTATGATGTAACCATCACCGGCAAGACTGTAGCCCAAATCTGAGGAAACTGGAATGCAGGTTTGGGATCCAGGAGTCCTGAACTTCCTTCTTCTGCCCTGTGGGCTCCCACCGTGCCTTCATTCCCAATCGTCTCTTCTCCTACTCCACTAGTGCAAGGAAGATCATCAAGTTCAGTGGCTAAGTAAACATCCTACCAGAAGCAAAATATCAATATGACCTTCTTGCAGCCATCGTCAAACTTTACCAATCATTGTCTTGAGTGTTCCCTTGGTTTGGGGGATAGGAAGCCCCTCCTTCCCTTCCCTTAGAGAGAGGGGAAAGAAGGAAAAATAGCTTCTATTTACAAACAAAAGACAGCTCATAACTTCCTTTCGTCCACATATAAATCAGAGGTTTAGGGGAAAGGTGGTGTCAGTTTTGTTGAAACTGCGTCTCTGTACAAGCTCTGAAGGGAGTGACAGCTGGAGGTTTCTGATCTTGAATGTGTGTTTCTTGGATCTGTTTTTCTCAGCCAAGTCTTGGTTTTCCTATCATCCTTTCATATAATTAACTCTTTGTTACATATGCTACAAAGATCTATACCCAAACTGTGGGTTGACTTTTAATTTTGTTTATTGTGGCTTTGGTCTTACAGAGGTTTTAATTTTGATGTGGTCAAGTTTATGTATAACCAAAGAAATACTTCCATAAAGTCATAGAAGCATGTATTTTCCTTAATAGCTGTAAAATTTTGCTTCTTTCATTAAGGTCTCTCATCCATCTGGAACTTATAAAAATTCATATATGATGTGATAAGGGGATATAATTTAATTTATATAGAAAGCCAATGGTTCCAACACAATTTACTGAATGTCTGTTCTTTTCCCAGGAATCTGAAATACCAGTTTTGTCTTATATCACATTTCCATATGTGTATAGGTCTGTTTCTAATATTTTTGTTTCCTTAGTATATTGCTCCTCTTTGAAGCAAAACAGTACTGTCTTCATTACTATGGCTTTATATATCCTAAGATCTAGTAAGTCTCCCATCCTTTCTCCCAGAATAATTATGATTATTCTTGACACTTTAGTCTTGCATATGAATTTTAGAATTGATATAAGTTCTGTAAAAAACTATGTTATGATTTTGATTAGCACTGTATTTGGACTTATAGATTAATTTGGGTATGAACGAACTCTTTAACGTAAAAAAAAATGAAGTAGTTGCCTAGCAGTCTAAATGCATAAATGTTTCCATTTATTGTATAGCTAATATATCTTTCTTACTTGGCAATATTTTTATGCAAAGCTTTATCTATTGTCATGGTCAATGCCTAACACAAAGCTTCTCTCAATAAATATTTGTGGAATTAATGAATGAACCATGTAGACATTTGTGCTAGACATTTTTAAACTTAGAATGTGTTTTGGGAACTCTATGTCATTAGCTATAAATTTTCCAAATTACAAAAATGTCCTTCCTGATTTAGTTTGAGAATGTAGTCTGTCAACAAGAATGCCTAATTTGTAATTATTAAAGCTGCACTAAGTCTACATTTTGCATTTTGTGTGGTCCTATGTTAGTAATTATTGTATCGTTTCTGCTTATTTGTTGAGGATGGTGGAGTGAGTTATATCTTCAGATTATATTTTTTAAACCCCTGATTGAAGTATGATTGATGTAGAAAATTTTTACATATTTAATATACACAACTTGATGAGTTTGGAGATATACATCCATAAAACCACCATCACAATATATGCCATAAACATGTCCATCACCTCCAAAAGTTTCCTTCTGCCTTCTTTATTTGTAATAAGAGTAATAAAGGCTGTGTCAATTTACATTCCCACTAACAGTGTACAAGACTTTGCTTTTCTCCACACCCTCCCAACACTTGTTATCTCTTGTCTTTCATAATAGCTATTCCAACAGGTGTGAGGTGTCTCACTGTGGTCTTGATTTGTATTTTCCTGATGATTAGTGGTACTGAGCACTTTTTCACATACCTGTTGGTCAGTTGTTTGTCATATCTATTCAGTTCCTTTACCCATTTTTTTTTTTTTTTTTTTTTTTTTGCGATACGCGGGCCTCTCACTGTTGTGGCCTCTCCTGTTGCGGAGCACAGGCTCCGGACGCGCAGGCTCAGCGGCCATGGCTCACGGGCCCAGCCGCTCCACGGCATGTGGGATCTTCATGGACCGGGGCACGAACCCGTGTCCCCTGCATCGGCAGGTGGACTCTCAACCACTGTGCCACCAGGGAAGCCCCCTTTACCCATTTTTAAATCAAATTGTTTTCTTTGCTATTGAGTAGTTCCTTATATATTTTGGATATTAACCCTTTTCAGATATATTTTCTCCCATTTAGTAGGTTATCTTTTTATTTTGTTGGCTGATTCCTTTGCTGTGAAGAAACTTTTTAGTTTGATGTAGTCCACTTATCTACTTCTGATTTTGTTGCATGTGCTTTTGGTGTCATATCTGAGAAATCATCATCAAAATTAATGTCAAAACATTTCTCCCTTTGTTTTCTTCTAGGAGTTTTATGATTTCAGGTCTTTAATGCTTAAGTCTTTAATCCATTTTGAGTTGATTTTTGTGTATGGTAAGATAGGGATCCAATTTCATTCTTTTGCATGTAGCTATTCAGTCTTCCAACACCATTTATTGCAAAGACTATCATTTCTTTTTTTTTTTTTTTTTTTTTAAACATCTTTATTGGGGTATAATTGCTTTACAATGGTGTGTTAGTTTCTGCTTTATAACAAAGTGAATCAGGTATACATATACATATGTTCCCATATGTCTTCCCTCTTGCGTCTCCCTCCCTCCCACTCTCCCCATCCCACCCTTCCAGGCTGTCACAAAGCACCGAGCTAATATCCCTGTGCCTTGCGGCTGCTTCCCCCCAGCTATCTACCTTACTACGTTTGTTAGTGTGTATATGTCCATGACTCTCTCTCGCCCTGTCAAAACTCACCCCTCCCCCTCCCCATACCCTCAAGTCCGTTCTCCAGTAGGTCTGCGTCTTTATTCCTATCTTACCCCTAGGTTCTTCATGACATTTTTTTCCCTTAAATTCCATATATATGTGTTAGCATACGGTATTTGTCTTTTTCTTT
Organism: Phocoena sinus; assembly: GCF_008692025.1. Classification (NCBI taxonomy): domain Eukaryota; kingdom Metazoa; phylum Chordata; class Mammalia; order Artiodactyla; family Phocoenidae; genus Phocoena; species Phocoena sinus. Next base: position 93,678,361 of record NC_045770.1, on the reverse strand, counting down.
CTGACTTACTTCACTCTGTATGACAGATTCTAGGTCTATCCATCTCATTACAAATAGCTCAATTTCATTTCTTTTTAAGGCTGAGTAATATTCCATTGTGTATATGTGCCACATCTTCTTTATCCATTCATCCGATGATGGGCGCTTAGGTTGTTTCCATGTCCTGGCTATTGTAAATAGAGCTGCAATGAACATTTTGGTACATGACTCTCTTTGAATTTTGGTTTTCTCAGGGTATATGCCAAGTAGTGGGATTGCTGGGTCATATGGTAATTCTATTTGTAGTTTTTTAAGGAACCTCCATACTGTTCTCCACAGTGGCTGAACCAATTCACATTCCCACCAGCAGTGCAAGAGTGTCCCCTTTTCTCCACACCCTCTCCAGCATTTATTGTTTCTAGATTTTTTGATGATGGCCATTCTGACTGGTGTGAGATGATATCTCATTGTAGTTTTGATTTGCATTTCTCTAATGATTAATGATGTTGAGCATTCTTTCATGTGTTTGTTGGCATTCTGTATATCTTCTTTGGAGAAATGTCTATTTAGGTCTTCTGCCCATTTTTGGATGGGGTTGTTTGTTTTTTTGTTATTGAGCTGCATGAGCTGCTTGTAAATTTTGGAGATTAATCCTTTGTCAGTTGCTTCATTTGCAAATGTTTTCTCCCATTCTGAGGGTTGTCTTTTGGTCTTGGTTATGGTTTCCTTTGCTGTGCAAAAGCTTTGAAGTTTCATTAGGTCCCATTTGTTTATTTTTGTTTTTATTTCCATTACTCTAGGAGGTGGGTCAGAAAGGATCTTGCTGTGATTTATGTCATAGAGTGTTCTTCCTATGTTTTCTTCTAAGAGTTTGATAGTTTCTGGCCTTACATTTAGGTCTTTAATCCATTTTGAGCTTATTTTTGTGTATGGTGTTAGGGAGTGATCTAATCTCATACTTTTACATGTACCTGTCCAGTTTTCCCAGCACCATTTATTGAAGAGGCTGTCCTTTCTCCACTGTACATTCCTGCCTCCTTTATCAAAGATAAGGTGTCCATATGTGCGTGGGTTTATCTCTGGGCTTTCTATCCTGTTCCACTGATCTATCTTTCTGTTTTTGTGCCAGTACCATACTGTCTTGATTACTGTTGCTTTGTAATATAGTCTGAAGTCAGGGAGCCTTATTCCTCCAGCTCCTTTTTTCGTTCTCAAGATTGCTTTGGCTATTCGGGGTCTTTTGTGTTTCCATACAAATTGCGAAATTTTTTGTTCTAGTTCTGTGAAAAATGCCAGTGGTAGTTTGATAGGGATTGCATTGAATCTGTAGATTGCTTTGGGTAGTAGAGTCATTTTCACAATGTTGATTCTTCCCATCCAAGAACATGGTATATCTCTCCATCTATTTGTATCATCTTTAATTTCTTTCATCAGTGTCTTATAATTTTCTGATACAGGTCTTTCATATCCTTAGGTAGGTTTATTCCTAGATATTTTATTCTTTTTGTTGCAATGGTAAATGGGAGTGTTTTCTTGATTTCACTTTCAGATTTTTCATCATTAGTATATAGGAATGCAGAGATTTCTGTGCATTAATTTTGTATCCTGCTACTTTACCAAATTCATTGATTAGCTCTAGTAGTTTTCTGGTAGCATCTTTAGGATTCTCTATGTATAGTATCATGTCATCTGCAAACAGTGACAGCTTTACTTCTTCTTTTCCGATTTGGATTCCTTTTATTTCCTTTTCTTCTCTGATTGCTGTGGCTAAAACTTCCAAAACTATGTTGAATAAGAGTGGTGAGAGTGGGCAACCTTGTCTTGTTCCTGATCTTAGTGGAAATGCTTTCAGTTTTCACCATTGAGGATGATGTTTGCTGTGGGCTTGTCATATATGGCTTTTATTATGTTTAGGAAAGTTCCCTCTATGCCTACTTTCTGGAGGGTTTTTATCATAAATGGGTGTTGAATTTTGTCGAAAGCTTTCTCTGCATCTATTGAGATGATCATATGGTTTTAAAGACTATCATTTCTCATTGTATATTCTTGGCTCTTTTGTTGTAAATTAATTGACCATATATGCATGGGTTTATTTCTGGGGTCTCTATTCTGTTCCATTGATTTTTGTGTCTGTTCTTATGCCAATACTATACTGTTTTGATTACTATAGCTTTGTACTATAGTTTGAAATCAGGACATGCAATTCTTCCAGCTTTGTTCTTCTTTCTTAAGATTGCTTTGCCTATTTGGGTTCTTCTGTGGTTCCATACAAATTTTAGATTTGTTAATTCTATTCTGTGAAAAATGCCATTGGAAACTTGATAGGGAGTGCATAGAATCTGTGGATCACTTTAGGTGGTATGGAGGTTTTAACAATAATAATTCTTCTGATCCTTGAGCATGGAATATCTTTCCACTTATTTGTGTCATCTTCAACTATTTTTATTAATGTCTTATTGGTTTCAGTGTACAGATCTTTCACCATTTTGGTTGAATTTATTCCTAAGTATTTTATTCTATTGACTGTATTTCAAATGGGATTGTTTGCTTATTGTCTCTTTCTGATAGTTCTTTGTTAGTGTATAAAAATGTGACTGATTTTTGTATATTGATTTTCTATGCTGCAACTTCAGTGGATTCAGGACTGTCATAGCAAAGTACCAGCAACTGAGTGGCCCAGAACAATAGAAATTTATTATCTCACAGTTCTGTAGGCTAGAAGACAGATTAAGGTGTGACAAGGCCACGCCCTCTCTGAAGGTACTAGGGAAGGACTCCCCCCCCCCAAAACATTTGATTTGAGAATAATGGGAAAATTAAGTAATGGGAATTGGACCCTCATCGGGGTCCTCTGGGAAATCAGAAGCACCACCCTCTTCTGCAGCTCTATGCTTCTTTAGTTTAGCAATCAATTCTTTCGCTGGATTGAAGATGCCATTGGTCTGCTGGTTACAGACAGAGCACGGGGTGGTGCAGAAATGCTGCAGCGCACAGCTCTCACAGAAATAATGCCTGTGTAAGGAACGGCACCAAAGACGGAGGAGAGCTTAAACAAGCTTTATTTGGGAACACTCCCGGGCGAGGTTCACTGATGCGAGAGAAAGGGAACAGAGAAGTCGCGCCCGGGCGAGGGTTTGGGCAGAATTTATAGGGGAAGAAGGGAAAGGGGTGTGGTGAATCCGGGAGGGTGCAGGTTATTCCTTATTTGGTGATCTCTTTGGGTATCGTGGCAATATCCGGTGCCGGTTGCCTCAGTCTTGGGACTGTTAGTCCTGCCCCTCGAAAGGCGGGAAGGCTGGGCCGGGTGGAAAGTCCCCAGGTCAGTTCCTGGAACTGGGTGGTCCGGAAAGTCTCCAGGTCAGTTTCTGGAACTGGGTGGTCCGGAAAGTTTCGGTCTGATGCAACCTGTGAGTCTGATTGTGTTCCCCTGCCTCGGGCCAGCTGGCCTTACATCCCGACATCTTTGGTGTAATGGGGCGGCGTTCTGATCTCTGGCTACTTCTTGCTGAATGGGGGCGTCGAAAGGGGAGTCGGGCGACCAGAGGTCCAAGGCTTAAGGGAAACCATTGGGGGGTTCTGTAGGAAGCAAGGTGTAAGGGCCGAGGAGCATTTGGTTTGTGGCCACCCGAGAGACTTCCTCCATGTGCCTGCGAAGGAACCTAAGAAAACAGGGAGCAAACGTGAGCAAGATACAGATGAGAATTAAGGGGCCTAAGATTGGTGTTAGCCAGGTATAGAGGGTGGACCGCCACCAATCGGGGACTGGGGAGGCGGACTGTTGGTGTTTTCGTTGAAGTTCTTCTCTTAAGCGATGGAGGGCGTTTACGTTGTCTTCGATGAGTCCTGTTTCATTGATGTAATAGCAGCATTCCTCCTGTAGGAAGAGGCAGGTACCTCCTTTGTCGGCCGTCAGGAGATCAAGGGCTCGTTGATTCTGGAGAGCGACTCGGGCTACTGAGGTGATCTGGCGCTGGAGGGAGGTGATGGAGGTGGCAGAAGCCTCGATGGCTAGCTGGAGTTTCTGTTCTAGGTCACGGGATGTTGAGACACTGTGTGTTAGGGCTCCTCCCCCGATGCCCGCAGCAACGAGAGGAGGCGAGGGAAATGCCTGCGACCATAGGGAGAAAGATGGCCCTTTGGCCCTTAGAGAGGTCAAGGGCCCACGTGAGTGCTATCAGTTCAGCCCTTTGAGAGGTTGTCCCTTCTGGGAGGCTGTTAGCCTCGATAATAGTTGAGATAGTTACCACCGCATAGGCTGCCCGTCGGCGTCTGTCAGGACCCGAGTATTGAGCTGCCATCTACAAAGAGGGTGTGGTCCGGGTTTGAAAACGAGGGGTGTCAAAGAGTCCCTCTCTCGGCGGGCTGAGGGCCTCTACGACTTGGGGGCAGGATTGGGAAGGGGAGGTCCCGGTATCGGTATCGGAGATAAGCAAGAGGGAGGCCGGGTTTAGGCAGGGGAAGAGGTCGAGGGAGATAGCAGGGTTTTCAATGAACAGTAGGTGGAACTCCTGGATGCGGGAGGGGCCCAGGAGGGAGAGAGACTTGTGGCCTAGAAGGTCGACCAGCCGGTGGGAGGAAAACACGGTTAGTGGGTGGGCCAGAGTCAGTTTGAGTGTTTGTTTGGTCAGTTCGGCTGCCGCTGCTAGGTCCCGAAGGCATGGTTGCCATCCCCTAATGGTTGGGTCTAGCTGTTTGGAGAGGTAAGCCACGGGGCGGTAGGAAGGCCCTACAGGCTGGGCAAGGAGTCCAGTGGCTATTCCGGCCCGTTCATCCACAAAAATGTGAAAAGGTCGGTTTGGGTTGGGCAGAGAAGGGGGAGGAGAAGATATCAGAGCGTTACAGAGGGTGAGAAAGTCCTGTCGAACGGCGGAAGGAGAGGTGAGGGGTCCTTGAGGGGTTTCTTTAGCGGCTAGATATAAGGGTTTAGCGAGGAGAGCAAAGTTAGGGATCCAGTGCCGGAAAAATCCTATAAGGCCCAAAAAGGAGAGAATTCGTTCCGCTGTTTCAGGAGGCTGGAGTTCACGGATAATCCGGGTGCGGTCGGCTGTTAGACCTTTTGTGGTAGGGGTAAGGTGGAGCCCCAGGTAGGTTACAGAAGATACAGATAACAGCCTTGGCTGGGGAGACCCGATAACCGCGAGAGCCAAGGTAATTGAGGAGATCTGCAGTATGTTGTCTTGAGAGGCTGAGAGACGGGCTACAAAGGAGGAGGCCATCTACATATTGAAGGAGTGTGCTGGGGGCAAGGGAGCAGGAAGTGAGGTCCCGTGCCAGCGCCTGACCGAAGAGGTGAGGACTGTGGCAGAAGCCCTGGGGAAGAACTGTCCAGGTGAGCTGACTGGAAGTATGAGTATCCGGATCCGTCCAGGTAAAAGCGAAGAGGAAATAGGAGTCGGGATGTAGGGGGATAGTGAAAAAGGCATCTTTGAGCTCCAGAACCGTAAAGTGGGTTGTGGATGGGGGGATATGGGAGAGCAAGGTGTATGGGTTTGGTTCTACTGGGTGGAGAGGAATTATGGCCTCATTGATTAGTCGGAGGTCCTGGACCAGGTGGTAATCCCCAGAGGCCTTGCGGACAGGCAGGATGGGGGTGTTGCAGGGAGAATCAGTGGGGATAAGGAGTCCCTGGTTTAGGAGTCTGGTGATAATAGGTTGTAGGCCCCTAAGGTGAGTCTCATAGATGGGAGATTGGGGCCTTGATGGAAATTTGGAGGGGTCCTTTAGGCAGATGAGGACGGGGGAATGGTATGTTGCTGTTATGGGCTTAGAAGTATCCCAAACTTGGGGATTAATTGGGTTCGGTGTGATTGGAAGAGGGGAATAGGAGGGGGAGGGCTCTAGAGACAGGCCGAGAAGAGGAAGCAGGAGTTGGGAGGAGGGGACCTTAGGGTCAAGTCTAACCAGCTGGAGGGAGGCCCCTAAGTGGAAAAGGACATCTTGGCCTAGCAAGGGAACTGGGCGGGATGGTATGACTAAGAAGGAATGAGTAAAAGGGAGTCCTTCGATATGACATGGGAGTGGACCAGTCTGGAGTGGGAAGGATGGTTTGCCATCAGTACCCATGACCGAGATCTGGGAAGGAGAAACTGGCCCGGAATAGGTAGGCAGGACCGAATAGGTAGCCCCCGTGTCCACCAGAAATGAGATGGACTTACCCGCTACCTGTAGCGTTACCCTGGCCTCGCGAGGGTGATGGGGGTCTTCGAGTCCGGGCGCCGTCAGTCGTCAGCCAATCCCAGCAGTTCGAGTGGTAATGCCATTGGGTCGGCTTGCCCCCCGCGTGGAGACGCTGAGGGAGGGCCAGTCATAGGGCAGTCACTCTTCCAGTGGCCCATTAGCCCGCAGCTGGGACAGGGCTTAGAAGGAGGTCGGGGATTGGGACATTGGCGAGCCCAGTGGCCTTCTTTTCCGCATTTGAAGCAGGCCTCCGGCGGGGTTGCCTTTTGTGGATTCCTTGGATGCTGTGATCCATGGGAGATGGCAGGCCTTAGGGCAGCTACAAGACCTTGGGTTTGGAGGATCCAAGCCTGCCGGCTGGATTCTGCCAAATCCTCATGGCCATTATAGACTTTAAAGGCCATCTTTACCAGATCTCGAGTAGGGGTCTGAGGGCCGTCTTCTGCCCGTTTTAATTTCTTTCGGATGTCCGGGGCTGATTGGGTAATAAAATGGGTGGCTAGGACCGTTGCCCCTGCCGGGGTGTCGGGAACCAGCCGGGTGTAGCGAGTTAAGGCCTCTGTAAGGCGATTGAGAAAGATAGCTGGATTTTCGTTAGGTTCTTGGATTATCTCTTTTAGTTTTTCAAAATGGACTACCTTATGAGCGGCAGCCTGCATGCCAGCCAGGAGGCATTGGATCATGAGGTCGCGTTTACGACGGCCATCTTGGCCATCCTGCTAAGTCCAGCCTGGATCGGTGCCAGGTATGGCAGTCGCTCCGACAGGCATGGAGTTGTCGGTAAGGTGAACCTGATCTGCATGGTTTCGGGCAGCAGTTTGAATTCTTTCCCTCTCATCAGGGGTCAGGGTAGAAGATAGGATCACAAAGATATCGTGCCAGGTTAGATCGTAAGCTTGAGAGAGGTAGCGAAATTCTTTGATGTAGCGGGAAGAGTCGGCAGAAAAGGAGCCTAATCGCTTTTCTATTTGAGAGAGACCTTGGAGGGAAAAGGGAACATGAACTCTAACTAATCCTTCCGCTCCTGCTACCTCCCTCAGAGGGCAGAGGAGATTTGGATCTTGGGAGTCGTGAGAGCGTGTATGTGCACTAACTGGTGAAGCAAGGGGCGTGGGAGGAGAAACCGTTGAGGGAGGCGGGGGAGCGGCTGGATGGGCCGGAGCAGGTTCGGGAGGAGGAGGGACCGCTTCAGGGTAGGGTGGAGGATGGAGAGGATTCTGGAGGGGGGAGAGGCGAGAGATTCGGGAGGGTCGGCTAGTGGAGAGGGGTCATCGTCAAAGGAAATTAGGGGCTTGGATGTAGGAGATGTCTGTTTGGCAAGAAGGATCTGGGAAGTGGAACAATTGACGCAGAGGGAAGGGCGGGAGCGTAAATACCAGAAGGCCTGGACATAGGGGACCTCAGACCATTTGCCCGTCCTGCGGCAGTAATTATCTAGATCACGGAGGATGTTAAAATCGAAAGTCCCTTCAGGAGGCCATTTGAATTGATTGTCTAGAGGATATTGTGGCCAGGCCACAGTGGAATAGAAAATAAGCCGTCGGCAACGGAGATCTTGGGAGAAGCGGAGGGCTGTAAAATTGGCTAGGAGACACCCCAGGGGCGTCTTAGGATCTGGTTTCGATTTTGAGGTTCCCATGACCCCTAGTCTGTCCCTGAGTGAATGGAGAGGGAGAGAGGCGTCCCTGGTCTCAGTCTCCAATTCACGGCAGGTCAGAGGGCGGTCAGGTGATTGGGACGTCTCCACAGTTGCCCGAGGCCCGGAGAGAGGACGGAGGAATCCCTGACGCGGCCGCAATTAATGACAGAGAGTCCGGTGGGCAGGGACTCTGAGGGTCGGAGGGAACAAGGGAGGGGAACTTACCCCGTTTTCTGCCGGATCGGGTGGATGAGTAGAGGTTCCCTGGTTGTCTCCTGGGGGAGGGGAGGAGCGGCCCGCGTGGTAACCCGCGGGGCTTGGTACCCCTCCCAGGTTTCGGCACCAAATGTAAGGAACGGCAACAAAGACGGAGGAGAGCTTAAACAAGCTTTATTTGGGAACGCTCCTGGGTGAGGTTCACTGGTCCGAGAGAAAGGGGCCAGGGAAGTCGTGCCCGTGTGAGGGTTTGGGCAGAATTTATAGGGGAAGAAGGGAAAGGGGTGTGGTGAATCCGGGAGGGTGGTTATTCCTTATTTGGTGGTCTCTTCGGGTATCGCGGCAATATCTGGTGCTGGTTGCATCAGTCTTGGGACCGTTAGTCCCGCCCCTCGAAAGGCGGGAAGGCTGGGCCGGGTGGAAAGTCCCCAGGTCAGTTCCTGGAACTGGGTGGTCCGGAAAGTCTCCAGGTCAGTTTCTGGAACTGGGTGGTCCGGAAAGTTTCGGTCTGATGCAACTTGTGAGTCTGATTGTGTTCCCCTGCCTCGGGCCAGTTGGCCTTACAGCCTGCAGTTGGTGACAACTGGGTTTTGGAACGTCTGGCGACGGATGAAACACTTGAACTGTATTTACACCTCGTCGCTTCCCACTTCATAGTTTTCATCCTTATGGATATCATAGCGACCCTCGTCAAGCTCACGTTCGATCTGCCAGCCATGTTTGTAATCTGAACGGTCATGGAGGAATTTGCAGCTGTCTCCAAAGCCGCAAAAGCCAGTCTCCTTGTAGTCCTTACAAACGTCGGGCTGGTAATCCCAGCGCACGGTGGCACGCAGATGCTCGGGAGCTCGGATGGGGCCTTTCCTCACCATCTTGGAGGAAGCATTGCCCATAGATGTATCCTTGGGCTTCATGTACTTCTGATAATTATTGATTCCCCGATAGATCTTGTCATCTTCCTTGTGCCTCAGCTCCTCCTGGATCTTCTGGCTGCGCTCAAAGATGGCTTGTGCGTCGCGCTCCTTCTCTGTGTCTAGCTCGTAGACAGCAGTCGCACCCATATCCTCTGGCCCCACGGGTTTCCCTGAGCGAGTGGACTTATACACCACGCCGAGACTCTCGGGCTCCTTCTCCTCCTCCTGGCTACTCTGGTCACCATAAGCTGCCTTCTGTTTACCACTGCCAGGGGTCTTCTGTATCATCGGATTGTGGGTCGCCCGCTTCTTTTTCCGGCTAACCACAGCGCTGCCTTCATCACTGCTGCTGCTGTCGTCTCCGGACTCTTGGTGGCAGATCGGGCGCTTTCTGAGACCTGTAGCCCCTTTTCGCCCAGGCTTTTTGAAAAGAAAGGTGCACACCTGGTCTGTCATCTTTCCTGGAAAAAGTTGCTCTGCTGTTTTAAGAGTCTCGGGTTCCCAAACGGCTGTGGCCTGCTGGGTGGGGCGGGGCTTCTTCACGTCACTGCACGTAGTGCACTCCGCGGCACGTGCGTGCAAAATCGGTTGCGGAAAAAGGCGTGGCCATGGACACTGCGGGAGCACGAGTGGCCATAGTTCTTTGACTTGTGGTAGCATAACTCCAGTGTTCACATGGCTTTCTCCCTGTGTGTTTGTCTGTCTTTTCACATGGTGTTCTTTTTATCAGGACAGCAGTCATATTGAATTAGGGACCCATCCTACTCCAGTTTGATCTCATCTTAACTAATTACATCAGCAATGATCCCATTTCCAAATCAGGTCACATTCGGAAGTAATGGGAGCTAGGGCTTCAACATATAAATTTTGGGGGGGGGGGGCTCAATTCAACCCATAGCACATCTGTTAGATCACCTGTTACAACTTATTATTATTAGTTTATTTATTTATAATTAGTTTATTTACATGTCTTTATTCCTTAACTCCTCTGCAGAATATAAATTCTTTCAGGGATTCCTCATTAATCATTAAAAACCAAAACAAAAGAAACTCCCAGTGCTTAGCACATAGCCTGATACAGAAGAAGGCAAAATACTAGTTGTATGGCTATTTTAAGTGGTAGACTCTGATAATCTAAGGTCTGGGATTTTTATTCTCCCTTTATTATAATGACATCTAATATTTACCCCAAACTCTAGTTGTCTGGTTGCCCCAAATAAGGTATTACTTATTTTTTTGGCAGGTAGTTGATACGGCTTTAATTAAATCTAATGGGACAATGTGATAGAGAGATTAAACCAGGCATTTCTTCATGCCATTTGGTGATCTGACCAAGGAAATCAGTCTTTAAAAATTCCTTAAGGCATTTTCATTTCATTTAATGATCAAATTAGATATTGATATATTTAACCTCAATATCTTCTGTATTCTGTTACCTGCTTTAATTTGAATTTAGAAGTGATCGAACACAGGAGGTCATTAGATGCATGACTGCATATTCTGGTTTTGTGAATTCATGTTCAAGTCTGATGCTTGAAAATCAGTTCACTGTAAGCTTTGGATATGAGACTGTAGTACGTATTTATCTTTCCCTTATGGTTACCCATCACCTGCCCCATTTCTTCTTCTGTTTGGGGAATCTCCCTTGTTCCCATTCTGAATCTTGTTGAGACGTTGAGATGCCTCCTACTGCAGAAACTGAAAATGCCCAATCCTTACTTTCCTAGCCTTATGCTGCAATTTAGGACTCTTGGGGAACTCTCTGGCCGCAGTGCTACAGGAAGATCAGAAACTGCGGTAATAATGGTGACAGTCAGTGCTTGGTAACACAATGCTGTGTTTGGTGGAAGAGCCAATGGTGTCTTCCCCAGACCAATGATGTGGCATGTTTTGTATGTTGCTCCTGGCTGCAGATCTTCAACAGGGCTGCTGTGTTGCAACGCACACCATACATGGCTGGCCTTGAACCTGGTTCTTCAGTCATCCTGGTGAGTCTGAGACATATGCTACCCTTCGAATAAATTCCTGGCCCCTATCATTCCCAGTCAATGATAACTTCTTCAATTTTCAACTAAAAACCTTGACGAGTACAAGGATATTCAGTATTTAACTGATGTACCGATAATGAGGCTATTAGATGTGTGGACCAGCCTTATGTTTGTCATGAAGATTAGTCTTGTACATCAGCTTCTATGCTGGCTTCCATTGATACGTTTTTGGTTCATTTTCTAAGTCTCATTTATTTTTCAATAAATATTTTTTGAGTGCCTGAGTGTTAGTTCCTATGGCTACCATAACAAATTACCACAAACTTGGTGGCTTAAAGCAATATAAATTTATTCTCTTATATTTCTGGAAGCCAGAAGTCCAGAATCAGTTTCACTGGGCTAAAGTCAAGGTGTTGGCAGGGCTGGTTCCTTCTGGAAGCTCTAGAGAATGTGTTCCCTCATCTTTTCGAGCTTCTGAAAGCTGCCTGCATTGCTTGGCTTGTGAGCCCTTCCTTGCATTATTCCAACCTCTTGCTTTTGATGTCACATTTCCTTCTCATATTATGTAGTCAAATCTCCCCTTGCCTTCCTCTTATAAGGACATTTGTGATTATATTTAGGGCCCACCCATATATCCAGGATAATCTTCCCATCTCAATATCCTTAACTTAATTACATCTTTGGAGTTGCTTTTGCCATATAAGGTAACATTCACAGCTTCCAGGGATTAGGACCTGGGTATCTTTGGGAGCTATTAGTCAGCCTAATACACTGTGCTATGCACTTACGCATTGAGAATACAAGGTGAAAAAGATAAATGTTTCTTCTGCCCTTATGAGGTTAGTGGGATACACACATTTAAGTAAAAATTACAGAAATAATTCTACAGGTTTACTTATGATAAGTGCTCAAAGGAGAAATACAAGATGGGATGGGAGAATATAATGGGCTAACCTGGCAAAGACTAGGGAGGTTATGGAAAATTTTTCTAAAAAATAATATTAGCTAACACTATGTGCTAGCACTTCGCTCAGTGGGTTACATATATTCATTAATTTAATCATCACCGCTAACCTATGAGACAGATACTTATACTACTATCTCAAGATTAATAAACTGAGACACAGATACTATAAATAGCCTGCTTAAGAGTCTGTGGCTACTAACTGGCAGAGGAAGAAACATTGAAGGGGTCCTTAAACGAAGTGGATTTCAGTTGTGTTGCCTGCCTACCATTATTGTGTAACTTGTGTCCTGATTTTCTTTGGAGAAATTTATGTTCCCTCATTGTACCCAAACACTCTGCCCTCCCCTAGTTAGGGGAGGGCACATGTCCTAACCTGGGAGTAACTCTCCAGAAAAACAAAACAAAACAAAACAAAAAGCTGAGGATGATCCCTTTTCCAGAATAGACTGCCCATCATTTCCTACCATGTTAATTGCTTTGGCTTCTGTTATTTTCCAGTTGTGTCTTTAAAGTAATTATTATATTTTAAATTAATTTATTTATTTGGTTGCACCAGGTCTTAGTTGCTGCATGCAGGCTCCTTAGTTGTGGCTCTTGGGCTCCTTAGTTGCAGCTCACCAGCTCCTTAGTTGCAGCATGCAAACTCTTAGTTTTGGCATGCATGTGGGATCTAGTTCCCTGATCAGGGGTCAAATCCAGGCCCCTTGCATTGGGAGCGTGGAGTCTTATCCACTGCACCACCAGGGGAGTCCCAAAGTCAATATTTTTTTAATAGTCTTTGATTGTGTGAGCTACTTCCTACCTTTCCAATAAATTCATTTCCTGCTTAAGTTTCTGCTGGTGCCTGTTGCTTACAACCAGAGCATTCTAAGAACAAGGAGGAATTAGGCAGGTGAAGATGAGAGGAGGCAAACAATTCCAAGGTGGAGGGTAGAGTGTGTACCTGAGGTGATAAGCTACTTGTATTTCTAAAGCATTTTGAGAAAGCCATGTGGCTGGAGCTACTGTGGTAGAGAGTGGCATGAAATGAAATTCAAAAGCTTTGCAGGGGCCAGATACACAAACACATGCCATGTGAGGATTTGGGGCTTTATCCTCAGAGTAATATTTTGTTTTTGTCTTATTTCATTTTTGTTTTTTTAAAGCAAGACATTTATAACTAATGTATTTTGTCATCTGGACTCAGTGGGGTACAAGCAGAAAGCAAATTTATTCTTCCTTATCACTTTCTGTTAAACTTGCTCCATTAAGTCATTTTTTCCTAGATTCAGGATGAAATCTTGGCTAGGGAGCATGAGTTTTCTGATTCCTCTTAGAATGAATAAATGTCTATCTCTTTTAGGTTATGAAATGTAAGGTTCAGTCTAATATCAGAACTCCACATTTTCATCCAATTATAAAATTCTCTCATTACCTTAGCCAAGGCCTAAGGCAGGCTTCAAACCTGCTTTAAGGGAGGGGTGTGATCATCTGCTTCTTCACATAGCTTTTCTCCTCCCTCTCTTCCACTGAATGTGCCACCTCTGGCTCCTCCAGGGTTGCAGGTGGAGGAGGGATGAGGTTATCCCTTTCCTGGGAGGTTTCTGTAATGTACCTGCAATTTCTTTGTTGCCAGCAGTGCTTCTCTTGCTGGAGGTTAATGATCTCCCCTAGCCCTTTACTTCCAAGCCCTGACCTCTGCCAGTTCACATTCAGCTTCTTTCTGCTGGGCTTACCTTCACCCCCAAGTGGTCCTTTTCCAGAAGACTCAGGGCTGGTGGAGACAGCAGGCAGCCTGCAGCAGGAGGCAGGTTCACTGTGTCACTAACCTCTAGGAGTGTAATAATTTTTCAAACAGTCTCAACTACTCTCCACTCTGCCATTAGGCTGACCAAACTCTTGCTTTTAGACTTTTTCAGGCATGTTTCCCATAACTGTCTCTGTGTTATCCCAGATTCCAGGGGCCAGTGCCAAGCTCTCTAAATGCTTCTTCTGAAGCTCCCCCACGCTTGGAAATTGCCTGGGGTTCATAAAGTTTTCCTAATCACTCCTCAGTTGGCCAATCAACCTCATCGGGCCTATTGCAAGCCTTGTCTTGGACCATCATCTTTGCAAACCTAGCCCCTTGTTCTACATTGTGAATGTAATTGACATCTATTATTCTTAGTTTGGAGGCTTCAGTCCAAACAGACAATAGGAAAAGTGCCATTTTAATATTCTCTTGCAAAGTGATATATATGATCAGATATTTATTATTTGCATAATTTTAATGAATATAGTCTCCAGTCACATTACTTCCCCAGCCCCCATATAAAACAAACAAAACACTGATCATTCTTATATTTAAAAATCAGAATATTTTCTAAATTGGACCAGATTTGAGTCCCTTTACCCTAGACAGTATTAAATTAGTCAAACAATGCCCTCCTCAGTATTCTGCAGGAAGTGGGGGCCCCTTATCTTCTTTTGGTTTGAAAAAAACTCAACTAGCTGTCAAACACTTGAATGTGGACCAAACATTTAAACATTCAGTGAAAATTTGGATGTGTTTCATACAGCACTAAGCAAAGTAGAGAGCCCTCTGACCACTTTCAAAATAATCCAAGCAAACAGCAATTAGGGATATATTCTACGTCTTTTTGCTCACAGCTCACCAGGACACAATGTGAGCTCCCATGCATATTGGGAGGGAAACGGAAGGCACTTATGTTGTTCCGTACTTTGATATGTGACTGGCAGGGTTGCAAATAATGTGCCTGCAAAAGAAAGTTGCTTCCCTTTCTGACTTACTTCACTCTGTATGACAGACTCTAGGTCCATCCACCATATGCTAATACATATATATGGAATCTAAGAAAAAAGAAAAAAGGTCATGAAGAACCTAGGGGTAAGATGGGAATAAAGATACAGACCTACTAGAGAATGGACTTAAGGATATGGGGAGGGGGAAGGGTAAGCTGTGACAAAGTGAGAGAGTGGCATGGACATATATACACTACCAAACATAAAATAGATAGCTAGTGGGAAGCAACCGCATAGCACAGGCAGATCAGCTCGGTGCTTTGTCACCACATAGAGGGGTGGGATAGGGAGGGTGGGAGGGAGGGAGACGCAAGAGGAAAGAGATGTGGGAACATATGTATAACTGATTCTCTTTGTTATAAAGCAGAAACTAACACACCATTGTAAAGCAATTATACTCCAATAAAGATGTTAAAAAAAATAAAAATAAAGATAGGCCAAAGAAAAAAAAAAAAAAGAAAGTTGCTTCCTGGTGCACCTGAAGATGGAATTTAAAAAAATGTTTCTTCCTCCTTCCTTTTCTCTTTCCATTTACTGAGCATTACATGACCCTGCTGTTGAGCACCTGAGGAGAAAAAGCAATTGTTTATGGTGGCCCCAGTGGGATGAGTCTGACCAAGAGAAGGTAGGCAACATAGCAAAGAAGTGTTTCCAACATTTATTTAGTATATATTTATTAAGCACCTATTGGGCACAAAGAACATAAAACTTGGTGACTGCCTGCTAGAAACTTTTAATCTGGTTGTGAGGATAGTATATACACGCACCATAAGTTAAATTCAGTTTGTACGATCAAAGGCAGAGTCATCCCATACTGGGAACCTGCAAAAGGCAAAACTGCAGCGAAGAAAGTGGTAGAAGCTATAGAGAGAAAAGTCTGGGCTAAATGTAAGTTTCTAAAAGAACTGACCAAAGATAGGTTGGACCGTCTTAAATAGAGGTGAGTTTCATGTCGAGCAAGGTATTTAAGCTAGGCTGAATAAGCACTCAGCAGGAGTGTTTGTAGAGGGTATTATTGCATCTGAGGAGTGGCTACCCTAGGTGATCTTTAAAATACTCACATGACTTTATGATGCGTTGATTCTGTGAGTGTTTAGGACAGGGAGCATGCATAGGCTCATAAAGTGACCAGGAAAGCATTTGTTGAGGTTGAGGTATGAAAGAAGGAGCAGATGTGGGACAGAAGAAGGGAGGGAGGAGGGAGCTCCAGGCAGAGGGAATACTGTGAGACTAATGAAAAATCTGGGGCTTTTTCTTGACCATATATTGCAGGAGAAAGCTGTATTATCTCTAACCACATTTAGAGGAAGATTACACAGTTTAAGGAACAGTATCTTATGAACGTTTCTTCAGTGGCTGAAAATTTGCCAGAGTTGACCCATGAAGTCAAGCTTGAGGTATGGGCTAGGGAGTTTGTCTAGTTCACATAAACAGAATTTTGTTGAATTCCTACTGTGTTGTAGGCATCAGGAACTGGGAATGCAGAGATGAAATGAGACACAGTTTCTTCTCTTGAATAGCTTATTGTTGAGCAGGGGCAAAGATACTACGAAAAAAGAAAATTACAGACCAATATCACTGATGAATATAGATACAAAAGTCCTCAACAAAATACTAACAAACAGAATCCAACAACACATTAAAAGGATGATACACCATGATCAAGTGGGATTTATCCCAGGGATGCAAGGATTCTTCAATATATGCAAATCAATCAATGTGATACACCATATGAACAAATTGAAGAATAAAAACCATATGATCATCTTAATAGGCACAGAAAAAGCTTTTGACAAAATTCAACACCCATTTATGATAAAAACTCTCTAGAAAGTGGGCATAGAGGGAACCTACCTCAACATAATAAAGGCCATATATGACAAATCCACAGCAAACATCATTCTCAATGGTGAAAAACTGAAAGCATTTCCTCTAAGATCAGGAAAAAGGCAAGGATGTCCACTCTCACCACTATTATTCAACATAGTTTTGGAAGTCATAGCCACAGCAATCAGAGAAGAAACAGAAATAAAAGGAATACAAATTGGAAAAGAAGAAGTAAAACTGTCACTGTTTGCAAATGACATGATACTATACATAGAGAATCCTAAAAATGCTACCAGAAAACTACTAGAGCTAATCAATGAATTTGGTAAAGTTGCAGGATGCAAAATTAATGCACAGAAATCTCTTGCATTACTATACAGTAATGATGAAAAATCTGAAAGAGAAATGAAGGAAACACTCCCATTTACCATTACAATAAAAAGAATAAAATACATAGGAATAAACCTACCTAAGGAGACAAAAGACTTGTAAGCAGAAAACTATAAGACACTGATGAAAGAAATTAAAGATGATATCAACAGATGGAGAGATATACCATGTTCTTGGTTTGGAAGAACGATTATTGTGAAAATGACTATACTACCCAAAGCAATCCACAGGTTCAATGCAATCCCTATCAAATTACCAATGGCATTTTTTTACAGAACTAGAATAAAAAAAAAATTTGTATGGAGACACAAAAGACCCCGAATAGCCAAAGCAGTCTTGAGGGAAAAAAACGGAGCTGGAGGAATCAGACTCCCTGACTTCAAACTATACTACAAAGCTACAGTAATCAAGACAGTATGGTACTGGCACAAAAACAGAAACATAGATCAGTGGAACAAGATAGAAAGCCCAGAGATAAACCCACACACCTATGATCAACTAACCTATGACAAAGGAGGCAAGGATATACAATGGAGAAAAGACAATCTCTTCAGTAAGTGGTGCTGTGAAAACTGGACAGCTACATGTAAAAGAATGAAATTAGAACACTCCCTAGCACCATACACAAAAATAAACTCAAAATGGATTTGAGACCTAAATGTAAGACTGGACACTATAAAACTCTTAGAGGAAAACATAGTCAGAATACTCTATGACATAACTCACAGCAAGATCTTTTTTGATCCACCTCATAGAGTAGATGGAAATAAAAACCAAAATAAACAAATGGGGGCCTAATGAAACTTAAAAGCTTTTGCACAGCAAAAGGAAACCATAAAGACGAAAAGGCAACCCTCAGAATGGGAGAAAATATTTGCAAACGAATCAGTGGACAAAGAATTAATCTCCGGGCTTCCCTGGTGGCACAGTGGTTGAGAGTCCGCCTGCTGATGCAGGGGACATGGGTTCGTGCCCCAGTCCGGGAAGATCCCACATGCCGCGGAGTGGCTGGGTCCGTGAGCCATGGCCACTGAGCCTGTGCGTCTGCAGTCTGTGCTCCGCAATGGGAGAAGCCACAACAGTGAGAGGCCTGCGTACCGCAAAATAAATAAATAAATATTAAAGAATTAATCTCCAAAATATATAAACAGCTCATGCAGCTTAATATTAAAGAAACAAACAACCCAATCCAAAAATGGGCAGAAGACCTAAATAGACATTTCTCCAAAGATGGCCAAGAAGCACATGAAAAGCTGCTCAACATCACTAATTATTAGAGAAATGCAAATCAAAACTACAGTGAGATATCACCTCATACCAGTAAGAATGGGTATCATCAGAAAATCTACAAACAACAAATGCTGGAGAGGGTGTGGAGAAAAGGGAACCCTCTTGCACTGTTGGTGGGAATGTGAATTGGTACAGCCACTATGGAGAACAGTATGGAGGTTCCTTACAAATCTAAAAATAGATTTACCATATGATCCAGCAATCCCACTACTCGGCATATACCCAGAGAAAACCATAATTCGAAAAGACACATGCACCCCAATGTTCATTTCAGCACTATTTACAATAGCCAGGTCATGAAAGCAACCTAAATGCGCACTGACAGACGAATAGATAAAGAGATGTGGTACGTATATACAATGGAATATTACTCAGCCATAAAAAAGGAATGAAATTGAGTCATTTGTTGAGACGTGGATGGATCTAGAGGCTGTCCTACAGAGTGAAGTAAGTCAGAAAGAGAAAAACAAATATCGTATATTAACACATGTATGTGGAACCTGGAAAAATGGTACAGATGAACCGGTTTGCAGGGCAGAAGTTGAGACACAGATGTAGAGAACAAATGTATGGACACCAAGTGGGGAAAGCCCCAGGGTGGTGGTGGTGGTGGTGTGCTGAATTGGGCGATTGGGATTGACACGTATACACTGATGTGTATAAAATTGATGACTAATAAGAACCTGCTGTATAAAAAATAAAATTAAATTAAAAAAAATAAAAAGCTCATCCTGGGGCTTCCCTGGTGGTGCAGTGGTTAAGAATCTGTCTGCCAATGCAGGGGACATGGGTTCGAGCCTTGGTCCGGGAAGATCCCACATGCCGCAGAGAAACTAAGTTTCTGCAGAGAAACTTAGTTTATGCACTAAGCACAGGCTTAGTGCACCACAACTACTAAGCCTGTGCTCTAGAGCCCGGGAGCAACAACTACTGAGCCCGTGCACCACAAGTACTGAAGCCCGCATGCCAAGAGCCCATGCTCCGCAGCAAGAGAAGCCACCAGAATGAGAAGCCCGCGCACTGCAACAAAGATTAGCTCCCGCTCGCCGCAACTAGAGGAAACCCGTGTGCAGCAACGAAGACTCAACGCAGCCAAAAATAAATAAATTAATTAAAATAAATAAATAAAAAGCTCATCCTAAGATGTCTCCTGATAAATACCTAGATTTAATTTCTCCAGTTTCATGATCACTCTAATAATAACTATATTTATTGAGTACCTTCTAAGTGATAGATATGTTAGTCTCTTTCCAGTTCTTATGACAACCCTTCAGTGTAGGTCTTTTTTTTTTTTTTAACATCTTTATTTGGGTATAATTGCTTTACAATGGTGTGTTAGTTTCTGCTTTATAACAAAGTGAATCAGTTATACATATACATATGTTCCCATATCTCTTCCCTCTTGCGTCTCCCTCCCTATCCCACCCCTCCAGGCGGTCACAAAGCACCGAGCCGATATCCCTGTGCCATGCGGCTGCTTCCCACTAGCTATCTACCTTACGTTTGTTAGTGTGTATATGTCCATGACTCTCTCTCGCCCTGTCACAGCTCACCATTCCCCCTTCCCATATCCTCAAATCCGTTCTCCAGTAGGTCTGTGTCTTTATTCCTGTCTTACCCCTAGGTTCTTCATGACATTTTTTTTTCTTAAATTCCAAATATATGTGTTAGCATACGGTATTTGTCTTTTTCTTTCTGACTTACTTCACTCTGTATGACAGACTCTAGGTCTATCTACCTCATTACAAATAGCTCAATTTTGTTTCTTTTTATGGCTGAGTAATATTCCATTGTATATATGTGCCACATCTTCTTTATCCAGTGTAGGTCTTTTATTATCTCTGTTTTCCAAGGAGGAAAGCAAAGCTGAGAGAGTCCACCTGTATTGCCCAGCTATTAGTAAGTGGCTAATGGAAAATACAAAAGGTAGATAAATTAATGGAGTGGGTATCATGTCCTAGGCACTGCACTAGATGCAGGGCACACAGCATCTTATGGAATCTTCTCATCACTGGAGAGGAGAAATACCACTGTCGTCCCCATTTTATGGTCAGGATAACAGGCTCAGTAAAATTAAGCAAATCATCCAGAGTTTCACAGTTGGTGTTATGGACCGAACGCTTGTGTCCTCCCGAAATTCATCTGTTGAAATCCCATCCCCCAGTGTGCTGGTATTAAAAGGTCGGGGCATTTGGGAGGTGATTAAGTCATGAGGGTGGAGCTCCACTACCCCTTTATATCTTTTTTTTTTTTTTTTTTGGCGATACGCGGGCCTCTCACTGTTGTGACTTCTCCCATTGCGGAGCACAGGCTCCAGACACGCAGGCTCAGCAGCCATGGCTCACGGGCCCAGCCGCTCCGCGGCATGTGGGATCTTCCCGGACCAGGGCACGAACCTGTGTCCCCTGCATCAGCAGGTGGACTCCCAACCACTGCGCCACCAGGGAAGCCCCACGACTCCTTTATAATAGAGTCTCCAGATTGTTCTCTTGCCCTTTTGTGCCGTATGAAGATGCAGCCTGAAGTCAGCTATCTATGAACCAGGTTGCGGGCTTAACTTCCCAGCCTCCAGAACTGTGAGAGATACACTTCAGCTGTTCAGAAGCCCCCCTAGTCTATGGTATTCTGTTGTAGCAGCCTGAGCTGACCAAGACAGTTAGTGTAGAGCAAGGATTCAGGCCCAGCCTACTTGGCCCAAAAGCTGATAGTCTTTAAATTTTTTAAAAATTTATTTATTTGTATTTATTTTTATTTTTGGCTGCGTTTGGTCATCGTTGCTGTGCACGGGCTTTTTCTCTAGTTGGGGTGAGTGGGGCCTACTCTTCGTTGCGGTGCGTGGGCTTCTCATTGCGGTGGCTTCTCGTGGCAGTGGCTTCTTGTTGCGGAGCACGGGCTCTAGGCATGCGGGCTGCAGGAGCTGTAGCACACGGGCTCAGTAGTTGTGGCGCACGGGCTTAGCTGCTCCGTGGCATGTGGGATCTTCCCGGACCAGAGCTCGAACCCATGTCCCCTGCACTAGCAGGCAGATTCTTAACCACTGTGTCACCAGGGAAGCCCTAAAAGCTGACAGTCTTTAAAAACTATGCTACTTTTTCTCTCCCCACTGTGTTGTACAGGCGACAGCTTCACTCCAGCTCTGCTTTTCTCCTTGCTTAACCAGAAAACAAGTGAATGACAAAACCATTTTGAGTATTGTCTTGAAAGGCCAGGAGTGAACTTGGCTGGAGGAGAAATTTCCATTAGAATTCTGAGGCTTGGTGTACAGCAGTGGCACCAGGAAGGAAAAAATGCCATGCTCATTAAGCAATTACTGAGACTCATGGTTAAAACATGAGGTTGCCTTTCTAAGAGAATCCCTGGAATAAATGGTATTCTTCATTTTGTCTTGGAGCCTGGTTGATCGGTGTCTAAGAAATGCACCTTCTTTTACTGGAGAAGTAATGGGGAAGCAAGGACTGTTTCATCCATTATCTCTTTGGATCCTTACAACAACCCTTTGGAGACATATGGAGGATATTTGGTTTGGAATTTTAGTGGCCAGTTAATCAAGATCCATCCTGCTTTTGAATCCTGGATCATTTGCAAAATATATACAACAGTTAGGGATTCCAATTGCAGGTTTATCACTTGGATTGGATCTCATATCTTGGATCCAGATGCCCTTCCTCATTTACCCCCCAACACTTGCTGCAGCTGGACTTTGGGATCTGCATTTAGAAAGGGCTGGGCTGGTAGCCAACTGCCTCATACCAGGTGAGTGCAGGGAGCCTGGGAGAGGAAGGTCTCCTAGGGGACACGTAGCAGGTTTGCCTTTCCCCAGTAGAGGTATATGGAGGATGGGATGTCTGTCTCTTACCACCTCCCATGTTAGATGAATCATTCCCTCTCCTGTGAGGAGAAACCAATGAAAGTACAGAGGGCAACCGTTTCTTACCAAATACATCTGAGAGGTGTTTTACTGGCTGAAAAATCATAGGGAGACGGAGCATATTTGTTTTCAGGGCACTCCCTGAGCTTGTTCTTTTAGTCCATTGCCCTCTCCTGATTTGACAGGTGGAGAATTTGAGTCTCAGAGAAGCTAAAGTTTTGAAAGTCACACTTTAATGACAAACGTGGGGTTCTATCTCATAACGAGCTAGTGGATGGAAGCTTAGAGCTCCGGGGTTCAGAACTTTTATATCAAAAATGTGCTAAGACCTTCACAGAGAAGACATGTGACTTGCACAAGGTCAAAGTGGCAGGACTAGATATCAGGTCTTCGGACTCCTGGCTTTTTCTAGTGTCTCACAGAAGTCTCCTTCGTAAGCTGGTGACATTTGTGCTGTTGGCTTGTAAGCATGGTCTTCTGGATACCTGGCACTATTCCCAAACCAATTAAATCAGAGTCTCTTGGTGGAGAAGCTCCATCATTGATGTATTTTTTTTTTTTTTTTTTTTTTTTTTTGCGTTACGCGGGCCTCTCACTGCTGTGGCCCCTCCCGTTGCGGAGGACAGGCTCCGGACGCGCAGGCCCAGCGGCCATGGCTCACGGGCCCAGCCGCTCCGCGGCATGTGGGATCCTCCCAGACCGGGGCACGAACCCGTGTCCCCTGCATCGGCAGGCAGACTCTCAACCACTGCGCCACCAGGGAAGCCCCCATTGATGTATTTTTTAAAGCTCCCAAGGTATCCTGATCTACAGAAAGGTTGAAAGCCACAGCCTTGGTGATGTCACACTTTTGTTTCATCGCAGTGACACTTTCTTTGAATGTAGAGATGATGAGAAATTGCATTTCCAGGCAGATTATCTGTTTATTAACATTTGAAACCTAAATCCAAGCCTCAGTAGGTCCCTGTGTGAGCTTCCTTAGCTTACTAATGGCAGTCCTTTACCTGCGGATAGGGCATAGGTATAAGGATAGACAGGGGCAGTTCTTGCCCTGTCTTGATGCCACTTGATTTTTACAACAGCCCTGTGAAGTCAATAATTATTTACATCATGCGCAAAATGAGAAAACTGGGTTCTTACCTAACCCTGCATGGAAGAAGGGTTCTGTGCTGGTCTTTAGAAGAGAGGTTCACACCAAGTGTGTTAGTAGCTGATCTTTATTCCCCACTCTAACAATGGCATCTTCCCATTTGAGAATTCATTGGGAAAACCCATTTTGATCTAGCAAGCTTGTTTTTTTTTTTTTTTTTTTTTTTAAACATCTTTATTGGGGTATAATTGCTTTACAATGGTGTGTTAGTTTCTGCTTTACAACAAAGTGAATCAGCTATACATATACATATGTTCCCATATGTCTTCCCTCTTGCGTCTCCCTCCCTCCCACTCTCCCCATCCCACCCTTCCAGGCTGTCACAAAGCACCGAGCTAATATCCCTGTGCCTTGCGGCTGCTTCCCCCCAGCTATCTACCTTACTACGTTTAGCAAGCTTGTTTTTAACCCCCAACCGGATCTGTGGTCAACGGTTATACAGGTTGTGCCCTATCCAACCCCAAGAAGTGCCGGTTGCTACAGTTTATGTGAATGGCATCCCTAGCTCTTAGGCAAATACCCTGGCTGGATAACTGTACATGGTGAACCTGCATATGCTTAAAGAGGTGTTATCTTGCTCAGGAGGCAGTCTCTCTAATAGGATGTAAAGGGTGCTGGAACAACCCACAAATACCGCCCTTTCATGAGATAACATAAAATCAGTGGGTGGTCTATTTCTTAACACTATCTTCTCCAAGCTCTCTCATTTAAAATGCACATACTCTTAGGAAAAAGAAACTATTCTGAACTCTTAAACTGTTTTTCTCTAAGGTGTTAAGGATTGATAGTTCATATAGAATAGGGGGTTATGCTTTTCAAACAGCCTTCACGTTGTCTTCTGTGATGTAAGTATTATCATTCCCAATTTACATGTGAGCAAACTGAGATTCAAGAAAGATCACTGTCTCTCACAGATATAGGAGACAAACTTGTGGTTACCAAAGGGGAGAGGGAATGAGAGACAAATTAGGGGTCTAGGTTTAACAGATACAGTGTGTAAAATAGATAAGCAACAAGGTTATACTGAATAGCTCAGGGAATTATAGCCATTATCTTGTAATAACCTATAATGGAGTATAATCTGCAAAAATACTGAATTGCTATGCAGTACACCTGAAACTAACATAATATTGTAAATCAACTATACTTCATTTAAAAAAAGTTCACTGTCTTGACCCACATTACCCAGTAATTAAGAGCTTGAGCTCATTTTTTTTGTCTCAAGATTTAAGACTTTTCCCACTATCCCCTACTAATGAGGATAAGGTTTTATTTTTATTCTCCTTGATTACGTGCTTTTAAGAAATGTGAGCATCAAAACAAACATTTGTTAGAGAAGTCTCAGAGGCTGTCGTCCTGTCAGCATTCAGCAGTATCCTTTGGGGTAATTTCTCCAGTTCAGATGCACCCTCACTTGAATCATTTATGCTATATTTTCTTTCTTTTTTTTTTTTAACATTGCAATAAAGCATTTATCAAGGAGTTATTAGAATTCTTCAAAGATGTTAGAATTCTTGGGAAACATTGCAAAACAAATATCCACAGGTTTGGAAATGGAAATTACAGTTAACCATTGTCATTGGAAAAAACCCACTATTTTTATGTGCACCACTTATTAATGAGGTATGCTCTATTTTCTAAGTAAGAAACTTTACATGATGGACAAGTTTCTTTTTTTAATTAGTATGGATGCTGAGGTAATAGTGTATGTTAAACTATGTTGGTTTTCTTTGGAAAACTCATGTATTGAAACATGGCTAGACTATTTATGCAATTGGCTTCTCTTTGAAAATGATAGTCTTTGCTCAAAGAAAATAAATATTTTTATTCATAGAATGTAGGCTATAGAGTAAAGGAAAGAGTATGCGCTTTGTTGTCAGACAGGCCTGAGTTCGAATACAGACTTCTCCTTACTGATGTCTTTGTGATCTGAAGTAAATTGCTTGTCATCTCTTAGCCTCAGTTTCCTCATCTGTAAAATGGGGGTAATGAGACTTGCATGATAATAAATCTAAAGCATATAGCACATAGAAATCCCTCAAAAATGTTCATCGATTTACATCCCTCTTGCGGTAAAAATCTACTATCCATTAGGTAATATAATTACCTATTTTTATTATTATATGAGAGGTTGGGAAAGTACATTCACCTAGCTTGCAGAAAAGAAAAGCCTAGATAGATGGGCTTTGGCAACGTTCATTCGTTTATGCATTTACTAATTCAGTCACACAGAGTAATTTCTTTAAAACACAAAACTTATTACTGGCTCCTCTACCTAAGACTGGTCAAAGCCTCCCTAGCCTCAGTCAGTTTCCTTATCTGAAAAAGGACAAAATAATAGTATTTAAGAGAGCAGTTGGGCACATTAAATGTGAATCTTAATGTATATGAAGCACTCATTGTCTGGCATGAAGTAACTACTCAGAAAACTGTTGAGTGGTGTAGTTATTTATTATTTATTTTTTTGACCACGCCGTGTGGCATGTGGGATCTTAGTTCCTTGACCAGGGATCTAACCTGTGCCCCCTGCAGTGGAAGTGCAGAGTCCTAATCACTGGACTTCCAGGGAACTCTGGTACAGTTATTTTTATTTTATTTTATTTTTTACATCTTTAATGGAGTATAATTGCTTTACAATGGTGTGTTATTTTTATTAAAAAAATAAAAGCAATTATAAATATTTTAAAATTATTTTTATTTTTTATCGTTACTGCAACCAAAGCATTTTCATATACATTAGCCTCATTTGTGCTACACAGTAGTCCTATGTTATTTTTATTCTTCCTATTTTACAAATGAGAAATAAACTGATTTGAAAAGGTCACAAGGTTAGCAGGTCATCAGACTTCAAGTGGATGTTTTCCCTGCTACCATGGCTTCCTTTCTGATTCACGTACCTCTCAGGGACCCATCCCTGGGTCCTTGACAATTCCATCTCTTGGGTTAATCTTTCTTTTTGAAAGACTCCTGCTGAAATGTCTACCAAAGTGGAGTTAGTTACCTGCTATACCTTATCACCTATGAACACATCACAGCTTATTGTCAGAAGGGTTGGGTTGGGTTGTCAGGTGAGCTAGCTCATCCCTCACAGAGCAGAAGACAGTTAGTCAGTCCTGGTTGCAGTAGAGGAGATAAAAGAAGGTCCAGGAACTCTGGAATCCCACCCAGCAAAGGCAGGCTTGGGTGCAGTCTGCAGCAGGTAGGGAGGAGGGAGATTTCCCGCTCTTACCTATAAAATCGAGAGAATAATGGTTGCTTTACAGGGCTGTTGTGAGGATAAATGAGGTAACAGTCATAGCTCACATTTATTAAGCAAATGCCATCTACATGTATTACCTCAGTCCTCCCAACAACAGTTTAGTGAGCTCTAGTGTTATCCCATTTCTCAGAAAACTGAGGCAAAGAGAGGTTATTCTCCTAGCTGGTTCTCTGCCAGCTAGGTGAATAAGAGCCCAGCCTCTGTTTTCTGAGATAGCATATGGAAAACCCCTGACCAGACGGGGGATTAACTAGGAACTTGCCCTTTCAAGGCACTGAGTCTACTTTATATTCATACTTTTATGGCTTTTTTCTAAAAAAGGGTATCTGAAATCAGATAAGCTTCAAACCCTGGTCTGCCTGTAAGCCTGGGAGTAGTGGGCACTTAAAAGAAGTGAGCTGCCTTCTCGCCTAGATGGTGGAGTCTCAAAGCAGGAGAGTGGTCGGGAGTGGGGGGATATTAACCCCCTTCTTTTGCAGACCCTCTTCCTAACACAAGTTGTTACTCCCATCAAAGGGCTCTGTGAAAGCATGAACTGAAGCTTCTCTTCCAAGCAGTGCCTTGGGGCTGCCTGAAGGCTTCGCTGAGTTTTGCTGATTTTCTGGAGCTCAATTTATAGCCAGCCAGTGAGTGGAGCTAAAGCTTCATGAGAAGCTGCTAGTCCAGCAGACCTGCTTGGGAATTCTTGCCTGACCGATTCCTCCATGTGTGTCCAGCTCCTTCCTCACCTCCCATAAACAGTCCTGCTGAGAAGCTTATCTCAGCCCAGTGGAGCGGAGTGTCACACTTCCAGATAGCCTCTTTGTGTCACATGCGGCCCACTCCTCCCCCACCTTGGTCTCCTTTCTCAGCCCCTGGCATTCTCAGGGCTAAATCCATGCAGTGTCTGCTGGGTTTTATTAAACTCCCTAGCCTGGAGAGAAATGGAGCTGAAAAGATCCTTTCTCTTATTCTTGGAGTGAGCATACACAGGCATTTTAACTCCTTAAACTGAGCAGGTTGTTTAAACCGGTGGTTGCAAACTCAAATGCCTGGGGGGACCAGGCAGGAAACATCCAGAGTGGTGAGCTGGGTGAAGACAATAGGGACTATGGCTTTCTCTGCAGTTACCCAGCTGCAGTCGTTGTAGCCTGGTGGAAATGCAGGTTGAGGGTTGTCTGATTCTCTGATAGTCTAGGAGTAAGTGTAGAGCTGGATTTTGGGTGAAATTTCCCAATTTTTAAGACACTTTCTGAGTCAAACAAAATGCCTCTGTGGGCTTGTTTAGCGTATGGGCTGCTGGTATAAGAACGCTGATTTCAGCCATGAGGAGAAGTCCTGGCTTTGGCTACTTTTTCTTCACTTCTTGCTGCTGCTCTACCCTATTTGATTTCAGTGCAAGTGGCTGTCAGCCAGGAGACCTTGCTGGGCTGAGGAAAAAGCTGTGTGGAAGGTGTTTGGATCTTTCTTGGTGAAACCTGAGCACAGCATTTGCTTGTTCTTTGATTCTGTCCATTCATTCATTCAATCATTATTCAGCAAATACTGACGGGGTATTTTAGACTCATACTCTACTGTAGGGGTGCAGCAGTGAGCATGGCACTGCTTTCAAGGAACTCACAGTCTCAGAGGAGAAGCCAGCAAAGCTGGTACTCTTAATAATTCAGCATGGTCTGGACTTTAATAGCTGCCTATGAGACACATAAGAATATGGACGACAGAATTCTAAGCTCTGCCTGAGGGAATGAGGAAAGAATCCTTGGAAGATGCAGGGAGGTGTGAAGGCGAAAGCAGAGCAGGACAGGGGCAATGGATCTGAAGGCTGACTGAACAGGTAGAGTAGGTATGGGGGCTTGGGAGGGCCTTCCCGATAAGGGGAAACAGGGTGAGCCGGGCTGAGTGGCGTGGTGGCGCATAGTACGTTGGGAAATATCAAGTGTTCAGTGCGGGGGATGCTGGTTTGGAGTGGCTGCAGAAGATGCTGGAAGGGTGGTCTGGGGCCAGGTTGGGAATGGTCCCATGAGAATCTTAAGGACTCTACCTGGTAACCTCTGGGGAGCTATTGAAGTTGTATAAACAGGGAGTGCTGTGCCATATCTGTTTCAGAAAGATCATTCTGGTTCCAGTGAGAAGCATGATTTGGAAAGGCAGACTAGGGGAATTGTGGGCATCATGAGATGGGATAAGAACTGGAGAAGGAGGAAGGTCAACATGTCAGGAGAGTGGTTCTCAGTCCTGGCTGCAACACCGACAGTTAAGCCCATCCCAGGCGAGGGAAATCAGGAGTTCTGGGTCCCAGCAGTGGGATTCAAAGTTCTCTGAGCGATTGGGTATCACTGAACTTGGAGACCATTGCCCGGTGGGGGGAACGTCTCCGGGAGAGAGCGAGCTGAAGTTACTTGGGAATCCTTGTGTCTCAGATTGAGCCCTTATTCAGTCCAATAGCTCAATTTGACAGATCAATTGAAGTCCTAAAGAGGCATTTGCTGTTACATTAGATTAAAAAAACTTTAAAAAAATTAAGTAATTGATAAATACTTTGTGTAGGAAGGAGCCTGGGATTTGAATGGCTCTGTTTTAAATTCTGCCTGGGTTACTCATCAGCTATGATAAGCTGGACAAGGCATTGACCTCTCAGTCTTATTTTCTCATCTATAAAACGGAATTATTAATACTTGCCTTTGAAAGTCATGGTGAGGACCCATCATCGTAGAACACGTAGCACAGTGCTTGGTCCACAGTGGTAAATGATGAGTAAATGTTACTGCTGTTCTGATGACTACAGTTATGAGAGATCAACTTCATGTGTCAGCTGCGGTTTCTGGACTACTGTGCTAAAAAGCCTCCAGGGATAGGATGGTCAGAAGCAAGGAGCGGGGGAGTGTCAGAAAGAATTCTTAAGGGAGCTTTGTTATGAGCAGAGATTAAATGGAAAAAGCAGATGAGATTTAAATTCCCTTCCATAACTGATCCCCTACACTTAGTTTTCTAAAGTGTGGGCTGTTAGTCATTATTCTATGCTGCCTCCTCATGCACAATTGCTTCTCTTTCTTTGAGACATAATATTAGTTTTGAAATAGTTTTAAGACTTAGCAGAAGTTGCAAAAATGGTTATAGTTTCTGTGTACGTCTCACCCAGCTTCACCCTATGATAATATCTTGTATAACCATGGTTCTGCTTATTTATTAATTCTTTTTACAGAACTGTGCTCATACTACTATTGTTTCTTACTCCCCTCTCAACAGAATAGTCTGCTCACTTTCCTTTATCATAAATTCATGGTAAACATGTATTTCAATGTCTTGATGTTTCATCCTCTAATTTTCTTACTGTTGGACGGGTGATGATATTCCAACCAATTACATAGGTTATGTCTGCTCTTTTGTCATAGTATTGCTGGCAAGCATCTTTGTGTATGAGGCTATTTTCATATTCAGGATTATTTCATTAGGATGGATTACCGAAGGTAGAATTGCTGGGTCAGAGAATCTGAATGGGTGAAAGTTTTGGGGTACATATTTATTGGTGGTTGCTGAAGAAGAGCTGCCTGAAACGAGCTCTCAGGGCTGCTGCTCCAGAAGCTGAGGGAGGGACTCCAGGAATGAGCTTGAACCGAAAAGCTCTAAGTACGGGGGCAGTGAGTGACGGCAGCTGAAGCTTAGCAGGAACTGGAGCAGCAGATCCCTGCTGAGGCTCAAGCACAGGGCAGCCCCTCGACTCCTGGCTGAGAAGCCCAAAGCCCCTGAGGCTTTGCTGTTCTTGACTTGGCTGCCTGCTCAGTGCCATTGCTGAGACTGCCTCTCATCTCCTGTGCCCAAGCTCTGGGTTCTTTTTTCCTTACCCGTTTCAGACCATTTCACTGAAACGTGAGTAAATGATTGATCACTCTAAAGCAAGGAACAAATGGACTTGCTGGGCAATCAGACCTCCTTCCAGTCAGTGCATATTTGGGCACCCGGTGGTGGGTACAAGGTCATCAGCGTACGAGGGTTGGGATTTTCTACATGGTGACCGTCAGAACGATCCCAGTGATTTGTCTGGGCTGCAGTTAAAGGCTGAACAGGAGCACTCTCAGGGTAGGGACTGGAAGTTTCGTCTCTTATCAAGGGCTCAGAGTTCCCAGGCAGGAGGAGTGGGGGCCACCAGGAGCAAGTGCTGAGGTGGAGGAGAGCGTGAACTGAATTGATGGCTAAATTCCCTCCCACTGGCTAGAACCTGGCATTTACTTGTTTTCCATACAGCGTATGATAATCTCTTACCCATGAATAGTGACAAAATGAAAATTACTACCAGCTCTGCCATATTTGCTGAGCACATACTGTGTGCCAGGCACTGTGATAAGTATTTTATACGCATTAGTTCATATAATTGTACGTCAGTGTTTATCTCTTTTGGGAACAAGAAACCTGAGGCTCAGAGAAGGTGCCAGGGTTGATCAGGTCTACCTGTGTTCTTGCCCTTGCTGCTTTAAGTTTGCTATGCCCATGATAGGCTGATTGTTTCATGAATGCTCTTAAAAAAATGCAATGTGAAAAAAAAAAAATGCAATGTATTTGTTTTTCTTTTCTTTTTTCCTTTAACATCTTTATTCAAGTATAATTGCTTTACAAGGTTGTGTTAGTTTCTGCTATATAACATAGTGAATCAGCTATATGCATACATATATCCTCAAATCCCCTCCCTCTTGCATCTCCCTCCCACCTTCCTTATCCTACCCTTCTATGTGGCTGCAAAGCACCCAGCTGATTATCCAGTGCTATGCAGCTGCTTCCCACTAGCTATCTATTTTACATTTGGTAGTGTATATATGTCAGTGTTACTTTCTCACTTCGTCCCAGTTTACCCTTCCCCCTCCCCGTGTCCTCAAGTCCATTCTCTACGTCTGTGTCTTTATTCCTGTCCTGCCCCTAGGTTCTTCAGAACCATTCTTTTTTTTTTATTAGATTCAACAGATATGTGTTAGCATATGGTATTTGTTTTTCTCTTTCTGATTTACTTCACTCTGTATTACAGACTCTAGGTCCATCCACCTCACTACAAATAACTCAATTTCATTTCTTTTTATGGCTGAGTAATATTCCATTGTATATATGTGCCACATCTTTATCCATTCATCTGTTGATGGACACTTAGGCTGCTTCCATGTCCTGGCTATTGTAAATAGAACTGCAGTGAACATTGTGGTACATGACTCTTTTTGAATTATGGTTTTCTCAGGGTACATGCCCAGTAGTGGGATTGCTGGGTCTTATGGTAGTACTATTTTTAGATTTGTAAGGAACCTCCATACTGTTCTCCATAGTGGTGTATCAATTTACATTCCCACCAACAGTGCAAGAGGGTTCCCTTTTCTCCCCACCCTCTCCAGCATTTATTGTTTGTAGATATTGATGATGGCCATTCTGACTGGTGTGAAGTAATACCTCACATTGTAGTTTTGACTTGCATTTCTCTAATGATTAGTGATGTTGAGCATCCTTTCATGTGTTTCTTGGCAGTCTGTATAGCTTCTTTGGAGAAATGTCTACTTAGGTCTTCTGCCCATTTTTGGATTAGGTTGTTTGTTTTTTTCATATTGAGCTGCATGAGCTGCTTGTATATTTTGGAGATTAATCCTTTGTCAGTTGCTTCATTTGCAAATATTTTCTCCCATTCTGAGGGTTGTCTTTTCATCTTGTTTATGGTTTCCTTTTCTGTGCAAAAGTTTTTAAGCTTTTAAGTTTCATTTTAAGTTTCATTAGGTCCCATTTGTTTACTTTTGTTTTTATTTCCATTTCTCTAGGAGGTGGGTCTATGTTTCCTCTAAGAGTTTTATAGTGTCTGGCCTTACATTTAGGTCTTTAATCCATTTTCAGTTGTTTTCGTGCATGGTGTTAGGGAGTGTTCTCATTTCATTCTTTTACATGTAACTGTCCAGTTTTCCCAGCACCACTGATTGAAGAGGCAGTCTTTCCTTCATTGTATACTCTTGCCTCCTTTTTCAAAGATAAGGTGACCATAAGTACATGGGGTTTACCTCTGGGCTTTCTATCCTGTTCCATGGATCTATATTTCTGTTTTTGTGCCAGTACCATACTGTCTTGATTACTGTAGCTTTGTAGTATACTCTGAATTCAGGGAGTCTGATAACTCCAGCTCCATTTTTCTTTCTCAAGATTGCTTTGGCTATTCAGGATCTTTTGTGTTTCCATACAAATTGTGAACTTTTTTGTTCTAGTTCTGTGAAAAATGCCAATGGTAGTTTGATAGGTATTTCACTGAATCTGTAGACTGCTTTGGGTAGTAGAGTCATTTTCACAATGTTGATTCTTCCAATCCAAGGACATGGTATATCTCTCCATCTGTTTGTATCATCTTTAATTTCTTTCATCAGTGTCTTATACCTTTCTGCATACAGTTCTTTTGTCTCCTTAGGTAGGTTTATTCCTAGGTACTTTATTTTTGTTGCATAGGTAAATGGGAGTGTTTCCTCAATTTCTCTTTCAGATTTTTCATCATTAGTGTATAGGAATGCATGAGATTTCTGTGCATTAATTTTGTATCCTGCTACTCTACCAATTCATTGATTAGCTCTAGTAGTTTTCTGGTAGCATCTTTAGGATTCTCTATGTATAGTATCATGTCATCTGCAAACAGTGACTGTTTTACTTCTTCTTTTCCGATTTGGATTCCTTTTATTTCTTTTTCTTCTCTGATTGCTGTGGCTAAAACTTCCAAAACTATGTTGAATAGTAGTGGTGAGAGTGAGCAACTGTGTCTTGTTCCTGATCTTACAGGAAATGGTTTCCGTTTTTCAACATTGAGAACGATGCTGGCTGTGGGTTTGTCATATATGGCCTTTATTATGTTGAGGTAGATTTTCTCTATGCCTACTTTCTGGAGAGTTTTTATCATAAATGGCTGTTGAATTTTGTCAAAAGCTTTCTCTTCATCTGTTGAGATGATCATATGGTTTTTCTCCTTCAGTTTGTTAATATGGTTTATCACATTGATTGATTTACGTATATTGAAAAATCCTTGCATTCCTGGGAAAAACCCCACTTAATCATGGTGTATGATCCTTTTAATGTGCTGTTGTGTTCTGTTTGCTAGTATTTCGTTGAAGATTTTTGCATCTATGATCATCAGAGATATTGGCCTATAGCTTTCTTATTTTGTGATATCTTTGTCTGCTTTTGGTATCTGGGTGATGGTGGCCTCGTAGAATGAGTTTGGGAGTGTTCCTCCCTCTGCTATATTTTGGAAAAGTTTGAGAAGGATAGGTCAATTCACTCGTCTCTAAATGTTTGATAGAATTCGCCTGTGAAGCCATCTGGTCCTGGGCTTTTGTTTTTTGGAAGAATTTTAATCACAGTTTCAATTTCAGTGCTTGTGTTTGGTCTGTTTATATTTTCTATTTCTTCCTGGTTCAGTCTCGGAAGGTTGTGCTTTTCTAAGAATTTGTCTATTTCTTTCAACTTGTCCGTTTTTTTGGCTTATAGTTGCTTGTAGTAATCTCTCAGGATCCTTTGTATTTCTGCAGTGTCAGTTGTTATTTCTCCTTTTTCATTTGTAATTCTGTTGAATTGAGTCTTCTGCCTTTTTTTCTTGATGAGTCTGGCTAATGATTTATCAATTTTGTTTATCTTCTCAAAGAAACGGCTTTTAGTTTTATTGATCTTTGCCATTGTTTCCTTCATTTCTTTTCCATTTATGTCTGATCTGATCTTTATGATATATTTCCTCTTCTTTCTCTAACTACTTTAGGTGTAATGTTAGGTTATTTATTTGAGATTTTTCTTGTTTCTTGAGGTACGATTGTATTGCTCTAAACTTCCCTCTTAGAATTGCTTTTGCTTCATCCCATAGGTTGTGGGTTGTTGTGTTTTGATTGTCATTTTGTTTCTAGGTATTTTTTGATTTACTCTTCAATTTCTTCAGTGATCTCTTGGTTATTTAGTAGCATATTGTTTAGCCTCCATGTGTTTGTATTTTTACAGTTTTTTTCCTGTAATTGATAACTAGTCTCATAATGTTGTGGTTGGAAAAAATACTTGATATGATGTCAATTTTCTTACACTTATCAAAGCTTGATTTCTGACCCAAAATATGGTCTATCCCAGAGAACATTCCATGAGCACTTGGGAAGAAAGTGTATTATGTTGTTTTTGTATGGAATGTCCTATAATTATCAATTAAGTCCATCATGTTTAATATGTCATTTAAAGCTTGTGTTTCCTTATTTATTTTCATCTTGGATGATCTGTCCATTGGTGAAAGTGGGGTGTTAAAGTCCCCTTCTCTTATTGTGTTGCTGTTGATTTCCCCTTTTACGGCTGTTAGCCTTTGCCTTATGTACTGAGGTGCCCCTATGTTGAGTGCATAAATGTTTACAATTGTTATATCTTCTTCTTGGATTGATCCCCTGATCATTATGTAGTGTCCTTCTTTGCCTTTTGTAATAGTCTTTGTTTTAGAGTGTATTTTTTCTGATATTAGGAGTGCTACTCTAGCTTTCTTTTGATTTCCACTTGCATGGAATATATTTTTTCATCCCTTCACTTTCAGTCTGTATGTGTCCCTAGGTGGGAAGTCGGTCTCTTGTAGACAGCACATGTACGGGTCTTGTTTTTGTATCCATTCAGCCAGTCTATATCTTTTGGTTGGAGCATTTAATCCATTTACATTGAAGGTAATTATCAATATGTATGTTCCTATTACAATTTTCTTAACTGTTTTGGGGTTTTTTTTGTAGGTATTTTCTTTCTCTTGTGTTTCCTGCCTAGAGAAGTTCCTTTAGCACTTGTTGTAAAGCTGGTTTGGTGGTGCTGAATTCTCTTAGCTTTTGCTTGTCTGTAAAGGTTTAATTTCTCCATCAGATCTGAATGAGATCCTTGCTGGGTAGAGTAATCTTTGCTGTAGGTTTTCCCCTTTCTTCACTTTCAATATGTCCTGCCACTCCCTTTTGGCTTGCAGAGTTTCTGCTGAAAAATCAGCTGTTATCCTCATGGGGATTCCCTTTTATGTTTTTTTTTTTTTTTTGCGGTATGCGGGCCTCTCAGTGTTGTGGCCTCTCCCGTTGCAGAGCACAGGCTCTGGACGTGCAGGCTCAGCAGCTATAGCTCACGGGCCCAGCCAGTCCGCGGCATGTGGGATCTTCCCAGACTGGGGCACGAACCCGCGTCCCCTGCATCGGCAGTCAGACTCTCAACCACTGTGCCACCAGGGAAGCCCCCCACCTTTTATGTTATTTGTTGCTTTTCCCTTGCTGCCTTTTATATTTTTTCTTCGTATTTAATTTTTGATAGTTTCATTAATATGTGTCTCGGTGTGTTTCTCTGGGTTTATCATGTATGGTACTCTCTGTGATTCCTGGAGTTGATTGACTATTTCCTTTCCCATGTTAAGCACGTTTTTGACGATAATCTCTTTAAATATTTTCTCAGGCCCTTTCTTTTTCTCTTCTTCTTCTGAGACCCCTATAATTCGAATGTTGGTGCGTTTAATGTTGTTCCAGAGGTCTCTGAGACTGCCCTCAATTCTTTTCATTCTTTTTTTCTTTATTCTGCTCTGTGGTAGTTATTTCCACCATTTTATCTGTTCATTTATCAGGTCATTTATCTGTTCTTCTGCATCAGTTATTCTGCTATTGATTCCTTCTAGAGTATTTTTATTACTTTCAGTAATATAAATTTCAGTTATTGTGTTGTTCATCACTATTTGTTTGCTCTTTAGTTCTTCTAGTCCTTGTTAAATGTTTCTTGTATTTTCTCCACTCTGTTTCTGAGATTTTGGATCCTTTTTACTACCATTACTCTGAATTCTTTTTCAGGTAGTTTGCCTATGTCATCTTCATTTATTTGGTCTTGTAGTTTTTTACCTTGGTCCTTTGTTTGTAACCTATTTTTTTGTCGTTTCAATTTTTTTTTTCTCTTTTTGTTGGGTGGTGCTGTGTTCCTGTCTTACTGGTTGTTTGGCCTGAGATGTCCAGCACTGGAATTTTCAGGCAGTTGGATAGAGCCAGGTCTTGGTGCTGAGATGAGGACCTCCAGGAGACCTCACTCTGATTAATATTCCCTGGGATCTGAGGTTCTCTGTTAGTCCAGCGGTTTGTACTAGGAGCTCCCACCACAGGAGCTCAGGCCTGACCTCTGGCCTGGGAACCAAGATCTTGGAAGCTTTGTGGCATTGTTAAAAAAAATTAAAGAAAAAGAAAGAAATAAATAAAGGAGCAGTACAATATCAAAGAATAAAAAAACAAAATAAAATTAGAAAGATAAAATATATTAGGAAAAATAAAACTCTAATTGAAACAACTGCAACAAGGTAAAATAAAACCACAACAGTAAAAAAATGGTAGGGGGGTGGAACAAGCCAAAAGAAGAGAACAATGACAAAGTATAAAGAGTAAAATTAAATTCGAAAAATAAAACATTTATTAGGCAAAATAAAAGTATAAAAGAATCAACAACAATGAATCAACAAGGTTAAACAGAACCCCAATCTAAAAGAGGAAAAAAGAAAAAAAAAGTCTTGGCTATGGGGGTGGAGTTTAGGTGGGATGACACTTAGGCAGGGGTGGGGTTTAGGGTGGGGCAGGACCTAGGGAGGGTGAGGGGGTAATGTTTGAGCATGGGGTGGGGCCTAGGTGGGGCGACATTCAAGCGTGTGGCACGGCCTCTGCTTAGGACCTGTGCAGAAGTGGAGAGGCAGCATGTGGAAAGGAGGGCCTCTGGAGAATGGGATTCTGGAGTTTGGAGGTAGGACCCTGAGTGAGGGTTTGTGGGTGGGGTTTAGGACCAGCTCGTTGGAGGGGGTCTCTGATTGTAGAGGTAGGGCCCTGGGTGGGGGTGTAGGGGCGGGGCTTGGGTTCTGTGCTGCAGGAGGGAGGCTCTGAGGGCAGAGGATTAGGCCTGGGAGCCCAACAGGCTTCTCAGTGCCTAAGTGGACAGGGAAAGCACTGGCCCCGTTCCCTTCTGTTCCTTTGTGTCCCTCCCCCACCATCTCCCCCAGGGTCTCCCCCGTCACTGCTGGACCCCTAACCATGGGTGGGTCCCACTGGGTATAGGAACTCCTTCCCTCCCCCAGCCACCCCTCAGGGATGCCAGTCCTGTCCCACCTTCACTTCTCCTCCCACTTCACTCCCCACCATGCCCCATGTCCTACCCAGTTTCTGGGGGTTCCTGCCATTCCCTTAGGTGTCTGTGGTCCCCCACTGGTGCCTGGTAGGTGCCCTAGTTGTGTGGAGATGTGAATTCCACATCCTCCTAATCTGCCATCTTGACCTGTGTTCTCTGTTCTTGAGCACACTGGTAGACTACATTTCCCAACTTCCCTTGCAGGTAGATGCACCCATGTGACTGAGTTCTGACCAATGGAAGATGAACACAAGTAATGTGCATCATTTCCAAGTTCTCTTCTCCTAGTGGCTAGTTGCCATGAAGATTTTCTTTGGGGGTGATGGAACCTACCTGTGAAAGAAGGCAGTCTGTTTCAGTGTAGTTCCCTGAATGTCTGTGTGGAGTAGAACTTTAACCCACCTCCCCATCCCCACCCGACAATCCATTTACCTCCCTATACTGTTATGTAAACAGCATGTAAACTTCTTTTATGTTTAACCATCATAAACTTTGGGTCTTTTTTTTTTTTTTTTGTGGTGCGGGCCTCTCACTGTTGTGGCCTCTCCCGTTGCAGAGCACGGGCTCTGGACGTGCAGGCTCAGCAGCCGTGGCTCGCGGGCCCAGCCGCTCCGCGGCATGTGGGATCTTCCCAGACCGGGGCACGAACCCACGTGCCCTGCATCGGCAGGCGGACTCTCAACCACTGCACCACCAGGGAAGCCCACATTTTGGGTCTATTTTTACATTTGTTAGGTTATCCACATAATACAGAATGCCAATGCCATTATCTTAAAAATTCAAGAGGACTCAGCAGGGCTGTTCCAAATACAGGTTGGGAGTGGTTCAAAGGGATTTGCAGATGGAAACAAAGCCTGTATACATGGCAAGGGATGGGTATCCTCCTGTCTCATTGCCAACAAAATTACTTAGTAGTTTTTGAAATGCATCTTGCTCTTTCTCATCTCCCTGTCTCTGCCCGTGCTAATCCTCTTGCCTTAAACAGGCACCCTCTGCCCTGCCAAATCTCAATTCTC
The DNA here is from genome assembly GCF_008692025.1 of Phocoena sinus. Classification (NCBI taxonomy): domain Eukaryota; kingdom Metazoa; phylum Chordata; class Mammalia; order Artiodactyla; family Phocoenidae; genus Phocoena; species Phocoena sinus. Next base: position 93,639,803 of record NC_045770.1, on the reverse strand, counting down.
CTATGAACTTAAGTAGTTTTTTGGCATTGGAAGTGGAGGAAATGAAGGCAACACTTTGTAATTTTTTAATTTTTGTATCTATCTTGCTAGTTTTTGAGTTCAGGGATCATGCTTTGTATATCTTTATAAGCGGCTATTTGGAACAACAGGGGTTTCAGTAAGTTTTTGCCGAATGAATGAGAGTTGGCTGATGTTGAGTCACTGACATCTGCTGGTCTTAACTCTCAAAGCTGCTGGTCTGGGCTTCTCTGGTGGCGCAGTGGTTGAGAGTCCACCTGCCAATGCAGGGGACATGGGTTCGTGCCCCAGTCCGGGAGGATCCCACATGCCGTGGAGCGGCTGGGCCCGTGAGCCATGGCCGCTGAGCCTGCGCGTCCGGAGCCTGTGCTCCACAACGGGAGAGGGCACAACAGTGAGAGGCCTGCGTACCGCAAAAAAAAAAAAGCTGCTGGTCTGATGTTCAACCCTGTAGGCCCTCAAGACGGGATGGGCGTAGATTCCTCCATCTATGAAACAGCTGGAAGCTGATTTGCAAATGACAAGGAGGCACACTAAATATTTGATGCTTAAAAGTTAAATGTTATTATGAAAGTAATTTAATATAAATGGCTTTCAGCAAATCTGTATCAGTATTTCATGACGGCAGTGGGTGTCTGGGTTCGAATGTTTGTGAGTAATTAATTTTAATGGTTATATACCCTCAATTTCTCTCTATTTTTCTCCTCAGCAGACCCCTCAGGTCCATCAGGAAAGTGAAGAGCTAGACGTCAGATGTCACTGTGGACTGAAAGAGACATAGAGCTCTGAGATGAGGTGTCCAAATGACAAGTTAATAGGCATTTGGGAGTTGCTAAGTGGTACCTAAGCAGTGATGTTGTAAAACTCTGAAGTATGGTGCTGACTTGGTGCCATGATGCCTTTATTCCCCCACTGAATAGTTGCCAGAGTTAGGTATACCCTCCTCTGTGATTCCGTAGCACCTTCATGATATGCCCTTATAACAGTAATAATTATGATGATGACTGTCATTCATTGAGTACCTACTATGTGTTAGAACATATATATATAACACTGAGACTGTTATATTCTATTACAACCATGGAAAATTGACATTTTATTCTCCATTTATACAGATGAAGAAACTGAGGCTTAATGAAAGAAGCTGCTCAAGTTCATGTGGTCTGTTGTTGCTTTTTGTCTCTTTGGATTGTGAGTTCTGTATCAATAAAGATCTCATCATATTCTCCCCTCTAACTCCAGTAGCACAGTGAAGAGGATAGGGTACTCAGTGCATGCTCAACGAATATTTGTTGAATGAATAAATGAACTGCAAATATTATCTTGGTACTTTGCAAGGGGTTTGGAGTGCAAAAGTGAGCCCTGTATCTTCTCCTCTAGCCTTCAGGTTTCATAGTAGTAAAAGAGGAGGAGTAGGGACACGGGCTGCTGATTAAGTTTCTTGATTTTTGATCTTCAACTCTGACCTTGGCTTCCCCTCCTTCTCACGATGACAAGGGTCATCTTTTGATGGTATGGACTCCCCAGCTTTGGTTGTGATGGGGAGGAGGGCTGTAGGATTGCATGGTTTTCTAACAAACACTTGCATTGCATGTTGTGGGAAATCACGCTTATCTTTGGTACTGTGCATCTGCAACTTCTTTGCCTTGAATAAGTGTGTCATAGATTGATGCATAACATATGCAAATTTATGCAAATATAGGCAGTCCTCTTAAATGAGTCACTGGGGTCACACAGACAACTTGCCCTTTGCAGTTTTCCACTGAGTGCCCTCAGTCGCCTAATAGGAGAGATCAATAAGGGTCAGTGTGGCTCTTGTCAGGGGAGGGGGATGTTGGCTGAATACCAGAGCCCAGCCCAAATTCCCAAATTATGTAACATATCCCGCTGGGAGGCCATACTGTTCATTCAATGGACATTGACTGCTTACTTTGGTCCCAAATCTGTGCTGGGTGCTGAGGGTCTCTGGCTAAGATTTGAAGTGTTCCATTGTAAGATGGCCAAGGCAGGTAGCAGAGAGATGCAATGCTTTTGAGATCTAATAACTCTTAGTGGAAAAAGTATGGGGGAGGGGAGAGCTGGGGTGGGCAAAAGACTCTTTACAGAGAGGGACCTGGGATTCAGAGAAGTTAAATAACTCACCCCAAGTCATGCAGCTTGTAAAGGGCAGGACTGGGGTTGAAACCTTGGTTTTTCTAAAGGACAGTGTTACAACTGCTTAGCGATGAAGAACATGGGCTGTGGAATCATAAGACCTGGGTGTAGACCCTGACCTGTCTCCTATTAGCCTTGGGACCTTGGGTATCTTACATAACTTTTTTTTTTTTTTTCTTTTTCGCGGTACGCGGGCCTCTCACTGTTGTGGCCTCTCCCGTTGTGGAGCACAGGCTCCGGACGCACAGGCTCAGCGGCCATGGCTCACCGGCCCAGCCGCTCCGCGGCATGTGGGATCTTCCCGGACCAAGGCACGAACCTGCATCCCCTGCATCAGCAGGCAGACTCTCAACCACTGCGCCACCAGGGAAGCCCTTACATAACTTTTTAGAGCCAGAGTTTTCTCAGCCTCTCTTGATACTGTTATTTCAGAGGGTGGTTATGAGGGTAAAATGAAGGAACATTGGCAATGTATTGATGACCTTGCCGGGCATCTGGCAAGCACCAATTAAACGAAAGCTCTTAGAGTCTGCTGGAAGGTATGTATTCCTTTGTCAAAGCCCAACATAGTGGGGATTGGGAAGCAGGAGGTCCCACAGGGTCCTAAACAAGGTAAGCTGTGGCAGGTAAGACAGCTGGGTTAGGACCTGTGGTTCTCAACCCTGGCTGCCATTAGCATCCCTTGGAGAGATTTAAAAGCCTAATGGTCTCTGAACTCTACACACAGAGATTCTTATCTCTGCAACCTTAGTTTTTAAAAAGCTACCAGTGATTACAGCTGTGCCACGAAGTTGAGAATGGCTGGATTGGGCAATCTTAGGAAGCAAACAGTTTTGATGGTGAAACACTGTCCACCCCTACCTCTGTCTCAATGTGACTGAGTTCCTAGATAGTGGGTCACCAGTGAGTGTCCTGCAATGGCCACTGTTGGGAAATACTGATCATTTGATAGTTCTGACAGTGGAGTCAGGGTGCTAACTAACCCAGGAGCCATGGACTCTGCCCTGAAGGGACCTGATCCAGTGGCATTGCTGGGGTCAGGCCCCAGGCTATGTGTGGTGGCAAGAGATGACAAATCCAGTAACAGGCTAGGAGAGGCCGGCAAAGCAGTCATACCTACAGGACCAAAAGTGCATGTGTGTAAACCCCAGGCTTCCTAGGTCTCTTCTCGGCCTGCCCCACCAGGGTAAATTTCTCCAGAGCAGCTTTTTGGCAGTCATATGTCACAGCAGGCTTGTATGTCCTAATCAGTATGATTCATTTTGTTACTGTAATGAAGAACTCAGATTTGCAAGTGATTTATTTTAAAACATCATAATAATATATATCAGAATGAAACGAAGTTATCTCTAGTTTTCTTTTTTGCCTTTGTAACCAGCCAAGGACAAAGCATGAGCCGTCATCTAACTGCAACAGCCCCCTTACTGCTCTGTCACGTCAAGTCTTGCCCTTCCTTTCATTCTCCACCCAGCAGCCAGAGTAATTTTCTTAACATGTAGATCAGATCGTGTCATTCTCCTGTTTAAATCTGCTGGTACCTTCCATTGCACTAAAAATAAAATGCAAAGCCCTTCCCCGAGCCTCAAGGCCCTGCAGGAAATGAATGCACTTCTCTGCCGACTTCTCTTTCTCTCCCCCTGGACCACCACCCCTGAGCTCTAGAGAGTGCCGAACTCTTTCTTACCTCAGGGAGTTTGTGTTTTCTGTTCCCTCTGCCTCGAATTCCTTTATGCCAGCTCTTCATGGAATCTCAAATGTTACTTTATGGGAAAGGCCTTCCCTGACCGCCTGAGCTGAAATTCCTTCCACACTTCCTGCCCTGGGTCATTTTCTATCGCATCACTTCTAGGTCTCCCCCATAGCAATGATTACCATTCCTAACAACTAAATCTTACTTTTGATTGGTGTATCAATGTACAGCAGCTATTCTCACTAGTATAATGGATGCCATTGAGAATACTGCCATGAGGCCGGGGCCCTGTCTAACTTCTTTACCATTTTATTGCCAGCACCCAGCACAGTACCTGACATGTAGTAAACATGCAATAAATATTTGTTGAAACAAAGAATGAATAGTTCGATAATTCTGTCACTCTTACATATTCTGAAATACTTTCTAGAGAGGGGAAGAAAGAGGGGGAAATGATAATTGACTTGCTGTAAGTTGCACATAAACTGAGTAAGCCTATGGAAACATTCCTTTATTCAGTCAACAAATGCATACAGAATATTTGCTCTGTCCAGACACTGTTCTAGGCAATGAAAACACAGGCAAAAGTAAGGCACCAAGTTCCCTGCTCTTAATAAGCTTTTAGCAAATATTAGCAAACAAATAAACAAGATTATTCCAGCAAGTAATAAATTCTATGAAGAACTTATTCGTTAACAGGATGATGTGGTCAAGAATGATTGGGGGCTCTGGTCAGGGAAGGCTTCACCAAGGAAGGGGCATTTACGGAATTCCCCAGGTGATGTTGCCTCCTATATGGATATCAAATATCTTGTGTGTATGAAAAAAAGTAACTTTCAAAGTTATGCTCTAGAAGATAGTACTCAAGTTTTAATTAGAATCCACTTAAGTCAGACACTAGTTTGTTCCCTAATAGTGATTAGCACTGTGTTGGGTAATTAACAGCTCTTAGATTTGGAGGGGAAAATACTTAATTATCTGCCTGACCTTGATTTTGTGAGTGCTGAGTCAAAAGGTATGAAAATGGCCAGTATCTAGCTGGGTAGTGGAGACAGATGTAGTCCAAGCTTAACCTGGCTATGAAAGAATCCACTGGGAAAATGGTAAATGGACTTCCTGAAGGGAGGTGAGATTCCAAGGAGTGGGCTTGTTGGACTCTCTTTTTTTCACACTAGAAGTCATGGTCCAGACAGCTTTTCTCATGCTATATCGGGTTTGACCTAGACCAAGAAATCTGCATGCGACTCATTGGCTTTGCTTGGTTCCCTCTTGCCCACCCACTTTTCTAGAGACTGTAGCTAAGTCTAACTGTAGCTAAGCTCTTCTTCCCTTTAGCTTCCCTGGCTAAGGGAGGCTTGATCACAACCCGAAGCTAAGAGGTCCCCTTCTAATAGAAGCGACAATTTTCCACACTGTCATTTCCTCCTACTCATCATCTCAGTCTCTCCTTAGCCAAAGACAGACTCTGGAAAGTTGTGTATGAAAGAAACCGACTTTTTCAGTTACAAGTCAGGCAATTTAATGTGTGTTCTTTAATTTTTTTTCCCTACTCCATGTCTACCTCGCCGTCCCTCTTCCCCTTCCACTTCCATTCAAGTCAGTTTTAGATTAGAGTTTCAGACCAACTTTCAATTCTCTTTCAGCAGATTTTTAATTCTCCTGAAGCCACACTGAGAGGAGGCTGGTTCAGAGGCTCCAGGCAGCTTTGGTCACATCTGCAGAACACGTAGGTACAATCTCTATGGCAACTGACCCATGCTGGGTAGGAGCAAATAAAGCTCAGAACCAAAGGTTAATTGCTGTTTCATTTCTGCTTTTTTTCCCCCTTGCAATTCCAGCATTGTGGATGGAGGTTCTAATTAGAATCAAATTATCAGCAGATTGAACAACTTCTCTATTATTTCGGTGGCTGAAAAATAACTATGGCTGGCTCGGAAAAGGAAAGTGATAGATGGTTTTTATTGGCCTTGATGGCTCCTTTTCCCACCTCCCAGCGGGACAGTTAGCTTACCTGATCCAGCGAAATGGCCTGGACCTTTGCAACACCAAGAAGTAGCATTTTTTTTTCATTCTTATGCTATTTTGACATTGATAATATTACTGATACTGTCAACCATTTATTGGGAATTTACTTGTGCCAGACACTCTGCTAAGCACATATGTACATGATCTCATTTAAACTGTAAAGCAATGCTAGGAAGTCGAGCTTCTGAACCTCACTTTACAAATGAGGAAATAGCCTCAGGGATATTAAGTAACTTGCCCATGGTCACGTAACTAGCAAGTTGCAGAGCTAAGGCTTGAACCCAACTTATCTAATTCTAAAGCTCTTAACCATTAGCCAGATACCACCATACGCTCTGTGCGGCTCTGACTTGGTTAGAGAACCAGGGAGATTCCTAGAGAAGGTAACTTGGCTCTCCTGGTTAGCTGTTCCAACTCAAATGTGCCCAGGGATTGGGCTAAACTCATTCTCTTCCCATTAGTGTTCTGAAACAGTAATTACAGAGTAAAGGTATCATGGTGCACATTAAATCTTATGTAGTTCCTCTGTTTCCCTAGAATTAAAAAAAATCAATATAAGGTCTTTATTCATCCTACCCTAACACAGTACTGTTGTGCTCATTTCTTTTTTTTTTTTTTTTTTTTTTTTTTTTTTTTTTTTTTTTTTTTTTTTTTTTGCGGTATGCGGGCCTCTCACTGTTGTGGCCTCTCCCGTTGCGGAGCACAGGCTCCGGACGCGCAGGCTCAGCGGCCATGGCTCACGGGCCCAGCCGCTCCGCGGCATGTGGGATCCTCCCGGACCGGGGCACGAACCCGTGTCCCCTGCATCGGCAGGCGGACTCTCAACCACTGCGCCACCAGGGAAGCCCTCATTTCTTATTTTTATTTTTTTTTACATCTTTATTGGAGTATAATTGCTTTACAATGGTGTGTTAGTTTCTGCTTTATAGCAAAGTGAATCAATTATACGTATACATATGTTCCCATATCTCTTCCCTCTTGTGGCTCCCTCCCTCCCACCCTCCCTATCCCACCCCTCTAGGTGGTCACAAAGCACCGAGCTGATCTCACGGTGCTATGCGACTTCTTCCCACTAGCTATCTATTTTACGTTTGGTAATGTATATATGTCCATATATACACTACCACTCTCTCACTTTGTCCCAGCTTACCCCTCCCCCCTCCCTGTGTCCTCAAGTCCATTCTCTAGTACGTTTGTGTCTTTATTCACGTCTTGCCCCTAAGTTCTTCATGACCTTTTTTTTTTTTTTTTTTAGATTCCATATATCTGTGTTAGCATACGGTATTTGTTTTTCTCTTTCTGACTTACTTCACTCTGTATGAAAGACTCTAGGTCCATCCACCTCACTACAAATAACTCAGTTTCATTTCTTTTTATGGCTGAGTAATATTCCATTGTATATATGTGCCACATCTTCTTTATCCATTCATCTGTTGATGGACACTTAGGTTGCTTCCATGTCCTGGCTATTGTAAATAGAGCTGCAAAGAACATTGCAGTGCATGACTCTTTTTGAATTATGGCTTTCTCAGGGTATATACTCAGTAGTGGGATTGCTGGGTCGTATGGTAGTTTTACTTCTAGTTTTTTAAGGAACCTCCGTACTGTTCTCCATAGTGGCTTTATCAATTTACACTCCCACCAACAGTGCAAGAGGGTTCCCTTTTCACCACACCCTCTCCAGCATTTATTGTCTGTAGATTTTTTGATGATGGCCATTCTGACTGGTGTGAGGTGATACCTCACTGTAGTTTTGATTTGCATTTCTCTAATGATTAATGATGTTGAGCATTCTTTCATCTGTTTGATGACAATCCGTATATCTTCTTTGGAGAAATGTCTATTTAGGTTTTCTGCCCATTTTTGGATTGGGTTGTTTGTTTTTTTGATATTGAGCTGCATGAGCTGCGTGTAAATTTTGGAGATTAATCCTTTGTCAGTTGCTTCATTTGCAAATATTTTCTGCCATTCTGAGGGTTGTCTTTTTGTTTTGTTTATGGTTTCCTTTGCTGTGCAAAAGCTTTTGAGTTTCATTAGGTCCCATTTGTTTATTTTTGTTTTTATTTCCATTTCTCTAGGAGGTGGGTCAAAAAGGATATTGCTGTGATTTATGTCAGAGAGTGTTCTGCCTATGTTTTCCTCTAAGAGTTTGACAGTGTCTAGCCTTACATTTAGGTCTTTAATCCATTTTGACTTTATTTTTGTGTATTAGGGAGTGTTCTAATTTCATTCTTTTACATGTAGCTGTCCAGTTTTGCCAGCACCACTTACTGAAGAGGCTGTCTTTTCTCCATTGTATATTCTTGCCTCCTTTATAAAAGATAAGGTGACCGTGTGTGCGTGGGTTTATCTCTGGGCTTTCTATCCTGTTCCATTGATCTATATTTCTGTTTTTGTGCCAGTACCATACTGTCTTGATTACTGCATCTTTGTAGTATAGTCTAAAGTCAGGGAGCCTGATTCCTCCAGCTCCGTTTTTGTTTCTCAAGAGTGCTTTGGCTATTCGGGGTCTTTCGTTCTTCCATACAAATTGTGAAATTTTTTGTTCTAGTTCTGTGAAAAATGCCCATGGTAGTTTGATAGGGATTGCACTGAATCTGTAGATTGCTTTGGGTAGTAGAGTCATTTTCACAATATTGATTCTTCCAATCCAAGGACATGGTATGTCTCTCCATCTATTTGTATCATCTTTAGTTTCTTTCATCAGTGTCTTATAATTTTCTGCATACAGGTATTTTGTCTCCTTACATAGGTTTATTCCTAGGTATTTTATTCTTTTTGTTGCAATGGTAAATGGTATTGTTTTCTGAATTTCAGTTTGAGATTTTTCATCATTAGAGTATAGTAATGAAAGAGATTTCTGTGCATTAATTTTGTTTCCTGCTACTTTACCAAATTCATTGATTAGCTCTAGTAGTTTTCTGGTAGCATCTTTAGGATTCTCTATGTATAGTATCATGTCATCCGCAAACAGTGACAGCTTTACTTCTTTTCTGATTTGGATTCCTTTTATTTCATTTTCTTCTCTGATTTCTGTGGCTAAAACTTCCAAAACTATGTTGAATAATAGTGTTGAGAGTGGGCAACCTTGTCTTGTTCCTGATCATAGTGGAAATGGTTTCAGTTTTTCACCATTGAGGATGATGTTGGCTGTGGGTTTGTCATATATGGTCTTTATTATGTTGAGGTAAGTTCCCTCGATGCCTACTTTCTTTTTATCATAAATGGGTGTTGAATTTTGTCAAAAGCTTTCTCTGCATCTGTTGAGATGATCATGTGGTTTTTCTCCTTCAATTTGTTAACATGGTGTATTATTGATTGATTTGCATGTATTGAAGAATGCTTGCATTCCTGGGATAAACTCTACTTGATCATGGTGTATGATCCTTTTAATGTGCTGCTGGATTCTGTCTGCTAGTATTTTGTTGAGGATTTTTGCATCTATGTTCATCAGTGATATTGCTCTGTAATTTTCTTTTTTTGTGACATCTTTGTCTGGTTTAGGTATCAGGGTGATGGTGGCCTCATAAAATGAGTTTGGGAGTGTTCCTCCCTCTGCTATATTTTGGAAGTGTTTGAGCAGGATAGGTGTTAACTCTTCTCTAAATGTTTGAGAGAATTCTCCTGTGAAGGCTTCTGGTCCTTGGCTTTTGTTTGTTGTAAGACTTTTAATCACAGTTTCAATTTCAGTGCTTCTGATTGGTCTGTTCATATTTTCTATTTCTTCCTGGTCAGTCTCGGAAGGTTGTGCATTTCTAAGAATTTGTCCGTTTCTTCCAGGTTGTCCATTTTATTGGCATAGAGTTGCTTGTAGTAATCTCTCATGATCCTTTGTATTTCTGCAGTGTCAGTTGTTACTTCTCCTTTTTCATTTGTAATTCTATTGATTTGAGTCTTCTCCCTTTTTTTCTTGATGAGTCTGGCTAATGGTTTATCAATTTTGTTTATCTTCTCAAAGAGCCAGCTTTTAGTTTTATTGATCTTTTTTATAATTTCCTTCATTTCTTTTCCATTTATTTTTGATCTGATCTTTATGATTTCTTCCCTTCTGCTAAGTTGGGGTTTTTTTTGTTATTCTTTCTCTAATTGCTTTGGGTGTAAGTTTAAGTTGTTTATTTGAGATGTTTCTTGTTTCTTTAGGTAGGATTGTATTGCTATAACCTTCTCTCTTAGAACTTCTTTTGCTGCATCCCATAGGTTTTGGGTCGTCGTGTTTTCATTGTCATTTGTTTCTAGGTATATTTTGATTTCCTCTTTGATTTCTTCAGTGATCTCTTGGTTATTAAGTAGTGTATTGTTTAGCCTCCATGTGTTTTTATTTTTTACAGATTTTTTCCTGTAATTGATATCTGGTCTCATAGCGTTGTGGTTGGAAAAGATACTTGGTACGATTTCAATTCTCTTAAATTTATGAAGGCTTGATTTGTGACCCAAGGTATGATCTATCCCGGAGAATGTTCCATGAGCACTTGAGAAGAAAGTGTATTCTATTCCTTTTGGATGGAATGTCCTATAAATATCAATTAAGTCCATCTTGTTTAATGTATCATTTAAAGCTTGAGTTTCCTTATTTAGTTTCATTTTGGATGATCTGTTCAGTGGTGAAAGTGGGGTGTTAAAGTCCCCTAGTATGACTGTGTTACTGTCAGTTTCCCCTTTTATGGCTGTCAGTATTTGCCTTATGTATTGAGGTACTACTATGTTGGGTCCATAAATATTTACTATTGTTATATCTTCTTGGTTTGATCCCTTGATCATTATGTAGCATGGTTGTCTCTTGTAATAATCTTGGTTTTAAAGTCTATTTTGTCTGATATGAGAATTGCTACTCCAGCTTTCTTTTGATTTCCATTTGCATGGAATATCTTTTTCCATCCCCTCACTTTCAGTCTGTATGTGTCCCTAGGTTTGAAGTGGGTCTCTTGTAGACAGCATATATACGGGTCTTGTTTTTGTATCCATTCAGCCAGTCAATGTCTTTTGGTTGGAGCATTTAATCCATTTACATTCAAGGTAATTATCGATATGTATGTTCCTATTACCATTTTCTTAATTGTTTGGGGTTTGGTATTATAGGTCTTTTCCTTCTCTTGTGTTTGCTACCTAGAGAAGTTCCTTTAGCATTTGTTGTAGAGTTGGTTTGGTGGTACTGAATTGTCTTTTCTTTTGCTTGTCTGTAAAGTTTCTAATTTCTCTGTCAAATCTGAATGAGATCCTTGCTGGGTAGAGTAATCTTGGTTGTAGGTTTTTCCCTTTCTTCACTTTAAATACGTCCTGCCACTCCCTCTGGCTTGCAGAGTTTCTGCTGAAAGATCAGCTGTTAACCTTAATAGGATTCCCTTGTATGTTATGTGTTGTTTTTCCCTCGCTGCTTTTAATATATTTTCTTTGTATTTAATTTTTGATAGTTTGGTTAATATGTGCCTTGGTGTGTTTCTCCTTGGATTTATCCTGTATTAGACTCTCTGTGCTTCCTGGACTTGATTAACTATTTCCTTTCCCATATTAGGGAAGTTTTCAACTGTAATCTCTTCAAATATTTTCTCATTCCCTTTCTTTTTCTCTTCTTCTTCTGGGACCCCTATAATTCGAATGTTGGTGCATTTATTATTGCCCAGAGGTCTCTGAGGCTGTCCTGCATTCTTTTCATTCTTTTTTTTTTCATTCTGCTCTGCAGTAGTTATTTTCACTATTTTATCTTCCAGGTCACTTATCCCTTCTTATGCCTCAGTTATTCTGCTATTGATTCCTTCTAGAGAATTTTAAATTTCAGTTACTATGTTGTTCATGATTGTTTGTTTGGCTCTTTAGTTTTTCTAGGTCCTTGTTAAAAGTTTCTTGTATTTTCTCCATTGTAATTCCAAGATTTTGGATCATCTTTACTGTCATTATTCTCAATTCTTTTTCAGGTAGACTGCCTACTTCCTCTTCATTTGTTAGGTCTGGTGGGTTTTTACCTTGCTCCTTCATCTGCTGTTTTTTTCTTGTCTTCTCATTTTGCTTAACTTACTATGTTTGGGGTCTCCTTTTTGCAGGCTGCAGGTTCGTAGTTCCTGTTGTTTTTGGTATATGCCCCCAGTGGCTAAGGTTGGTTCAGTGGGTTCAGTGGGTCGGGTAATCACCTGCCTCCCCTGGTGGAGGGGACTAGTGTCTGTGTTCTGGTGGATGAGGCTGGATATTTTCTTTCTGGTGGGCAGGTCCACGTCTAGTGGTGTGTTTTGGGGTGTCTGTGACCTTGTTATGATTTTAGGCAGCCTCTCTGCTAGTGGGTGGGGTTGTGTGCCAGTCTTGCTAGTTGTTTGGCATAGGGTGTTCAGCACTGGAGCTTGCTGGTCGTGAGTGGAGCTGGGTCTTGGCGTTGAGATGGCAATCTCTGGGAGATTTTCGCCATTTGATATTACGTGGAGCTGGGAGGTCTCTGGTGGAGCAGTGTCCTGAACTTGGCTCTCCCACCTCAGAGGCACAGCCCTGATGCCTGGCTGCAGCACAAGGAACCTGTCATCCACAGGGCTCAGAATAAAAGGGAGAAAGAAAGAAAGAAAGAAAGAAAGAAAGAAAGAGAGAGAGAGAGAGAGAGAGAGGGAGGGAGGGAGGGAGGGAGAGAGAAAGAAAGAAAGAGAAAAGAAAGAAAGAGAAGGAAAGAAAAAAATAAAATTAAAAAGTTATTAAAATAAAAAACAAAGAATAATTATTAAAATTTTTTTAAGTAATTAAATAAAAGAAAGAGGAGAACAACCAAACCAAAAAACAAATCCACCAATGATAACAAGCGCTGAAAACTATACTAAAAAAAAATACAAGAAACAGACACACAGAACCCTAGGACAAATGGTAAAAGCAAAGCTATAGAGACAAAGTCACACACAGAAGCATACGCATACACACTCACAAAAAGAGAAGAAGGGGGAAAAAAAATATATATCATTGCTCCCAAAGTCCATCTCCTCAATTTGGGATGATTCGTTGTCTATTCAGGTATTCCACAGATACAGGTAACATCAGGTTGACTGTGGAGATTTAATCCGCTGTTCCTGAGGCTGCTGGGAGAGATTTCCCTTTCTCTTCTTTGTTCTTACAGCTTCCGGGGTTCAGCTTTGGATGTGGCCCTGCCTCTGCGTGTAGGTCGCCTGAGGGCGTCTGTGCTTCGCTCAGACAGGACGGGGTTAAAGGAGCCGCTGATTCGGGGGCTCTGACTCACTCAGGCCGTGGGGGAGGGAGGGGCACGGAGGGCGGGGCGAGCTTGCGGCAGAGGCCGCTGTGACGTTGCACCAGCCTGAGGCGCGCTGTGCGTTCTCCCGGGGGAGTTGTCCCTGGATCCCGGGACCCTGGTAGTGGCGGGCTGCACAGGCTCCCGGAAGGGAGGTGTGGAGAGTGACCTGTGCTCGCACACAGGCTTCTTGGTGGTGGCAGCAGCAGCCTTAGCGTCTCATGCCTGTCTCTGGGGTCCATGCTGATCGCCGCAGCTCGCGCCCGTCTCTGGAGCTCCTTTAAGCGGCGCTCTTAATCCCCTGTCCTCGCGCACCAGGAAACAAAGAGGGAAGAAAAAGTCTCTTGCCTCTTTGGTAGCTCCAGACCTTCTCCCGGACTCCCTCCCGGCTAGCCGTGGTGCACCAACCCCCTGCAGGCTGTGCTCACGCCACCAACCCCAGTCCTCTCCCTGCGCTCCTACCGAAGCCCGAGTCTCAGCTGCCAGCCCCCACCCGTCCTGCCAGGTGAGCAGACAAGCCTCTCCGGCTGGTGAGTGCCGGTCGGCACCGATCCTCTGTGCGGGAATCTCTCCGCTTTGACGTCAGCACTCCTGTTGCCGCGCTCTCCTCCGCGGCTCCGAAGCTTCCTCCTTCCGCCACCCGCAGTCTCCGCCCATGAAGGGGCTCCTAGTGTGTGGAAACCTTTCCTCCTCCACTGCTCCCTCCCACTGGTGCAGGTCCCGTCCCTATTCTTTTGTCTCTGTTTATTCTGTTTTCTTTTGCCCTACCCAGGTACGTGGGGAGTTTCTTGCCTTTTGGGAGGTCTGAGGTCTTCTGCCAGCATTCAGTAGGTGTTCTGTAGGAGTTGTTCCAAATGTAGATGTATTTCTGATGTACCTGTGGGGAGGAAGGTGATCTCCACGTCTTACTCTTCCACCATCTTGAAGCTCCCCTCCTGTTGTGTTCCTTTCTTTCCCGCTGCTCAAGTCTTCGCTTTTCTGGAACTCTCCTTCCCTTTCCATGTCTGTCATTTTATGTTTCTCAACCTTTAAAGCCCAGTTAAAAAACCACAATATCCTATATCAAAAGTATCTTTTTATTTTTGGTAACTATGTTTCATATTTTTTCTTTTATCATGAATTCCTATAACCATTCATTTTCTGAATTGTGCAGTAATGGTTAACTATTTAGATTCCAACTTAGGTTTCCTGGATTTGAATCACAGCTCTGCCATTGAATACTTCAGTGTTCCAGAGCTAGTTACTTCTCTGTGCTCAATTTCCTGTCTGTAACTGGAGACCATCGTAGAACCTATACCTTAGAGTGTTCTTGTGAGGATTAAATGAGTTTCTACAAGTAAAATGCCTAGAAGAATGCAGTGTTCATAGTAAGAACGACATAAGTGCTTGCTGTTATGTCCTGTCTTGCTCATTAAGTGTTTTGCTTTATATTATTCAGGACAGAAATTCAACTCCAATACAGGTAAGCATAGCAAGGGAATTTATTGGCCCATTAACTGGGAAGTCCATTGATAGACTTAACACCAGGGACTCAGTGATGTCAGTCAGCAATGTTCTTTTCTCTGTGCTGCTTTGATTCCCAGGCAGGTGCTGTATTTGTGGTGCCCCTCCAGCATTAGGCTACATCCTTCCACTCCAGCAATTAGGTAGCACTTCTTTTCTGGTAGCCCCAGTAAAATTCTGGGGCTTGCTTTAATTAGCCTAATTCAGATTACATGTCTACCAGTGAGCCAAAGTTTGTAGCCAGGGGGATCCTCATTGGTCAGGCCCTGGAGTCAGAGCATAGTTAGCCCTAGTCAAACATTGTGGCCAAAGAGAAATCAGGGCATATGTCTATGTCAATGTCTGTCATCCCATTTTGATGATAAGCTCTATGGGGAGGAAAATGTTGGACTCCTCTTTTATGCTTAACATTGGGCAGAAGCTCAAAAATGACTTCGAAATGGGCTTCTATGTGATGTCAGACCTAAGACTAGAAAGTGGTCAGCATGAGAAACCTAGACTCATTCAAAGCTGTCTTCTAAAGTTAGCACTTGGGGAGGGAGGGAGAAGAATGAGGTGGATGGGGATGGGAGAAGCCTTCACCTGCATTTGTAATGTTTTATTTTTAAGAATGAGGTGGATGGGGATGGGAGAAGCCTTCATCTGCATTTGTAATGTTTTATTTTTCAACAAAAGGATATGAAGCAAATATAGAAAGTTGTTCATATTGGTTAAAACTGAGAGATGGGAACTTTGGTGTTCTAATAGTCTTTGCCTTTCTCTGCATGTCTGATGTATTTCATTTGAAAACAACAAAGTGACAAAACAAAGCAAAAAGCAGTAGCTACTTAGCCAGGCAATGATTTTTTTCCCCTCTGGGTCTCCTGGATACCAAAGGAGAGCTCAGCAGTCACAGAATCCCTCGTGGTTTTCTGACGAATGTCATTCATGAAAATCAACCCTTCCTTCCTGCTCCCTCATCTGATAAAAAACACAAAGTTCAGAGTCATCTCAAAGGGAAGTTCAGCAGCCTCTGGACATGGTTTGGAGAAAGAGCTTTACCTGAAACCCATATGAGAAGTAACACTGTCAAACAACGATGATAGTAATAATAGCCTTAATCCTTAAATAATAGCCTTAAACATAATCCCTTATTGAGGGTTATTTCTCAGGTATTGTGCCAAGCACTTAGTATACATGATCTCATTTTATTCTCCCCACAGCCCTCTGAGGTGGGTAGTACTATTGTTCCTACACTGTAGATGAGGAAGCAGAGGCTCACACTGGTTAAGTCACTTGTCCAAAGTCGCATAACTATAATTTGTGGAACTTGGTCTCTAATCCAGATCTGTCTGATTCCAAGGTCCGTCTCACCCCTTCTGTTTACCCTCCCCAAGGGGTATCATTAAGAACATGGGCCCTGAAGCTCTGGACTGTGCTGCTTACTAGCCAGGTGACTCGGAGAAATCCCTAAAACTCTTTGAGCCTCAGTTGTACATGAATGAAATGGAGGGAAAGAAGCACTCACTTCAGAGCCTTCCCTGAGGGTTAAATGAGACTGTGCATGTCAAATGCTCAGCACAGTGTTTAGCAAATAACAAGTGCTCAATAAATGTTAGTATTTTTTTCCATTAGAAAAAGGTGACACCTCATAAGTCCATTCCACTTTAGTCTCTTTCATCACAATAGTATTTTGCAGCACTTTAAAAAATTAATTATCAACACACAATTCAATAAATTTAGGTGGGTCTACAAGGCTTTTAATGAAAATGAGTAACCCCTTTCCCTTTCCTTCTCCACCTTCAATATCTGCTTCTAAGAGTAAATCACTTTTGATTCTATTGGCTTTTTTGGGGGGGTGGATTTTACCACCTTATCTCTTTTAAGTTAAACTTTTTATTTTGATATACCTGTAGATTCACATACAATTTATTTCATATAATAAATAGTATAGAGAGGTCCTATGTACACCTTATCTGCTCCCCCCCCCCCCCCGCCGCAGTGGTAACAGTAGTACGATATTATGACTAGGATATTGTCGTGGATGCAGTTAAGATATAGAACATTCCCACCACCACAAGGATCCCCCATGTTGCCCTTTTATAGCCATACCCCCTTCCCTCCTGTCTCTACCTTCTCCTTAACCTCTGACTTCCACTAATCTGTTGTCCATTTCTGTAATCTTGTGATTTCAAGCAGTTTGTATAAAAGGAATTGTATAGTGTGTAACTTTTGAGATCGGCTGTTTTCAATCAGCATAATTCTCTGAAGCTTGTTGTGTGTTTCAATAGTTTCCTTTTTATTGCTGGGCAGGGTTCTATGGTTAAATGTACCACTCATTCTCAGCACTTTTTATATTAATGCTCAGCTATGTGTTCACATGTGGCCCCTGCATTTAGTTTTAGGGAAAATACCACTTTTCTTTATTCTCTCCCTTCTCCCTGTCAATGCATGTTAGTCATCTTCAAAGTGATGCCTCCCAGCAGACTTACATGTTTGCCTCCTGCTTCTTCATCCCTTTATTTGTCATTCTGACAACAATTCAAATTACCCTCTAAGAAAACAAGGAAGGATATCTACAAATGTCCTCATATATAATTTCCCCCTGGTAATGTTTTCATTGTCAGGTGCAGACGTTATTTTGTACATTTGCACAGAACATGTGAAGAATCATAAGTGACCCATGATAGTGAAAAAACAAAAGGTTTGATGGGGTTGAAGCTCTGACTCAGAGATCATTAGCTACCTCGGTGCTGGCAGAGCCACGTCCTGAGCTATATTACCCAGAGAATCCTTTAGCTGCTCTCTCAAGGATGACATTATCGGTAACATCAGGAAATGACTTCCCTGCATAATTGCTCCTACCATTCACTTTTAGTTGTAAAACATCTAATAAAGTGTGTGAAGTGTCTGTGCCTGTGTGTGTGCGCACATGTGTGTTTAGGGTAGAGGTAAGGAGGGAAATGGGTTTGCATGCACAAACAATAGATTTTCTAAATCAGTTTGTCTTTCTCCTTCTCCATTTGGGTTCTTACTGCCTGTTTCTTTGCAAACTTCTCCTACTTAGCTTTACACAGAGTTCTTTTCAAGGCCATGGTAGCAATAAGAATCAAAAAAGCCTTGTTTTCCCTATTGAAGATTGTGAACACTTTCAGGGAAAAGGACTACTCTTTCCCATTTTTAATTGTTTCCAACATAGTGTCTTCCACATAGTAAGAGCTCAGTAAATACTTTTTGGTTTGATGTATTGTTGAGTCATGAAAGTGTGAATTAAAATGATCCACCTTTTTGAGTTAGGCTATTTCTAGGGCTTTGAGAAGACATTTTTCATATTTGCCACTTTCTATTTTTTTCTCTCTGACATTTTGCCAGATCTTGGTTTGTCCCCATACTTTCCATTCCTATAGAAGAATGGACTGGGAGTCAGAAAGCCTATTTCGAGTGTTGGATCCATCATTTACTAACTGCAAGATTTTAAGCAAGTCAACTAATCTTTGTAAAATGGTATTGTAATGAATACTCAGGTCTGCTGGGGCAACCTAGAGATCATTCTGCCCAGAATTTTCTGATACAGTGTAAAATACTGTCATTGCCTATTTTGAGGGGGTGAAGGGAGTACAGGAGAGAGAGAACTCTTTCTACTTGTATATATAGAGATGGGTATTCCAAAAATGTGGACACTGACATTATTCTTCAGTGCATGGGTTTTAGGGCCCTTATTAATAGGTCTTTGATATCTTTCACTTCAATTATCCCAAAAAAGTTTGCCATATATTTTCCCCTTTCATAAGGCAGAATCTCTTTATGTAATTTGTTGCAATTAAAAATTCTTTTGGCTTTCCGGCAGAGCTCTGGGGATATTGCTTTTTCTTAGAGATCTCAGTGGAGTGAATTAATCTACATTCAAGCAAGATTAGAGATTCAATTATATGATAACCTTTAAAAGGATAATTATGTTCTTAATGCCTTCAGCTTTTGTTGTCAGAGCTGATTTCTGAACATTCCTTTCCAGTTTGGCCTCTAACTGTATGTCCGAGGTCAGTGGTGATTCCCCTTTTGCGATATGTGGTTTTCATAATTTGTAAGGCATAATTGCTACCCCCAGGAAGGCATTGGGACACTAAGATGGCTGAAACATTGGCCATTAACCTAGATACTTCAAGATGATGGATTGAGTAAAAGCAAGTATAAAGAATGGCAACTAAGTAGAACTATTGTTGCTGAAATGTCAAACCAAGAGGAAGGCCAACTGGTCAACCATCACTTCTTGAAAATCAAATCACAGGGGAAAGTGACTAACATTTCTGCAAAACCTATCATGTGCTACACACTGGGCAAAGTGTTTTAAATATATTATTTCATTTATTTTTCACAACTAGTACCATTTTATAAACAAGGAATTGAGACTCAGAAATACTGATTCTGTAGCATGCACAAGATTGCACTTGTAAGGGGCAGATTTGAACACAAATCTCTGATTCCAAAGCTGATGATCTTTCAGTAGGACCTGCTGCTTTGTGGTGGAAGAAACAGGTTCACTAGGATGTGGGGTTGGATGAAGATGCTGATTCTAGAGGGGCTTCTGGAAAGATAGCAACATGAAACTCACCCTCTTTTCCATTCAGTATCAATCAACTCCAATATATCTTCCACTTTTGAGTCAACTAGTTGGGCCTGAAGGTTGCTAGGTGGAAATGAGCCCATGGATTCTGTGGCAGTCCCAGTAGAGAGAACTTGTACAGGGTTTTCTGCTCTGCGGGTTGGGCCAATGTCTAGCTACTGGTGACAGAGAGCCCTGAGGGAGGGGTTATAAAATGAGGATGCTATGAAGAGTTTGGCCCAAAGAGATGTGTGGATTTGGGGAAGAAGTTTGATGGCCCTCCATGTGTGTGTGCCAGGTTTCCACAACACCTGAGATGCCAAGGAATAGCCAAAAGTACAGGCTTAGTCCTCCCCGCCTTTGAGGAACAGGGAGGCTCCTACACAGCAACATTTTGCCTTCCTCCACTGTGGACTGCTACCTTGTAGGACAGTCCAACAACAACACCTGAGTCTAAGGTATCCAGAAAAATCACAATATAGCCAAATCAGAGATAGCCAGATCCAGCAGAGCATACTGAATTCAGCCATAAATAGAGCTGCTGAAGGAAACATGACAATATGGACAGAAAAGTAAGTGCATTTAAAAAGATTCAAGTACAGTTTGAAAGGACTTTTTAGAGCTAAAAATATACTTCCTACAGTCATAGCTGAGTTAAGGCAAAATGACCACTTTTAAGATGACATAGCAGGCTTGGAAGAGCAAGTCCATTGACATGAAAAGGTCAAATTCAAATGTAAATTAGGAAAATGCAAATTAAAATAGCAATTGGATATCACTTTACAATGTTTTAAAAAAATTAAAAAGACAGATAACATTTAACGTTGGTTGGGATGTAAGAAATGGGCACTCCCATACATTGTGCTGGAAATGTAAATTGTTCTGGCCATTTTGAGGAGCCATGGCAACATCTATTAAATTAAAAATACATAAAGCCTTTGAGTCCAATATTCTAAACTTGGAAATCTATCCTATACAAATAAAATCACCACTACACAAGCATGTATGTATGAAATTATTTAATGCAACAACACTTGAGGTGGTGAAGAATTGGAAACCTAGTGAATTCCCATTAGTCAGGGACTGCCCCATATAAATTATTGTAGGTGCACATTATGGGGCTATTACATAGCTTTTGAGAAGCTTGGGAGAGAGCTGTACTATATCTCTTATTGTGGAAGAATATACATGAAGTATGAGTAAAACAAGGTATGTGTGTGAAAGTATGTGTATTTGATTATCTCACCATGGAGAAAAATATACTAGGTTATTTACATGCATTATCTGAGTGGTTGTAGGGAAGAAGAGGGAGGTAGGAATCAAGAAAAGAAAAAGGAAAAGGAGAAGTAAAATATGGAACTAAAAAAATACCTAGTGCATACATGAATTTATCTTGTTTGTGCATTTTTGAATACATATGTGTATATGTGAAAAGAAATAACAGAAAGGAAAAATATCAGATGCTGAATTTGAACAGTTAATGCCCTCCCTTTTCTCTGCTGCACTATGCTGTCCACTAGTTGCAGACTCCTTGGTTGCCATCTGACAGTTCAATGGAAGAATCCAGAGAAAAGTTCAGATGTCTGGGTCAGAGACAGCACAAAAGTTCAGCTTCAGCCTAGTCTAGGGGCAGGGATCAAAGGTTCTCAATTGTAGACCCCCGAGAGTTTTTAGAATATTACTCACAATTTAGTTCTGCTTTTTGCTTATATTTTTGGACTTGCCTTGTCTCCAAATGAATTTGTTCTTATCAGGTCCTTTTCTCCAGATCCATAGGACAACTAGAAAGGAGTCAGAGACCTGGGTTCGAGTCCTGGCTAAGCCACTTACTTTTTGCTGTGAAACTCTGATAGAGCCAGTGGCTTACAAACTTGAGCATGCATTGGAATTACTTGGAGGTCTTGTTAATACACCGATCTCTGGATCTTACCTCCAGAGTTTCTGATTCTGTGGCTCCGCAGTGAGGCCTGATAATTTGCATTCCTAATAATTTTGGTGTGATGCTGCTGCTTCTCATCCAGGAACCATGACTTGGAAAGCATTTAATTAAGCTAGTTAATCTCTTGTAACTTCCTTCCCCCTCCCCACCCCATAGGAAGAGTGAAAATAATAATAGACTTAGGATCTGCTGGGATTTGAACGACCTTATGAATTCAACCTTCTCCCTTTTGCAGATGAAACTGAGGCTCAGACAAGTGAGGAGACGGATGCTTTTTGGCAGAGCCAGGGTGAAAACCCAGGTCTTTTGAGTTCTGGTGCAGTGTCCGTAGCATCCAGCTATTTAATGCTGTCTGGGTCATAGTCTTGATGGGGGAGCAAATGAAATGCTGATGAAAGTGTCCCTACTGAACCCTTACAAAAGCAAAGGGTTATTATTATCATTTATTTATGTCCTAACTAACCGTTGAGTGGCGGTGGGGCAGGGAGGTGTCTCTGAAGGGGTCTAATAAGCAGCATCCTTTTTTTCATGGCTCAGTTCTAAACCAATTGATAAATAACATAAAACACATGGAGGATGAAAATATCATTTCATTATTGACAAAGATCCTTTGAAGGATGAAGCTTTTATTTATTGGTGAAGGATTTCCAAATGTTAAACCCATGAATTAAAATGGGAAATAAAGGTTTTCTCCCTATTACCTTTTTTTTTTTTTTTTTTTTGCCGTACGCGGGCCTCTCACTGCTACGGCCTCTCTCGTTGCGGAGCACAGGCTCCAGACGCGCAGGCCCAGCGGCCATGGCTCACGGACCCAGCTGCTCTGTGGCATGTGGGATCTTCCCGGACCGGGGCACGAACCCGTGTCCTCCGCAAAGGCAGGCGGACTCTCAACCACTGCGCCACCAGGGAAGCCACCTATTACCTTTAAAAAAAAATAAATAAATGTATTTATTTGTTTTTGGCTGTGTTGGTTCTTCACTGCTGCGCGCAGGCTTTCTCTAGTTGCATTGAGCGGGGACTACTCTTCGTTGTGGTGCACGGGCTTCTCATTGTGGTGGCTTTTCTTGTTGCAGAGCACGGGCTCTAGGCACATGGGCTTCAGTAGCTGTGGCCCGCGGGCTCAGCTGTTGTGGCTCACAGGCTTTAGAGCGCAGGCCCAGTAGCTGTGGCGCACGGGCTTAGTTGCTGCGCGGCATGTGGGATTTTCCCGCACCAGGGTTCGAACCCATGTCCCCCGCATTGGCAGGCGGATCCTTAACCACTGGGCCAGCAGAGAAGCCTGTGTCCCTATTACTTTTAATGAAACTCATTTAACCATTTCCATTGGCCAATGAAATAAATCATATTATTATCAACACTTTACAGCTGAGGAAACTGAGTCTCAGAAGGACTAAGTAATTTGGCCAAAGTGGAGTTTGGATTGGAACCAAAAGTTAAGACCTTCAACAACTGTCTATACTTAAATTATACCAGTGTTTCCTTTTGTGAGCATTAGGTTTGCTTGGGAAACAGAACCTCTATGAGTCATAGGCAATCAAGGGTTTATTACTGGGGTTAGGCTTTGCATGCTCGTGGAGCTGGAGAAGAGCATGGGAGGCTGTTGTCACCACCACTGGTGATGAGCCTGAAGCCGCTATGGGTTGGGAGGGTGGGCAGTTGGGGAGAGAGAGGACAAACTGGAATCGTGTCTGTCTTTCACCTCCACCCCACTGGTGATGTGGATGACCGGCAGAAGTGGCTGGCATGTGTTCTCAAAGAAGCTGAGGAGCAGTCCAGACTACAACACCCAACAAATCGGCAACCACGTGGGTGGGCTACAGTGGTGCCTGGCACCCAATTGCTTCAGAGCCAATTGCTGCTGCTTCGCTTTATTTTTTTTGGCTGTCATGCCGCTTGCGGGATCTTAGTTCCCCCACCAGCCGTAGAATCCGTGCCCCCTGCAGTGGAAGCACAGAGTCCTAACCACTGGATGGCCAGGGAATCCCTACTTCACTTCTACTCTCCAAATCTCACACAAGCTAACCCACGGCCAGGCAGGGACAGGAATTCTGAGAAACATAGTTCTAGCTTGGCTGAATTGATTGTACAAAACCACCACACACTTTGAAAATTGTTTTGCATATGTTCTTCATTTATCTTCAAAGCAACCTTCTAAGGCAGGACCTCCAGTTTACAGATGGGGAGACTAAGTTTGAAGAAGTTACATAATTTTTTAAAGGTATACACTGCCTTAAGTACATTCCAGTAAGTGTTTTGAACTCAGATCTGAGTGACTTTAAGCCCATGCTCTTACCCCCTCCCTGCATGACACTATCTGCTGATTTTCCTCTAAGCGTCTGTCTGTGCTACTCTTATGGAAACTGATGTCACTGACATAAAGTAAGAGACTTCACACAGGACTGCTCCAGGCATATTTGGAGCCCCAAATGCTTTTCTCACCTTTCCTCATTCCCTAGACTGGGAGCTTCTGTTAGAGGATAGGCCTGCTTGGGATGGGCTTGGGACAGCAGGAGGCCCGGGAAGGTCACCTCCAACTCTTAGCAACCTCATCTGTTTACCTCAGTGCGTGTCATGACTTCATGACTTGAAGGCTATGATCTCCCAGGATATGACTTGCTTCACAGGGAAGGAATTTGTTGGCCTCTGTGAAATGAACCTAAGACAGGAATGGGGAGGACTTCTGAGCAGCCTGTTAAATGAGAGATACTGGCTAGAGGGTGTGGAGGAGAAAGCCTTTATGTGACACTATCAGGGTCCCCGGTGGCAGCCAGGTGTCTTGGTTTTGATTTTCGTTTTATAAATATTTTTCCTACCTGTCAGTTCTCCAAATGGATGCAAACTCATCTCCGTGGCAGCTGAAGCATAAGAGCCCCAGTGAATATGTCAGAGCTGAGGAGAAAGTTTCACTCTAAAACAGGCATAAAAGGAAGAAAAGATAGAGGTTCTCTTTTATCACAGAGTCTGGACAATACTAAGGGGGAAAATCACATAACAGGGTGTTAAATAGAAAATGTCCTGCTCTTTCTGGAGCTTCAGTTGAGCACCTGAAGCTGAGGACATTGGTTGATATGTGCTCACACCTTCTACTAAGAAAGTTGTCAATCATATCTATGCAAGGCTTGCTAAGAGATGCCCACCAATTTCGGTCACTATTAGCAAGCGCATTTAAGATGAGCCTAGAAAGTCACTGAGACAAAATAAAACCAAAATTCTCTCTTAGGTTGGGTTCTTTCAAAAGCAGACCCTGAACCAAAGATTCATGTACAAGTAATTTATTAAGAAAGTGTTCCCTGGAGAAGCCAGTGAGGGAGAGGGAGGATGGACAGAGAGGGGGAAGACCAAGGAGGGTGCTATTTCGGCTGAGTTCCCTGGGTCAGGCTGATCCCCGAGGGGACTCTAGAAAGTAAGTTACACGTCAGTGTTTACTCTGTCTGGAAGCAAAGGAGCTGGGTTTCTGAACTCTCACACAGGGTCTGCTCTTAGCTCTCGGTGCCCAAGGCCATCCTCTGGAGGTCCCAGCTGCCCTATTAGTAGCAAAGCATTGCAGAAATTGGAGGATGAGCTGATAAAAGAGATCCCAAGGGACTTACTGCAGTGACGGCAGCAGTGTCTTCTACAGAAGGAAAATTGGGGGGTAGAAGGAGGTTCTTCTCTCCACCACAGCACTTCAGGCCAAAAGAGGGGCCCTAGGAGAGCCAGTCATGGAGATCGGGGCTGCCTGCATTTGGAGAGCCTGGCTTCTCTCGCATCTCTGATCTAGTCTGGTGGGATGCTTGCTGAGCTGAAGGAGCTCCTCGGCTCACCTGACGCTGCCACTGGGCCAGAGTGGAGTGTGGTGAGAGTTCTGGGGACAACTTGATTGGTGCCTCCTAGACTTTGGCATCAAGGCTGGAGAAGCAACAAAGCAGCTGCAGCTCCCAAGGACATGGGGAGGAGCCAGGGCAGAAGTGGAGCATCCACACATAGTGGCAGCTGAATGGTGTGGTGGTCAAGGGTATGGACTCTGGAACTAAACTGCCCAAGTCTGAAACTTGTCTCTGCCATTTACTAGCTATGTAATCTTGAACAAGTTTCTTGACCTCTTGTGTCTCACTTTCCCCGTTAGTAAAGTGGGGATAATGCTATTACCTTCCTCGTGGGGTTGTTGTGATTATTAAAATCAGATTGGGCATATATATATTCACACACATATATATGTACCTATATACATATATACACATAATATATACACAGACACACACATATATCTACCTATATATCTACCTACTATATACATAAGTAAAATCTACTTTGTATATATCTACTATATATAAAATATATCTCACACATATATTATATATTATTATTAATATATTAATATGTGTATTATATATGTAACATATACTACCTATAATATATTACATATGAGCCATATTATATACATATAATATAATCTACTATACATTATCATATATCTTAGATATTACTAAGTGATGGCTCGAAGTCATTCTATAAAAGCAGATCTAGGATTCAAACCAGGCATCTGACTCCAGAATCTATAGTCTCAACCACTGTACCATACTGATCTTGAATATACTTTATACTCTAAAGGTTAAACTGCTAGGGAGTTTTGAGGTCAGCCAGCTTGGATCTAAATCCCAGCTCTGCTATTACTGTTAACTGTGTGACCTTGGCCAATTGTTGAAACTTCCTAAGATTAAAACAGTATCTCGGGCTTCCCTGGTGGCGCAGTGGTTGAGAGTCTGCCTGCCGATGCGGGGGACACGGGTTCGTGCCCCGGTCTGGGAGGATCCCACATGCCGCGGAGCGGCTGGGACCGTGAGCCATGGCCGCTGGGCCTGCGCGTCCGGAGCCTGTCCTCCGCAACGGGAGGGGCCACAGCAGTGAGAGGCCCGCGTAACGCATAAAAAAAAAAAAAAAAAAAAAAAAAAAAAAAAAAAAAAAAACAAAACAGTATCTCCTTCATTGAATTGTTAGGATTAGATGAGATAACACGTGTAAAGTACATAGCAGGGTGCTTAGCACAGAGTAAGTGCTCAATAAATTATTATTGTGTTATTTTCCCAGGCCTGTTTCTACCTCTGCTTCCTGCCTGCATATTCATCCCTCACTTTTGGCTTTCTGTTCATGTTGAAGAGCTGTAGACTTGGGTTGGGGAGAAGGGGGAAAAGAGACAGCAAAGCCAGGCTAAGGAGGGCATCTCTCCATGACAGGGTCTAAGATTAAAAACAGAGAGAGAGGGCTTCCCTGGTGGCGCAGTGGTTGAGAGTCCGCCTGCCGATGCAGGGGACGCAGGTTCGTGCCCCGGTTCCGGGAAGATCCCACATGCCGCAGAGCGGCTGGGCCCATGAGCCATGGCCGCTGAGCCTGCGCGTCCGGAGCCTGCGCTCCGCAACGGGGGAGGTCTCAGCAGTGAGAGGCCTGCATACCACAAAAACAAACAAACAGAGAGAGAGAAAGGAATTGGCAGTGATGGAAATGTCACTGACTATGCATTAGTGCCACAGGACTTTAAATATTAGTCATTTGACTTTCCTTTTGTGTTTTATTTATTTTTCTACACAGCATGATCAAGCCCCGAGTTAGGTTTTAAAATTGAATGAATCATCCCATTATCCTTGAGAAATGCATCAGGGACAGGAAGTATTATTCTCATTTCACCAGTGAGAAGCTGATAAACAGAGAGGCTAAGTGATTGGTTCAAGGTCACAAAGCTAGAAATAGTATTTGTGGTCAATGTTCTGGCCTTCAGATATTACTGTGTCCCCAGGTTACAGGACACTAGTTATGTCAGGAGATGAACAACAAAGTGACTTTATGAACATAGAAGAGATGGGGAAAGAAATTATGTTGGTTGATCACCTACCCTGTGCTAGGTACTGTGGGAGGCATTTTATATTAGTATTTTGTCAAATTCTCACAACTACCATACGAACCAACATGTGAACCATATTGGTGCTATAGTCCCAATTTATAGATGAGCAAACTGAGACCCGTTTGGATTTGAACTAGTGTTTCTGATTCCAGAATTTGTGTTGTTTCTCATTATGTCAAGCTGCTCCTGGATGTTTGGTTCTTGTTTCTATTTCATAAGGAACCTGAAGACCAGTGGGGCTTCCTCCTGGACACCTCTCTCTATCTAAAGCCAATGCTTCCCGCTACTCTCCCAGATTCTATTCTGTAGCAATAGGATGCCCCCATTCCTATTTGATTGCTGCCGCTTCCTGTCCTCCCCCTCCCCCTCTCCCTAAAATCTGAGAATTGGAACCTTAGTGATGTTTTCTGGGAATGACAAACCCTGTGCAACCTCCGATAGTGGTTACACAATCCAATTCTTTTCTATAGATTGTTATTGACTCCTTGCTCAGGCCAATATATTGTTAGATTTATTTCTTTATCTCCAGAACCTGACAATAGCTCTGTTCTAGCATATAGCTCAGTTCAAAGCAACTTAATGATGATGATATAATAATAATAATAATAATACTGTAAAGCAAACACAGTGGTTCCCACATTTCTCATTGACTCTCCAGAAGAACTCAGGGTATGGTTATGTTTATTTTCCCAATTTTACAGATGAAGAAATGTAGAGTCAGAGAAATTAAATTAGTTGTCTAGAGCCTCACACCTAGTAAGAGGAAAAGCTGGAATTTTGAACGCAGGCATTTTTTATTCCGAAACGTTTCCCTTTAATAATTTATCTCCTTGCTTCAGTTAGCATTTGCTGGGTAACAAACCATTCCAAAACTTAGAGGCTTAAAAGAATAACTGTTTTATTTAGCTCATGATTTTGTGTGTCAGCTGGAAGGTTTTTCTGGTCTTAGCCATATCAGTGCATACGTGCCCTCCCATGCATCTGTGGTCAGCTGGTGGGTGGCTGGGAACTACGTGATCTAGGATGGTCTCAGTTGCATGTCTGAAGGTTGACTGTCCATTTGTTGAGGCTCCCTGGTTCTCCTCTCCTTGGCTTCTCATCCTTCAGCAGCTGTTCTGGGCTTGTTCACATGGTGGTCTCAGGGTTCTGAGCTCTCTTGCAAGAGAGCAAGCCCCCACGCACCATCACTTTTCTGTTTACCCCTTCTTTCCTCCCTGTTAGCCAATGTCTTCTTGGCCAAAGCAAGTCACATGGCCAACCCAGATTCAGGGATAGAGAATTAGACTCCCCCACTTGGCTGTGGGGGAGGTATTTGTAGCCAATTTTGCAGTCTACCACACTTATTTTCTGCTAGGTCACTCAGTCTGCGAGGTAGAGAGATAAACAAACAGGTAAGTGACAGGGTATTTTCAGAACTGCTTGTAAATATAAAGACCACTTATTTTATTGGCTTCTAAAATTCCCTGGGCAGCATGGAGCTTGGGAGTCTCCTCAAGTACAAGAGATTTCCTTGAGAAAAGAGCCAATACATGTCCTGGACTGCCTGAGCACTGAGCAGATTCGGTGGGGAGAAGCTGTCATGGAGGTGGTGACCTAGCCTTGGAGACTCTTCGTTTTTTTCTGAGTAGGACTTTGCATCACTCCTGCATCATTGCCCCATGCCCTTCCCCTGCGGAACCTGGCACAGCTGGCAGTTCGGCTGGGTAGCTGTTTCAGGAAACTCAAAATTAACGTTATGGCCAGGAAGTGCCAAGCATGGCTCAATGTAGTTTCTATCTACTTTGGATATTTAACAGCACCAGATCTAGTTCAGCTGTCTTTGATCATGTTTGGAAAAATGTTTCTTCATGGTTAATGCTCTTCAAGAGGCATTTTATTCCAGCTTGTTATGATATGTCGTAGGTTTTTCTGTAAGTGAACAAGGGTGGGTGGGACACCTATGGGAACTCAGGCTGTGATGGAGCCCTGATCGTCCCCTAGTTGGCTCCAGTTCCACTTGTCACTTCCCTTCCACTGTGAGTGGAGGCAGAATACTGTGGTTAAGTGTATGGACTCTGAGAAAGACTGGGTCCAAATCCTGGCTCAACTACTTACTCTGTGATTGGGGAAAATGACTGAAGCTTTTGTGTTTCAGTTTTTTTAATTGGTAAAATGAAGATGATAAAAGTAACAATTCATAGGGTTATTGTGAGGATTAAGTTAGTTAATGGCATAAAGTGCTTAGACCCATGCCAGACACAGAGCAAGGCTAAAAAATGTAGTCGTCATTGTTAATGACAACAAAAACTTATTGGTATTAGTACTGTTACTCGGCAATGGTTCTAAAACCTTAGCAGCGTATCAGCTTTATCTCAGAGAGCTTATTAAAAATCCAGTGCCATACGCTTGGAGATTCTATTTGTGGGACACTTAGGAATCCACACGTTTTACTAAGAGTCAGATGATTTTAAAGCTGCCAGTGCCCAGAGCAGCACGTGGGAATAACTGCTTACCGTGTAAAGCTTGACACTTTCTTCAACACTCAACACAAAGATATACTGAGATCACGTTAAGAGACTATTTGGAAAAAACGTATATGTAAAAACATCTTTTCCTGTCCCTACAGATCCTGCATGCAAAATATACTCACCCCTTCTCCAAGAGAAAATCCAAGACACAGTCCTTGCCCTCTGTCCTTCCTAAAAGAATGCCGTAATGAGGAAATGATGTTTCTAGTTACTGATAATAATAGTTTACATTATTGAGTACTTACTAAGTGCCAAGAATTACGCTGAGAAATTTACTTGGATTAGTGGTTTTAATTCCTTCAATAATCTGATGAAATAGGCACTATATTATGAGGAAACTGTGCTTAGTGAGATGAATGTCTTTGCCAAGGTCACCCAGGGAATTGAGAGCTAATCCACACACTTAATTGCTATTCCATGACTCATACCCAGGCTCTCCGCCTCCAAGGCCTGTATCCTCAACTACCAATCTAAATTGCCTTTTAAATAGAGTTTGCTAGTTGTTTCTTATTATGTTTTCTCATTTAATTTCCATATTAACAGAACTCCAAGCTTTAGCTGGGCACTTTGCCACCCAAAACAAAGATAACGTTTCCCAGCCTCCTTTGCAGGTAAGTGTGCATGTGGCTAAGTCCTGGCTGATGGGATATGAGTGGAAGTGACATATATAAATTCTGGGTCATGCCTCTAAAGGAAAGAAGTGTGACCTTCTTCTCCTTTAACTCGTCTGCTGGAGTGAGACCATCATGGTGTGCCATCCTGGAAGTAAAGATGACAGTAATATTGTAGGGAATGTGGAGCAAAAACACAGAAAGCACTTGGGTCTCTGACACTGACAACTGCAATGGACTGCTTATGTAAATTCAGATTATTAAATGAGAGATAAATAAATTTTGGGTGTCAACAGCAACTGAATCCTAACTAATACAACCCTCTATCAACACATCATTTTAAAAGGTTGCAGTTATGAGTGATCTGTACCTATTCTGGATCTCAAGCAAAGTTTTATGAAGTTTCTCTCCCCCCACCCCCCACTTGGTGAAGTGATCTGCTGGGTTCTAGGAGATCTCACCTCCAGGATGCCCATAATGCTAGGTGCATTTGTGTGTGCAGTTGTTTCCATGATCTATTTCAAGGTGTCAATAAAGTATCAACATTATAAGAAGTTGCAATTCCACAGTCTGAGTCTACTAACTGGGTTGCTGGACACTCTGGCCCCTAAAATCTCCTCTTTTGTCTGGCCAAAGTTGAAGAGGGAAGTTTCAGTGGTGTCATGCAAACTCTAATCTTGGCACTCAGGTACTGGTTATCAGCTTCCCACTTACAGTGTCCTGTTTCTGTAGGTAACAGATTCTGAGATGTTACAAGAGATACATTTGAAGTTGATAAGAGGTCCTTTCAACACTGTATATAGCCATCTCCTTACAGTTTTAGGTAAAGCCAAGTTTGGGGCTTATTCAGTGCTGGTTTTAGTTCTTGAGATGTAAGATACTGAGAACTCAACTCGTGGTGAGTATTTGAATAAAAGTATTACTTGATTTACATTTAATCAGAGTAAAAAGTAGTAATAATCATGATAATGACTAAATATAATGAGTGCGTAGTATGTATCAGTCACAATTCCATATGTTTACATACATTATGTCATTTAATTCTCACTATAGCCCTACAAAAGAGGTAATACTCTTATCCCATTTTCCAGATAAGAAAATTGCTGTCCTACCACTGGGTTTCTGTCCAATTCACTGAAGGCAGAGGAACCTGGTATAAAATCTATGACAATAGCTACTATTTTAAAAGTACTTCCCATGCATGTATGCATTGAGTCCTTTATTTTATTTTATTATCATTTTAAATTTATTTAATTTTTATTTTATTACTTTATTTTATTTTACTTTTACAACAGTCCTATGAAATAAATCTTAGTACTATGGAAATGAAGGATATTAGGGCCTGGAAAAGCCAAATAACTTGGCCATGGTCACATGGCTTAGAAGTGTCATGGCCAGTATTCAAGTTCGACTCTGACTTCAAGTCCTGGACTCATTAAACTATCCAAGCTACCTTGAACTTATACCATAAAAATGCTTCTGATTACCAGCATGCCATTCCTAATAACGTGATATTATGGTGGATTTTGTGTTTAGGGTTTTGTGATCCAATATTATTTTGTATAAAGTGAAATTCTGTGGAGCTAAAGAGACTTTCTCTATATCCATTACATCTTTTAATTTCTACTGTGTAAAATGTCATGTTTAGCGAAACATGGGAAAATATTAGAAAAGATCTAATTTGCTTAATAAGTCAAGTACTCAGAAAATGCAAAACACATACACAAAATCCAACAAGAAAGAGGCAAGAATCCTCAAAATGGATAAATTAGGAGAGTCATGTGGAATTCTAAAAACGTGATAAACACATTAGAAAAATGAAACTTAGACAGATGTGCCCTTAGACTAATTGGACAAAAATCCTTGAAAAGCTCAGTGGTAAGCATAACTGGAAAAGACAGCTGAACGAATGAATAGACAAAAGGGACTATACTCAATGTTTTGTATATAAAACTCATTGTATCCTTTAAACAGTTAGGAGCCATATGATCTAAACGTGAAAATGCCCTCAGATAAATTGAGGAAATTTCCTTGAACACTGCAGAAGAAAGAAAAGAAACCTAAAAGAATGATCGCTCTCAAAACGGGCTGAAACTGCATATCAGTTTTGAAATGCTGTTTTGTTATTTAGAATTTTAGGTGAATGTATCATTATGAGAATTGGCTTCAGGTAAATCGTTTTGCTCCCCTTTTGCTTCTTAATCTCTCAAATTTGTCCCCTCCTTTCCACCTTGCCACTATCAGTGTTAAAAATGCTCATTATTCTTAGAGCAGTAGTCTGCATGTGGCTTCCTCTCTTCTTATCTGTCTTCCTCATTTCACAATACTGATTTTTTTTTAAATGGGAGATTGATAGTGAAACAGGAGGGAAGGGGGCACAACACAACCTTTAAAAGAATGACATAGACATAGGACATGACAAAAATTGGTTAGAACCAACTAGATCCAAGATGGCAGAAGATTTGCCTTCCAGTGGACCTTGAGCCTCATTATACGCTCATTGTAACACATTAGCATAAGCTAAGTGACACACCCACCAGTGCCATGACAGTTCCGAGGCTGACCATCAAAGATCAAAAAGTAGGCTGTGGCCCGATTCCTGGAAATCTCCGCCCCTTCTCCAAAACAGTTGGAATACTCCTCCTTCTTGTTAGCCTATGAAATTACCCAACCCATAAAAACTAACCACCCCCATATTTTGGGGCCTCTCACCTTCTGAGATGACCCATACTCTGTCTGTGGAGTGTGTTTCTCTCTAAAGAAATCCACTTCTTACCTATCACTTTGTCTCTCACTGAATTCTTTCTGCAATGAGACATCAAGAACCTGAGTTTTATTAAGTCCTGAGACCAGGTGTGTGATCTAATAATTAGAAGACGGTGGGTTCAAGTCCCAGTCTGAGTTACACAGTTTCAGTAGGACACTACTTTCCTTAAACTCCTGTAATGGTTTCCCATCACCTTTGTGATAAAATCAACCTCCTTGGCTGTTGCCTATTTTCTATTCTCCTGGCTTGCTTCTTCCTCACATGTGACTTCAGTCCAGCCTTAATGAACTCGTATGAACTTCTATTTCCACTATAAAGACATGCTGCACACTCTGAGGGGGAAGTGAAAATATGCCAGATCCTGGATAAATTACAACAAATACATACTGTAAATGCACTGCTGGGCTCCAAGGGTTAAGAAAAAAAAAGTGGGTTGAAATCTGAACAGTGAAGGATTATCTGACATAGTTATTAATGGCACCTCTGTTTCATTCTCAAATATGTTCTAGTTTGGACAATAAACTATATGATCATTTTATTAACAGGCTATAGTATAACCAGTTGTTTCACAATCAAGGAACAAAGACACCAAATTCCCAGTTTGAGATCAATGGGTTCTCACTCCCCTTCTCTTTATTGTCTCTATCCAGCCAATTCCACACTTATAGGTTTATTAGTTCCATAACTCCACTTCTGGTACCATATTCTGTATCTGTTGGGAAGCAATATCAAAACTCACACTGTTTTAGATAATGATTTACTGACTCACATAGTAGGAAAATCCAGACACAAGTTTGGCTGATCTAGCAATTTAGTGCTGTTATTGAGGACCCAGTTTCATTCTTTCCTTTTTTTTTCTTTTTCTTCATTCTGCCTTTTACTATGTCAGCTTCATCCCACACTGGGCCTGCCACTTGATAGTAAAAAGGCTGCAGCAGTTCCAGCCTTTACATCTGCACGCCAGGTCCCACCAGCATTCCAAGCAAGAATCCTGAAATTCACCTTCATAGACTTGTTTGGATCACATGCCCTCCTCCCTCATCCAAGCATTCTGGCCAGGATGATGGAATGTGCTGATTGGCTTGAGTAGGTTAAGCCCTGGAGCTATGGGATGGAGTCAGCCTTTCCTCAAGTACATGGGCTGCTTGGAGGTGTAATCGGGAAGAGGGAAAGAGGACTGGATACTGGATCAAAAACCAAGTTTTCAGACCATGGTAGAAGCCTTGGTGTTCCTACCAAACCAACCTAGCCATGTTATCAGAGACTCAAGCTTAACACTCACTGTGGAGGTTACACTACAATACATTTGATTTGCAGCCATTTAGGCCATGAGAGGAGTTTGGGAGCCAAAGTGGTGAGTGGGTGTAAAGAGCATTTATTCTGTTCCTGAAGCCAAACAGAGCTGAGTCTTGAATCTGGGTATGAACCTCTTAACTGGCTTTGAATCTGAGCCAAGATAATTACTTTTTGATCCTCATTTTTCCTTATCTGCAATTTGGGGATAATTTTCCTATCTTAAAGATATACAGTTTTGTGAGAAATAATGAGATTATGCATATAATGTGCCCAACATAGTACATGGTACAGAGTAGATAAGTTCCCTTTTAGTTTAGACTCACTAAATTGACTCTGAAATCATCAGCATAAATGATTTTTTCTTGGGTCATTTAGTCCACCTGCCAAGCTGTGCCTGCTTTTTCGTACCTCCTTATATAGTAGGTGGAGGTAAACTGTGAGATAACTTGGTCTCATTCTCGGTATCTCTTCTTTAAATAGTGGGAAAAACCTGGTTTCTTGAAATAACTAATACATATATTTTAATATTAATAATAAACAGTCAGCATACCCCGGATCTTGCTGACCTAGAGTCATTTTCCTCTCACTCCAGGAAGCTTCAACCATTGTATTTGGCCCAAGTGTTGATCCTTTTCTGATGCCTCAGGAAACTAGCTGTTCCTTCATTTCTCACCAAGACCAAAAGCTATTTTGCTCCAGGGGAGCCCATTAGCTCATTTGAATTAAGTTTCCAGATTCTAAGACTGGAATCTCAAGGTCGGAAGGCCAGGGAGCATCAGCAAGGTATCTGACTCATTCTTTTTCTTTCTTTTTTTTTAACATCTTTATTGGGGTATAATTGCTTTACAATGGTGTGTTAGTTTCTGCTTTATAACAAAGTGAATCAGTTATACATATACATATGTTCCCATATGCCTTCCCTCTTGCATCTCCCTCCCTCCCACCCTCCCTATCCCACCCCTCCAGGCGGTCACAAAGCACCGAGCAGATATCCCTGTGCCATGCGGCTCATTTCTTTGATTCCTGCTATCATCACCGTATTCTGACAACGTTTATGTTCACTGCTACCCCTTTCCCCCAACCTATTATCAGCTGATTGGTCACCTCAGACTTGCAGGAAATAGCAGCATAAACAATGCTTCAGTGAACCCCTCCAAGCAGTCAAGACCACGAATATTTCATCAGCTTGCATTTGCTGTCTTTGCCCCGGTGGTCCCACACTGGGTTCCAAGTGACTAAGCTCTGGGGAAACCCTTTCCCCAGATAATGAGTGTTTCTTCAGCTCCACTGAATTAGTCTTCCTATTTTATTGTGCCCCTGGGTTACAGGAGCTTAAAAGTTATAAAACAGCAAATTATTGCTGAAGGCCTGCAGCATGTTATCCTGAAGCCCCCGCCACTATATGAATGGGGCTAAAGTCATCAGGGAAGTTTAGTCTGTGGCTTCATGTTTGGGGGCTATTTAGCGTTTTTAATTTTCCAAAGATAAAAATAGACATACTTCTTTCCGATCATAGAGATTATAAAGATAAATGTTTGCCTATCAAACAATATAGAAAATCATAGTGAAGAAAGCAAATATAATTCTAAATTCCAAGCCCAGAGATAATTATTGGTAGCAGTTTGCTGTATGTGGTCCAGACCTCTTACTCCCTTTTTCTCTTTCATTTTACATAAATGGAATCATATTCTAAATGCCATTTAACAGTTGCTGAGCATATCTTTTACACCCATAAATATAGGTCTGTATCATTATTTTTATGACTGAAGAGCGTCATGTTGCATTTGTATACCAGATTTTGTTTACCCAATCCCCTGTTGATGAATACTCAGTTGTTTCCAAATTGTTCCTATTAGCAATAACACCGCAGTAGATGACCTTATACACTTTTGCATACATATCAGCTTATCTCCTCAGGATACATTTCTAAAAAGTGGAATTGCTAAGCACATCTGAAGGCTTTGGTTCATATGGCTAAATTGCTTCTCAAACACAATTTGCATGTTGACTAATCATACCTGAAAGCTGGCCAAAACGTCTGTTACAAGAAACTCACTGAGGAGATGGGCTTCCAGGTCCTAAAAATAAGCAGACCAGCATGGGCTTCCGGCAGCGAACTCCAAAATCAACCTTAGAGAATCTATAGCTGGTAATTATCCAGGATAGTGGAATCTAGGAACAAACAAAACAAAGCGTGAGAAGCCCTGGGGAACTGAGGACTATCTTGAGTGGTGAGCCTAAGAGGTGGGTGGCTGGCTCGAGACGTAGGGAAGCCAGAGGCTGGAGAAAATCTTTGGGGTTCAGCTCCCCACACCCCACCCCCGCCCTCCGCCTTAAGACAAATCAATGTCTAATTCTTCCAGTGCTAGGCTACTCGTGCTAGTGTCTGTCCTGCTGGGGTGAAGAATTGGTGGGAATAGGTGTGGACTGACTGACCTTGGGAATTTGCTCCTCCATTCCCCCCACCCTGGGGGCTACTATATAGCAAGGGAGGATATGCTTTCTCCCTGTGTTGCTTCTCCCTGTAGCAGAGGAAAAACTTTTACCTTTCTTGGTTCTTTGGTCTAATAGTCAAATTAACATAGGATAGATTAACAGGGGAAAAATTAGTTACATACATATGGGGTCCCATAAGAATATGGGATCCCTAGGCAGTCAGACAATTGAGGCTTATATGCCATTCTGAGCTAAGGAAAAGGGGATAGGGGTCTGAGACTGCAAAGGAGAGGAAGACAATTCACAGGAAGTTGGAAAGAGCAAAGGTTTGGTAAACAAATGTTTGCTGTTCCATGCAGAGACAATGGGACACAGAGACTTTGATCCTTAGGCCCTGCAGAGCTCCCCACCTTACAACACCTCGCCCATGTTCATCGTGGTTATTTCTGGAGATGGTTCTCTTCCCAGACAAGGCCCTCTATCTGAATTCCTTTAGGCAATTAAAGGAGAGGTAAATATCTCTTGCGGAGTCTTTTGGGCTTTCATCGACTTCAGCTTAAAGTAATCCACATGTTAAAGTGGCACATTTTGGCGTGAGGGGAGGGGAGAACTTGTTTTAAACTCCTTCATCCCTAACTAAGGATCTAAAGGGGAAAGTCTGGCTAGAGTTCTCTGGTGAGGTGGCAGGAATCAAGAGTGGTGCTTCTAGTACTGGGGTTCTCTACCCTGTGACTCATAATCTCCCCATCCTTAATCTTTGTAGTGACACAGATAGGGCCTGGCTTTTGGACTTTTTTCAATATGCATGGCCAGATGAGCTGGCTGATACCCCTAGGAGAACACAAGATCACCAGCCGAAATAACCAGACACCAAAGTAGAACAACTTCCCCAAATGAGAGATGACACAAAACTAGATAACGTTCACCATCTGAAGCAAAATTATTCGAACAGATGGAAAGAAATTTAACATCAGTATGAAAATACTAGATTTGAAAAAATATAAAAGTTGCAAAAAATGGAAGCTATCACTAGCTTTTACAGCAGAACCTGAGTAAAGAGATTAAGGAGTAGGGAGAGGAGGAAAACCACGGTAGGGAAACCAGGCACCACACAACCACTAATCCTTTTGTTTGCCTCCTTCCAGGAGGTATACACACCAACCAGAGGTATTTTTCTTTTTTTTAACATCTTTATTGGAGTATAATTGCTTTACCATGCTGTGTTAGTTTCTGCTTTATAACAAAGTGAATCAGCTATACATATACATATATCCCCATATCCCTTCCCTCTTGCGTCTCCCTCCCTCCCACCCTCCATAACCCACCCCCCTAGGTGGTCACAAAACACCGAGCTGATCTCCCTGTGCTATGCGGCTTGTTCCACCTAGCTATCTATTTTACATTTGGCAGAGTATATACGTCCATGCCACTCTCTAACTTCGTCCCAGCTTACCCTTCCCCCTCCCCGTGTCCTCAAGTCCATTCTCTAGTAGATCTGTGTCTTTATTCCCATCCTGCCCCTAGGTTCTTCATAACCATTTTTTTTCTTTTAGATTCCATATATATGTGTTAGCATACAGTATTTGTTTTTCTCTTTCTGACTTACTTCACTCTGTATGAAAGACTCTAGGTCCATCCACCTCACTACAAATAACTCAATTTTGTTTCTTTTTATGGCTGAGCAATATTCCATTGTATATATGTGCCACATCTTCTTTATCCATTCATATGTTGATGGACACTTAGGCTGCTTCCATATCCTGGCTATTGTAAATAGAGCTGCAATGAACATTGTGGTACATGACTCTTTTTGAATTATGGTTTCCTCAGGGTATGTGCCCAGTAATGGGATTGCTGGGTCGTATGGTAGTTCTATTTTTAGTTTTTTAAGGAACCTCCATACTGTTCTCTATAGTGGCTGTATCGATTTACATTCCCACCAACAGTGCAAGAGGGTTCCCTTTTCTCCACACCCTCTCCAGCATTTACTGTTTGTAGATTTTTTGATGATGGCCATTCTGACTGGTGTGAGGTGATACCTCATTGTAGTTTTGATTTGCATTTCTCTAATGATTAGTGATGTTAAGCATCCTTTCATGTGTTTGTTGGCAATCTGTATATCTTCTTTGGAGAAATGTCTATTTAGGTCTTCTGCCCATTTTTGGATTGGGTTGTTTGTTTTTCTGATACTGAGCTGCATGAGCTGCGTGTAAATTTTGTAGATTAATCCTTTGTCAGTTGCTTCATTTGCTGATATTTTCTCCCATGCTGAGGGTTGTCTTTTCGTCTTGTTTA
Source organism: Phocoena sinus (assembly GCF_008692025.1). Lineage (NCBI taxonomy): Eukaryota > Metazoa > Chordata > Mammalia > Artiodactyla > Phocoenidae > Phocoena > Phocoena sinus. The sequence continues at coordinate 93,600,901 of NC_045770.1, read as the reverse complement.
TGGTTTCCTTTGCTGTGCAAAAGCTGTTAAGTTTCATTAGGTCCCATTTGTCTATTTTTGTTTTTATTTCCATTTCTCTAGGAGGTGGGTCAAAAAGGATCTTGCTGTGGTTTATATCATAGAGCTTTCTGCCTATGTTTTCCTCTATGAGTTTTATGGTGTCTGGCCTTATATTTAGGTCTTTAATCCATTTTGAGTTTATCTTTGTGTATGGTGTTAGGGAGTGTTCTAATTTCATTCTTTTACATATGGCTGTCCAGTTTTCTCAGGACCACTTACTGAAGAGGCTGTCTTTTTTCCATAGTATATTCTTGCCTCCTTTTTCAAAAATAAGGTGACCCTATGTATGTGGGTTTATCTCTGGGCTTTCTATCCTGTTCCATGGATCTATAGTTCTGTTTTTGTGCCAGTACCATACTGTCTTGATTATTGTAGCTTTGTAGTATATTCTGAAGTCCGGGAGCCTGATTCCTCCAGCTCCGTTTTCCTTTCCCAAGATTGCTTTGGGGTCTTTTGTGTTTCCATACATATTGTAAAATTTTTTGTTCTAGTTCTGTGAAAAATGCCAGTGGTAGTTTCATAGGGATTTCACTGAATCTGTAGATTGCTTTGGGTAGTATAGTTATTTTCACAGTGTTGATTCTTCCAATCCAAGAACATGGCATATCTCTCCATCTGTTTGTATCATCTTTAATTTCTTTTATCAGTGTCTTATAATTTTCTGCATACAGGTCTTCTGTCTCCTTAGGTAGGTTTATTCCTTGGTACTTTTTTCTCTTTGTTACAATGGTAAATTGGAGTGTTTCCTTAATTGCTCTTTCAGATTTTCCATCATTACTGTATAGGAATGCAAGAGATTTCTGTGCATTAATTTTGTATCCTGCTACTTTACCAAAATCATTGATTAGCTCTAGCAGTTTTCTGGTAGCATCTTTAGGATTCTCTATGTATAGTATCTTGTCATCTGCAAACAGTGATAGCTTTACTTCTTCTTTTTGGATTTGTATTTCTTTTATTTCTTTTTCTTCTCTGCTTGCTGTGTCTAAAACTTCCAAAACAATGTTGATTAATAGTGGTGAGAGTGGGCAACCTTGTCTTGTTCCTGATCTTAGTGGAAATGCTTTCAGTTTTTCACCATTGAGGACGATGTTGGCTGTGGGTTTCTCATATATGGCCTCTATGCCTACTTTCTGGAGGGTTTTTATCATAAATGGGTGTTGAATTTTGTTGAAAGCTTTTTCTGCATCTATTGAGATGACCATATGGTTTTTATTCTTCAGTTTATTAATATGATGTATCACATTGACTGATCTGTGTATATTGAAGAATCCTTGCATTCCTGGGATAAACCCCACTTGATCATGGTGCATGATCCTTTTAACGTGCTGTTAGATTCTGTTTCCTAGTACTTTGTTGAGGATATTTGCATCGATGTTCACCAGTGATATTGGCCTGTAGTTTTCTTTGTTTGTGACATCTTTCTCTGGTTTGGTATCAGGGTGATGGTGGCTTCATAGGATGAGTTTGGGAGTGTTCCTCCCTCTGCTATATTTTGGAAGAGTTTGAGAAGGATAAGTGTTAGCTCTTGTCTAAATGTTTGATAGAACTTGCCTGTGAAGCCATCTGGTCCTAGGCTTTTGTTTGCTAGAAGATTTTTAATCACAGCCTCAATTTCAGTACTTCTGATTGGTCTGTTTATACTTTCTAGTTCTTCCTGGTTTGGTCTTGGAAGGTTGTGCTTTTCTAAGAATCTGTCCATTTCTTCCAGGTTGTCCATTTTATTGGTATAGGGTTGCTTGTATTAATCTCTTGTGATCCTTTGTATTTCTGCAGTGTCAGCTTTTACTTCTTTTTAATTTCTAATTCTATTGATTTGATTCTTCTCCCTTTTTTTCTTGATGAGTCAGGCTAATGGTTTATCAATTTTGTTTACCTTTCAAAGAACAAGCTTTTAGTTTTATTGATCTTTACTATCGTTTCCTTCATTTGTTTTTCCTTTATTTCTGATCTGATCTTTATGATTTCTTTCCTTCTGGTACCTTTGGGGTTTTTTTGTTCTTCTTTCTCTAATTGCTTTAGGTGTAAGGTTAGGTTATTTGAGGTGTTTCTTGTTTCTTGACTTAGGATTGTGTTGCTATAAACTTCCCTCTTAGAACTGCTTTTGCTGCATCCCATACGTTTTGAGTTGTCATGTTTTCACTGTCATTGGTTTCTAGGTATTATTTGATTTCCTCTTTGATTTTTTCAGTGATCTCTTGGTTATTAAGTAGTGTATTGTTTAGCATCCATGTGTTTGTATTTTTTACAGATTTTTCCTGTAATTGATATCTAGTCTCATAGCGTTGTTGTCGGAAAAGATACTTGATTCAATTTCAATTTTCTTAAATTTACCAAGGCTTGATTCATGACCCAAGATATGATCTATCCTGGAGAATGTTCCATGAACACTTGAGAAGAAAGTGTATTCTGTTGTTTTTGGATGGAATGTCCTATGAGTATCAATTAAGTCCATTTTTTTTTTTTTTTTTTTTTTTTTTTTTTTTTCCGGTATGCGGACCTCTCACTGCTGTGGCCTCTCCCGTTGCGGAGCAACAGGCTCCGGATGCGCAGGCTCAGTGGTCATGGCTCACCCGCGCAGCCGCTCTGCGGCATGTGGGATCTTCCCAGACCGGGGCACGAACCCGTGTCCCCTGCATCGGCAGGCGGACTCTCAACCACTGCGCCACCAGGGAAGCCCTAAGTCCATCTTTTTAATGTGTCATTTAAAGCTTGTGTTTCCTTATGTATTTTCATTTTGGATGATCTGTCCATTGGTGAAAGTGGTGTGTTAAAGTCCCCTACTATGATTGTGTTACTGTCAATTTCCCCTTTTATGGCTGTTTTTGTATTGAGGTGCTCCTATGTTGCTGCATAAATATTTACACTTGTTATCTCTTCTTCCTGATTGATCCCTTGATACTTATATAGCGTCCTTCTTTGTCTCTTGTAATAGTCTTTGTTTTAAAGTATATTTTGGGGCTTCCCTGGTGGCGCAGTGGTTGAGAGTCCGCCTGCCGATGCAGGGGACACGGGTTCGTGCCCCGGTCCGGGAGGATCCCACATGCCGCGGAGCGGCTGGGCCCGTGAGCCATGGCCGCTGAGCCTGCGCGTCCGGAGCCTGTCCTCCGCAACGGGAGAGGCCACAACAGTGAGAGGCCCGCGTAACGCATAAAAAAAAAAAAAAAAAAAAAAAAAAAAAAAAAAAAATAAAGTATATTTTGTCTGATATGAGAATTGCTACTCCAGCTTTCTTTTGATTTCCATTTGCCTGGAATATCTGTTTCTATCCCCTCACTTTCAGTCTGTGTCCCTAGGTCTGAAGTGGGTCTCTTGTAGACAGCATATATATGGGTCTAGTTTTTGTATCCCTTCAGCCAATCTATGTCTTTTGGTTGGGGCATTTAATCCATTTACATTTAAGGTAGTTATCGATATGTATGTCCCTATGACCATTTTCTTAATTGTTCTGGGTTTGTTATTGTAGGTCTTTTCCTTCTCTTGTGTTTGCTGCCTAGAGAAGTTCCTTTAGCATTTGTTGTAAAGCTGGTTTGGTTGTGCTGAACTCTCTCAGCTTTTGCTTGTCTGTAAAGGTTTTAATTTCCCCATCAAGTCTGAATGAGATCCTTGCTGGGTAGAGTAATCTTGATTATAGTTTTTCTCCTTCATCACTTTAAATATGTCCTTCCACTCCTTTCTGGCTTGCAGAGTTTCTGCTGAAAGAGCAGCTGTTAACCTTATGGGGATTCCCTTGTATGTTATTTGTTGTTTTTCCCTTGCTGCTTTTAATATTTTTTCTTTGTATTTAATTTTTGATAATTTGATTAATATGTGTCTTGGTGTGTTTTGCCTTTGATTTATCCTGTATGGGACTCTCTGCGCTTCCTGGACTTGACTGTTTCCTTTCCCATATTAGGGAAGTTTTCAACTATAATCTCTTCAATATTTTCTCAGTCCCCTTTCTTTTTCTCTTCTTCTTCTGGGATCCCTATAATTCAAATGTTGCTGAGTTTAGTGTTGTCTCAGAGATCTCTGAGACTGTCCTCAATTATTTTCTTTCTTTTTTCTTTATTCCGCTCTGCAGTAGTTATTTCCACTATTTATCTTCCAGGTCACTTATCTGTTCTTCTGCCTCAGTTATTCTGCTATTGATTCCTTCTAGAGAATTTTTAATTTCATTTATTGTGTTGTTCATCATTTTTGGTTTGCTCTTTAGTTTCTCTAGTTCTTTGTTAAATGTTTCTTATATTTTCTCCATTCTATTTCCAAGATTTTGGATCATCTTTACTATCATTACTCTGAGTTCTTTTTCAGGTAGACTGCCTATTTCCTCTTCATTTGTTTGTTTTGGTGGGTTTTTACCTTGCTCCTTCATCTGCTGTGTGTTCTTCTGTCTTTTCATTTTGCTTAACTTACTGTGCTCGGGGTCTCCTTTTTGCAGGCTGCAGGTTCGGAGTTCCCATTGTTTTTCGTGTCTGTCTCCCGTGGCTAAGTTTGGTTCAGTGGGTTGTGTAGGCTTCCTTGTGGAGGGAACTAGTGCCTGTGTTCTAGTGGGTAAGGCTGGCTCTTGTCTTTCTGGTGGGCAGTTCTGCCTCCGGTCGTTTGTTTTGGGGTGTCTGTGACCTTATTATGATTTTAGGCAGCCTTTCTGCTAGTGAGTGGGGTTGTGTTCCTGTCTTGCTAGTTGTTTGTCATAGTGTGTCCAGCAGTGTAGCTTGCTGGTTGTTGAGTGGGGTTGGGTCTTTGCGTTGAGATGGAGATCTCTGGGAGAGCTTTCACCATTTGATATTACGTGGAGCTGGGAGGTCTCTGGTAGACCAATGTCCTGATCTCAGCTCTCCCACCTCATAGGCACAGGCCTGACACCCTGCCGGAGCACCAAGATCCTGTCATCCACACGGCTCAGAATAAAATGGAGAAAAGAAGAAAGAAAGGAAGAAAAAAATAAAATAAAAAAGTTATTAAAATAAATGTTAAAATTTTTTTTAAATAATTTTAAAAAAGAAACAAAAAAAGAAAGAAGAGAGCAACCAAATCAGAAAAAAAATTCCACCAATGATAAGAAGTGCTAAAAACTATACTAAAAAAAAACAACAAAAAAAATGGGCAGACAGAACCCTAGGACAAATGGTAAAAGTGGGCTTCCCTGGTGGCGCAGTGGTTGAGAATCTGCCTGCCAGTGCAGCGGACACGGGTTCGAGCCGTGGTCTGGGAAGATCCCACGTGCCGCGGAGCAACTAAGCCCGTGTGCCACAGCTACTGAGCCTGCGTGACTGGAGCCTGCGCTCCGCAACAAGAGAAGGCCGCGACAGTGAGAGGCCTGCACACCGCGATGAAGAGTGGCCCCCGCTCGCTGCAACTAGAGAAAGCCCTCGCACAGAAACGAAGACCCAACACAGCCAAAAATAAATAAATTTATTTTTTTAAAAATGGTAAAAGCAAAGCTATACAGAGAAAATTACACACAGAAGCATACACATTACATACTGACAAAAAGTGAAAAAGAAAAAAAAATATATATATCGTTGCTCCCAAAGTCCACCTCCTCAATTTGGGATGATTGTTGTCTATTCAGGTATTCCACAGATGCAGGGTACATCAAGGTGATAGTGGAGATTTAATCCGCTGTTCCTGAGGCTGCTGGAGAGATTTCCCTTTCTCTTCTTTGTTCGCACAGCTCCCGGGGTTCAGCTTTGGATTTGGCCCCGCCTCTGTGTGTAGGTCGCCTGAGTGCGTCTGTGCTTCGCTCAGACAGGACGGGGTTAAAGGAGCCGCTGATTCGGGGGCTCTGACTCACTCAGGCCACGGGGAGGGAGGGGTATGGAGTGCAGGGCGAGCCTGCGGCAGCAGAGGCCAGCTTGACGTTGCACCAGCCTGCTGCGCGCTGTGCGTTCTCCCGGGGAAGTTGTCCCTGGATCACGTGACCCTGGCAGTGGCGGGCTGCACAGGCTCTCGGGAGGGGAGGTGTGGAGAGTGACCTGTGCTTGCACACGGGCTTCTTGGTGGCGGCAGCAGCAGCCTTAGCGTCTCATGCCCGTGTCTGGGGTCTGCGCTGTTAGCCGCGGCTCGTGCCCATCTCTGGAGCTCCTTTAAGCAGCACTGTTCATCCCCTCTCCTCGAGCACCAGGAAACAAAAAGGTAAGAAAAAGCCTCTTGCCTTTTTGGCAGCTCCAGACTTTTACTGGACTTCCTCCCGGCTAGCTGTGGCGCACTAGCCCCCTTCAGGCTGTGTTCATGCAGCCAACCCCAGTCCTCTCCCTGGGATCCGACCTCCGAAGCCCGAGCCTCAGCTCCCAGCCCCCGCCCGCCCCGGCGGGTGAGCAGACAAGCCTCTCCGTCTGGTGAGTGCCGGTCGGCACTGATGCTCTGTGCGGGAATCTCTGCTCTTTGTCCTCCACACCCCTGTTGCTGCGGTCTCCTCCGCGGCTCCTTAGCTACCCCCTCTGCCACCCGCAGTCTTTGCCCGCGAAGGGGCTTCCTAGTGTGTAGAAACCTTTCCTCCTTCACGGCTCCCTCCCACTGGTGCAGGTCCCGTCCCTATTCTTTTTTTTTTGCGGTACGCGGGCCTCTCACTGTTGTGACCTGTCCCGTTGCGGAGCACAGGCTCCGGATGCACAGGACCAGCAGCCATGGCTCACAGGCCTAGCCGCTCCATGGCATGTGGGATCTTCCCAGACCAGGGCACGAACCCGTGTCCCCTGCATCGGCAGGCGGACTCTCAACCACTGTGCCACCAGGGAAGCCCGCATTATCCTTTTTTTAAACTCATAGAGGTTAAAATATTTGCCCAAGTTCATATAGCTAGGAAGAGGAAGGACTGGAGTTTGAAACAGTTCTAACTAACTTCAAAGCCCATGTCCTTTCCTCTATGCCTTGCTTCATTCAACCCAATAGCAGAGGCAAACTCACATGTGGCTATCGTCAAATGGGTTGAGAGCTCTGGGAAACATAAGTATGAAGTATTTGGGAACCCTAGGGGAACTCAGAGCAGGGTACCACTAACTGACCTCAGGAATGTTTGTTAAGGCTTCCCAGAGGGAAGGCTGATGTGCCTTGAAGGATGATTAGGAAAAAAAAAATTAAAACAGTGTCTATTCAGTGAAAAGTGGTCAAGTGTTCTTGTGGGGCCAGAGGTGCTTTTGTAAAAAGTATACAGAGTAGAGTAGATAGGACAGAAGCCTGGGCCCTGGGAACTAACAATGTGGGTTCAAATTCCAACTCTGTCACATACAAGCTTGTCAAGTGCTTGAAATGCTATAAACTTGTTTCCTCAGATGCAAAAGGAGAGCAACAATAGTTCATACCTCATAGGTATTAGAAGGAATAAATTAAAGAAGATGGTGCAGATAAAGCATTTAGCACACTGCCTGGTCCCAAGTCTTGACATTCCCCCCTTCCCTCGCCCGGTTTCTTCCCCAGCTGCCAGGAATCAGAGCAGTGGGTCCCAAAGTGTGGTCTGTAAGCCGGCAGCCTCAGCAGAACCTGGGAACCTGTTAGAAATGCAGTCTTCTCTCTCCCCTACATCTACTAAATCATAATATCTGGGGAGAGGGACAAAAGCGGGCTGAAATTTAATGAGCCCTCAGATAATTCTCAGGTATGCAAAAACCTGAGAAGCATTGCTTGAGTTCTTTCGAGGCTTAGTTAACACATCACTACAGAGAGGACGGTCACTGGCAGTCTGCAAGGTCCTCTTTTTCATTAGCCCACTGTAAAGACATTCTCCGAACAGAAAGTGTCATCCAGCGCTATAAACCACAGGGCTAGAGCCTGCCCAATGCCCCCAAGGGAAGTAACTAAACTACCCCGCAGCGTAAAAATTCGTCAAACTGAGCCGCATGCGCAGCGCAGTGCTCCGCGGGGCGGGCTGGGGGCGGGGTTTCTAGGGCCTTGGCAGGAAACGGGAAGAGGAAGCTAAGCGTCATCTGCTAGGAGGCAGCGGCACAGCCGGGGGAGAGCCGCAGCAGGTAAAGGACGCTCTTGTGTGGGGAAAGGGGAATTACCCCTGTGGTAGCTAATTATTTTCCTCATAGCCTTTCTGACTGGGTGTAAACTACTTTCCATGAACATAAACACTGCCGCTAGTGAGGCCTCCATAGATGTCAGTATAGTGTCAGAAGTGACAAACGTTCAGTTTGAGTTCCGAGAACTCTCTCGTCTCACCGGAGATGAGAAATTTCAGGAGGTAGTGATGAAAGTGACAAAGTATATACATTCCCTGCCTGGGAAGAATGATGGGTTAGTGCCCATATTCATTTATACCAACAGTGGCTTCTTCCCTTCAGTGGATCTTCACTCTTGGAACCAGAGCTCTGCTGAAGCGGTGGATCCAAGGAAGAAAGAAAGAAATTCAGGTGCTACAAGACTATGTTGAAGCCGTAGAGGAATAAAAGAGCACCGGCTTCAGCAGTCTGAGCCCAGCAAGCTGAGTTTTGTGGGAAAGTTGTGGATGGCGAGTTCTGAGTCAAGATGCATTGAATGCATTTTTTGCTTGGGAACCCTGGCTCTGGGTGTAAGCTGTGGTCTGACCGCTGACCACATGGAGCTAGCTGAAGCCTTTATGGTGACCTGTTACTAGATGTATCATCAGTTTAGGAGTGGGGTGAGTCCAGAAATTTTGTACTTCAGCGTTAACCCCAAAGTTAGCCATAAGGATATGGGGATCTGGCCTGAAGACCATTTCAATCTGCTTTGACTAGACACGGTGGAGAGTCTGTTCTGTCTGTACTGTTCAGTGGGGACAAGGAATACCAGGATCAGGGGTGGGAGATTCTGCAGTATTTCAACAGATATACCAACATCCAGTCAGGTGTCTATTCTTTTTTTTGGCTGTGTTGGGTCTTCGTCGCTGCGCGCGCCTTCTCCAGTTGCCGCGAGCGGGGGCTACTTTTTGTTGCGGTGCGCGGGCTTCTCATTGCGGTGGCTTCTCTTGTTGCGGAACACGGGCTCTAGGCGCGTGGGCTTCAGTAGTTGTGGCTCGCGGGCTCAGTAGTTGTGGCTCGCGGGCTCTAGAGCGCAGACTCAGTAGTTGTGGCTCACGGGCTTAGTTGCTGTGCGGCATGTGGGATCTTCCCGGACCAGGGCTTGAACCCGTGTCCCCTGCCCTGGCAGGTGGATTCTTAACCACTCCGCCACCAGGGAAGTCCCCAGGTGTCTATTCTTCAATCAATAATTTTCAGAATCAAATCCCAAGAGACAAGATGAAAAGTTTCTCTCTACAATAAACTCTAGGTACATATATCTTCTCTTTTCAGATGACATGGACTTCCTCAACCTTGACAAATATGTATTTAATATAGAGGGTCATCCCCTGGCCATCTGGACTTCAGCTTAAAAGGCTTGGAACAACACCCAATCGTGGGACTTTTCTGGATTGAACATCGTGTATAGTAGACTTCTCTTTTAAGTTATAGATAGGCAAGCCAATTGCTTATGCATAAAACGAGTCATCCGTTGACCTTTAGCCATGAGGTTGTGCAACCCAGTTGGCTACTGTGAGCCAGACAAATTCCAAATTCTGGGCTGAAGAGGTCAAGTCCAATCGGACAGCTGGGGTCCAGGACTCCTTGGAAGGCAAGGTACCTGTGGGTTTTTCAGGGCAGATGCTGGTGGTTTTGAATCTATCCTCATGTATTTCTTTAGGTGGTAATTCAGATTGACTTTAGGGTTTCTTTCAGTCTGTGCTTTCTAGATCAGGACCACTGTAAGAAGGAGGAATAAAATCAGCAAAGTTTTGATTTATAGGAGACAAAACAAAAATCTACCAACAACACAAAATCCTGCCAAACAGCCTGATTTGTGTTATCAATTAGCTCCTTTTGGGGGAAACTGCACTGCTGTTGTGAGAAGAGAGAGGCTTATAACTGGTGACATAGTTGATGGACGCTGGCAATGGAGGCTAATGGGGAAGGCAGAGACAGACTAAATATGCTCTGTGGAAGGACAGGGCTCCCGTTGAGCTTGGTCAGCTTGTGATTTAAAAAGATATTAAGGAAAAAATAATTGGTTGCAATTCCAGTGACACTTGCCTGTGTCATGCTCACTATTAATTGAGTTACCATACTGTGCCCAATAAAGTTTTAACAGAGCGAAGCATGGCGAATTTGTAGACCCAGCAGGTTGCTTATTGGGGCTGCACAGTCTGGCTTCTGCTATGAACATGGAAAGATGGGCTATCAACTTTACATTTACCCTCCAGCTGGGCTCTCTCAGCTGTTTGGAAGAGCCAAATATAGGCAGTAAGTAAAAGGAACAACCTAGGAACCCATGCAGTTAATAGTGAGAGAGAGGTTTAATAATGGTTATTTGGTTAGAGAGGTACTGTCTCAGAACAGTAGAGAAGCATTGTAGGACAGTGAATAAGAGCTCAGATTCTGGAGTCGGTGAGACCTGATTGGATAGTTTGAATTATTGTTCTGAAAATATTCCTCCTTCATACGGCACTGTGGAGTTCTATACTTCCCTTCTACACTGATGTTGGGCGTAGTCATGTGACCTGCTTTGGGATGTTAGCAGGGTTGATGGGAGCAGAGGCTTGAAATGTGTGAGGCTTGTGTGGTTGGCCTGCCCCCTTGTGCTTTGGTTATCCGTCACAGGGAGGACGTGCTTCTGGTAGCCACTCTCCTTTCAGCCTGGGATCCAGAGTGAGATAATAGAGTCGACCTAACAATCTGCAGCTGAGGGTAACTTATCAGCTGAATCATAGTTGACCTGCGCGTTCCTGAGCATGAACATAAATGCTGTTGTAAGTCACTGAGCATGGGTGTGGTTTGTTATGTAGCTGGCCTAGACACTTGGCTACAAATACTCCCTCTGCTGCCTTCTAGTAGTACAGTTCTGGCAACATACCTTAATTGTGTTATCTACAGTATGGGCAGTGTTATAACTATCACACGGGTAGCATTAAATGAACTAATACATCTACGTGTGCTTCATTATATCATGTACTTAATGAACATGAGGTATAGTTTAGAGCTATAAGTATAATAATCATGGCTACAATTTATTGAGCACTTACTACGCTATGCCTGAATCTAATTCAGATAATTCGCCTCTTTAATTTTTTGATTGATATTCCTTGCAGCTCCAAGAGATAATTATCAATATTATGTTATCGATGTAGCATATTAATATTATTATTAATTCCCATTTTACAGATGAATGCTCAGAGAGGTTAAGTAACTTGCACAAAGTTGCATATATAGGAAATGGCAGAGTTGGGTTCTTTTCCTAGTCTGCTTTACCCTGTGGGTTATATTCTTTGCAGTGGGCTAAAATTTTTCATCCAAGTTTATGACTAGAACTAATGTCAGTATAGTGCACCATGATTAACGAGGCACTTTGACATTATCACATACAGTCCCTCCAATAGCAAAGGTGGACATACAGTGTTGTGGCCCCCAAGAAATTTCTTCTTCTTTCTTTCTGGCTGCCAGGAAATCACCTTGGAATCAACACATGCAGATACCCCTCATTCAGTAGGTTGGGTGTGACCACTTTAATATCACGTAGGGAGCATCCTTTTAGAAGGATTAATGTGTTTAAAGCCACAGAGGCTAGTTCTACTTAGAATGGTGGGGTGTGCATTTCTCAAATCCCTGGGTAGCCACTCTTACAAGGGTAGACAAGCAGCCCCATATTCTGAAGGCAGAGGCTGTAATCAGACCTTGTTAGTTTTGAGGGCATCAAAAGAAAAGCAGCCTGTTCCCCTGGTCAGGAAAGAAGGTGGATAGGTGGTTTTGGATCTGAGAGGCAGAGGATAAACAAACAAGAGTGATCCAGTACTCCTGGGGCCGGATAGTTCCCTGGAAAGTGGCTGTACATAGGAACTACAAGTGTTGGTCGTTAGATCTATAACTGGCAGAAGTCCAACTTTGGGGCTTTGTTGGTTGAGCCTGACTTTAAAGGGACTGAGACTCACTTCTTTCGAAGAATGACTGCAGGCTGTGCTGGAATCTGGAGCAGTGAAATATCACAGCAGTAGATCCACACAACTTTGGTAAAGAACCAGCTCCAGCAAAGAAACTAGAGCAGGCCTGTTGACTAATCAGACTCGATTTTCTATTTCCCTGGGTAAGAAAAAACCTTTTTATGGGTCTCTAAAGCCCTTGAATTTCTTGAATAATTCATGGGAATAAGGAGCTTCAAGAGGGAGACACTGGCTTTATTGCTAATAAAGCTAATAGAAGTGATGTGACTGTATTTGTATCTCACGTATGTGTAGCTCTCTGTATCTGTTATGTATAGTCAGGAAAACCAAAGCTTGGAGACATGCCCAGAGGTTTACAGTTAAGAAGTGCTGGCACCAGAACTCAGATTCTGGTCTTTTGATTGTACTTCCTGCCCCTCCTGCCTGGTTCCCTCAATCTGCCTAGGTGGAAGAGCTCTGTACTTAGAGTTGTTGCCCTGCCTACGTAAGACTCACATAAGGCAATGTACAAGTTTAACAAGATTGATGCATTGAGGAGACATGAGAAGTTTATCAAAACAACTTCAAACTGAACATTGGATACCTCTGTTTATAATAGGTTTTGTTTTTCACGTTATAGGGTTTTTTCCACTGGCCGCTTTACCTCACTTGGTCCTCATATTCACACCATTTCCATACCCTCCTCCCCCCCGCCCACTTATCTGTCCCTTCTTTTGCCTCTCCATTTCTCTCAAGAAGAAAAAACAAATTCCTCTTATCTCATGGTTTTCTTCTTTGTTCCCTTGACTCTTGCTTATACCCACGTCCCCAAGGCTTCACCTTCTATCCCAAAGACTTATATCATTTTGCCAGCAAAGTCATTTCTCTTTCTAAGAGAGATACTGTCACCAGCTTTTTTTTTTAACATCTTTATTGGAGTATAATTGCTTTACCATGCTGTGTTAGTTTCTGCTTTATAACAAAGTGAATCAGCTATACGTATACATATATCCCCATATCCCCTCCCTCTTCTTACATCTCCCTCCCACCCTGCCTATCCCAGCCCTCTAGGTGGTCGCAAAGCACCGAGCTGATCTCCCTGTGCTATGCGGGTGCTTCCCACTAGCTATCTATTTTACATTTGGTAGTGTGTATATGTCCATGCCATTCTCTCACTTCATCCCAGCTTACCCTTCCCCCTCCCCGTGTCCTCAAGTCCATTCTCTACGTCTGTGTCTGTATTCCTGTCCTGCCCCTAGGTTCTTTAGAACCTTTTTTTTTTTTTTTTTAGATTCCATACATATGTGTTAGCATACGATATTTGTTTTTCTCTTTCTGACTTACTTCACTCTGTATGACAGACTCTAGGTCCATCCACCTCACCACAAATAACTCAATTTCGTTTCTTTTTATGGCTGAGTAATATTCCATTGTATATATGTGCCACATCTTCTTTATCCATTCATCTGTCAATGGACACTTAGGTTGCTTCCATGTCCTGGCTGTTGTAAATAGAGCTGCAGTGAACATTGTGGTACATGACTCTTTTTGAATTATGGTTTTCTCAGGGTATGTGCCCAGTAGTGGGATTGCTGGGTCGTATGGTAGTTCTATTTTTAGTTTTTTAAGGAACCTCCACACTGTTCTCCATAGTGGCTGTATGTTACCAGCTTTTAAGACATCAAGTGCTGCATGCATTTCCCTTATTGAGGAATTACTATGTGTCAAGGGCTGTTCTAGGTGTTAGGAACACACCAGCGAATGAAACAAAGTTTATGCTTTTATGGAGAGAAATAAACGAGAGCACTTTGGTATGCAATATGGTGAAAATATAAGGAAAAAATACAGCAAAGGGAAAAATAAAGCATGGTAATGGAGTAAGGAGTCTTGGGGGAGAGTAGTTATTTCATATAAAATGTTTATATATATATATACATATATACATATATGTACATATATATATACATATATATATAAACTGACATATCAGAAGGAAGTGAGGAAATGAGCCATACTGATACTTTAGAGAACAGTATTCCTGGAAGAGGAAACATCAAGTGCAAAGGCCTTGAAGTAGAAGTCTGCTTAGCTGTTTCAAGGAAGAGCAGAGACCAATATGGCTGTATTAAAGCGAATGAATAGGAGTGGGGTGGAGTGTGACTGCTGTAATTCATATTATTAAGAACCTTAAGGGTCATTGGAGGAATTACAGTCTTATTTGTATCTCTAGTATGTGTACTGTTTGTATCTGTTATGTACAGCTGGGGACACCAAAGCTGTGAATGAAATAGGAAGCCATTGGAAGGTTTGGAACAGAGGATTGAGCTGAACTGACTTATATTTCTAAAGGATCTCTCTGGTTTCTGTCTTGAGAATAGATGCTAAGAAGCCAAGGGCAGAATGGGGGAGGTAAGGTGGGACACAGAATAATCCATGCGAGAATTGAAGGTGCCTTGGTCCAGGGATGTTTGGTGGTGAGAAGGGTAAGAAGTAGTTGGAGTCTCTATATAGTTCGAATGTAATGCTGGAAGAATTTGATGATTGGTTACCTGTGGTAACCTAAGGCAGAAGTGATAAGGACATCTGAAGCTTTTTGGATGAGCACTTTGAAGGATGGGGATACCATTCGTCAAATAGGGAAGAACATGGACGGAACATGCTTGGTGGAAGGTGATCAGCAGCTTAGTTTTGGGCTTATGTAGCCTGGAGACATAAGCATGTAGATGTCAGTCAGGGAGTGGAACATTCTAGGCTCAAGTTCATTGGGGAGATCTGAGCTAGAGATATAAATGTTGGAAGCATCTGAAACTGATGGCTTTGAAAACCATGAAATTAGGCGACATCACCCAAGGAATGGTGATCATATTCAGAGGAGAATGGAATGGAAAGGAGATGAGAAGACAGCAAAGGAATGGCCTCTTTTCTCCCCTAATTACCTACTTTAAAAATAGTCATTCATGGGCTTCCCTGGTGGCGCAGTGGTTGAGAGTCCGCCTGCCGATGCAGGGGACATGGGTTCGTGCCCCGTTCCAGGAAGATCCCACATGCCGCGGAGCGGCTAGGACCGTGAGCCATGGCCGCTGGGCCTGCGCGTCCGGAGCCTGTGCTCCGCAACGGGAGAGGCCACAACAGTGAGAGGCCCGCATACTGCAAAAAAAAAAAAAAAAAAAAAAAAAAAAAAATAGTCATTCATAAATATGAAAATGAACATATTATTCAGTCTATAAATGATTCTTGGTGCATATATTGTTAGTAGAACTTTTATAATAACTGGAGGCATGTAGTAGACACTTAATAACTATTAGTTGAATGAAGAGCGAATAAAAGAATGACTGAATTACTTCATCATCTTTCCCACATTGTCTGAGGCCCACAGAAGTCTCTTTAGCATATGATTTTGGGGTGCTTATTGCCGCTTTCTGTGTGCACTGGAGTGTACCCCAGACTACTAGAGGAGAATATTGTCCTTGAATGGTGCACTTCCTTATCCCTGGCCTCTGTGGACATGGGGTGATCTGTTCAGGAAGAGCTCTTTGTGCTTCAAGAGCCTATTTAGAACTAGTAATATCACCACTTCGGGCAAATGCCAAGACAAATCACTCAGACCATAAGTAGAGAGGGAATTTTTTTGCAGGGGATGTTCAGGGAGTTGAGCTCTTTTGCTGAGAGCCCTGCAGCCTGCCCAAGACAGGGCAGATAGGCAGCTGCCTGGCCTCATAGATTTCAATTTAGAAGCAAAAGGAAAATACAGTAGGATTCTTATTATATAGAGTTTTAAATATCACTGAACAGTCTCCCTCCTGCTCTCTGGCCCTGTTCTGACTTTGTTTGGAAAATAAGATTTTCATTTCTCTGTGGGTACTGGAAGCACAAAAGCCAGGGAGCTTCTGCCTCCAGTCCCTGGTCAATCAGTAGAGGGGAGCCCTTCTCTTTTTCAGCCCACATTTCTAACCAGCATGTCTGTTCCCTCTAAAGGGAGGGCCTGGTAGCATCTATGAGCCCCTATGGAGATACTAGAAGACTGTTTATTTCATATTTCACAAAGCCTACATGACTCCTTCCTGATATTTCTACCTGGGGGTGAATCTAATTGTCCTCCTATGATACAGAGTCAAGTCCATTTATTTGTAAGGCCTCTTCAGAGAAACCTTTGAGTTACAAAGAAAAAAAAAAAATCCCCTTGGACTAGCTCAAGTGAAAGGGTAGTTTGAGGTAAAGATCCTGTGATAGCTCATGGAAATCCGGGGAAGGCTGAGCAAACATAGCTCAACAATAGCAGAAACTGAAGTAGCTCCAGGGGACAGCTACTCTCTGTGTCCATCATTCCCTCAGCTTCCTGCTTGCCTCTTTCTCTCCTGAAGTCTTCTCATTTTTCACTTCTTTCCCAATCACATTTCCCTGAGTACCATTCTCTCAATAGTTGGTATGTATGTGTCCCCATAATGACCATCCCAAAGCAAATGTTACATGACCTTTAAGTACAAATGCTCCTGCTCCATGAATGTTTCCAGTTAGTGAGATCCTCCCTGGGTGACTATAGCCAGTGTTAAGGTTATAAAAAAAATTGTTGGCATTGGAAGTCACAGAAATGTAGCACAAATCTGGAATTAGTGGTAAAATCATGTGTAATTTGTGTCAGAGACTGACTACTTGTTCATGAAACCATTTTCCGTTTCCCCCAGAGCATAGCTAGACTACATCCCCAGCCTTCCATGCAGGTAAGTGGGGCTGTAGGACTGAGTTCTGGCCAATGGACTGTGGACAGATTCTAGGCAAATCTAGGCTTGGCCCACCTCCTGTGAGTGATTCTCCATTCTTTGTCCCCAGTTTACAGCTGAACTGAGAGGATTCCAAGGACTTAGAGCACTGTGGAGCCCAAGATGGAAGGAGCTTGAGTCACTGAATGACCCATTTCCCTGTGGTTAACTCATACTGGACTGTGGTATGAGAACTTGCCTGTTTCTATGTTAAGTTACTTACATTTTGGAGTCGTTACAGCATTAAACCTCCTCTGACTGATACTTAAGTGTTACAGGGGTGGTTATCAAAACCAAAATATTTCCCTCCTGACTGGTCTCCATAATAGACACACATGGGAATGTCATCTGTGCAAAAATAGGCCCAGGAAGACAAGATTATATTTAATGGGCCTTTTATTTCCTACAACAATCCCCTTTCATCCCTGATGGGGAAGGTTTCTGAGAGCAGTTGATGGGGAAGTTTGCTAAAAGCAGTTTCCGTGGGCCCGAGGGAATGTTTTATGATTATAACAAAGGGTTAGTGGGTACCTGTGCAAGTATGTGTGGGAGTGTGTGTGTGTGTGTGTGTGTATGTGTGGTAAGCACTGAAATAATCCTCTCCAACCATTATAAAACCTTCAACTCACCAACCTTTTCCTCCTTTCTTCCCCCTCCTCCTTCCTTTTCCTCCCTCCCTCCCTCCTTCCTAGATGCTTAATCTATGCTAGGCAATAGAATCTACTGGCTTAGAGTCTAGATGTTTCAAGCAACAGGAGCTCTTCCTGTTTTTACCAGTAATTATAGTTCATTGGAGTCATGAGATAAATAAGGTACTTTTTTGGCAGATAGAATTTTAGGAGATCTTATTGGTACCATTTCCTAATCCAAGCTTGACTCAGAGAATAAGGCTTTCACAAGATTACATAAGCTTTAGAATTACAATAACTTCTCACACTCTCATCACAACACCATACCCATTCACATCCATATGTCAAGATGTGGGTGTCGGGAACATTATTTCTATCTCGTGAGAATAGCATCATCTCCGTTTTTGATATCTGGATAGGCTAGGATCAAACTCCCACAGCATTTTCACTCCCTCCATCCCCCTCACTATGTCATAGTGAGTCTCAATTATTTATATTATGGAGAGATAAATTAATTTTTGTAAGGAATACTGAGTACTGTATACTTACACTGTATAGATATTTAAAAAGTAAAGATTTGGAGCAGAGTAGTGACATGGTCTGATGTCTTCATTTTACAAATGAGGGAGGACACTCTCAGATAAAATGAAGAGAGGTCACACAGTGAACAAGTTGCTTTTCTGGGTCTAGAACTCTGATCCTTGAGACAAAATAGTAGTGGATGTACATTGTCCCTTTATGTCCTTTTCCTTATTTGTAAAACAAAGACATCAGACCATGTCATTTCATTTCCCTGCTCAAAATCTTTTTCTTTTCCAATAGGTGTCAAGTACTGATACATACACAGACCCTGACTGCCTGCATGGAGCAGGGATCCCCTCTGCCAGTTAGGAACATCCGTTCCAAACTCCTGCTTGATCAAGAAAGAAAATTCTCTTCTGTTACGTTTCTGAGATTTCAGTGTTGTTATGATACCCTGTTACAAGGGTGTTACCTTTAATAATAAAGGTGGGCAGTCTCGACCTCTTCTGACTGACCATAGTGATTGATTCAAGGAGTGGTCACACGTTTTAAGCGTGACCAATCAGAGCATTCCAGGAAACTTGCTATGTGGCACAACAGATATAGTATTTTAATTTGGGGGGGGGAATCATAAGTTATAAAGGTAATATAAGCTGGAATTGCTGTGGCTATTCTTATTCCTTGTGAAAATAATGAAGCCAACCCAGAGAAAAGCAGAGATGAGTGATGGTAACAATGGGCTATGACACCATTTGAACACCTGGAATTATTTATGTCAAATTCCTAGGCATTGCAGCTATGTGAATTAATTACTTTCTTTCTGTTTAAGTTAGTTTGAGTTGAGTTTCTGTGGCTTATAGCTGCAAGAGCCCTGGCTAATATAACCAGAAGCTCAAGTGGGAGTTGTATGTAATTGCAATGCTTTATGAAGTCTTAGAGTTCTTTGACTTTTTACCCTTACATAATTTTTATTTAATTAGCTACAATGTGAAAGAGTGAGTGACTGCTCCTGGGGGAACCTGATTTGGTAACCTCTGGGTAGATTTCATGAATCCCTTTCAATTTCTAAATCCTTGAAGGGCCTGCTTCAATAGTAACTGGATTTTGTGTCTTGATAGTTTGAGAGAACAAAACATTTCTGTATTTCCTTAAAATGATCTGAGCCATGTTACCACCCTTGCAATTTTCCTCTGAGCTTGCCTTCTCGTCTTGTCAAGCCCTTGAAGCAGCAATAAGTTAAAGTAAGCATCAATAAACATATTTCCCTTCAACTCTAGTTGCCAGAAGTCATTTCTCTTTGGTCTGTTGACAAGTAGCAGGCATGATTCCAGCATGGAATACACTGTAGAGTTATTGATTTTTCTGTGTTAATAGTAATAGAAACTTATTAAACTATCACCCTCTACTGGGACCTCTGCCTTACTCACAAAGATTACTTTCCCTTAAGAAGCACTCCTAGGCTTCTTGTGAATATCCATGCTAATTAAAGTCTAAATCCCTTAGCTTGTTTGAAGTTTAAAATTCTCTACAAGCTGACCTGCACCTTACCTTCCAACCTTATTCCTGTCTCTGTCCTTTAGTCAGATTGCATTGCTTGTGTTTGCAGAACATACTTCTTACATTCCCATTACTTTGCTTTTATTTGTGATGTTTCTTTTGCCTGCAGTGCCCCTTCTCTGGTCTCCCTCCTTTTGTCCATAATTACTCATCTTTCTGGGTCAAGCTGGAATGCCACATTTTCCATGAGGCCTTTCTTGATAGCCTCAACTGGAATGAACCCCTCCCTGCTTGGAACTTGGCAGCACTTTGTGTGTGCTCCCCTTTTTTCAGTCACCACAGTCATCACAGCGCTCACACAACCCTAACCTCTGCAACCCCATGGTCAACCATCCCAATCTAATTCTCCCCAGTACAATGACAGCTGTCACCACTCTCCTCCCAGTAGCACCGCTGTGCAGTTTCAGAGGCAGAATTCAGCTTTAAGCTGTCTAAATCCCAAACTGGAGGTTTTAACCGCTGGGCTTTACTACTTTTTCCCATAGTACATAAATTGGTATTGATGAATATGTCTTATTTTCAAGATTGCATTATAACCTTCCAAAAAGCAGGGTCTTCATTTAACCTCGTGAATGCTTAGTGGAGGACCAGGCAAATGGTAGATGCTTAATAAATATTTGGATGGATGAATGGTGAAATGGAGATGTCCATTTCAGCAATGGTATTTTTTGCAGGAACTGAAAAATTTTTTTTCATTGGCTTTAGAATCCTGGGAGCAGTAGAAGAGTCTCTTTTCTAATTATATGTGATGTGGATATAATAAATAATCTTCAACTGCAGGTTGGAGAAGAAAACTCAGAAGTACAGTGGGTATAAGAGGAAAAATAGTGTGAGAATAGTATTTGAAACCTAATCCATAGCTGGATATGTAGTTAACTAAATTATTATGTATTTATTTGAATTAATATATTAGAAGAGTGCATGGTGATATTAAATGATGTCATATATATTATATATATCCTGGTATCCTGGTTCAGGATAAATATCCCTTTCACTTTTTAACCAAAGGTGCTGACTCCAAAGATCATTAATTCTCAAACTAATTTTCTGACATGACATCTATGCTGGATGATCCTCATGTGAACAATTTCTAGTGGGCAGACCATGATTCCACCCTTCTCCCACACAGCAAAATATGTCAGAAAGCTAACAATAAGATTTATACTGGGCTTCCCTGGTGGCGCAGTGGTTGAGAGTCCGCCTGCCGATGCAGGGGACACGGGTTCGTGCTCGGTCCGGGAAGATCCCACATGCCGCGGAGCGGCTGGGCCCGTGAGCCATGGCCGCTGAGCTTGTGAGTCCGGAGCCTGTGCTCCGCAACGGGAGAGGCCACAACAGTGAGAGGCCCGCGTACCACAAAAAAAAAAAAAAAAAAAAGATTTATACTATTTTAATTGTTATAATGATGTTCACATTCATGAAAAAGGCAATTGATGATTTTGGTATTTTAACTATTATTGATAACAAATGGATTGTGACTGTATCTTCATAAGAATGGGGACATACTGCATTTCAGAACTTCTGCTATCAGCATTTTAAAGCCCAAGCATGGCACTTCCCTGGCGGTCCAGTGGTTGAGACTTTGCCTTCCAATGCAGGGGGTGCGGATTCGGTCCCTGGTCAGGGAGCTAAGATCCCACATGCCTTGCGACCAAAAAACCAAAACATGAAACAGAAGCAATATTGTAAAAAATTCAATAAAGACTTTAAAAATGGTCCACATCAAAAAAAAAAAAAAAAAAAAAAAAAGCCCAAGCAAGCAGTATCTACTTTTTTCCAGGAAGATTCCTGGCAGAGGTCATGGTTGTGCTGGGAAGTTTGGTGCATTTCCATTTACTGAGACTAAGTCTTAGAGCAAGATTTTGAAAAGTCTTTTCCTTCAGAGGTAGGAAACTGATGAATGGAGGGCATTGTACAAGCTAAAGAACTAACGACAAATGAAATGTCGCATTGGATCAGATCAGTACATCATCTAGCCCAGAATTTTGCCCTAATGTGGGTATCAAGTCACAGCTAGTAATTTTAGAATAGTTGCTCCTCATTATGGGTAACATGAAAATGATTATAAACATTTTAAGGGCAAGGGCTGGGCTTTATTATAATTTTGGAGTTTCACGTTACTACCTAGTACAGCTATGTACAATGGGAGCTAACACTTATTAAAATCCTACAATGAGATAAGCCTGTATTGGGCTATGGTTTCATGTAATTCTCTCAACAGCCCAAAGAGGCAAATGCTCTTTATCCACACTTTGAAGATGAAGAAGTTGAGGGTCCATAACAATTCCCCAAATTCCCACATCTAGGAAGTACATTGGATGAGAATGAGAGCTGTGTGGGAAGGATAGAGGAAGGAATCCAGCCTCTCTGGAAGTGCTAGGATATCCCAGGCATCTGTTTGAAGGTGTTTCTGGTGTGAAGAATAGGTTTTAAAGTCAGACAGACCTGGATTAGAATCACTCACTACCTATGTGTCCTTTATGAGAACATAAGTCAAATACCTGTTAACAGTGCTTGACACACACTAAACAATTAATAAATGCTAGCAATAGTAATTGTAATTATTATTGCTAACAAGACGAGATATTGGGTCGGTTTGGTTCTAAGGTCTGCACACTTTTGTATTATACTATGTATCATACTATGACTCCCACATATTTGTTTAAATGATATTTAAATATTTGTTACATTAGGATTCCCCCTAATTTCTTTTTAACAGTTTCTTTTAATCACTTATCATGGCGGTATTCTCTGCGTATTTATCTACAGCTATAACCCTGGTGGTAGTAGAGCCTCAGCTGAGCCCTAGGCCCTAGGCCCTAGGCCCTCATTGCAGATGGTCTCTATTTAGTTTTGTGATGGGTGAATTTTATTGATTCCTGTAAAGGCTCCGTTTTAGAAACTGGATCCCTGGCTGTCAGTCAGGAGCTTGAAAGTGGTCTCCTTGCTCACCTTTCTGCCTCTGTAAATGCGGTGACTTGCCAGTCACCATTAAGACATAATGAGTTTGGAGAATCTATTAACAGAGTTTGCTGATTCACACTTGTCAGTTTGCTTTTTTGTTCCCTGTCAGGAAGTTTAAAAATTTGTGGTCATTTATCTGGTGTGGTAGTAAAACTTTGGTCCTCTCCCATATAGTCTCATGGGCTTTTATAAGTCAAACACCAATTAGATTTATAGGCTATAAAGACCCCTACCTTGATTCTTCCCTAAAATAAAGCTAAGTTGATATTGGCTAGTCTAGACCTAGATTTGGTAGTTAGGAGAATAATATTCTTGGGTTATATTCTATATTTGAGCCTATCCAAAACATTTCTTGAACTTAAAGGGGATGGATGACTTTAAAGATCCTGTGTTTAATTCTCGATTATTGTTGATTGGAATACTTGCTTGGAAGAGAGAGTAAGCAAGAGACAATATGGTGTAATGACAAAGAGGAAGGATTTTGGAGTAAGACTGACCTAAGGTCTGATCCAGGGTCTGCCACTTAGGAGCTGGGCCACCTTAGGAAAGTACCTTAACCCATGGAAACTTGAGTTTTCTCATCTGTAAATGGAAATAAAAATAGTACTTATCTCATGTGGTTAGCATGAAGATTCAATGAGAAATTCCTTGTAACTGGCTTATATTATACCTGGCAGAAGATAGGTTCTCAATAATTAGAAGCTACTGTTATTACTGTGGATCAAGAGAGACCATTGTGTACCAATTACAATTCAGTACCAGTAACCCCTTTAAAATGAACAGTCATATCTACAAGGGTAGAAGCTAGGCCTTCAAGCAAGTGTTAGGTTACTTTTGTTATAACCTAGCTTCTCTCCCCATGTGAGCTTTTGACCTTGGGAGTGTTTCCATAGGTAGTGTGACCAACTGTCCTGGTTTGCCTAGGACTGAGGGGTTTCCTGAGATTTGGGACTTTCAGTAAACCGGGGGAAAGTTTGAGCTTGTCACTCTATCACAGGTTCTGTTTCTCAGCTTTGCTGGATCTTGGTCTTAGTCATGTTGCTCTTTCTGTATCTTGGTTTTCTTCTCCAACTTTACAACTTCCCCACAGACTTATATAGAAAAGGCAGGACGACTGCTTAATTTTTTCCTTTTATTTACCAGTTTTTAACAGAATGAGTTGGTTCTCTACCATTCTTTGAAAGTTACCCATGAACTTTTTTTGTGTAAAATTACGATCTCATGCATTTAAATGTATATGATGTGTCTAAAATAATTGCAGTTATTATCTTTGTTAATACTCAGATGGTCCCAAATTTGGACAGTGGAAGCTTTTTCAAATTTGGTTCTTTAATCTTTTCAACATGATCCATGACAAAATCCATGTTTCCATGCCATGGAAATTCTTGTTTTCAATGACAAGATGGGAATTTTATGCCCTAGATCTAGATTCAGCCATTTCTCCAAGAATACCTGTTTCCTTTTAGTGGGAAAGTTTTGTGGGGCCACTGTGTGGATACTAGGAGTGCTCATTACTACGGGTTGGGCTGTTGCTTCTGGACCTTTATAGAAGCTTAGGGAGTACATAGTTTAGAAAAAGTATTTCATAGTCTTATATCGATTCTTTCAATTCAAATTTAGGATTACAGCATTTTTGCTTAATCTTATCAATTTTACATCTGTGTGTTTTCATCCAATGTGCAAATCCTTGTGCTCAATATCACCAATACAATAAGTTGTTAACTTTATCCTGCACTACACAGAAATCAGTCTCAGAATAACAGTACCAAAACTACTATCAATGATAGGATGACTCAAAATAATTTAAAAAATTATTTTTATATATTTCCACTTGGAATGCACAGCGAAGTTACTATAATTTAAAGTCACTTGTAATTATTATTCTTTGATGGTTATACCACTAATTGTGTATAGTTAGGCTAATTTATTTAATTAAATTTTAGGACTTGCTCTTAATTTAATTTTATTTTATAATTAGGTAAAAATTTTACACTATTCCAAAGTATAATCTGTAATACAAGGTGTTTTCCAAGAATTCTAGCTTCAAATCCTGTCTCTTGCAGTCTATTCCTTCTCAACTCTATAAGTAATCTTTTAAAAAAAATGTTGACTTAAAAATTTTTTAACTTAAAAAATTTTTAACATAAGCATATGTATAAGTACATAAATAAGCACACACACGTATAAAGTGATTCATTATATGTTTAATTTTTTTACTCGATCTGTTTTGTCTCTTTTTCGGGGTAAGTTTTTTCATTAATTTTGGGAGGTTTGTATTTTTGTTCTGACGGTAACCTTTTACTGAAATACATTTCTGTAATACTCTTAGTCTCCTCTTTCCTTGGTCTGTTTCTTATTTGTTCCTAACTATAAGCATTATTGATATCAGGTGGTAACCTTTTCTTTCCACTCCCCCTTTACATCAAGCATCTGATTTGAAGTAGTGTTCTTTTATTCTCACTTAATATCTATAAGACAATCAGTGGGTTTAATCTACTTTTCAAGCACTCTTTCCATTCTATGCTAGTTTTTGATAATTGTACTATGTCTACATTGTAAGAGCATATACCCATTATACTGTCTTCTTTATAAATATCGTTTAATCTTAGTTTTACAGGTAACTACATATTTATGCTCACCTTTAGGCCTTGGGTCCATTTATTTCTATCAGTA
The DNA here is from genome assembly GCF_008692025.1 of Phocoena sinus. Classification (NCBI taxonomy): domain Eukaryota; kingdom Metazoa; phylum Chordata; class Mammalia; order Artiodactyla; family Phocoenidae; genus Phocoena; species Phocoena sinus. The sequence goes on along the minus strand of NC_045770.1, from coordinate 93,575,855 downwards.
GTTATTTTGATATCTGAATCTTGGTCCATAAGAGGTTTCTCAGGAAAGGATTAAAGGAGCAGCATTCCCTTAATTATTGCATGTTCATGTAATTCTGTGTCTACCTTTATACTTAACTTGTTTTACTGAACATAAAAATCAATTTTTGAACCAGTGTTTTACCTTGCGGGTCTTAAATATGCCAGTTTTGTCATCTAGCAACCTGTTGTGCTATTGAGAAGTTTGATGCCTTCCTGAATCTCATTCCTCTGTAAGTGACACATTTCTTTCTGGAAACTTGTAGGATCATCTCTTTATGACTCTGATGTTTTGAAATTTCACACTAATGTGCCACGATGTAGGTCTTTTGTCATTTACTGTGTTGGGCGCTCAGTGTGCCCTTTCAATGTGGAAACTCAAGTCTTCTTTGCAAGGGAGTGTGTGTGTGTGTGTGTGTGTGTGTGTGTGTGTGTTGGGGAGATTGACTATTCCGAATGCTGACATTTAGCCAATCTTCCTGTTTTCAGACCTGCAGCTCTTTGCTAACATCATTTGTATCTGTGACTCTCAGCTCTGACTGAGCCTCTCTGGGGTTCAGTGAAAAATCAGCCCTTTTAACCTCCACTTTTCCTTCTGCATGCACTTAAGCAGTGACCTCTTCCCCTCCTAACTTCCCTGTCTCTTCCTCTTTCTATCTTCCAGGAATTTATTGCACTATTATGTTTAGTGCTATCTCTCTTATTCTCTTTGTCATTATGAATATATGTTTTTTGATTCCTTTACTATAATTTTGAGAGTCCTGAGAGAGACAGTAATTAAAGGTATGTTGCCAGTCCTCCATCTTTAGCTGCAAGTACTAGGGTTCTTTGGATTTATTTTGAAAGCCACGAGGAAGTCAAAACTCTTGAATGATGTTTATAGGTAAAAAAGCTTTTAACTTATATTAACTAAAATCTGGAAGAAAAGAGAACAGAATACAACTTTTTAATCATTTGTTTTAAAGAGAGAAAAAATGGACATATGCATTAGATTTCAGGAAGAGAGTGAGTAAGGGGGCAGGAGAAATGTAAGTGTGATTGTGTAAAATGACACTCATAATGCTGAGACTGCCTCCCAGGGAAATGAACTCTTGAGCAGTGAGTTTCAAGCCTGTCTGAAAGCCAAGCCTGTTTTCTTAATTTGGACTTAGTGTGTTGGTTGTTTATGTCAGGCATATAGCGGTTGATGGTTCCATTATAGAATATTGATTGCACTTAATGAGCTTGAATGAATAGGCTCTGACTCCATGGGACAATGAATAAAGTTCAATCCAGTTCAGTCTTGTTCTGTTGTGTCCCCTGCTAATTTTCCACTCTCATAGCTGAGATCTGTTGGAAGTAGATTTCCTAAAAATGTAGTAGATTCATTTATCTGGCTTTCTTCTTTGCCTTTTTCTTTTCTTGCAGTAAAACCTGTGTCAAGGCTTGGGACTGGGGAAGGAGTAGTAATAGGAGCCTGTTTTCCTTGAATGAGAATTTTCATGTTTGGCATTTTGGCAATTTTTAGGAACTCCACATCGGAGATCATGGGCTGTCTAGTAAGTACAACTAGGAATTCTTACAGCATGAGAGTACATTTATTTTGGAGGTAGGTCGTAGAGAATTGGAGTGCATGTTCATATGTAAGAATGATTTAAGGTTGTTAAGACCTGGAATAAGTGTTTACTTTGTCCCTGCATGATAACGAAGACAAGCTAGAGGGTTTTTGCTTATTGTTTTTCAAATTGTTTTTGGTCTAGACTAAGGGTGGGATGTGCCTTTTAGAGATGATTAGTGCTTTTGTTGGAGGTTCATTCTTTAATGGGTTAACGTCTGATGGACATTTTAAAGATAAATAAGTTTTTAAGGACTTACATGTGCCAAGAAGTGTCCTAACCTTGAATACATTAACTAATTTAATCCCAAAGAAGGAGTTACCATTATTATTAGTCCCATTTGACAGATGAGGAAACTGAGACATTGAGGATTTAAATAACTTGTCTAACACCTCATGGAGCTAGATTAGAAATGAGGAGGCCTGCCTCCAGAGCCTGTGCTCCTAAGCATTATGGTATACCACCTCTCTAGCATCTGGAGAAGGTAATTGCCTTAATGAAATGTTAGGGAAGCATTCACATCTTCTATCCTAAGGTGTTATTTGGCTCTAATGATGTTGTGAACTTCAGTAGAGGTTTTGGTTTGACAAACCTCCCTCTGTCTGTTTTATAATAGGGGAAGGTAAAATGGCAGGGTATATGTATTCATTAAAAATAGTCAAATATACACAGATATTTATATGTATGCATTTATTATAATTGGTTATTAGAGTGAATAAGTACTCAATACACTTTTAAAAAATAAAGATGACAATGACACTAAGAAATGAGCAGACTATAACAGAGGGCCAGGAATGGTGCTATGGGGAGATAATATGGCACAACAGAGGTTGATTAACGCTGTGACTCTGGATAAATGTCATTCTTCTCTTGGCCCTTGGTCTTATAGAATGAGGGGATTGGCTTAGATTATTTACAACAGTTGCCTTAAGACTGTTCTGTAGAGCTCCAGGGTTCTGGGGTATACCTTTGTGGCCATAGGGAAGGAAAGCCATAGGGAAGTTGAACAGAAAGATCTGTCTTCCCTTCCCGCAATCCAGGACTCACTCAGGACAGTTCTGCTTTTAGTAAATTTATAAACTGAGATTATCTGTAGGATTCTGTATGACCAAAGGGTTTTGTTGCTAAAATAAGTTTAAAAACCACCAAATTCGTAATTTATATGTTCTTCTAGTTCTAAAATGTTACAAATTTATGTTCCCTAGACTGTGGTTGACAAAACTCATGTGGGCCTCCATCTGCCCTTGCTTCCACAAATACACTTTTGTTATGACTTTCCTTTCTCTTTTGGGCATGGTTAATTTTTACCATGGTTTAGAATGGTGAAGTCAACAGTTACAAAAGAATTATTATCCTTGTAAATCTATCAGTTTACTTTTCCCTACACATCCATGAAAGAACTTGGCCAAATCTTTCATGGTTATTGTTATGTCTATTTTTAGATGAAAGAACTAAAAATAGAGAAAACTACTTTCCCACATTTATATTTCTAATGAGTTGTGAAGTTTGAACAGCAACACCATGTTGCATTTACTTACAGTGGGCCTTTGAAATAACCATGGTTTCTGGTCAGTGTGCCCTGTGTTTCTGTACTGCTTCTGGTTTTGTTGAAGTTCAAGTGCCTACCCATTGGTGATAAATGGGACATTTTTACTTCATTTCTTATCACTTCTATCTTTTTATTTCATGAGCCTGAACCATCAAACTTCTTGAAGTTTTCTGAAACCTTCCATGCTGTTTCACTTCTCCATGTTGTCACATATACTGTATTTTCTGCTCTGAATTCACTTCCTCTCTCTCTACCACTTCATCTGCCTTTAAAATTCCTATTCATTCTTCAAAGACCTTGTGCTATCATCTTGTTCTTGATGGGACCACCACTGAAGTTGTACACATCAAAATGCACTGTCACTAGTTGGTTATTTGTCTGTGGCTGTTGAAAGGGCTTGAACTATTACCTATACTCCTAGAACTTGGCATTCAATATGTGCTGGACAGATCGCTATTGGTGAATCCTTTTAGCTGAATATAAAATCTCATAGTGGTATACATTCTCATTATTTTAAACACCATGTTTATGCAGGCAACAACCAAATGTATTTCTTCTCACTCTTAAACTCCAGATTCATATATTCATCTGTTTACTTGACACCTACACTTGGGATGTCAGATAGACATTACAAACTTAACATGTCCCAAACTCAACATCCCCTGTAGGGTGACCAACTGTCCTAGTTCGCCTGGAGCTGGGGAGTTTTCTGGGCCATAGGACTTTCAGTATTAAACCGAAGCAAGTCTCAGGTAAACCAGGGTGGTTGCACCCTAACTCCCCTTGGGTATAACTTCTACTGTGCCATATTGTCTCCTCACAGCACCATTCATGGCCCTCTGCTATAGTCTGCTTATTTCTTCATGTCATGTGGTCATATTTATTTTAAAAAAGCATACTGAGTACTTATTACTTCCAATAACCGGTTAGTAGTACATGCACATGTTTAGATACCTGTGTATATTTGACTGTTTTTAATGCATATGTATACCTTGCCATTGTACCTTCTTCCATTATAAAACAGAAATAGGGAGGTTTGTCAAACCAGAACCTTTACTGAGGTAATACAATGAAACATCCCTCAGAGCCAAATAACATCATAGAATGGAAGATCTGGATGTTTCCCTAACATTTTATTAAAGCAGTTGCCATCTCTGGATGCTAGGGAGGTGGTATAGCACACACAGACACTCACCATCCAACTGGCACCACTTCCAGTCTTTCCCATCTCTATTGGTGGCAACTCCATCCTTGCAGTTGCTTAGGCCAGAAACTTTAGAGTCATTCTTAACTCCTCTTTCTCTCACATCTCATATCCACACACACAGACACTCACCATCCAACTGGCAATACTTTCAGTCTTTCCCGTGTCAATTGGCTGCAACTCAATCTTTGCAGTTAAACTGCTCAAGCCAAAAACTTTGGAGTCATCCTTAACGCCTCTCTTTCTCTCACATCCCACATTCAATCCTTCAGTAAATCTTTTTGGTTCTGCCTTCAAAATCTAGAATTCAATCTGGTTACACTGTTTAAAATTGCAACCAACAAACCATCTCCAGCTACCCCCTTCCCAATCTCCCTTACCTGGCTCTATTTTTATTTTTTGGGGCACTTACTACATGATTTACCTGTTTATTATGTTTATTATTTATTGTTTATCTCCCCAGAGATTTTCCAGGGGTCTTTTTTCTTCTCTGATGTAACTCAAGTGTCTAGAACACTTTCTGATACATATTGAGTGTTCAATGCATATTTATTGAATTAATAGATAGTTCATAAGTTTTAAAGTCAGAGTTAAGGTTCCTTTTCTCTCTACTGTTTATTGAACACATTTTTCAGCCATTGTTCTGGGTGTTTTATACATACATATATATGTATATATGTGTGTATATATATGTATATATATATATATATATATATATATATATACAATTTAATTCTCACAATAGTTCTCAGAGGTAGCTTTCATCTTCCTTCATGGAGATTAATTAACAGAGATAATAAGTGGTGAAGCCAGGCTTTGAACCTAGGTCTGTGACTTCAGAACACAGATGTTCAACCACTGTCATGTTGCCTAACACATAGGCCAGCTTGATCTGATTGGATAATTCTAGGATTCTGCTTCATTAAATCACAGTATCTTCTGTTCTTGCTTAAATCAACATGTTCTAATTAGAGGGCAGAATGGTGTCACTTACAAGATCTGTCTTTGTGAGGAACTATGGTGGATGGGAACCTGTTAAAATGCCATAGAGCAAACAGAATGCTTATTTGGAATAAGTTTCCAACTTACTAAATAGTACTGCTAATGAAAAAGAAAAAACACATTTAACAATTTTCAGACCGGGCTTGAAGATGGCGGAAGAGTAAGACGCGGAGATCGCCTTCCTCCCCACGGATACACCAGAAATACATCCACACGTGGAACAACTCCTACAGAACTCCTACTGAAGGCTGGCAGAAGACCTCAGACCTCCCAAAAGGCAAGAAACTCCCCACGTAACTGGGTAGGGCAAAAGAAAAAAACAGAGACAAAAGAATAAGGACGGCACCTGCACCAGTGGGAGGGAGCTGTGAAGGAGGAAAAGTTTCCACACACTAGGAAGCCCCTCCGCGGGCGGAGACTGCGGGAGGCAGAGGGGGGAGTTTCGGGACCGCGGAGTAGTGCACAGCGACGGGTGCGGAGGGCAAAGCGGGGAGATTCCTGCACAGACGATCGGTGCCGACCAGCACTCACCAACCCGAGAGGCTTGCTGCTCACCCACCGGGGCGGGCGGGGCTGCGAGCTGAGGCTCGGGTTTTGGTTTTGGACGGAGCTCAGGGAGAGGACTGGGGGTTGGCGGCTTGAACATAGCCTGAAGGGGTTAGTGCACCACGACTAGCCGGGAGGGAGTTCGGGGAAAAGCCTGCACCGGCCGAAGAGGCAAGAGACTTTTTCTTCCCTCTTTGTTTCCTGGTGCGCGAGGAGAGGGGTTTAAGAGCGCTGCTTAAAGGAACTCCAGAGACGGGCGCGAGCCGCGGCTAAAAGCGCGAACCCCAGAGACGGGCGCGAGCCGCGGCTGAGGGCGCGAGCCCCCGAGACGGGCGCGAGCCGCGGCTGAAAGCGCAAACCCCAGAGACGGGGCGCGAGCTGCGGCTAAAACCCGCGGACCCCAGAGACGGGCGGAGACGCTAAGGCTGCTGCTGCCGCCACCAAGGGGCCTGTGTGCGAGCACAGGTCACTCTCCACACCCCTCTTCCGCGGAGCCTGTGCAGCCCGCCACTGCCAGGTTCCCGGGATCCAGGGACAACTTCCCCGGGACAACGCACGGCGGGCCTCAGGCTGGTGCAACATCACGCCGGCCTCTGCCGCAACGTCACGCTGCCTCTGCCGCCGCAGGCCGGCCCCGCACAGCAGTGCCCCTCCTTCCCCCATCCCCCAACCCCCGGCCTGAGTGAGCCGGAGGCCCCGAATCGGCGGCTCCTTTAACCCCGTCCTGTCTGAGCGAAAAAACAGACGCCCTCCAGCGACCTACACGCAGAGGCAGGGCCAAATCCAAAGCTGAGCTCCTGTGAGCTGTGAGAACAAAGAAGAGAAAGGGAAATCTCTCCCAGCAGCCACAGAAGCAGCGGATTAAAGCTCCACAATCAACTTGATACACCCTGCATCTGTGGAATACCTGAATAGACAAGGAATGATCCCAAATTGAAGAGGTGGAATTTAGGAGCGAGATCTATGATTTTTTTCCCTTTTCCTCTTTTTGTGAATGTGTACGTGTATGCTTCTGTGTGACATCTTGTCTGTATACTCTTGCTTCCACCATTTGTCCTAGGGCTCTATCCGTCCATGACTTTTTTTTAAAAATTCTTTTTCTTAATAATTAAGTTTAATTGTAATAACTTTATTATACTTTACCTTCGTTCTTTCTTTCTTTCCTTCCTTCCTTCCCTCCTTTAGACAACGAATCACCCCAAATTGAGGAGGTGGTCTCAGGGAGCAGGATTTATGATTTTTCCCCCTTTACCTCTTTTTGTGAAGGTGTATGTGTATGCTTCTGTGTAAGATTTTCTCTGTATAGCTTTGCTTCCAACATTTGTCCTAAGGTTCTATCCGTCCCTTTTTTTTTTTTTCTAAATATTTTTTAATTCAATAACTATATTATACTTTATTTTATTTTTACTGTATCATCTTTCTTTCTGTCTTTTTTCCTTCTTTCCCATCCTTCCTTCCTTCCTCCCTCCCTCCCTCCCTCCCTCCTTTCTTTCCTTCTTTTGCTTCTTTCTTCCTTCCTTCCTTTCCTCCTTTCCTTCTTTCTTTACTCATACTTCTACTAATTCTCCCTACTTTTTCTCCCTTTTATTCTGAGCTGTGTGGATGAAAGGCTCTTGGTGCTCCAGCCAGGAGTCAGGGCTCTGCCTCTGAGGTAGGAGAGCCAACTTCAGGACACTGTCAACAAGAGACCTCCCAGCTCCACATAATATTAAACGGTGGAAATATCCCAGAGACCTCCATCTTAACACCAGCACCCAGCTTCACTCAACGACCAGCAAGCCACAGTGCTGGACAACCTATGCCAAACAACTAGCAAAACAGGAACACAACCCCACCCATTAGCAGAGAGGCTGCCTAAAATCATAATAAGGCCACAGACACCCAAAACACACCACAGACGTGAACCTGCCCACTAGAGAGACAAGATCCAGCCTCATCCAGCACAACACAGGCACTAGTCCCCTCCACCAGGAAGCCTACACAACCCACTGAAACAACCTTAGCCACTGGAGACAGACATCAAAAACAACGGGAACTACGAAAGTGCAGCCTGCAAAAAGGAGACCCCAAACACAGTAAGATAAGCAAAATGAGAAGACAGAAAAACACACAGCAGATGAAGGAGCAAGATAAAAACCCACCAGACCTAACAAATGAAGAGGAAATAGGCAATCTACCTGAAAAAGAATTCAGAATAATGATAGTAAGGATGATCCGAAATCTTGGAAGTAGAAATGGACAAAATGCAAGAAGCAGTTAACAAGGGACCTACAAGAACTAAAGATGAACAAGCAACGATGAACAATGCAATAAATGAAATTAAAATCACTCTAGATAGGATCAATAGCAGAATAACTGAGGCAGAAGAACGGATAAGTGACCTGGAAGATAAAGTAGTGGAAATAACTACTGCAGAGCAGAATAAAGAAAAAAAGAATGAAAAGAACTGAGGACAGTCTCAGAGACCTCTGGGACAACATGAAACGCACCAACATTCGAATTATAGGGGTTCCAGAAGAAGAAGAAGGAAAGAAAGGGACTGAGAAAATATTTGAAGAGATTATAGTTGAAAACTTCCCTAATATGGGAAAGGAAATAGTTAATCAAGTCCAGGAAGCACAGAGGGTCCCATACAGGATAAATACAAGGAGAAACACGCCAAGACACATATTAATCAAACTGTCAAAAATTAAATACAAAGAAAGCATATTAAAAGCAGCAAGGGAAAAACAACAAATACACACAAGGGAATCCCCATAAGGTTAACAGCTGATCTCTCAGCAGAAACCCTACAAGCCAGAAGGGAGTGGCAGGACATACTGAAAGTGATGAAGGAGAATAGCCTGCAACCAAGACTACTCTACCCAGCAAGGATCTCATTCACATTTGATGGAGAAATTAAAACCTTTACAGACAAGCAAAAGCTGAGAGAGTTCAGCACCACCAAACCAGCTTACAACAAATGCTAAAGGAACTTCTCTAGACACGAAACACAAGAGAAGGAAATGACCTATAGTAGCGAACCCAAAACAATATATAAAATGGAAATAGGAACATACATATCGATAATTACCTTAAATGTAAATGGACTAAATGCTCCCACCAAAAGACACAGATTGGCTGAATGGATACAAAACAAGACCCTTATATATGCTGTCTACAAGAGACCCACTTCAGAACTAGAGACACATCCAGACTGAAAGTAAGGGGATGGAAAAAGATATTCCATGCAAATGGAAACCAAAGAAAGCTGGAGTAGCAATTCTCATATCAGACAAAATAGACTTTAAAATAAGGACTATTAAAAGGGACAAAGAAGGACACTACATAATGATCAAGGGATCGATCCAAGAAGAAGATATAACAATTGTAAATATTTATGCACCCAACATAGGAGCACCTCAATACATAAGGCAAATACTAACAACCATAAAAGGGGAGATCAACAGTAACACATTCATAGTAGGGGACTTTAACACCCCACTTTCACCCATGGACAGATCATCCAAAATGAAAATAAATAAGGAAACACAAGCTTTAAATGATACATTAAACAAGATGGACTTAATTGATGTTTATAGGACACTCCATCCAAAAAACAACAGAATACACATTTTTCTCAAGTGCTCATGGAACATTCTCCAGGATAGATCATATCTTGGGTCACAAATCAAGCCTTGGTAAATTTAAGAAAACTGAAATTGTATCAAGTATCTTTTCCGACCACAACGCCATGAGACTAGATATCAATTACAGGAAAAGATCTGTAAAAAATACAAACACATGGAGGCTAACAATACACTACTTAATAATGAAGTGATCACTGAAGAAATCAAAGAGGAAATAAAAAAATACCTAGAAACAAATGACAATGGAGACACAACGACCCAAAACCTATGGGATGCAGCAAAAGCAGTTCTAAGGGGGAAGTTTATAGCAATACAAGCCCACCTTAAGAAGCAGGAAACATCTCGAATAAACAACCTAACCTTGCACCTCAGCAATTAGAGAAAGAAGAACAAAAAAAAACCCCAAAGCTAGCAGAAGGAAAGAAATCATAAAAATCAGATCAGAAATAAATGAAAAAGAAATGAAGGAAACAATAGCAAAGATCAATAAAACTAAAAGCTGGTTCTTTGAGAAGATAAACAAAATAGATAAACCACTAGCCAGACTCATCAAGAAAAAAAGGGAGAAGACTCAAATCAATAGAATTAGAAATGAAAAAGGAGAAGTAACAACTGACACTGCAGAAATAAAAAAAATCATGAGAGATTACTACAAGCAACTCTATGCAATAAAATGGACAATCTGGAAGAAATGGACAAATTCTTAGAAATGCACAACCTGCCAAGACTGAATCAGGAAGAAATAGAAAATATGAACAGACCAATCACAAGCACTGAAATTGAAACTGTGATTAAAAACCTTCCAACAAACAAAAGCCCAGGACCAGATGGCTTCACAGGTGAATTCTATCAAACGTTTAGAGAAGAGCTAACACCTATCCTTCTCAAACTCTTCCAAAATATAGCAGAGGGAGGAACACTCCCAAATTCCTTCTACGAAGCCACCATCACCTTGATACCAAAACCAGACAAGGATGTCACAAAGAAAGAAAACTACAGGCCAATATCACTGATGAAACATAGATGCAAAAATCCTCAACAAAATACTAGCAAACAGAATCCAACAGCACATTAAAAGGATCATACACCATGATCAAGTGGGGTTTATTCCAGGAATGCAAGGATTCTTCAATATACGCAAATCTATCAATGTGATAAACCATATTAACAAATTGAAGGAGAAAAACCATATGATCATCTCAATAGATGCAGAGAAAGCTTTCGACAAAATTCAACACCCATTTATGATAAAAACCCTCCAGAAAGTAGGCATAGAGGGAACTTTCCTAAACATAATAAAAACCATATATGACAAGCCCACAGCAAACATCATCCTCAATGGTGAAAAACTGAAAGCATTTCCACTAAGATCAGGAACAAGACAAGGTTGCCCACTCTCACCACTCTTATTCAACATAGTTTTGGAAGTTTTAGCCACAGCAATCAGAGAAGAAAAGGAAATAAAAGGAATCCAAATGGGAAAAGAAGAAGTAAAGCTGTCACTGTTTGCAGATGACATGATACTATACATAGAGAATCCTAAAGATGCTACCAGAAAACTACTAGAGCTAATCAAAGAATTTGGTAAAGTAGCAGGATACAAAATTAATGCACAGAAATCTCTGGCATTCCTATATACTAATGATGAAAAATCTGAAAGTGAAATCAAGAAAACACTCCCATTTACCATTGCAACAAAAAGAATAAAATATCTAGGAATAAACCTACCTAAGGATACGAAAGACCTGTATGCAGAAAATTATAAGACACTGATGAAAGAAATTAAAGATGATACAAATAGATGGAGAGATATACCATGTTCTTGGATGGGAAGAATCAACATTGTGAAAATGACTCTACTACCCAAAGCAATCTACAGATTCAATGCAATCCCTATCAAACTACCACTGGCATTTTTCACAGAACTAGAACAAAAAATTTCGCAATTTGTATGGAAACACAAAAGACCCCGAATAGCCAAAGCAATCTTGAGAACGAAAAAAGGAGCTGGAGGAATAAGGCTCCCTGACTTCAGACTATATTACAAAGCAACAGTAATCAAGACAGTATGGTACTGGCACAAAAACAGAAAGATAGATCAGTGGAACAGGATAGAAAGCCCAGAGATAAACCCACGCACATATGGACACCTTATCTTTGATAAAGGAGGCAGGAATGTACAGTGGAGAAAGGACAGCCTCTTCAATAAATGGTGCTGGGAAAACTGGACAGGTACATGTAAAAGTATGAGATTAGATCACTCCCTAACACCATACACAAAAATAAGCTCAAAATGGATTAAAGACCTAAATGTAAGGCCAGAAACTATCAAACTCTTAGAAGAAAACATAGGAAGAACACTCTATGACATAAATCACAGCAAGATCCTTTCTGACCCACCTCCTAGAGTAATGGAAATAAAAACAAAAATAAACAAATGGGACCTAATGAAACTTCAAAGCTTTTGCACAGCAAAGGAAACCATAACCAAGACCAAAAGACAACCCTCAGAATGGGAGAAAACATTTGCAAATGAAGCAACTGACAAAGGATTAATCTCCAAAATTTACAAGCAGCTCATGCAGCTCAATAACAAAAAAACAAACAACCCCATCCAAAAATGGGCAGAAGACCTAAATAGACATTTCTCCAAAGAAGATATACAGAATGCCAACAAACACATGAAAGAATGCTCAACATCATTAATCATTAGAGAAATGCAAATCAAAACTACAATGAGATATCATCTCACACCAGTCAGAATGGCCATCATCAAAAAATCTAGAAACAATAAATGCTGGAGAGGGTGTGGAGAAAAGGGGACACTCTTGCACTGCTGGTGGGAATGTGAATTGGTTCAGCCACTGTGGAGAACAGTATGGAGGTTCCTTAAAAAACTACAAATAGAATTACCATATGACCCAGCAATCCCACTACTTGGCATATACCCTGAGAAAACCAAAATTCAAAAAGAGTCATGTACCAAAATGTTCATTGCAGCTCTATTTACAATAGCCAGAACATGGAAACAACCTAAGCGCCCATCATCGGATGAATGGATAAAGAAGATGTGGCACATATACACAATGGAATATTACTCAGCCTTAAAAAGAAATGAAATTGAGCTATTTGTAATGAGATGGATAGACCTAGAGTCTGTCATACAGAGTGAAGTAAGTCAGAAAGAAAAAGACAAATGCCGTATGCTAACACATATATATGGAATTTAAGGGAAAAAAAATGTCATGAAGAACCTAGGGGTAAGATAGGAATAAAGACGCAGACCTACTGGAGAACGGACTTGAGGGTATGGGGAGGGGGAAGGGTGAGTTTTGACAGGGCGAGAGAGAGTCATGGACATATACACACTAACAAACGTAGTAAGGTAGATAGCTGGGGGGAAGCAGCCGCAAGGCACAGGGATATTAGCTCGGTGCTTTGTGACAGCCTGGAAGGGTGGGATGGGGAGAGTGGGAGGGAGGGAGACGCAAGAGGGAAGACATATGGGAACATATGTATATGTATAGCTGATTCACTTTGTTATAAAGCAGAAACTAACACACCATTGTAAAGCAATTATACCCCAATAAAGATGTTTAAAAAAAAAAAAAAAAAACAATTTTCACAGTAGTTTAAAACCTATTGAGCACAATAAGACAAGCATTTAGCTATATAGAGGGGCAGCTTGAGCAGTGTTGTGTAAAGGGGAAACTATTTAAAAATATGACCATTTAAAAAATTTAGTTTGTCTCTCCTTCTCTTTTCCCATCAGTAATTAAAGTTCTTGACTTGTTTGAAAATGGCTCAGATATAATTTCATTTTGTTAAGCACGTCAATTTTTCAGCTCAGGAAAAAAGGCTATTTGCAATTTGCATTATCCATTATAACCTCCTTCATAATATGAAATTTATATGGGAAATGCTAATTGGACATCCATCGTCGTAAAGATAATGATTTCTGTACTTTTGGTGGTGATAATTAAGATGAAAGATGAAAATGATATGGGGTGAAAGTCAGATTTTTAAAAATTTTCCACTGGTTGGAGTCTGGGGAAGGCATTCTGTTCTTTGATTCAGATGGGTGACAGTGGAGGGCAGAGCCATAGGGTCATGGAAGGGTACGTAAATTGGAACCACCTTGATGTCCGGGAAGTCCTCAATTACCTAATCCCAGGCAGTTAATCCAGTACCAGACGAAAAAGGTGAGAAATGCTGTGCCTCTCAAAGACAGATGTATCTGAAAATATCTCTTCTGTTTTAGCCTGTTGCTTTATGGATAAGAGTTCCACCGAGGTGCTCTCTCATCAGTCCTGTTCCTTGCTCTGTGATGGGAATAGATAGTTGAAATTGACTAACATTATTAAGAGTAATAAGTGTGACTCCAGTAGGCTTTTCCATCAAGCATCGTTGCATCCCTTGGCTTGCCAACGTACTCAAGATCTGCCTTTTGGAATTGACTCCTGATGAACAAGGTATGGTCAGGGTGGAAAAGGAACCTTGTTTTATTTGCCCATCATATTCCTAAAATGGTTTTAAGTGAAGCAGAAGTCACTGAATTTTCTATATGCAGGGAATTGGATGGGAGTTGAATTTATTGGAACTTGAGGAAAATGACACGGGCATTCTTTTAAATAGAATTCCATTCATAGGCTTTTCAACTAAATTGGCAGATGTTTATTGGGCCTGTGCTATAGTCTAGGCACTGGCCTTGTGTAGGTATTATTGTACTTATTGTAGGTATTATTCTTTTTTAAATTTTATTTATTTATTTTTGGCTGTGTTGGGTCTTCGTTGCTGCATGCGGGCTTTCTCTAGTTGCAGGGAGTGGGGACTACTCTTTGTTGTGGTGCGCAGACTTCCCACTGTGGTGTCTTCTCTTGTTGCACAGCAGAGGCTCTAGGTGCGTGGGCTTCAGTAGTTGTGACTCGTAGGCTCTAGAGCGCAGGCTCAGTAGTTGTGGCGCACGGGCTTAGTTGCTCTGTGGCATGTGGGATCTTCCCGGACCAGGGCTCGAACTCGTGTCCCCTGCATTGGCAGGCAGATTCTCACCCCTGTGCCACCAGGGAAGCCCTAGGTATTACTCTTAATATTAAGGAGAATTATCTCCATCTACGAAACCATGATTGATTAAAACTCATTTTAAAGGTGTATAGCCAAGTGTTGATCTTACACCAATCACTTTGATTTCCTGAATTCTAGAAATAAATCATCAAGAAGAGACTCTGTACTTCTACCAATTGTAAGATAAACAGCCCCAAAGGGACAAATTAATAATTTCTTTAGGCTCTTTGTCTCCACACTGCAGTTTGTTCTAAGATTATTTATTCATTCATTTTTCAATAGATATTTGCTGATTACCTACCATGTATTCCAGGCACTGGGCTATGAAGCTGGTTTATGCTTAAAACTTAGCGAGAAGCAAAACTCTTGAAACTCTCTAATATTTTCTTGATCTACTGGGGTCATTTTAAGTTGATACCATTTTTTTAATTTATTTATTATTTATTTTTGTCTGCATCAGGCCTTAGTTGCACTTCTTGAGGCATGTGGGATCTTTCGTTGCGGTGTGCAGGCTTCTCTCCTCTAGTTGGGGCTTGCAGGCTCCAGGGTGCGTGGGCTCCGTAGTTTCCAGCAGGTGGGCTCTGCACCTGGGCACCCACCAAAATTATTCAAACTAGTCAATCCTAAACTTGTCAAGCCTGTTTACTCTGCCTTGCCTATCTTTCCTGAGGAAACCACAATAAAGGCTTTTGCCCACAATTTCCTACTGCTCCTCTGCCTCCTGACTGGCCCTGGTGCTACCCTGTGTGACCCTCCATGATGTGGCATGCCCCTTCCTCTTGAGTAACAGTCTTCTCAATGGCAGTGATCTCCTGGTCTGTTGATCCACCATACCTGACTAAACCCAAAATCCTGGGAACATTTAACAGGGTAGCCTCCTTAGTTTCCTTATATACGCTGCCCTGCCCTTTATAAATAGTCCCTTTAGTGAATACTCCTTTAATTATCTTATTTGATATGCAGCCTCTCTCCTACTACCACTCTGACTGGTGTACTGTGTGTGTTTTCTTGACTTTGAGAGTCAGTAAAAAGCATAGGGAAGACAACCAGGTCCATACCAGGGGCTTATGTTTTGATGTACATAGACTCGACCCACTGTCCTCCTTTTACTGACCTGGACAAAGAGTTAGTGCTTAGCACAATGCCTGGCACCCATTAAGTGCTCAGTAGATACTTGAATTAATATCTTCCCCTTGATGCCCTGCTCCATGCCACACTGGCTTGAATATATCACGCTTAACTGAGTGTGGCATATTTGTCATAATACTTTAGTGCTGGAAGGAATTTTAGAGAAATTCAACTCTCACTTTTTATCTTACTCCTCTAGTTTACAAATTTAAAGACACAGAAGGGAATGGCCTCAGATAAGAGGTAGAGCTGCAACTGGAATTTCAATTTCCTGATCAGTATTTTTATCACTGGTCAGTGATAGTAATTGTAATAATACTCTTCAAATTTAGTGCAAATAGACTTGTGCTAGGCCCCATGTTAAATTATTCTCATATAAATTTATTTAATCCTCACCCAACCTTCTTAAATACTTACTGGTATTAGCCTTGTCTTACATATGAGGCATAGAGAGGTTAAGTACGAATTCAAGGACATCCAGCTAGTAAGTGGTAGATGAGAGTGCAAATCAGGCAATCTGGCTGCAGTGTCTGTGTTATTAACTTTCCTGACCTATAAATTTATATTATGTATCCTTTTCGTTTAGCCAGTCTTTCTCTTTTATGCAAGAACTTGACACCAAGATCCTTTTTTCATGCACAGGGACTTAATAACTTAATATATTACATGTAGACACCAGGTGCTCAATTATTACTGACCAGTTGTTTGCACAAAATCCTCTGAGCTTCTCTGTTGAATTCTTGGATCCGGTCAGCAATCAGCCCTTATTTGGTGGCCCTTGTTTTTCTGTTGTTAACCACCAGCCCTGAGTAATGTTCACTGACTGAGTGGAAGAAGCCTCCCTGGAGTAGAGCGAAATCCAGCCAGCTGATCCGAGCATATACCCTCTCCCCAGGCTGCGGTCTGCCTTGGAGTCAAATGTGAACATAACTAGAAGGGTTTATGTCCTCTTGCCAGAGACGGAGACTGGCATTTTTACTTGCCTTGTATTACAAAATTTGTTGCAATGAGGCAGTTTAATTAGCACAGCAGTTTGAGGTTTTAGTAGTTACTGTATTTAAGCAATTTCTCTGGCACTCCTACTGTTTTATGAGGCTATAATTTGGCTCCCAAATGGAGAAACAATAAGGCCAAATAAAGCAAAAAGATGGCAGTGTTATTCTGGAGGTTAAGCTCCCGTACAGCCCAAGGCAAGGTACAAGTGAAGCAGGACAGCCATCTTTGCTGCGTCCAGCAAAGATGCCCTTGCTGCCTTGGAGCTTCCTCCAAGGACACTCAACTGTTCAGTGTGTTTCATTGGGTCATTCGCTAAGAATTACATTGTGCAGCCACTGCATTCAAAGCTCAGAGATGATAGGGGGACTTGCTAGGAATTGAATCCAGGTTGGTTTGTCTCTATATAACCAAACAAGGCACGAATGTCAGCAGTGATGCAAATGTAGGAACCGTATGGTATCCATGCTTGTAAAGTGAAGATGAAGTTAAAACTTAAAGTATCTTCCAAGTAATAGATGATAAAGGAATGCTGGTTCCCTTCCTCCTCTGCCGCTTTGAGGTTCTAAATGCCTCTGCTTCAATATTCTAGGTTATGTTGGATTTGACAAAATGCGGCTTCCATGCCCCTAGCACTTTTCTTAGGTTCTGCTTTATCCTCATTTTCCAACCAAGACATCTAATGGCCTCAAACTTCACTTCTCCACGAACTCCACAGATTCCATTGAATCTGTGAAAAGGGTCTTTTTCCTTTTGGTAATTTATGTTGTGTTAGGCAGATTTCTAAGATGTCCTCCAATGATCCCTACCTCCTGGTCCTTATTTCCTTTTATAATCTCCTTTCCTTGAGTGTGGACTGGATATAGTGACTTGTTTTAACCAACAGAATCTGGCAAAGGTGATGAGATGTCATTTCTGTGATTAGTTTACAGAAAATTATGACTTTCATCCTGTTAGCAATCTCTCTATTACCTTTTCGTCTTATACTTCAGTGAAGCAAGCTGACATGTTGGAGAAATCCACATGGCAGGGAATTGAGGTGGCTGCTAGCCAGTGGTCCTTGAGGAACTCAGTCCTGCCAACTGCCATGTGAGTGATTTTGGAAGATGATCCTGCTCTAGTCGAACCTTTAGATTACCACAGCTCAGTGGGCACTGATTGCAGCCTATGAGAGACTCTGAAGTGGAGGACCAGCTATGCTGTGTACAGATTCCTGATCCACATAAACTCTGAGATGATAAATGTGTGTTGTCTTAGCCCCTCAGTTTTGGGGATAATTGCTTATACAGCAATAAATAACAAATACATGCACTTTTAAAATAGGGGACAAAAAATGTGTTAAAGGAGTCAATTTCTAATATTTAAATCTTTAAAAAAGTTGAGATATAAATGACATATAACACTGTGTAAGTTTAAGGTGTAGAATGTATTCACTTGATACATTTATACTAATATTTAAATCTTTAGGCATTAGCTGACCATGTAGAAAAGTGGTTTTATTTTTTGTTTTTGTTTTGCTACTGCATGCTTTCAAAGAAGCCATACAGTTTTACTCTGAACCTCAATTAAGTTTCCACATTCCCGAATCTAACTCTGCTTTCCTGATCCACTGACTTTCCTTTGAATCAGGAGTGTCTTTGAGGATGGTCAGTATAAACTAAAAGGCATACAAGACAGATAAATCTTATAATTTCTGTTCACTAACATACATTAAAAATAATCTTGATGTCCATGATGGTCATAAAACCAGATATTTCTTTTCCTTTATGACTAAGTCACTTGGAAGCCACATAATAATCAGATGGTTCATTCACTGATCCACTTACTTGACAAATATTTGTTGAACACTGAGCAAGGCAGTGGGTATATAATGGTGAACTGAGTAGGCTGTATCTCAGCTCTGACGGAGCTTATACTGTAGGTTGCCTTGATAAGTTTGGAATTCAAGTATGAGGAAGTGATATGATCTTACTAATAGTCCCATGGGCAAGCTAGGTTCAGGTACTGTTCTACAGTGAGAGTTGTCTTAACTGAGGGGCCCGATACTTGAAGTCATTGGCCAAGGCTTCATCTCTTCTGTGTTGTACTTGCTGAACCTCTATATCATTTCACCTTTCTGTATGTATTTTCTGTATGTGTTTTCTTATCTTCTGTGGAAGCTTTTGTATTTCCTCAGATATGCTATTATTGTCAATGCCATAGCTTGCATTCATTCATTTGAGAAATATTCTCTGAGTTTGTACTAAGGTTCAACACTGTTCTTGGTAGAGAGGGGTGTAGCGGTAAATAAGAAAGATAATATCCTCCCCTTGTGGAATTTACATTGCAGTGGGTTAAATATGCTTTAATGTGGTAATTTTGCCCAATTTTGTCCACAGACTTCTTGTATCAGTCAGGGTCTAGGTAGGAAAGGGATAGCACACTAAAATTGGACTATTTGAGAAAAGTTTGGTGAAGGGACTATTAGCAGGAGTGTGGGAAGGTTTAAATCAGTTGTCCTCAACTGGGGGTGATTTTTGTCCTCTAGGGGACATTTGGAAATGTCTGAATACATTTTTGGCTGTCGCAGCTGGGAGGTAGGGTGTTACTGGCATCTAGTGGGCAAAGGTTGGGAATACTGCTAAACAGGACAGCCTCCCACAATTTTCTGCCCTAATGTTAATAGTACTAAAGTTGACAACCCTTGATTTAAAGAAATCAGCAAGGGATATTACAGTACACTGAGGCTACCACCTGGAGATCCCTTATCACTCTTAGGCCTGGAGGGGCAAATGGAGGGAAGAGTTACCAGAATCAGGGAGAGGGCTGCTTGGCAGGAGCTGTGACCTTCAGTAAAGCGATAGCAAATCTGGTGCAGAGAAAAAGCCTGGGTAATAAATACCTTTACCTCACTCTCCTGCTGCCCTCTGATCTCTTGTTAGTTGATTCATCAAGGGAGCTTATTGATAAAATTTATTCAGGTTGACCTCACAGGGAATAGGATAGGGTAGAGAAAGGTAGAGAATAGATCAGGAGGGGTGAGTGGAAGAAAGCTAGCAGAATGCTCCATTTGGGTGTCTGAATTTAGATAATGCTTCTGTTAGTTACTTACAAATTTTTGTTTAGGAAGATGCTAACCACCCCCATGAAATATAAATTTCATAAGCCAATTTTGGTTTTTTTTACTTCCATGTTTTTATTTCTGAGTGCCAGTGGTGGACTTTTGGATCATCTCAGGTGTGGATACAAATACAGTGAGAGTTTGGGATTTTAAGGTATCTGTTAGAAAGGTGGTTAAGATGTGAGAGGGTGCAGCAAAGACAGAAAAAGAAGTGGACAAGAGCCACAGATGGTTTGCTCCAAAATTTAGCTCTGGGCTGGACCTAGTCCTTCTCCTTATTATAAGGGTAAGTCAGCTAGTTTAATTCTTGTTGATCTGGCATAGGAGAGAGGTAGGGATGTCTGGGGTTAAATTAGACCAGACTCTCAAAGAATGGAGCTGATACCAGCTGTCTATAGGAATCAAGAGGTAGGCACAGAAGTTTAGATGTTGGGCAAAGAGGTAGATTTATTTTTTACTTTGTGTTTCAGATTTAAGGTCATCTTGCCTATCTCTCTTCCAAGACTGGTTAGGTTCCCTGACATGTGTTTACTTGCAGGTATTATATACTATGATACATGTTTTCATTTATCTTTTTGAGGGCAGGGATCATCCATGAGCCTTTGACGATTGTATCCTCAGTGAATGGAAATTGTAAATACTGTAGTCAATATATATTTGTTGAATGAATGGATAGAGGTATATCTGAGCCCGTTTCAAAACTAGGGAGAATGATGCAGGTCATTTATCTCCCCTTTTTCTCATTGTGTATGAATGTCATTTTTGCTTGTTCAGCATCTAGCACTTTCTTCCTATTAGTATCTATTTACATCTCCCTGCTGGGGAATTCCTCATTGTGTTGGTAGGATGGATGGTTATTCCTGACATTGCCTGTCCCCTTTTTCTTTGGAAGCAAAGGAGGTCAGATCCTTCCTCTATGCATGTCCTTTATGCCAGGGGCAGGCATGTGCTCCAAGTGCTGTTAGATCTAGGGACATTGAGCCTTGAGTGAGGGACCTGCAGATGGAGGGAGATTGGAAGATCAGATTCATTGTGGTAGCAGGTGTGTCCTGTGCACCGACTTGTACCCATTGTGTGACTCTTGCCAGTGCGTCCTGTTGTGAAGCCTGTAGCAATCTTGGTTCCTGCCTGGTTTTCAGACCTGGACCTTAGAATCTCTAACTGACCCTTTCAATAAATTCCTTTACTTAAATGTTTAAAAGTGTCAGTTTCTTAAGTGTCAGTTTCTGCCACTTGCAACAAGAGCCCTTCCTAGTATGTGTTGGGAAAAACTTGAGGATGTGTGGAAGGATATTGAATGTATTATTTCCATGTGATGATAAGGATCACATAACTGATCTAATTTCCTTCCATAGATTCTGGGGAAGATTTAATACTTACGTTGAATAGAGGAGGAGAGTTAGAGAATTGGGTGCCTTGGTGTATCAGGCACCACATAAAAGCTCTGTAGTCTATGTCAACCATTCTAGCTCAGTAAGGTATTATTTCCATTTTTCTGTTGGGAAAACTGAGAGTCAGTGAAAGCAAATATGTTACCCAAGTTCTCACAGACAACAGGTGTTAGAACAACAGATTTCAAACCAGGAAGCCTGTGAAAACTCCTCCCCTTGTATCATTCCAGGTGGACAGTCAGCTGCACCTCCCTCCTGTGTCCAGCAAGTCCTAGGTGAGACTGGGAGCCCTTTGGCCTCATGCGTGTCTTTGTGTGCCCTTATAAGCTGTAGCAGACTTAGTAGTAGACTTAGAAGTAGCAGAATTAGCCTCCATTCCCTTATTCTAATATGTAGCTATTTAAAAATTGTCATTCTGTGATAATGCCCTGTAGGTTTGCTGTGTCTTTTCTTCCCACTCTTGGTGGTGGTTAGTAATCCTCAAATAAATAAGAGATCATTTAGGATGAAAGAGGCATTTAAGACCCAGTTATCAAAGGTGCTCCGTGGTGGTGTTAATATTTCCTGGCCGAAACTTGGTCTCAGAGGAATGGCGGGCAACTGGATAAAACAGGATATTTTGATGCCAGTGTTTTGACACTTTATAAATGTTAGCTTTTGTGTAACTTTTTCTTCCTGAGAAAACGAAGATTTCTGATCTTTGTCAGTAATATTTGATGAAGGTTAATGGTACCAATTTCCATTTCTAGTAAAAAAAATAAATTGAGATATTTTGGGCACTGGTAGAATTATCTATTTTGTTATCTTAAAAAAGAACCCCCCCAAATTTCAGCTTTTGACAGCTGTCATGAGACATTTGCTGCCATCAGCAAAATAAGCACACAGTATTGTATTTATTTTACTTAACAAACATTTGTATAGTGTTTATTATGTGCCAGGGCCTCTTCTCTGTTTATGCATTTACATTTGTTGACTCTTAATCTTCCCAGCAACTTTATGAGTTGGGACCTATTATTATACCCATTTTACATGGGAAAAAAATTGAGGCACAAAGAAATGAAATAATGTGCCGCAGGGCATATATCTCCTAAATGGCAGAGCCAGGACTCACACCCAGTCAGTTTGTCTCCCGAGCTTATACTGCTAACACCATCCTTGGTTGCCTCTCTGATGTGCCAAGAAATGATACAACACAAACTCCCTATAGCCAGAGGGATCTCTTCTTACATTACCAGAGCTGACCAACCAGATCATTCCTTTCATCTTGATTAGGATTCCCAGTTCGTGCTTAGCTGCTCTTGGTTGGTGTGCTGTTTTCAAAGTGAGCTGAAGTATAAGGACAATTTGAATGAGTGAGCTCAGACACTGCAGACATTCTCAACTGCAGAGCTTGATGTTCTAGTAAAGTTAAATGATAAGTCCCATAGATGTCAGAATTGATGGGAAATTGGTTATGATCTAAAACAGGGCATAGAAGAATTGGTCACTATAAAAGTCTTTCTCTGGTTTGTTGATTTGACATGACTGAAAGGTGAGCAAAATATATAATCATCGCAGAGTCTGTTGAATTACAGTCAGAATGGCTGACAATAAAATGGTTGACTCAAAGAGGTAATGTGTAAACTATCTTGAGTCTAAGGAGGGAGGTGATGAATTGACAATGAGATTTGGCAGGACTGGAGTATAGGTTGTGGATATAGTGGGGGGATGGCAAAAGATGAGGCTGAAGAAGTGCAGTGAGGGAAGGTGAGTTAGGGTGGATTTTACCTTATGGGAAATGGGGAGCCACTGAAGGATCTTAAAGAGAAAGTGACATAATTAAGTATGGATTTTAAGGCATCCCTTCAGAACCAGTGTTGGGGATTGATGATTTTCTAGAGACAGAAAATCAGTTGTTCTTTTCTACACTCTGGTTTATTTTGTGACTGCACCTGGCTTGGTTTGCCCTTAAGAATCCTCTGGATAAAGATGGTAGATCCTAATCAGCCCTGCCTTCCACATTCCAGAAGGCCCCAGGTAATGCTGTTGGGAGGAATTCAGTATCTGAACAATGGTCAATTTTTATCGATGTGATAATTTTCTGCCATTATAAAGCAATGTCTGTCGACCTTTGTGACTCACAGATGTGGTAAATCGGATTTGTTTGGAACTCCAAAATGCCGGGAGTCTGCCACAGAAATAATGAAGGGTCATTTATCCTGCTGAGAGCCTCCTTAAAGGGAATCAATAGCCTTATTGTAAAAAAAAATTGCATTATTTCTGTGAGGCCCCTTTCCAGGTGAATAATGCTCTGTGGGTGTTTTTTAGCTGCCATTTATAGAATGCTTCCTCATGACAGGCCCTGACTACATGCTGATAGACAGGAGCTCATTTTATTTATGATGGGTTTTATTGCTCCCATTTTAAGATGAGGATATTGAGGCCAGCAAATTTAACAATTTGCCCATTATCACAGTTAGTAAATGGTAGGGGATTTGAACCTGGGTTTATCAGACACAAAAGACCTTACACTTTACTGGTGTGTGTGTGTGTGTGTGTGTGTGTGTGTGTGTGTGTGTGTGTGTGCGCGCGCATATGGTCAGAAAAGGCTTCAGAGCAAATCATGAGTCAATACCAGACAATACTGCTAAAAACTATCGTGCCCACAAGGAAGCTGTCACATTTCTTAAGGTGGCAGGCTTTAGCAGGCTTAAAGGAGGTAAATAACTTGCTTTGGAGTGATCATTTGAATTGCGTATTGGGAGTAATTATTTGAAGAGTCAAATGTAATGAATTTAATTGATTATATGACATGATTTTGAAGCAGGTCAGAGTGATTGAGTCCCTCTAACCCTCAGCATTGACATATAAAAGTATCTGACACTTAAATGGTGCTTATTATGTGCCAGGCATTATTCTAAGTGCTTGGCATTTTTAAATGAACTCTTTTAATCCTTACAACACTCTTTGAAGTAGGCACTATTATTAAGCATCCTCATTTTACAGATGAGAAAACAGTCACAAGAGATGAAATAACTTGCCCAAGGTCATAAAATTAAGTGGCAGAGGTGAGATTCAAACCAGTGCAGTTTGGCCTCAAATCTGTGCTCTGTGCTGCCTCTGTTTATCATTCCCCCTCCCCCCCAAATCAGCACATCTAAGGGGGTCCCCCTTATCCTCTCTAGAACAAGGCCACAATCTTGAGCAGATCCATAAAGACTGGCTATAGGTACCTATCTCTAAGATGGTTCTTCTGCTGTTTTCTCTTTAACCACCAAGAGATTAGCCCCATGACCCCTGGAGCCCGGGACTGCCTAGGCACATAGTTGTTGTGGAGGATTCCTGACACCCAGGGGGTGGGCCATCTTTCTGCCTTCATTTCTTCTCACCAACCTGGATTCCAGATCTAGGTTGATGGTAATAAATTCAATGTGACTTACTGGCCATTCCTTTGCAGTGACTAATGTGTTTAATGGATGGAGAAGAGCTGGTGGCTAAAATGGAGTGCCCACTGGGGATTTAAGCTGTACTGTATCCACAGATCACAGGTGGAATTTGAGGTGACCCTGGCATGCCTTGTCTTCCATTAGAATATAAGTCGCTGGAGGGCACGGATGGCATCTGTCTTGCATTTGTGTGTCTACGTCTCAAGCATAGTGCCCAGCTCGTAGTAGATATCTTGTACATTACTTATTTGATCCATCAGACTTTTGCTGGTCCTTTAAAAAACCCAGAATGTCATCATCCTCTGTAGGTTTTCCTGATCTCTCATACTTCTACTCCATCTTTGCAGAACTAATTGCTCCTTCATCTAGGTTCTCAATACTATGAGACTTTTGGCAAACGGTATTACTTGTCTTTGTCTTAGTATCTTTACCTATAAGTTGGGGGTAAAAGTGCTATTTATCTCTCATGGTTGTGAACATTTTAATGAAATTATATGAAAAGTATTTTGTTAACTTTAGCATGCTACAGAAATGATAATAATTTTTATCTATTAAATAGTGAGTTTCCTAAGGGATAGGGACCATTATTTTACATTTCTGTATCTACATATCTTTGCCTTAAATAACTCTAAAAGAGACTTACAAGTTGAAGGTATAAGTAATTTGATTATTTTAAGGGAAAAAATGGCGCAAAGACTCTGTGGTTCTAGAGACATTTTAATGATTCCTCAGTAATTTTCTATCAGCTGAGAAATATGAGTAGCCTAAGAAGACTCTGAAAAGGTTAATCATAAAGTAAGTGCTTCTGTTCTCACATCGCCAAGTCAGATCAATATACACTTTCTCTTGGCTAATTCTGAGGGCTGCTTAATTTAGTGACACTAAAGGTTTGAATAACAATCCTAAAGTGAAGGTTCCCAGACCCCCTACTGAGGAAGGCAGAGACCTAAGAAATCATTTACCACTCCAGGTGAGACCTGTAACGTTCTTGGCCATGTAATTAGGGAATTTGCATATTAATTCTCAAACTGGGGGATTATTGTAGGCTACAGAAATGATGTCTGATCTGGAGGAAGGGGCATGAAGAAGGAAGAAGCTGTGTGCCTATTGCCTTTGTTGGTTGAATCTCTTAGAAATTGCCCTGAGGTCATTCTGAAAAAAGAAATCCATTCTCATCGTTGATGCCTTGACCTCTTTGCCTCACATTTAAGCAGGACACACACACCAGTTTGGTGGAATAGCCTTTGTTAATAATACTGATAATGGCTACCATTATTTAGCACAACTGGGATCATTTAAAAAGGCTTGCATTAACCCTTGGGCTTGCTCTCAGCATGCATGGCTGATCTTTAGAATTTTGGTCTGGCTCTTCCCATCAGACGAAATAGCAGGAGAAAGATTGAAGATGGGAAACAAGCATCGTGCTAGCTTTAGTTACACAAGCTGCATATTGTCTCTGCAGAATTTCAACTTGGGGAAGTTTTGTAAGCAATTTTATGTGACTATTCTTTAAGCAGATCAGCCCCAGTTTAGCAGAGGAATGTATTGGATGAGGGAGAAAATATTCTAAAACTTTTCAGTGTACCTGAGGTTGTAGACTTTTGGGTTATCTTATCCCAGCACCACTATAATCAGAGAAGTAGGTATTAACTTTCATTAACAGGGGCTCAGAGGTGAAGAGACTTATCCAGCATCCCATGGCTGGTAAACCAGGCTTGGAACACAGGTCCCTCTCTGATCTTTTCCACTAGGCTCTGTTGGGAGCTTGGAGTTCTGGGAGCTTCATTAAGCTCCTCCCCTCTCACTACTTTTCCTTCCAACCTAGTGGATGTGGAAAGACGGGAAGGGCTCAGAGTGGAGAAATAGCAGACCCATCCTCCCCAGCATCTGAGTGCATAAGACCAGCGGAGGGCTGTTTCATCTGCGGGTAACTGTCGACCGGTGTCTCTTCAGATGATGTTCAGGTGAAGTGTCAGTACAGTTAGGAGTTTTTGCTCTCTGATGCTGTGCACTTCCAAGCACAGGTTCTGCCTCTGGGTTCATTGTTGCCTTTCTTTCATTACTCCCCATCACAGGGGAGCTGGAGTGCGTAAACACTGCAAGTGTCTTTTCATAGGCATTAGCTGTGTGTTTGGAGAGTTAATTTATGTCCTCTAAAGGGGTATTGATTTGAGTTAGGTGATTAAAAGCACTCGATAAAGAACCTGCTCCACCTATTCACCTGTGTTCCATTGAGTATGGAAAGGGGTATACCAATCTTTTCTCATCAAACAACTCTTCCTTTGCCTAAACCCCTCTTCTGTTCTGCTGCTCTAGGACATTCAGTTAGGCTAAGAGGCAGAATTCTTTGTCTCCTGAGTAGATGTGGAAAGGAGGAGCAGTAGTCCTGGGTGCTCTGGAAAGCAGAAAGAAGAAATGGCTTAACCTTTTAAACTAGCTGTATAAGTTTGGAAAATAATAATTCCAGCCCCCGTCGTCTTCCTCCTCTCTCTCATCTAATCATTTTCCGATTCTACAAAATATTTTCCAAATTGACTTTTTCCTTCCTTGCTTCTGCTGCTGTCCTGGTTCAGGTCCTGATTGTTCTGCCTAAACTACTGCCATAGCCCCTTAACTGACCTTCCCACCTCCAATCTCCCCCATCCCTCCAGTCTCTCCTCCACCCTGCCACTGGGAGTCTTTTCAAAATCAAGTTCTGGTGATATCTGGGATAACTCTTGCTCCTCTCTTTGGAATCTATCAGTCTCCTCATGGCCAACAGGATGAATTCTGAGCTTATCAGTAAGGTCCATAAGGCTTTTCATAACCTGAACTTCACTTAGAGGACCGATTTTGTCCTCAGCCACCCTCACACATACTGGGTTCTAGTCATACTGTAAGATGTATCGTTTACTGAAGAGACCATTTACTCTGGTACTTCTGCATCTTTATTTTTTCTCTGGGAAACTCATATTTATCTTTAAATTCTACCTCAGACACTCAAACGTAAAGCCTTTGCTGGTTCTCTCAGCTCAAGAAGCATTAGACTCCCTCACTTGTCCCCCTGCTCACATAGTATTTTGGATGGATCTTTACTTAGCAGTTTTAACATTGTCTTTTTAGTACTTTTTTTTTTCCTGAAATGTGAGTTCCTTGAGGACAGAAATCATGACTTATTCATTCTGGTATTTCCAGAGTCTGCTGGAGAGTCTAATGCATATTAAATGATCGACTAGAGTATTTTTTAGTATAAATTTGCCTTCACTGTTTCCTTCTGGGGGGAGGTGGTATATACTTTTTTTTGCCTCGTTGACTTTGAGCTTGACAGTGTGACTTCCTTAGCCAGTGGAATGTAAGCAGACATGATGTAAGCAGAGATTTTAAATGTGCCTGCATGGCTTGGCTTGTCTTCTTTTGCTCCTGTAATCCACTGGAGCTACTGGTCCAAGGCAACTGGAGGCACACATGGAGCAGAATTGAACAAGATCAAAAGCTTGACCCAAGTTCAGCCAATTTGAGGATCTGTGAGCAAGAAATAAGTGCTGTTGCTTTAAGTCATTGGGTTTCAAGGTAGATTGTCACTCAGTATTATTACAGGGATGGCTGACTACTACAGGTACTCAAATGTTTTTTTTTTTTTTTTTTTTAAACATCTTTATTGGGGTATAATTGCTTTACAATGGTGTGTTAGTTTCTGCTTTACAACAAAGTGAATCAGCTATACATATACATATGTTCCCATATGTCTTCCCTCTTGCGTCTCCCTCCCTCCCACTCTCCCCATCCCACCCTTCCAGGCTGTCACAAAGCACCGAGCTAATATCCCTGTGCCTTGCGGCTGCTTCCCCCCAGCTATCTACCTTACTACGTTTGTTAGTGTGTATATGTCCATGACTCTCTCTCGCCCTGTCAAAACTCACCCTTCCCCCTCCCCATATCCTTAAGTCCGTTCTCCAGTAGGTCTGCGTCTTTATTCCTATCTTACCCCTAGGTTCTTCATGACATTTTTTTTCCCTTAAATTCCATATATATGTGTTAGCATACGGTATTTGTCTTTTTCTTTCTGACTTACTTCACTCTGTATGACAGATTCTAGGTCTATCCATCTCATTACAAATAGCTCAATTTCATTTCTTTTTAAGGCTGAGTAATATTCCATTGTGTATATGTGCCACATCTTCTTTATCCATTCATCCGATGATGGGCGCTTAGGTTGTTTCCATGTCCTGGCTATTGTAAATAGAGCTGCAATGAACATTTTGGTACATGACTCTCTTTGAATTTTGGTTTTCTCAGGGTATATGCCAAGTAGTGGGATTGCTGGGTCATATGGTAATTCTATTTGTAGTTTTTTAAGGAACCTCCATACTGTTCTCCACAGTGGCTGAACCAATTCACATTCCCACCAGCAGTGCAAGAGTGTCCCCTTTTCTCCACACCCTCTCCAGCATTTATTGTTTCTTGATTTTTTGATGATGGCCATTCTGACTGGTGTGAGATGATATCTCATTGTAGTTTTGATTTGCATTTCTCTAATGATTAATGATGTTGAGCATTCTTTCATGTGTTTGTTGGCATTCTGTATATCTTCTTTGGAGAAATGTCTATTTAGGTCTTCTGCCCATTTTTGGATGGGGTTGTTTGTTTTTTTGTTATTGCGCTGCATGAGCTGCTTGTAAATTTTGGAGATTAATCCTTTGTCAGTTGCTTCATTTGCAAATGTTTTCTCCCATTCTGAGGGTTGTCTTTTGGTCTTGGTTATGGTCTCCTTTGCTGTGCAAAAGCTTTGAAGTTTCATTAGGTCCCATTTGTTTATTTTTGTTTTTATTTCCATTACTCTAGGAGGTGGGTCAGAAAGGATCTTGCTGTGATTTATGTCATAGAGTGTTCTTCCTATGTTTTCTTCTAAGAGTTTGATAGTTTCTGGCCTTACATTTAGGTCTTTAATCCATTTTGAGCTTATTTTTGTGTATGGTGTTAGGGAGTGATCTAATCTCATACTTTTACATGTACCTGTCCAGTTTTCCCAGCACCATTTATTGAAGAGGCTGTCCTTTCTCCACTGTACATTCCTGCCTCCTTTATCAAAGATAAGGTGTCCATATGTGCGTGGGTTTATCTCTGGGCTTTCTATCCTGTTCCACTGATCTATCTTTCTGTTTTTGTGCCAGTACCATACTGTCTTGATTACTGTTGCTTTGTAATATAGTCTGAAGTCAGGGAGCCTTATTCCTCCAGCTCCTTTTTTCGTTCTAAAGATTGCTTTGGCTATTCGGGGTCTTTTGTGTTTCCATACAAATTGCGAAATTTTTTGTTCTAGTTCTGTGAAAAATGCCAGTGGTAGTTTGATAGGGATTGCATTGAATCTGTAGATTGCTTTGGGTAGTAGAGTCATTTTCACAATGTTGATTCTTCCCATCCAAGAACATGGTATATCTCTCCATCTATTTGTATCATCTTTAATTTCTTTCATCAGTGTCTTATAATTTTCTGCATACAGGTCTTTCGTATCCTTAGGTAGGTTTATTCCTAGATATTTTATTCTTTTTGTTGCAATGGTAAATGGGAGTGTTTTCTTGATTTCACTTTCAGATTTTTCATCATTAGTATATAGGAATGCCATAGATTTCTGTGCATTAATTTTGTATCCTGCTACTTTACCAAATTCATTGATTAGCTCTAGTAGTTTTCTGGTAGCATCTTTAGGATTCTCTATGTATAGTATCATGTCATCTGCAAACAGTGACAGCTTTACTTCTTCTTTTCCGATTTGGATTCCTTTTATTTCCTTTTCTTCTCTGATTGCTGTGGCTAAAACTTCCAAAACTATGTTGAATAAGAGTGGTGAGAGTGGGCAACCTTGTCTTGTTCCTGATCTTAGTGGAAATGCTTTCAGTTTTTCACCATTGAGGATGATGTTTGCTGTGGGCTTGTCATATATGGCTTTTATTATGTTTAGGAAAGTTCCCTCTATGCCTACTTTCTGGAGGGTTTTTATCATAAATGGGTGTTGAATTTTGTCGAAAGCTTTCTCTGCATCTATTGAGATGATCATATGGTTTTTCTCCTTCAATTTGTTAATATAGTTTATCACATTGATAGATTTGCGTATATTGAAGAATCCTTGCATTCCTGGAATAAACCCCACTTGATCATGGTGTATGATCCTTTTAATGTGCTGTTGGATTCTGTTTGCTAGTATTTTGTTGAGGATTTTTGCATCTATGTTCATCAGTGATATTGGCCTGTAGTTTTCTTTCTTTGTGACATCCTTGTCTGGTTTTGGTATCAAGGTGATGGTGGCTTCGTAGAAGGAATTTGGGAGTGTTCCTCCCTCTGCTATATTTTGGAAGAGTTTGAGAAGGATAGGTGTTAGCTCTTCTCTAAACGTTTGATAGAATTCACCTGTGAAGCCATCTGGTCCTGGGCTTTTGTTTGTTGGAAGGTTTTTAATCACAGTTTCAATTTCAGTGCTTGTGATTGGTCTGTTCATATTTTCTATTTCTTCCTGATTCAGTCTTGGCAGGTTGTGCATTTCTAAGAATTTGTCCATTTCTTCCAGATTGTCCATTTTATTGGCATAGAGTTGCTTGTAGTAATCGCTCATGATTTTTTTTATTTCTGCAGTGTCAGTTGTTACTTCTCCTTTTTCATTTCTAATTCTATTGATTTGAGTCTTCTCCCTTTTTTTCTTGATGAGTCTGGCTAGTGGTTTATCTATTTTGTTTATCTTCTCAAAGAACCAGCTTTTAGTTTTATTGATCTTTGCTATTGTTTCCTTCATTTCTTTTTCATTTATTTCTGATCTGATTTTTATGATTTCTTTCCTTCTGCTAGCTTTGGGGTTTTTTTGTTCTTCTTTCTCTAATTGCTTGAGGTGCAAGGTTAGGTTGTTTATTCGAGATGTTTCCTGCTTCTTAAGGTGGGCTTGTATTGCTATAAACTTCCCCCTTAGAACTGCTTTTGCTGCATCCCATAGGTTTTGGGTCGTTGTGTCTCCATTGTCATTTGTTTCTAGGTATTTTTTTATTTCCTCCTTGATTTCTTCAGTGATCACTTCATTATTAAGTAGTGTATTGTTTAGCCTCCATGTGTTTGTATTTTTTACAGATCTTTTCCTGTAATTGATATCTAGTCTCATGGCGTTGTGGTCGGAAAAGATACTTGATACAATTTCAGTTTTCTTAAATTTACCAAGGCTTGATTTGTGACCCAAGATATGATCTATCCTGGAGAATGTTCCATGAGCACTTGAGAAAAATGTGTATTCTGTTGTTTTTGGATGGAGTGTCCTATAAATATCAATTAAGTCCATCTTGTTTAATGTATCATTTAAAGCTTGTGTTTCCTTATTTATTTTCATTTTGGATGATCTGTCCATGGGTGAAAGTGGGGTGTTAAAGTCCCCTACTATGAATGTGTTACTGTTGATCTCCCCTTTTATGGTTGTTAGTATTTGCCTTATGTATTGAGGTGCTCCTATGTTGGGTGCATAAATATTTACAATTGTTATATCTTCTTCTTGGATCGATCCCTTGATCATTATGTAGTGTCCTTCTTTGTCCCTTTTAATAGTCCTTATTTTAAAGTCTATTTTGTCTGATATGAGAATTGCTACTCCAGCTTTCTTTTGGTTTCCATTTGCATGGAATATCTTTTTCCATCCCCTTACTTTCAGTCTGTATGTGTCTCTAGTTCTGAAGTGGGTCTCTTGTAGACAGCATATATAAGGGTCTTGTTTTTGTATCCATTCAGCCAATCTGTGTCTTTTGGTGGGAGCATTTAGTCCATTTACATTTAAGGTAATTATTGATATGTATGTTCCTATTTCCATTTTATATACTGTTTTGGGTTCGCTACTATAGGTCATTTCCTTCTCTTGTGTTTCATGTCTAGAGAAGTTCCTTTAGCATTTGTTGTAAAGCTGGTTTGGTGGTGCTGAACTCTCTCAGCTTTTGCTTGTCTGTAAAGGTTTTAATTTCTCCATCAAATGTGAATGAGATCCTTGCTGGGTAGAGTAGTCTTGGTTTCAGGCTATTCTCCTTCATCACTTTCAGTATGTCCTGCCACTCCCTTCTGGCTTGTAGGGTTTCTGCTGAGAGATCAGCTGTTAACCTTATGGGGATTCCCTTGTGTGTTATTTGTTGTTTTTCCCTTGCTGCTTTTAATATGCTTTCTTTGTATTTAATTTTTGACAGTTTGATTAATATGTGTCTTGGCGTGTTTCTCCTTGTATTTATCCTGTATGGGACCCTCTGTGCTTCCTGGACTTGATTAACTATTTCCTTTCCCATATTAGGGAAG
The DNA here is from genome assembly GCF_008692025.1 of Phocoena sinus. NCBI lineage: Eukaryota > Metazoa > Chordata > Mammalia > Artiodactyla > Phocoenidae > Phocoena > Phocoena sinus. The sequence continues at coordinate 93,542,932 of NC_045770.1, read as the reverse complement.
TTTTCAACTATAATCTCTTCAAATATTTTCTCAGTCCCTTTCTTTCTTTCTTCTTCTTCTGGAACCCCTATAATTCGAATGTTGGTGCGTTTCATGTTGTCCCAGAGGTCTCTGAGACTGTCCTCAGTTCTTTTCATTCTTTTTTCTTTATTCTGCTCTGCAGTAGTTATTTCCACTACTTTATCTTCCAGGTCACTTATCCGTTCTTCTGCCTCAGTTATTCTGCTATTGATCCTATCTAGAGTGATTTTAATTTCATTTATTGCATTGTTCATCGTTGCTTGTTTCATCTTTAGTTCTTGTAGGTCCTTGTTAACTGTTTCTTGCATTTTGTCCATTCTACTTCCAAGATTTCGGATCATCCTTACTATCATTATTCTGAATTCTTTTTCAGGTAGATTGCCTATTTCCTCTTCATTTGTTAGGTCTGGTGGGTTTTTATCTTGCTCCTTCATCTGCTGTGTGTTTTTCTGTCTTCTCATTTTGCTTATCTTACTGTGTTTGGGGTCTCCTTTTTGCAGGCTGCAGGTTCGTAGTTCCCGTTGTTTTTGATGTCTGTCTCCAGTGGCTAAGGTTGTTTCAGAGGGTTGTGTAGGCTTCCTGGTGGAGGGGACTAGTGCCTGTGTTGTGCTGGATGAGGCTGGATCTTGTCTCTCTAGTGGGCAGGTTCACGTCTGGTGGTGTGTTTTGGGGTGTCTGTGGCCTTATTATGATTTTAGGCAGCCTCTCTGCTAATGGGTGGGGTTGTGTTCCTGTTTTGCTAGTTGTTTGGCATAGGATGTCCAGCACTGTGGCTTGCTGGTCGTTGAGTGAAGCTGGGTGCTGGTGTTAAGATGGAGGTCTCTGGGAGATTTCCGCTGTTTAATATTATGTGGAGCTGGGAGGTCTCTTGTTGACCAGTGTCCTGAAGTTGGCTCTCCTACCTCAGAGGCAGAGCCCTGACTCCTGGCTGGAGCACCAAGAGCCTTTCATCCACACGGCTCAGAATAAAAGGGAGAAAAAGTAGAGAGAATTAGTAGAAGTATGAGGAAAGAAAGAAGGAAAGGAGGAAAGGAAGGAAGGAAGAAAGAAGCAAAGAAGGAAAGAAAGGAGGGAGGGGGGGGAGGGAGGGAGGAAGGAAGGAAGGAGGGAAAGAAGGAAAAAAAGACAGAAAGAAAGATGATACAGTAAAAATAAAATAAAGTATAATATAGTTATTGAATTAAAAAATATTTAGAAAAAAAAAGGGACGGATAGAACCTTAGGACAAATGTTGGAAGCAAAGCTATACAGAGAAAATCTTTCACAGAAGCATACACATACACCTTCACAAAAAGAGGTAAAGGGGGAAAAATCATAAATCCTGCTCCCTGAGACCACCTCCTCAATTTGGGGTGATTCGTTGTCTAAAGGAGGAAGGGAAGGAAGGAAAGAAAGAAAGAACGAAGGTAAAGTATAATAAAGTTATTACAATTAAACTTAATTATTAAGAAAAAGAATTTTTTAAAAAAAGTCATGGACGGATATAGCCCTAGGACAAATGGTGGAAGCTAGAGTATACAGACTAGATGTCACACAGGAGCATACACGTACACCTTCACAAAAAGAGGAAAAGGAAAAAAAATCATAGATCTCGCTCCTAAATTCCCCCTCTTCAATTTGGGATCATTCCTTGTCTATTCAGGTATTCCACAGATGCAGGGTATATCAAGTTGATTGTGGAGCTTTAATCCGCTGCTTCTGTGGCTGCTGGGAGAGATTTCCCTTTCTCTTCTTTGTTTTCACAGCTCTCAGGAGCTCAGCTTTGGATTTGGCCCTGCCTCTGCGTGTAGGTCGCTGGAGGGCGTCTGTTTTTTCGCTCAGACAGGACGGGGTTAAAGGAGCCGCTGATTCGGGGCCTCCGGCTCACTCAGGCCGGGGGTTGGGGGATGGGGGAAGGAGGGGCACTGCGTGCGGGGCCGGCCTGCGGGCGGCAGAGGCAGCGTGACGTTGCGGCAGAGGCCGGCGTGACGTTGCACCAGCCTGAGGCCCGCCGTGCGTTGTTCCGGGGAAGTTGTCCCTGGATCCCGGGAACCTGGCAGTGGCGGGCTGCACAGGCTCCGCGAAAGAGGGGTGTGGAGAGTGACCTGTGCTCGCACACAGGCCCCTTGGTGGCGGCAGCAGCAGCCTTAGCGTCTCCCGCCCGTCTCTGGGGTCCGCGGTTTTAGCCGCGGCTCGCGCCCGTCTCGGGGGCTCGCGCCCTCAGCCGCGGCTCGCGCCCGTCTCTGGGGTTTGCGCTTTCAGCCGCGGCTCGCGCCCGTCTCGGGGGCTCGCGCCCTCAGCCGCGGCTCGCGCCCGTCTCTGGGGTTCGCGCTTTTAGCCGTGGCTCGCGCCCGTCTCTGGAGTTCCTTTAAGCAGCGCTCTTAAACCCCTCTCCTCGCGCACCAGGAAACAAAGAGGGAAGAAAAAGTCTCTTGCCTCTTCGGCCGGTGCAGGCTTTTCCCCGAACTCCCTCCCGGCTAGTCGTGGTGCACTAACCCCTTCAGGCTATGTTCAAGCCGCCAACCCCAGTCCTCTCCCTGAGCTCCGTCCAAAACCAAAACCCGAGCCTCAGCTCGCAGCCCCGCCCGCCCCGGTGGGTGAGCAGCAAGCCTCTCGGGTTGGTGAGTGCTGGTCGGCACCGATCGTCTGTGCAGGAATCTCCCCGCTTTGCCCTCCGCACCCGTCGCTGTGCACTACTCCGCGGTCCCGAAACTCCCCCCTCTGCCTCCCGCAGTCTCCGCCCGCGGAGGGGCTTCCTAGTGTGTGGAAACTTTTCCTCCTTCACAGCTCCCTCCCACTGGTGCAGGTGCCGTCCTTATTCTTTTGTCTCTGTTTTTTCTTTTGCCCTACCCAGTTACGTGGGGAGTTTCTTGCCTTTTGGGAGGTCTGAGGTCTTCTGCCAGCCTTCAGTAGGAGTTCTGTAGGAGTTGTTCCACGTGTGGATGTATTTCTGGTGTATCCGTGGGGAGGAAGGCGATCTCCGCGTCTTACTCTTCCGCCATCTTCAAGGTCCCCCCTACTCAAATGTTTGAACTAATACATGGATGAGTAATACAGAGTTAAATAGGATGATGCTATGGTCTGAATGTTTGTGTCCTCTCCAGATTCATATGTTGAAATTCTAACCTCCAAAGATGATGGTGGAGCCCTCATGAATGGGATTAGTGCCTTATAAAAGAGACTCCACAGAAGTCCCTAGTGCCTTCCACCATGTGAGGGTGCAGGTAGAAGGCACCAGCTATGAACTAGGAAAAGAGCCCATATCAAAACGTGACCATGCCGGTGCCTTGATCCTGGACTTGACAGCCTCCAGAACTGTGAAAAAGAAATGTTTATTGTTACCCGTCTGTGGTATTTTGTTGTAGTAGCCCAAACAGACTAAGAAAGATGAGTTAAAAGGATGAGAGAAGAAGAGCTCAAAAGTTATGAGTTGAATCCCTGTGCATTTATTTCTTGGGAAAGCATGACATTAGGAACCCCATGACAACTCATCATCCATGGGATGTTCAGGATGGGATTATTTGAAGTCGTGGTAGTATCGTAGACTTTAGTGAAAGACATTTTCATCTTAGTTTTATAAGCCAGGCATAGAGGCCGAAGCTTACCATTTTTAAAACTCTTAAGATAGAAATTAAGTTTCCCACTTGAATATTTATCATGGAAAACATAATCAGAAGGCACATCTTCTGGGAAGACAGTCACATAATGAATTCTAAATCCTAATAGAAATTATTATTGGGGATTGTAAACTTTCTCAGATTAACCATACCACTGTTCCTCTTCATTAAAAGTGCGGATAATTAAAAGCTAACAGTGTATTATTTCTTGATATATATGGGTATTGCTGTACGAATGGTGTGATTGGTATAGTCTGTGACTAGTTGTTTTCCTTAGTTAGGGCACTCAGTTAACGAGCTCAGCACTACAGTACTGAGATGTAAATGGATCTGTTAAGTCTTCATAGTCTCAAATGCATGCCAGTGAAAATGTGTGACTGAACAAACGTAGCACTTATTTTATCTACAGAAATCATGTAGCATCTAACACATAGTAGGAATTAAGTGTTCATATGAAAGGGAGATTCAAATTATAGAGAATAAGAGAAATGAAAGATGGAGAACTGAATGGGCCCTTGCATGTGGGGTAGTTCTTGAGTTCACAGGCCTTTTATTCCTGGCAGTGAGTCTGGCAGGAGAAATTAGGTTTGACCACCCACCCTGGGAGAACTCATGATGTAGTGAGGTGACTAATGAATCACAAGCTTTCCTGCCTCAAAGGACCCAGGGTTCTTGAACCCTGCAGGGCTAAGTTCTTGATTCTTGAATTCAGGGTCAGAAATTAAGTTGCCTGCTTGAATATTAATCTTTCAAATGAGAAAAATGTCACAAGTTGTTGGTTTGATTTGGATTAATAGGGTCACGTTTGTATTTTGAGTAGAGAAAATTGCATGCTTGAAGGTGTAAATTTGTTCTTTCTGTTCTTAGCTTGTTGAGATATTGTGACATTAGGAATTGGGCTAGTGTATCATTTGACCTGTTGACCTCCACTTCTCACTGTGAGGCTATTGCATCTCCTCTAGAGTTGGCCTGCCCTTAATTTAGGGCATAAAAGTTGTCATATGGTACTACTATGATGTTTCCTCCATAACAGTTGCTCCTGTGGCTCTTTTTTCTCTGTCCACCTAGCCCATCTCCCCAGTAACCCTGAGCAGCTCTTTGGTCACTGGAAACTCCATTAGAAACTTCAAGAAAACTTTATTGAAGTCTGGGGAAGACGGTGCCTTTGGTAAAATAGGATTTCTTCCACTTGAGAGCCCAGTACTTATCCCATGCCATTAAGATACTCCCCCAAAGCATAATCTCCACAGAGCGTTTAAGTTTCCAGTCCTTAACAGCTTCAGAATATGTACATCATTCAATCAAGTGCTGGACAGATGTGCATTCACATATGACTTAGTAATTACCTAAAACATTGGCTGTAATACAGAGAAGATTATTATGCGACAGCACAGCTGGTTTCTGTGATGTGTCTCTAATAGGAGCTCTGTTCCTCATCTGCTTTCCTGGGTTGCTGTAAACAGGATAGACCTGGTGTATAGTATAGGTTGTAAGAAAATGGCCCCAATAAGGCATCATACAACAAACATGTTCAAATGCTGAGTTACAGAGGCTGAAGATAGAGAGAGCCTCCTGGAAAAAAGTTAATTCTTCATCCTTGGGCAATTAGTCAGGGAAAGAATCTAGAGAAATCTGAGCTGATGGAAGAAGGAGTTAGCTTCTTATATCTCATTACAGAAATTCTTTGATATCTTCTTTTTTTTTTTTGGCACTGTTGGAGGCCGGATACCATTCTCTTAGTATATGCAGAACATCAAAAGAGAGTAAACAGCTCTTCCACTGGCTTAGGGTATTTATAATAAGAGATCTGGAGAAATGAACTAAAATAAATACCTATGCAGTTGTTATTAATGCATGAGGACCATAAATTCCTTTTTAAGTCTTTTATTGTCAATTTCAGCATAAGTTATGGTTTGTCTGAAGCACTTTGAAGTCTGGTTATACTAATAATTGTTCTGTTGCTAAATACATTATCCCTTGCATTATCTCCCTCTCCTTCCAGATTTCATGAATTTTAGAATCACTCCTGACTGGTTGGAGGAGGCGATAAACAGTTTCCTTTTGAGCCTGAATGATGGTGGTGAGGATAATGCTGTCACTGCCTTTGAATGACTACTTTGATGTATAAATTTCAGTCTTCCAAGTAGAGACAGCTAGGATGTCTCCTTGGTATCTTGTTCTGTTTTCATACGAATCCAGATCCTCACACATAACCACTCCTTTGAGAACAAGTTTCTTCATATCACAAACTTTGTGTTTGCTATTTTCTCTTTTTTGCATTATAGAAAAACCAGTCTCTATTTGCACACCCATATTCATGGCAACATTATTCACAATAACCCAAAGGTGAAAGCAACCCAACTATACACTGACAGATGAATGGATAAAGAAAATGTGCTATATACTTATGATGTAATATTATGCAACCTTAAAAAGGAAGGAAATCCTGTCACATGCTATAGCATGGATGAACCTCGAGGACATTATGATAAACAAAATAAGCCAGTCACAAAAGAACACGTACTGTTCTTTTACTCATACTGATATAAACCATTTATATGAAGTATCTAAAGTAGTCACAATCATAGAAACAGAAAGTAGAAAGGTGGTTGCCAAGGGCAGGGGGATGAGTGTTTAATAGGTATAGAGTTTTAGTTTTTAAGATGAAAAAGTTTTAGAAATCTATTGCATAACAATGTAAATATACTTAACACCACTGAATTGTACACCTAAAAGTGGTTAAGATAGCAAATACAATGTTATGTTTTTTTGCCATTAAATAAAAGGACTTAACAAAAACAAACAAAAAATAGTCTCTCCTCTGATGATACTATAACCCTTGAAATCCCTCCCCTTGATTTCCCTGCTGCACATGGCTGAACTGGTACAGTCCTTGTTCATAACATGCATCTGAATCTTCACCCTATCCTCTCTCGAATCTCGCATCCTTTAATTACACCATCCTCTTTGCAACCTTAGTGATGTCGGCTGTTCACCTCCAGGACACTCTTCTCCCATTCCCTCTGTCTTAAGTGGCTGCCCCAGCCTTCCTTGCTCATACCTCCAGCCAGTGTATAGATTATTTTACCTCTACCAAAATAATGCATTTGTCATTTAGAAAAAGGATAAACAGAAGGAAGGAAAATTTGAAAAATGGATTCACAGTTCAGAAATGACCACCGTTAGCAAAAGTGGGATCACACTCTTCTCCTGTCCTGTGAATTATATGTTACTATTCAGCAACATTTCAGGACCATCTTCCCACATGGCTTACTCTTCTGCTTTATCAGGTTTGGCCTTCTGCATTCCAGGGGCATCTCTGCATTTGTTTGACCATATCTTTGACCTCCTCCGCATCACATCACAGTCAGTCTTCTTTCCCCTCATCACAACCTTCTGTCGTTTCCTTTGCCTCATCATCTCACCCCTGCATGTCCCACTTAATCTGACCAAAGAGAAAAAAGGCTGGGCTTGCTGCCTTATCAGGGCTTCCTTCACTGGGCACAAGTTCTCAGCGGCAGCATTGGGATATGACATGGCTTTCCCCTCTGCATTCCCAGGCGTGAGTTTAGTTCAAACCCTGGTAATGTGGGTGGTGGTTATGTACGCCAACTCTGGATCAAATATCTCAGACTGAGTTCCAGCTTTTCCACTCAACAGACATTTCAGTGTCCTCGTCTGCTCTTTGGTTGCTGTAATTGACAAACGCATTAATACCCAGAAAGCACTTGAAACAGGGCCCAGCATACAGCAAGCACTTAGTGAACATTGTTAGCTAATATCTTCATTTAAATAGAGATTTTGAGTTGATTATGATTCCTTAACACCACTCAGATCTGTATGTTCCACCCTCACTGACATTATCTTAGTTCAGATGCCTTGTCCCCACGGCAACCTCATAACTGCTCCTGTCTGCACTGTTTATGCCTCTGCTTCGTCCTTCATACTGCGGTCAGAGTGAGTTTTCTACAGTACAGATCTAATTAGGATCCTCCTCGGGCTGAGACCCTTCAGTGGAACGCACTTCTACTCTTTCTCTGAGGCCCCGTGGATGGCCAACTACATATCTGCAAGACGCAGAGGAAGCTCTCACCCTCTCCAGAATTCTCCCCAGAACCTCTCCCTTCCGCCCTGAAGCCTGGGTTAAGTGCCCGCCCAGGCACTTGACAGCGTCCTGTGCTTGCCTCTTCCTTGGCAGGCACTGCATTGTATTGTGATGTCCTCGTTTGTCCCGCCCCCCAACCCCGGCAATCTGCAAACTTCCTGACGGCAAAAGACAGTCGTCTTCCATCCTTAACATCTGGTACAGCGGCTGGACTGTGACCTTTGATAAGAACTAAGTTCATTTCTCAGATTCTTTTTTTTTCTCCATTTGGCTGATCTTACTTCTTACAAGTTTACTTTTGATAATTTCAGTCTCAGGGGCTGGATTTTTGTGGACCACCTTGCCCCACATTCTACTCCACTGTCCCTCTTTTCTGCTACCTTTATGTTCAGAACCTTCCATCTGTTCCCTTTGTTCTCTTCTCTTACAGTACTCTGTCTCCTTCCCTATAATTATACTTATCACCCTCTAGGCAGAGATTACTGAATTGTTCCGGTATTTCCCCTTGGGGTTGTGAGCAGCTTGTGAGCAGGGACATTGCTTCCTGGCCTCCTATCTTCTATAGCGCCTGGGTTTACAAGGATTTTGGTAAGTCGTAGTCAACTTAAATCCAAAGCTTTGAGGAGGGAGGTCAGAGAAACACATTTTTTAGGACTCCCCTCTCTGGAAGCCCTTTATTAATGCAGTAGTGAAATCGGCGATTGTAGGAGAAATCTTATATAGAAAAAGTGCAGAGAAGACGTTGACCCTTTGGGTAGAACTGAGGGAGGTAACTTCCTTCCCATGTAGACCTTTGTTTAAGTTTTAAAGCTGGTAAGTATCCTGTGTGACTTTTTGTAGACTGGGGAGGTAGAAACTGGACTGTGTCTAAGGTCTAGGTAAAGCTCAAATGTGTAATGAATGTTTAATATATATTTTGGTGTTACATGAGGATGATGAGGGTTGGTTCTGGAGAACAGCTTCTCTTCTAGATTCTTCTTCTGTAAAATGGGTATAATAATAGCCCCTACCACATAAGGTTGTTGTGAGGATTATGTAGGTTAATTCTTACGAAGCACTTAGAGAAACAGCTGGCACATAGTTAGCGTTAAAAAAAAAGATAGCTATTATTACTCTATGGCAGTTGTTTTATGTGCAGTATCTTACTTATCCACATACTAACTCAAGGTGTTTCCCCTCAATTTTCTGAAGCTCACGAATGTCAAATAACTTCTTTAAGATCACACAGCTATAGGAACTTCCCTGGTGATCCAGTGGTTAAGACTCCATGCTCCCAATGCAGGGGGCCCGGGTTCAATCCCTGGTCAGGGAACTAGATCCCACATTGCGCAACTAAAGATCCTGCACGCTGCAACTAAGACCTGGCGCAGCCAAATAAATAAATAAATATTTTTTTTTAAAAGAAAAGGTCACACAGCTCTAAAGTGGCAGAATTGGAGTTTGAACTCAGTATTATTTGACTCCTAGTCCGTGTTCTTTTCATTATGCTGCCCTTTTAGAAGGACAGCAGCATGGTGAAGGTTGACATTGTTTTGAACATGAATCTCTGGGTAGAATTGTTCAATCTTGTCTTTGTGGCTCCCAGTCTCCACAGATTTTTATCTGCAAACCCATGTATCAGAACCTGACATTGTGTTAAGAATATGATTCTCATCCATCTGGAGCAGGGTTTTGCGTCCTCTGCGCTATTGATATTTTGGGCTGGATAATTCTTTGCTGTGGAGGCTGTCCTGTGCATTGTAGGATGCTTAGCAGCACCCTTGGTGTCTATGCGCTAGATACCCATAGCAACTTCTCTCCACCAGGTGTGACAACCAGAAATGTCTCCAGATGTTGCCAAATGTCCCCTGTGGGTCAAAATTGCCCCCGATTGAGGACCATTAAGACCAGGAGTATAAATATAATATTCATTACATCATCTGTCCCCAGTACATTTATATTTAAGAGGGGACAAGCCCTCAATGAAACAATCCTAAAGAGCAGCTATTTTCAACTTTTACCAGTCTTTCTAAGCTCAGGCATCTGCCACTGCTGCTTCCCTTGACTCTCACGTCACATCATCTTCTGAGTCACTAAGAAACCTTGCTCTGCCCACCCTGAATTAGTTTTCTAGGGCTGCCATAACAAAATACCACAAACTGGGTAGATTAAACAACAGAAATGAATTTCCTTACAGCTCTGGAGGCTGGAAGTCCAAGATCTGCCTGGCGGAGTTGGTTTCCTTTTGAGTATTCTTTCCTGGGCTTGCAGATAGCTGACCTCTTGCTGCCTCTTCACTTAGTTGTCCCTCTGTGCATGCGTACCTCTGTGTCTCTTTGTGGGTCCAGCTTTCCTCTTCTTCTGAGAATGCAGGTCAGTTTGGATTAAGGCTCACCCTGTTGGCCCCATTTTAAGTTAATCACCTCTTCAAAGGCCCTATCTCTGAATATAGTCACATTCTTAAGTACGGGGGGTGAAGGCTTCAACATACAGATTTTGGTGGCACAATTCAACCGGTACCCCCACCCACGCAACCCATCTATCCATCTCGGTATCCACCCTTCTTTCCTCCAGTCTCAGAAGATGAACCATACCTCCTGCTAGTTTTAGTCACGACCAAATCCTCCTCTAAGCTCCCAATCCCCAGTCTCCTCTGAGACCTTTCTCCAGCAGTTACCTCCCACTACTCTGAAACACCATGTCCCCTACATCTTCATCCTCTCTCTCATCACTGGATCTTTTTCTTCTTTTTTTTTTAATGGCTCTTTCTTCTTTGTTCAATAATATGCTCCTGTCTTCCATTCTTGGCCACGTTGCCCTGGGGTTTTTGCTCTTCTGTCTTCTTCTGTCGCGACTGTTCCTGGGGATCCAAAGGTTCTTATCTCATCACAGAAGGAATTCAGAAATGAGTCAGGGAGATCAAGAAAGTAAAGTGAGGATTTATTTAAGCAAGAATACGCTCTCAGAGGGAGAGTGGGCAGACAGGTGAGTAGCTGCCCTGGGTTTCTTTGGCAAGCCGGTTATGAGGGGCAGACAAATGAAGGGGCCAAATATTCATTGGGAAGGAGGGGCTTGGGGGTCATATTCCCTGACTTTCATCCCAGCTCCACCTTCCCAAGGGGAGGAGGGATCGGAAGTGTCATAGCATTGGTACATTATGGGTACTTCTTATCTGCAAGGCTAACTTTATTGTAATGAGAGCATAAGGAGCAACAGGTTACATTCAGGCACAGGAGATTCCCGCCTTTCCCCACCTTTCTTTGCCTCCAGGACACTTGTCACCCCAAAATGTGTGGTTTCCTGTCAGTCTGAAGGTTCCTGCTTTTCTTCGTCCACCCATGGCCTCCTGCTGTTTACAAGATGCGGTGATTTCCTGCCACCTGGCCCGTGACCCCCTTTCTCTGCTCATATCTAGCAACCTGCCTGCTGTAACACAACTATATTGCTTTTTTTTTAAGAAATACACTTTCTTAAATAAATTTAAGAGATTGGCTGTTTCCACCTTTTCACTTTCTATTCTTTCCTTGCTTCATTTCAATTTTGGTTTCTACCTCTACCATGCGTCATCATTATCATCAGATAAACTCCTTTTGACTAAGTTCAGTGGAAACATTTTGGCCTCTATTTTATTTGATTTCTTTCCTAATTGATAAAGTCGAACATTCTTATTCATTTGATATCTAGATCCATATATCTATCGATCATCTATTTATATCAGACTTGTACTTGTGTGTAGCTTAAAATCAAATGATTTGAGTCCTGTATTGAAAAGGAGCAGTATATATGTTAACACTCTTTAGCTGCAAGCCACTGTCAATTGAAATTAATACTCTGACTTTTAGCTTTTTCATCAGTTTTTTGTATGTACTTTTTAAACAACAAGCTTATACAAATATTTCTTGATTTTTTTCATTTTAAATGTTATTTAATACTCTTTTGCTGTTGAAGATGGGGATTTAGTCTCTTACACCCTATTCTATTTCACACAATACTTATCCTCCCTAACCTTCCCAATATTGTAATACCATAATAATTATGCTTATATTTATTTCTTACATTATTGTAACTATGTATTAATTTCCTATGACTATTTCCTTCCTTGGGTAATTTCTTGTTTTACCAGAGCCTTTATTTTGCCTGGTTTTCTATGTGCATACACACACACACACGCACGCACACACACGCACACACACACACACACAAACACACACACACACAAACACACACGCATGCACACACTTTCCAAGCCTCTCTCTCCCTTTCTCTTTCTCCTCTCTCCCTGTCTCCCTCCCCCTCTTGCCCCCACTTTCTCCTCACACCTCTAATCCTCCTTTCTTGTCGTCACCCTCAGATGATGACCTTGCTTCCTATTTCCCTGAGAATGTGGAAGAAATTAAAAGAGAATGTATTCACTCTCTATCACTTTGAATAAACTCTTTGCATCTGTTGTTTCTTTCCTCTCCTTCTGGTATCCCCATTATGCATATGTTACACCTTTTGTAATTATCCCATAGTTCTTGGGTTTTCTGTTCCATCATTTTCATTTGTTTTTCTCTTTGCATTTTAAGTTTGCAAGTTTCTATTAACCTTTTCAAGCTCACTGATCTTTCCTTAACTGTGTCCAGTCCATTGATAAGCCTATTAAAGGCAGTCTTCATTTCTGTTACAGTGTTTCCTATTTCGAGCATTTTCTTTTGATTTGTTTTCTTTCGATTCTTTTCTAACATTCCATTTCTCTCTTTACATTACATCTCTGTTCTTGCACATTTTCCACTGTTTCCCATTATAGCCCTTAGCATATTAATCATAGTTGTTTTAAATTCTTGGTCTGATGATTTCAAAATCTCTGAGTTTCGTTCTGATGCCTGCTCTGTCTACTCAAATCATGTTTTTGTCTTTTAGTATCACTTGTCATTTTTTGTTGAAAGCTGGGCATATTTACTGGGTAAAATGAACTGAGGTGGCTACACCTTTAACATGAGGTTTTATGTTTATCTGGCTTGGAGTTAGGCTGTGTTTATTGGGTGCTGTAGCTATAGGTGTCACAGGTAAAATGTCCTCTGAAGTCCTTGATTTTGTCTCTCCTAGTGCCTTTGAGCTTTCCTAGAAACTTCTTCTTAAATGAGAGCTGAGATGTGCAGTTCTTTCTGTTGTATTTCTCTGTTTTTTCCAGGAGCCCTGCTGATGTGCCAGTAAGGTGTCAGGGTAGGAGAAGTGTTCTATAGTTCTGTGATTAGGTATGTCTTTTAGTGAGCTGTGTCCCTAGGTTGTGACCTTCCAAACTGCTTCTCAGTTTTTTTTTTTTTCTCCCTTAGGTGAGACAGGAAGGATATAGGGGGCTGGAGTTGGGTATTTCCCTTGCCTCAAGTGGTTTAGGTTCTGGTAAAATAGTTTCCCTTGAGGGAAAGCCTTGTTAAGAAAAAAATGTTCTGAGCATATTTCAATATGGTTACTTTTTCCTTCTCACTGCCAGAAGCACAGGACCTTGTAGGGCTTCTATCGGCAAATCACGTGAAAGATGGGGGCACCATAAGTGTGGACCCTTCTGGGGTTTTTTTATTTTATTTTATTTTATTTTATTTTGTCTTTTAAAGTTATTCTTTTTTTTTTTTAACATCTTTATTGGGGTATAATTGCTTTACAATGGTGTGTTAGTTTCTGCTTTATAACAAAGTGAATCAGTTATACATATACATATGTTCCCATATGTCTTCCCTCTTGCGTCTCCCTCCCTCCCACTCTCCCTATCCCACCCCTCCAGGCTGTCACAAAGCACCGAGCTAATATCCCTGTGCCATGCGGCTGCTTCCCACTAGCTATCTACCTTACTACGTTTGTTAGTGTGTATATGTCCATGACTCCCTTCTGGGGTTTTTAACTCCCAACCTAGTCCACACAGAGTTGCCAGCATTTTGTCACTTACAGTTTAAGTTTCTCAATCCTGTTACTGGTTCCAGTGATTTCTGCTTCTGGGTTCTGCTTTGGTAAGCTGTGATTCTCTGTATCTACCTATCTGTCTCCCCAATTTTGGGGACAGTGGTTTGCCCTCCGACCTCAGTTCTCTGATGGACCCAAGAAGAGTTGTTGGTTTTCAGGTTTTTTTTCAGCTTTTTTCCTGTCGTGAGGACAGGAGTGATGACTTCCAAGCTCCTTACATGCTGGACTGGCAACCAGAAGTCCCTGCATCTGTATCACATACTCTGACTTCCCTTTTGCTACTAGAAACTATCTCTGTTCCTATCTAAGGACAGCCCTCCTCTTGTGCATTACATCTCATCCCCTTTCCACTATCACAGGATATTACTCCAGCAAGAGTCCCCTCTTTCTCCTACATCATAACATTTCCCTTTTCCTGAGTCATTCGCATCGACTGAAAAATGCTCTAAAAGTTCCTATCTTAAAACAACAGACAAAACAAATACACAAAACAAAGCCCACACCTTCACCTGGGCACACATCTTAAACCAGCTACTGATCTAGGGTGACCATGGTATACAGCAACTTGAAGTCGGATCTCAGTTCCCTGTCCGGGAATCAATCCCGAGCCGTGGCAGTGAGAGTGCTGAATCCTAACCATTAGACCACCAGGGACTAGTGGCTAGAAGCAGGGCCCTGGCTCTTGTCTTCTTTACAAAAAGAATTTTAGCAAAGTGATGGAAACTAGTGAAATGGGTAAAGTGTTTATTAGAAAAGTACCTGCGGATAGACACATGGGCGCAGGGCTCAGAGAAAGAGTCGAGGGCAACAGGGGTGGCTTAGATTGCTCATATAGGGGCAGTTTTCTGGGTCTTTGATTTTCTCTGGCCAATCATCTCGCTTCGTTCCCGTATCTGATCTGACTCAAGGCCCTCCCCTGTGTGCGCATGTACATCTTTTAGCCAAGATGGACTCCAGCACATGGGTCTTGGGGAGGTTGACAGGACATATTATGGTCTAGTGCCCCCTCCTCTGAGGAACCTTTCTGTGCATGTGTAGTCTGGGAGGTCTCCTTGACCCCAAGAATGAGAAATATGTGGCCTCCTAATCTTTTACCTAAGCAGGGCTTAGCTGCTGTCTGCTCCTGCCGTTACCATTACCTTGAAGCGTCCACAGGAGACAAAGCCCAGCTGCTTTTCCTGTTCCTGCTATTATCTTTGTCTCAAAGCATAAACAGGAAGCTAGTTGTAAATGTCTAACCTAGGGCCCATCTATCTTCTGCCTCACTACCGCCCCATCTATGTCCTCTCCTTCACCACAGAATTCTCTAGAAGACTTACCCATGCTCACTGTCCAGTCCCTCCTCACCCAGGCTTTCATCTTCCTTTCTTCCTGGAAAATGCTTTTGTGAAGTGCAGTGGTGGTCTCTGTGTTGTTATATTCAATACTTGGTTTTCATTCTTCATCTTACCTGACCTGTCATCAGCATCTCGTAAATGCTGATTTCTATTTGCCTAGAAAAGCTGTCTTCGCTTTGCTTCCGAGAGTCCTTAACTTCCTTGATTTTTCTCCTAACTCACCTTTGTTTCTTTTAGGTCTCATTTGCAGATCCCTCTTTACCTTCCTGACCTTTAAATTCTGGAGTGCCCCAGGGTTCAGTCTTCAGATGTCTTCTTAATCTCTAATTATTTCAGTAACCTCCTAACAAGGCTCTGCTTTGACCATTGCTTCCTTTAGTCTATTCTTGGTACTTCAGCAAGAGCAGATTTTTTAAAGGTAAGGCAGATTATATAAGTCCTTTGCTCAAAACCTTTTCATAGCTGCTCTGCCCAATTAGAGTAAAATTCAAAGTCCTAAGGTATTCCTCGATCACCCCCCTCTAGTCCTCTGACCTCACCCCTTCTCACTCTGCCTCTGACCAGTCTGTTCTGACCACGCTGGCTTCTGTACTGGACATCAAGCATGCCAAGAACACTTCCATCTCAGGTCCTTTGCACTTGCTATTCTCTCTGCTTGATATCTCTCTTTTTTTTTTTTTTTAAACATCCTTATTGGAGTATAATTGCTTTACAATGTTGTGTTAGTTTCTGCTGTATAACAAAGTGAATCAGCTATATGTATGCATATATCCCCATATCCCCTCCCTCTTGCGTCTCTCTCCCACCCGCCCTATCCCACCCCTCTAGGTGGTCTCCATAAAGCTCACTCCCAAATTTCCTTCTGATCTGCAATCTTAAGTCACTTTATGAATAAGTTCCGTACATAATAGTTCCTCAATTAATGTTTGATACATGAATAAACAGATGACATGTTTTATATCTGGAATTTTTTAGGCTCTATTCTGGTATTCTGAAATTTCACAGTGATGTACCGATGTACCTTAGTGTGGTGATTCTTTTTTTTTTTTTGGCCGCGCCATGCGGCTTGCAGGATCTTAATTCCCCAACCAGGGACTGTGAACCCAGGCCCTGGCAGTGAAAGCGCTGAGTCCTAACCACTGGACCACCAGGGAATTCCCAGATTCTTTATGCTTTGTGCTGGGCACTTGGTGGACCATCTCATTCCGGAAACTCATGTCCTTCAGTTCTGAAAGTTTTTTTTCATCATTTTTTGGTAATCTCTCTTGTGTTTCCTTAGTTCTCTATGTCTGGAAGTTTTTGTATTTTGGGTTATTTTTCTACTGTCACAGAGACTTTATTTACTTCAACTTCTAATTCGATCTCATACATTTTAAAATTTCTGCCATCATGTATACTGTTTTCAGTTACCATTTGTTTTATTAATAAGAAACCACATTGTTCTTGCATCACAGGTGAAGTATCTTCTTTCATCTTTTGAAGATACTAATTATATCCTTTAAAAGCTTTGCTGCGTTGCCTCTGTTTCCCCCAGCATACCTTTTTAAAAACACTGTTTAGACCCTGTTTTTTACATTAGGTGCTTTCCTCTAGTGTGTGGTGATCACTGACTGCACATTCCAATTATGGAAAAGTGTTTGGAAGTGACTGGAAGTTCCTGTGAATAGCAGAGGTTCAGTGAAGGCTGATAAGGTGATGACTTGGCATTTTCACTGGTGCATCTCCAATTATCAGTATGTATAATTCTTTTCTCCTATGCAGATCAGTTTCTCACAGAAGAAGAGTCTTCCATCTCCTGCCTGAGATGTGGCAGGTATGTGTAGGGGGTGGAGGTGAGGAAAGCCGCCAGCATTCTGGGAGCCAGGGAAGAGAGGAAGATAGGAGTCTTGATGTTCAGTACTAGAGTTCTACTGGTTTGTCCTCTTTGCAGAGATTCCTTGCTCCTACTCACATCTGGACCTGTTGACCCTCAGACCAGAACCTCTCTTGTTCAACTTCGCCAGAGGTCCAGTCTTGGGTTAGGGTTGGGCAGGGCAGTCATCAGCTATGGGGCATAAATTTAATTCTTCTTTATACACATTTTCAAGCTATTTTTCCATTTCAGCCCAAAAGTACTTGCTTTCCAAGCTAAGTGTCCATCCACAGATGAATGGATAAAGAAGATGTGGCACATATATACAATGGAATATTACTCAGCCATAAAAAGAAATGAAATTGAGTTATTTGTAGTGAGGTGGATGGACCTAGAGTCTGTCACACAGAGTGAAGTAAGTCAGAAAGAGAAAAACAAATGCCGTATGCTAACGCATATATATGGAATCTTAAAAAAAAAAAACAAAAAAGGTCTGAAGAACCTAGGGGCAGGACAGGAATAAAGACACAGATGTAGAGAATGGACTTGAGGACACGGGGAGGGGGAAGGGTAAGCTGGGACAAAGTGAGAGAGTGACATGGACATATATACACTACCAAATGTAAAATAGATAGCTAGTGGGAAGCAGCCGCATAGCACAGGGAGATCAGCTTGGTGCTTTGTGACCACCTAGAGGGGTGGGATAAGGAGGGTGAGAGGGAGATGCAAGAGGGAGGAGATATGGGGATATATGTGTATGTATAGCTGATTCACTTTGTTATAAAGCAGAAACTAACATACCACTGTAAAGCAATTATACTCCAATAAAGATGTTAAAAAAAAAGTACTCGCTTTCCAGTTCTTGGCCATGCTATAGAAAGAGATTTTCTTTCTCTATTTTTTGAACCCCACCCCAAAACTCTTGTAAACCTGTTTTAGTTTTTTTCCAGTCGGCTAAGTCATTGACACTTCTTTTAATTTCCAAAACTTTGTCAACACGTCCAATCTGCTGGTATTTCCTAGTCTGTATTTTTGTGCATTTATAAGTTAAAAACATTTTCATGGTCCTTTGTGTGTGTGTGTGTGTGTGTGTGTGTGTGTGTGTGTGTGTGTGCCTGTGTTTTGAGAGGGAAGTGGTAAATATCTATATGTATATATGTGGAATTTGCTTTGTTTTTCAACAAATCCATTCTTATTCCTGCAACTCTGAACCTCCCTAGTTTCTATTCTATTCCTCTCCCCTGATTTATCTTCCTCTAGCTCTGTCTGTTCCTCCTCTCTGCTTTTCATGCACTGCCCTTATCTTGCTTTCCCCTTCAGTAGTGGTCTTTCCCAGCTGTCCCTCCCTGGTTCTACTCCTATTCTTGTGTTATACATTTTGATAAAGTGAACTGCACATTGTATCACGGTTTTAATAACTCCTGTAGGTGAATAACTCACACCCTTCTGTCTCCTGCCTGACCTCTTCCCCCAGTTCCACATTCCAATAACCAATTATTGTCCAGATATATCCACTGAATTGTCCCATAGTGTCATCTAAAACACGGTGTGCACAAAACAGGACATAGTATCTATTCTCCTCATACCAACTCCTTCTATATTTGCATCCATAGTCACAGAAGTCACAGACGTGGGAGTCTTCTTAATCTCCTGCTTCTTTTTCACTCCATAGATCCAGATAATCACCAAACCCTGCCAGTTTGCCTCCCACATTTTTTCTTGAATCCATCTCCTTCTGCCTCCATGATAACTGCCTGCATAACTTGCTTTCTGCTGTGTTGCCACAGCCTCCTAACTGACAGCTTCTTCTATCTTTTCCCTCTTAAATTCATCCGTTGCTCAGGTACCAGAGTGACCTATCCAAAGCATAAATCTCATCATATACCTTCAACTGCTCCCCTGCGTGGAATTAAATCTATGTTCCTTGGCATGGTATACAAGGGCTTCATGACCTGGCCCTAGTTTGTCTCTCTTGCTTCATCTCATTTCACTCTTGGCCTCACATGTTCACTCTTGTAGTACAGAACTGCCTTTTTTTCCCCCTCCCCTTAGTTTTCTTGCTTCTGCACCTTTCCTCCTGTGATTTCCTCTGCCCTCTTCCTTTTTTTCACATGACTAAAAAGGATCTTATACATCCTTCAGTATATAACACATCATGTTTATTCCTCACAAGGAAGCAGCTCCTAATTTCTCTGATTTTGTGAAGTGTCCCTTCCCTGTGCTCCTATGTATCCATCTATGCACACCATTATCCTAGCATTTAACATATGTATATGTCCCTGAAACATTCTATATATCTATCTATCTATCTATCTATCTATCTATCTATATATATATATATATATATATATGTGTGTGTGTGTATATATATATATGATTTGTCTTCATGACCCTGCTGCACTGCAAGTTTCCCCAGAGAAGGGATTCTTCCATGCTTTTGGTGTCTGGCACATAGTTGGTATTCAATAACTAGAGACTGAATGGAAATGAACTGGCTTATAAATTACTTCTTGGTGGCTTGGAATCAGCAACAGCTCAGAACTCATGAAGAGTGTGGCAAGAAGCATTGGTGTTACAGTTATTATGGGAGCAGATTGTGAGTCAAAGGTGGTTATTTGGCCTCTGTTTCTCTTGCTACTTTGAGTTTTTCATGTGATGAATATTGGGGAAAGGCGTTTCCTGATCTCGAGGTGAGGGATGGCAGGGTAGAGAGAAAAAGTCAGAGACAGTTCTTATTCCAAGTTGATGAGCTGAACGTGCAAAGAAAAGCTGGATATGACTTGGGTCATCACCATGGGTTAAAACATAAGATTTTACACTGTCAAGTGATCTAGAAGAGGTATAATGAAGGGTGGGTCCTACACGTGCCTGGCGAGTGGAAGTGGATTGGTGGAGAGGCAGGCAGGTTGAAATAAATGAAAAGTGACATCTGCTTTCACCTTCCTCACATATCACAGTTCTCCTGGTCTGTTCCCAAATGTCTCTGGGCCATGTCCAGTTTGCACATGGTAGTGGACATCCTAATGTTGCATGTGGGCTCTTCAAGACAAGCTCTCATAAATAGTTCCCATGCCCTGGGAGGTGTGCCAAAACACATCTCCATGATGACTGCAAAGATACTTGCTAAAAAACAAACAGCGCATTAGTGGCCTTCTGAGTTCTTGTGCAAATAGAGTGTGAAACTGGTTTGATGCTGCAAAGCTATACTTTTTTGTCTCGCTGATGATGATTAAGAGAAGTCTGGTTTGATTTGATAGGGAGGGTGTACATGGGTGGAGGTGTGGCGAGTCAGATGGGCAGCGAAAGAATGACTAGTGAAAGGGAAAGAGAGGAATGCACATACCCCCTTCAACTCAGTGCTTCAATTGACCTTCAGGAAATTGGAATAGAGATCACATGACTTAACGTTTGCCTGGAAATGAACTTCCTCTGTTTGTTCCAGGCCCTGGGATTGATGAGAGAGTCTGGGGATTCTGACCATAGAATTATAATAAGAGGAATTGTCTCAAGCAATTATTAAATATTTAAAGAACTACCTCAACACTAACTTATCAGATGAAATGAATGAAATTGAAATGATTTTTTTTTTTTTTTTTTTTTTGCGGTATGCGGGCCTCTCGCTGTTGTGGCCTCTCCCGTTGCGGAGCACAGGCTCCGGACGCGCAGGCTCAGCGGCCATGGCTCACGGGCCCAGCCGCTCTGCGGCATGTGGGATCTTCCAGGACCGGGGCACGAACCCGTGTCCCCGGCATCGGCAGGCGGACTCTCAACCACTGCGCCACCAGGGAAGCCCTGAAATGATTTTTAAACATTATTTCCAATGGAATGGATAGAAATTCAGGGATGAAAATTACTCTGTGCCATAAAGAAAATACTTTTAGTTTGCTTTTGTAACACGGTGTTTCTGTATCACCTTTCATCCCAAATGTTAATTAAGGAACAGTATGCCCAGGAGGTGGATCAAATGAGGAATCCAAAAGAAAAGGACATGGTCAAGGTTTTTTTTCTTTTCCTTTGCAGTATTATTAAACAAAGGTATGCAGAGGACAAGGGGACATTAATCCCCAGGGCAGTTGAGATATTCTCTATCAAAGTAAAGGGAAACAAGAGTTTTGTTTACAGTTGCTTTTCTTGTCTAGACCGGACAATATAAGATGAATAGGTGGTAAAATAAAATTATTCATCAGAGACGCTATAGAGGTTTTTCTTCACTGGATATATAGTAAGTATTGCAGATTATCTACCCAGTCCTCATTCCCTCTTTCTTTTGATCAAAACCCTGATTTTGTTCAAGGATCCACCTCTGGCAGAGACTTCTAGTTGCCTACCCAATATCCATTTTTACTTACTCATAGTAATTTGACTGTAAGAAGTAAAAATGCCCAGCTATTTTTCTGCCTCCCTTTTTCAGCCTTCTTTTTAAAAAAATTGAAATACATTTGATGTATAACATTTTGTATACTTAAGGTGTACAACATATTCATTTGCTACATTTACATACTGTAATATGATTTTCATTGTAGCGACAGTTAGCACCTCTATCAGGTCAGGGAATT
The DNA here is from genome assembly GCF_008692025.1 of Phocoena sinus. Classification (NCBI taxonomy): domain Eukaryota; kingdom Metazoa; phylum Chordata; class Mammalia; order Artiodactyla; family Phocoenidae; genus Phocoena; species Phocoena sinus. Next base: position 93,521,549 of record NC_045770.1, on the reverse strand, counting down.
ACATTTCTTTTTTGTGGTGGAAATAAGATCTAATCTCTTAGCCTGTTTGACAGCTATAATAAGATACTGTTTTCTGTATTCACTATATGTGCCCTAGGTCTCCAAGACTTATTGTCTACTACTTGCAAGTTTGTACCCTTAAACAATATCTCTCCTATTCCCCCATCCTCTAGCCACTAATAAACACCGTTTTACTCTGTTTTTATGAGTTTGAATTTTTTATTTTATTTTTTATTTTTTGCGGTACGTGGGCCTCTCACTGTTGTGGCCCCTCCCATTGCGGAGCACAGGCTCTGGACGCGCAGGCTCACCGGCCATGGCTCACGGGCCCAGCCACTCCGCGGCATGTGGGATCTTCCCAGACCGGGGCACGAACCCATGTCCCCTGCATCGGCAGGCAGACTCTCAACCACTGCGCCACCAGGGACGCCCCGAGTTTGAATTTTTTAGAGTCCACATGTAAGTGATGTCATACAGTATTTGTCTTTCTTTGTCTTACTTATCTCACTTAGCATAATGTCCTCAGCATCCATCCATGTTGTAGCAAATGGCAGAATTTCCTTCCTTCTCATGGCTGAATAATAGTCTGGTGTGTGTGTGTGTGTGTGTGTGTGTGTGTGTGTGTGTGTGTGTGTATGTGTATCTCACATCTTTATCCATTCACCTGTTGACAGGCACTTAGGTTTTTTTCATATCTTGGCTATTGTGAGTCATGCTGCAATAAACATGGGCATGCATGTTTCTCTTTGATATCCTGTTTTCATTTCCTTTGGGTATACACCAGACGTGGAATTGCTAGAACATGTGGTAGTTCTATTTTTAATTTTTTGAGGAACCTCCATGTTTTTTCCATAGTGGCTGAGCCAGTTTCCATTCCCACCAGCAGTGCACCAGGTTCTCTTTTCTGTACATCCTCCCTGACATTTAGGTCTTGTCTTCTTTATGACAGCCATTCTAACAGATGTGAGGTGATATCTCATGATTTTGATTTGCATTTCCCTCATGATTAGTGATGTTGAACACCTTTTCATGCACCTGTTGGCCATTTGGATGTCTTTTTTGGAGAAATGTCTATTTAGTTCCTCTGCCCATTTTTCATTGGGAGTATTTTTTTTTCTTATAGAGTTGTATGTGTTCTTTATAAAATTTGGATATTAATACCATATCTGACATATGGTTTGCAAATATTTCCTCATTTTCTGTAGGAAAGTTGATTGTTTCTTTTGCCAAGCAGAAGCTTTTAAGTTTGACGTAGTCCCGTTTGTTGATTTTTGCTTTTGTTGTTTGTGCTTTTGCTGTTATATCTAAGAAATCATTGCCAGTGTCAAGTGGCTTCTTCCTTATGTTTTCTACTAGGATTTTTTTGGTATCAGGTCTTATATTTAATTTTTTGATCCATTTCAAGTTCATTTTCATGAGTGGTGTGAGATAGGGTTCTAATTTCATTTTCCTGCATGTGTTTATCCAGTTTTCCCAACAAGATTTTTTCAAGAGACAACTTTCCCCATTGGGTGTTCTTGGATGTCTTGTCAAATATTAGTTGAGTGAATATGTCAGAGTTTAATCTAGGCACTTTAATCTATTCAGTTGAGGTATCTTTTTGAATGCCAATACCACACTGTTTTAATTACTATAGCTTTTTAGTGTAGTTTGAAATCAGGAAGTGTGATGCCTCTGGCTTTGTTCTTTCTCAGTAATGCTTTGGTTATTTAGGGTCTTTTGTGGTTTTACACAAATTTTAGGGTTTCTTTTTTCTATTTTTGTGAAGAACACCATTGGAATTTTGATAGGGATTGCATTGAATCTATAGATGGAATTGGGTCATATGGACATTTTAACAACATTAATTCTTCCAGTACTTGAGCATAGAAGTCTTTCCATTTGTTTGTGTCTCCTTCAATTTTTTTTCAAAGAAGTATTATAGTTTTTATTGTATAGATCTCTCACTTCCTTGGTTAAATTTATTCCTAGGTAGTCTACTGTTTTTGATGCAGTTGTGAATAGGATAGTTTTCTTTTTTTCAGATGTTTCATTATAACTCTATAGAAATGTAGCTGATTTCTGTAAGTTGATTTTATATCCTGCAACTTAACTGAATTCATTGCTTAGTTCCAACAGTTTTTTGGGGGGGCGGGTGAGTTGAGTCTTCAGATTTTCTATACACAAAATTATACCATTTGCAAAGAATGACAATTTTACTTCTTCCTTTCCAATTTGGATGCCTTTATTTTTCTGTCTTGCCTAATTGCTCTAGCTGGGACGTCCAGTGTTATATTAAATGAGAGTGGTGAGAGTGGGTGCCCTTGTCTTGTTCCTGATCTTATAGGAAAAGCTTTCAGTTTTTCACTGTTAAGTATAATGTTAGCTGTGGGTTTGTGGTGTATGGTAGGGGCAATCGTGGAACATAATTCTGGCCAATGAGAAGAAAGGGAACTTGTTATGTGGGATTCTAGAAAAGCTCTTAAAAAGGGAGGAGGGTCTTTGGCCTTTTTCCCCCGTTTTCATTCTTCCTCCATAAATTGTGGATATGATGCATGGGGCTTCAGAAACCACCTTGTGACAGATGGTTAGGTAAAGACTAAGAGAAATGCAGCCTGTTGGGTGTGAGAAATGCCCAATGTCTGTTGGGCATTATAGTTTTAAGCCGTTGAACCAGTCCTGAATCTCTTCTGGACTTCTTGTAACGTGAAAGAATAATGGGCTCTACTTCAGGTCAGTGTAATTTGGGTACTATGATACACAAAGCCAAGCCCAGTCCCTGAGAGATACTTAACCTGTGAGAGCACATCTCCATCTCTGGCTCATTTGTAAACTGATTAGTCTAAGCCATATAAAATTGCAGTCTCTTGAGTGATTGGTTTAGGCATGAGCATGTGATGGTAGCTGATGAAATTTGACCAATGAGATATGAGGAGGAATATGCTTTCCCCCAGACAGAAAAGCTTCCCCACTCTTAAAAGAAGGAATATCAGAAGGGATATCTTCTTTTGTGGACACTGTCTAGGTCAGAATATGATGCCTATAACCACTATAGCCATCTTGTAACTATGAGGGGAGCTGGTCTGGGGATAAAGCTGATACAGTGAGGATGGCATAGTGGATATTGGGAAAGAATCGGATCCTTGATGACATCATTGACCTGCCAAACCAACCAGTCCTGTAGTTGCCCATCTTTGAGATTCTGGCTTTGTAAGTCAATCTACTTTTGTTGTTGTTTAGACCAGGAGTTGGCAAATTTTTTCTGTAAAGGGCCACACAGTAAATACTTCAGGCTTTGCAGTCCAACTCTGCCACTATAGTGTGAAAGCAGGCATAGATAATATGTAAACAAATGAGCATGTCTGGCTTCCCATAAAGCTTTACTTACAAAAACAGGCAGATGGCAGTATTTGTCACTCAGGCAGCAGTTTGCTGAGCCATGGTTTAGACACTGAGCTGAGGTTTTCTGCTTCTTAACTGATCTGTATCTTACCTGCTACTCAGTTGGAGGGTAGAATGCATAAAATCTAAGGCCTCTCTCAGCGCAGAGATTGGATGATTTGGAGAATGACATAAGAAAAGACCAGAAAAGAGAGAAACGAGTTAAAAGTAGGAATGATGAAAGACACTCATAAAAGAGCTAGAGGTAAAGCAGACTGAAAAGTCACACCTACCTCAGTTGAATAGGAAAGGAGGAAATATCCAGTCCTTAGCAGAAGCCTGCTAGAAGAAGAAAGTCCACGGATGTAGATGCATTAAATTTTAAAATTTCTATCACTTTTAGCTCATAAATTAAAAGTTAGGAATGTATTTAATAATATGTGCTTATTATCCTACTACCCAGACACAAGTCTTGTTATAAAGATATAAATATAAACTTTTCCATTTTATAAAAGGGAATTGTACTACATATACTGATTTGTAGTTTATCTTTTCCACCTTAACCATGGATTCTGAACAACTTATTAGATTTATAAATTTATACAACCATCATTTTGAAGGTTGCTTAGAAGCCCATTGTATAGAAGTAGCAATTTATTCACCTGGTCCCTATTATTCTTTCATTTTGGTTGTCTTCCCCGCCACTCCTCCTTTTGTTATTATATAATAATCTTGAAATACTCTATTTGCTGTTAGATAGACCTGTCCCATTCCCTCCCTAAACCCTTGTTTCAGATGAGGCCTTTTCTCTTCCCTGGTAATGTCAAGCAGCTGGTAAAGGGCAATTTAAAAATGTTTCAGTTTAGCAATAAGAGACATCATCTTCTATTCCACTCTGAGTGAAATCCTAATGAGGTCATTTGTACAGATTTGAAACTCGAGTCTTTGGGGGTTTCAGCAGTGGCTTCTGCTATTATGTTTAGTCTTCTGGCTGTACCTCTCCATATTATATACAGTCCTTAAGTCGTGGGGTAGGGCTTCTGTTTGGCTGTTGATCAGAAGTAGTAACAGAAATGGGCTTCAGATTTACCTCCCTGCTTTCCCTCCATACCCCCCATGCCCACATCTGAAAATTGTCAGAATCATTCTCAGGGGCAATTCAGCTTATACTGTTTTGGTCTGGAATCTTCTAGTCAATTTGTATCTGTCATTAGTGAGTACTCATGTTCATTGGACCAGATGGAACAGAAAAGCTGTCTTTTATAATTGGGGGATACATACTCTTAAGTTTTCCACAGTATTAGGAAGGATAATACAAATGTCATTCATATTTAACTTTAGAATGGAATCTGAGACCCAGAGAGGGAAAGAAACTTACCCAATGATGCACAGCTAGATAGAGGTGGGATTGAAGATCTAAGTATTCCTGGGGTTTCTCTGCAGTTCCCCAGTGAAGAAGGAAGAGGGAAGACTTCCCTACTAAGAGGGAAGTCTCTTTTAGGAAGTGCTCATCCAATGTCTCAGAATTGTGGGTGGGGTGGGAATTGAAGAGCATAAGCACAGAACAGCAGGTGTAATGCACAAAGAAGGAAGGCTCTGAGGGAAAAATAGCAAATATAATATTAAAATATTTTGTAGGTAAACATTTATTGATATAAAAAGTTATCTCCTATATATAAAATGAAAAACTTAGGTTACAAGGTAACATGTCGCGCATGACTCCATTGTTGTTAACAAATTAACATGATATAGATGTGTCTGTCTACCTACCTATCTATTTATCGTCTGTCTATCTACCTTAAAAGTTATATTTCAGGGAGTTCACAGTGGTTATTTTTGGGAGTGAGAAACTGGAGTGTTAGTATTTCCTTCTTACTGATAAACAGTATTTTCTAATTCTTTTATAATTAACATGGATAGCCTTTCCATGTTATAATTAAAGAAATGCACTTACAGATAAAGTTATGGGTTGTGTTTTGAAAGCATACCTATGTGTCACTAAGACTTATAAGGAAGAAGTATTTTCAAGTGTTCTTGTTAGTGAAGAGCATTCCTTTCATTGGGAGCACCGTTCACATGGGACCTTTTACATATCACACTCCTTTACAGTCTTCACAGTCCCTCATAGTTCTTGAGGACAAGAGTCTAAGTCGCAATTACCTGGGGGGCAGTGGCCTATTAATTTTTTATTTTTAGTTTTTGCTTTGAATGAATGAATAAGAAACTTTTAATAACTTTATTTGAATGTCACTGAGGTTGAAATTAGTCAATGAAAGGACATCAATAACGAAACCACTTTGCTGTATGCCTGAAAGTAACACACCATTATAAATCAACTGTACTCCAATATAAAATGAAAATTAAAAAAAGAAAGGACATCAATGAAAGGGCAACAAATGGGACAATATGTATGATTCTTAAGGCTTGGATGGGCGGCAGGGGGAAGCAAGAGGCTAAATAGGCAATGTAAACTTTTTCCTGAATATCATATATGAAGCGAAAGTTATCACCAACCTGGCTGATAATTATTAAAATGCAGTCATGTTGAGACCTTCAAGATGGCAGAGGAGTAAGACGTGGAGATCACCTTCCTCCCCACAAGTACACCAGAAATACATCTACATGTGGAACAACTCCTACAGAACACCTACTGAACGCTGGCAGAAGACCTCAGACCTCCCAAAAGGCAAGAAACTCCCCACGTACCTGGGTAGGGCAAAAGAAAAAAGAAAACACAGAGACAAAAGAATAGGGACGGGACCTGCACCAGTGGAAGGGAGCTGTGAAGGAGGAAAAGTTTCCACACACTAGGAAGCCCCTTCACTGGTGGAGGAAAGGGGTGGGCGCGGGGGAAGCTTCAGAGCCACAGAGGAGAGTACGACAACAGGGGTGCGGAGAGCAAAGTGGAGACATTCCCGCACAGAGGATCGGTGCCAATCAGCGCTCACCAGCCCAAGAGGCTTGTATGCTCACCTGCCAGGGTGGGCGGGGGCTGGGGGCTGAGGCTCGGACTACAGAAGTCAAATCCCAGGGAGAGGACTGGGGTTGGCTGCATGAACACAGCCTGAAGGGGGCTAGTGCGCCACTGCTAGCCGGGAGGGAGTCCAGGAAAAAGTCTGGAACTGCCGAAGAGGCAAGAGACCACTGTTTTGGGGTGCACGAGGAGAGAGGATTCAGAGCACCGCCTCAACAAGCTCCAGAGACCGGCGTGAGCCGCGACTATCAGCACGGACCCCAAAGATGGGCATCAGAAGCTAAGGCTGCTGCTGCAGCCACCAAGAAGCCTGTGTGCGAGCACAGGTCACTATCCACACCTCCCCTCCCGGGAGCCTGTGCAGCCCACCACTGCCAGGGTCCCGTGACACAGGGACAACTTCCCCGGGAGAACACACGGCACGCCTCAGGCTGTTGCAACGTGACGCCGGCCTCTGCCGCTGCAGGCTTGCCCCGCATTCTGTACCCCTCCCTCCCCCAGGCCTGAGTGAACCAGAGCCCCCTAATCAGCTGCTCCTTTAACCCCGCCCTGTCTAAGTGAAGAACAGAGGCCCTCAGGCAACCTGCGTGCAGAGGCCAAAATTTAAATTTGGGGCCAAATGCAAAGCTGAACCTCAGGAGCTGTGTGAACAAAGAAGAGAAAGGGTAATTTCTCCCAGCAGCCTCAGGAGCAGTGGATTAAATCTCCACAATCAACTTGATGTACACTGCATCTCTGGAATTTGAAATAGACAACGAATCATTCCAAAATTGAGGCGTTCGACTTTGGAAGCAACTGCACACTTGGGGTTTGCTTTCTACATCTAATTTGTTTCTGGTTTTATGTTTATCTTAGTTTAGTATTTAGAGTTTATTATCATCGGTAGATTTTTTTACTGATTTGATACTCTCTTCCTTTTTTAAAAAAAAAATATTCTTTTCCTTTTTCTCTTTTTGTGAGTGTGTATGTGTATGCTTTTTTTGTGTTATTTTGTGTGTATAGATTTGCTTTTACCATTTGTCCTAGCGTTCTGACTGTCCTTTTCTTTTTTCTTTTTTTGTATAGCTTTTAGCGCTTGTTATCATTGGTGGATTTGTTTATTGGTTTGATTCCTCTCTTCTTTCTTTCTTTCTTTTTCTTATGAGTTTTAAATTTTTTTATTGTAATAATTTTATTTTATTTTATTATTTTTTTCTTTCTTTCTTTCTTTTTCTCCCTTTTATTCTGAGCCATGTGGTTGACAGGGTCTTGGTGCTCTGGCCAGGTGTCAGGCCTGTACCTCTGAAGTGGGAGAGCCGAATTCAGGACCTTGGTCCATCAGAGCCCTGCCACTCCATGTAATATAAAACGGTGAAAGATCTCCCAGAGATCTCCAACTAGCAAGACAGGAACACAACACGACCCAATAGCAGAAAGGCTGCCTAAAATCATAATAAGGTCACAGACACCCCAGAACAAACCACCGGAAGTGGAACTGCCCACCAGAAAGACAAGATCCAGCCTCATCCACCAGAACACAGGCACTAGTCCCCTCTACCAGGAAGCCTACACAACCCACTGAACCAAAGTTAGCCACTGGGGGCAGACACGAAAAACAACGGGAACTACGAACATGCAGCCTGCGAAAAGGAGACCCCAAACACAGTAAGTTAAGAAATATGAGAAGACAGAGAAACACACAGCAGATGAAGGAGCAAGGTAAAAACCCAGAAGAAGAAACAAATGAAGAGGAAATAGGAAGTCTACCTGAAAAAGAGTTCAGAGTAATGATAGTAAAGATGATATAAAATCTTGGAAATAGAATGGAGAAAATACAAGAAACATTTAACAAGGACCTAGAAAAACTAAAGAGCAAACAAAAAGTGATGAACAACACAATAAATGAAATTAAAAATTCTTTAGAAGGAATCAATAGCAGAATAACTGAGGCAGAAGAATGGATAAGTGACCTTATCCGTAACTACTGCTGAGCAGAATAAAGGAAAAAGAAAGAAAAGAATTGAGGACAGTCTCAGAGATCTCTGAGATGACATTAAATGCAGCAACATTCGAATTACAGGAATCCCAGAAGAAGAAGAAAAAAGAAAGGGACTGAGAAAATATTTGAAGACATTATAGTTGAAAACTTCCTTAATATGGGAGAGGAAATAGTTAATCAAGTCCAGGAAGCACAGAGAGCCCCATACAGGATAAATCAAAGGAGAAACACGCCAAGACACATATTAATCAAACTATCAAAAATTAAATGTGAAGAAAAAATATTAAAAGCAGCAAGGGAAAAACAACAAATAACATACAAGGGAATCCCCATAAGGTTAACAGCTGATCTTTCAGCAGAGACTCTGCAAGCCAGAAGGGAGTGGCAGGACATATTTAAACTGATGAAAGGGAAAAACCTACAAACAAGATTACTCTACCCAGCAAGGATTTCATTCAGATTTGATTGAGAAATTAAAACCTTTACAGAAAAGCAAAAGCTAAGAGAATTCAGCACCACCAAACCAGCTTTACAACAAATGCTACAGGAACTTCTCTAGGCAGGAAACACAAGAGAAGGAAAAGACCAATAACAAACCCAAAGCAATTAAGAAAATGGTCATAGGAACATACATATCGATAACTACCTTAAATGTAAATGGATTAAATGCCCCAACCAAAAGACATAGACTGGCTGAATGGATACAAAAACAAGACCCATACATATGCTGTCTACAAGAGACCCATTTCAGACCTAGGGACACATACAAACTGAAACTGAGGGGATGGAAAAAGACATTCCATGCAAATGGAAATCAAAAGAAAACTGGAGTAGCAATTCTCATATCAGACAAAAAATAGACTTTAAAAACTATTACAAGAGACAAAGAAGGACACTACATAATGATCAAGAGCTTAATCCAAGAAGAAGAGATAACAATTGTAAATATTTATGCACCCAACATAGGAGCACCTCAATACATAAACAAGCCATAAAAGGGGAAATCGACAGTAGCACAATCATCGTAGGGGACTTTAACATCCCACTTTCACCAATGGACAGATCATCCAAAATGAAAATAAATAAAACACAAGCTTTAAATGATACATTAAATAAGATGGAATTAATTGATATTTACAGGATATTCCATCCAAAGACAACAGAATACACTTCTTTCTCAAGTGTTCATGGAACATTCTCCGGGATAGATCATATCTTGGGTCACAAATCAAGCCGTGGTAAATTTAAGAAAATTGAAATTGTACCAAGTATCTTTTCTGACCAAAACACTATGAGACTAGATATCAATTACTGGAAAAATCTGTAAAATAATACAAACACAATGGAGGCTAAACAATACACTACTTAATAACCAAGAGATCACTGATAAAATCAAAGAGGAAATCAAATAATACCTAGAAACAAATGACAATGAAAACACAATGACCCAAAACCTATGGGATGCAGCAAAAGCAGTTCTAAGAGGGAAGTTTACAGCAATACAATCCTACCTTAAGAAACAAGAAACATCTCAAATAAACAACCTAACCTTACACCTAAAGCAATTAGAGAAAGAAGAAAAAAAACCCCCAAAGTTAGCAGAAGGAAAGAAATCATAAAGATCAGATCAGAAATAAAAGAAAAAGAAATGAAGGAAATGATACCAAAGATCAATAAAACTAAATGCTGGTTCTTTGAAAGATAAACAAAATTGATAAGCCATTAGCCTGACTCATCAAGAAATAAAGGGAGAAGAATCAAATGAATAGAATTAGAAATTAAAAAGAAGTAACAACTGACACTGCAGAAATACAAAGGATCATGAGAGATTACTACAAGCAACCCTATGCCAATAAAATTGACAACATGGAAGAAATGGACAGATTCTTAGAAAAGCACAACCTTCCAAGGAAGAAATAGAAAATATAAACAGACTAATCAGAAATACTGAGATTGAGACTGTGATTAAAAATCTTCCAACAAACAAAAGCCTAGGACCAGATGGCTTCACAGGCAAATTCTATCAAACATTTAGACAAGAGCTAACACCTATCCTTCTCAAACTCTTCCAAAATATAGCAGAGGGAAGAACACTCCCAAACTCATCCTACAAAGCCACCATCACCCTGATACCAAACCAGAGAAAGATGTCACAAAGAAAGAAAACTACAGGCCACTATCACTGATGAACATCGATGCAAAAACCCTCAACAAAGTACTAGGAAACAGAATCCAAAAGCACATTAAAAGGATCATACACCATGATCAAGTGGGGTTTATCCCAGGAATACAAGGATTCTTCAATATACACAAATCAGTCAATGTGATACATCATATTAATAAACTGAATAATAAAAACCATATGATCATCTCAATAGATGCAGAAAAAGCTTTCTACAAAATTCAACACTCTTTATGAAAAAAACCCTCCAGAAAGTAGGCATAGAGGCCATATATGAGGAACCCACAGCCAACATGTCCTCAATGGTGAAAAATTGAAACCATTTCCACTAAGATTAGGAACAAGACAAGGTTGCCAACTCTCACCACTATTATTCAATATTGTTTTGGAAGTTTTGCTACAGTAATCAGAGAAGAAAAAGGAATCTAAATCAGAAAAGAAGTAAAGCTGTCACTGTTTGCAGATGACATGATACTATATATAGAGAATCCTAAAGATGCTACCAGAAAACTACTAGAGCTAATCAATGAATTTGGTAAAGTAGCAGGATACAAAATTAATGCATAGAAATCTCTTGCATTCCTATACAGTAATGATCAAAAATCTGAAAGAGAAATTAAGAAAACACTCCCATTTACCATTGCAACAAAAAGAAAAAATACCGAGGAATAAACCTACCTAAGGAGACAGAAGACCTGTATGCAGAAAATTATAAGACACTGATGAAAGAAATTAAAGATGATACAAATAGATGGAGAGATATACCATGTTCTTGGATTGGAAGAATCAACACTGTAAAAATAACTATACTACCCAAAGCATTCTACAGATTCAATGCAATCCCTATCAAACTACCAGTGGCATTTTTCACAGAACTAGAACAAAAAATTTCACAATTTGTATGGAAACACAAAAGGCCCCGAATAGCCAAAGCAATCTTGGGAAAGAAAGATGGAGCTGGAGGAATCAGGCTCCTGGACTTCAGACTATACTACAAAGCTACAGTAATCGAGGCAGTATGGTACTTGCACAAAAACAGAAATATGGATCCATGGAACAAGATAGAAAGCCAGAGATATACCCACACACATATGCTCACCTTAGTTTTGATAAAGGAGTCACGAATAAACAATGGAGAAAAGACAGCCTCTTCAGTAAGTGGTGCTGGGAAAACTGGACAGCTACATGTAAAGGAAAAAAATTAGAACACTCCCTAATACCATACACAAAAATAAACTCAAAATGGATTGAAGACTTAAGTGTAAGGCCAGACACTATCAAACTCTTAGAGGAAAACATAGGCAGAACACTCTATGACATAAATCACAGCAAGATCCTTTTTGACCCACCTCCTAGAGAAATGGAAATAAAAACAAAAATAAACAAATGGAACCTAATGAAACTTAACAGCTTTTGCACCACAAAGGAAACCATAAACAAGATGTAAAGACAACCTCAGAATGGGAGAAAATATTTGCAAATGAAACAACTGACAAAGGATTAATCTCCAAAATATACCAACAGCTCATGCAGCTCAATATCAAAAAAACAAATAATGCAATCCAAAAATGGGCAGAAGACCTAAATTGACATTTCTCCAAAGAAGATATACAGATTGTCAACAAACACATGAAAGGATGCTCAACATCACTAATCATTAGAGAAATGCAAATCAAAACTACAATGAGGTATCACCTCACAATGGTTAGAATGGCCATCACCAACAGCTCTACAAACAATAAATGCTGGAGAGGGTGTGAAGAAAAGAGAACCCTCTTGCACTGTTGGTGGGAATGTAAATTGATACAGCCACTATGGAGAACAGTATGGAGGTTCCTTCAAAAAGCAAAAGTAGAACTACCATATGACCCAGCAATCCCACTACTGGGGATACACCCTGAGGAAACCATAATTCAAAAAGAGTCATGTACCAAAATGTTCATTGCAGCTCTCTTCACAATAGCCAGGACATGGAAGCAACCTAAGTGTCCATCAACAGATGAATGGATAAAGAAGATGTGGCACATATATACAATGGAATATTACTCAGCCATAAAAAGAAATGAAACTGAGTTATTTGTAGTGAGGTGGATGGACCTAGAGTCTGTCACACAGAGTGAAGTAAGTCAGAAAGAGAAAAACAATACCGTATACTAACACTTATATATGGAATCTAAAAAAAAAAAAAAGGTTCTGAAGAACCAGGGGCAGGATAGGAATAAAGACCCAGATGCAGAGAATGGACTTGAGGATACGGGGTGGGAAAGGGTAAGCTGGGACAAAGTGAGAGAGTGGCATGGACATTTATACACTGCGAAATGTAAAATAGATAGCTAGTGGGAAGCAGCCGCATAGCACAGGGAGGTCACCTCGGTGCTTTGTGACCACCTCGAGGGGTGGGATAGGGAGGGTGGGAGGGAGACACAAGGTGGAGGAGATATGGTGATATATGTATAGCTGATTCACTCTGTTATACAGCAGATACTAACACACCATTGTAAAGCAATTATACTCCACTAAAGATGTTAAAAATAAAAGGCATTTTCCAAATGAGTTGAAAATCATACTGTTGTTCAAATATTCAATAAATATGTATTAAGTTCATACTGAAGAAAAATGCAGTCATGTTTCAGATGCTTTGGTGCTTTCTAGGACAGTTGGTGACTGTCAGTGATGAGTTGGTGAAGGGAGGGACTTTCTAGAGAAATGGAAAAAAGATATTGAGAAAATATTTCAGGGGACCTTTTATAAACCCTTTGTCCTGGGCCATGTGTGAGAAAAAGGTTCCTGGTAGAACTGAATGAACTCAGGCTGGCTTACATACCAAGGCATCATGGGGAAATCAGAGAGAAAAGGCCTCCTGTGTTATCAGAAGTATGGCATGGGTTGGTAATTAAAGTGATTGGAATGTGCTGTGTAGAAAACTCCCATGAGCCACTGGAGGGAAGCGTGAGCTCTTACCTTCCTGCAATATTTTCTCCAAATAGCAAGTAGTATTGTCACTCAGAAATTTAAAAGCGTCTGAAAAGCCTTCAGATGTTTTAAAAAAAAATCCAAACTCCTCCCCTTGGCATACCTACAGAGGTTGGCATGATGTGTTACCAGCCTCTCTCCTGCCTATCTTTGTTATTTGAGTGCCAGCTACAAAGGACTTCTTTCTGTTTCAAGACAGGCCAAACTTGTCTCCACTTTGAAGCATTGCATTAATTTTCTGCCTGAAAACCACTGCCATGGATCTTGGCATGCTTACCTCTTCCTTGCTTTTAATTTTTTTAATTAATTAATTTTTTTTTTTGCGGTACGGGGGCCTCTCACTGTTGTGGCCTCTCCCATTGCAGAGCACAGGCTCCAGACACGCAGGCTCAGCGGCCATGGCTCACGGGCCCAGCCCCTCCGCGGCATGTGGGATCTTCCTGGACCGGGGCACGAACCCGTGTCCCCTGCATCGGCAGGTGGACTCTCAACCACTGCGCCACCAGCGAAGCCCTCTTCCTTGCTTTTAAAATCACAGCTTAATGTCACCTCCCCAGAGAAGATTTTCTCCATCACCCAATCTGAAATATGTCACCAGCCACTTTCTATCATTTCAACCAAGCATTTATCCATTTATCATTACCTGACACTTTTTTTTTGTCTTTTTATCTCTGTTCTTCTGTTAGAATGTAAACCATGAGAAAAGAAATATGGTCTGTCTCATTTAATGTCTAGAATAGTGCCCAGCACAAGGTAGTTATTAACAATATGTAGAATGAATGAACATATCTACTCTAAGATCTTAATATCTTTATTCTGGGAAGACCTCCGTGTCCCTTTAGTCTAACATAGGTATCATTCTATTATACGTCCAGCACAGCCTCTGTCTTTGAGTTGTAAATAATGGCGGGCACAATGTCTTTTTTGTTTTGCATTCTTAGTGCTCCGTTATGTACCAGGAACTATTTATTGAGTGAATGAATGAATGTATGAATGAATGAATGTTGTACTGCATAGATGGTTGATCCTTAGGCATAGCCTCTGAGGTAGAAAATCTCATCTTGGTGGGCAGGAAGGGAAAGGGGGAGAGACATTCAAAGTAATATACAAATTTTGTTTGAGGCTAAAGTCACACTTAAAAAATAAGTTACAGAAACAGAAATAAGACTGAAAGGGCTAGGAGAAAGTATTTGAGGTAATTTCTAGGACTGGAGATCTGGAATTTTGATTTTAGGAGACTCTCAGCTTAGACTTCCCGCAGTCTCTCACTTCTATTAAATATGATGGCCATCATTCCTATTCAGCTACCTTGGAGATCTGATTAAATATCAGATTCTTGGCCAAGAGAGAAAGAAAGAATGTGGAACCTCAAGAGATATCAAAAGGGATATATTTGGAATAGGAGAAGGAAAAAAATTAGGAAATATTCCAGTTAGTGAAATAGCCTTCTATTCTGTCTTTGCATCCCAGTGTATTTCTAGAGCATTAAGATATAGTGGCTACTGAGAATATTAATGGCCCAGGGAAGCTGGGGGTTCACTTTTTTTTTTTTTATTTTTTTTTTATTTTTTATAATATTAAAATTTGGAGAAGATGTTGCAGTTGAGGCGCGTGCCCAGCCCGATGTAGAAGCTGCTCATCTGGCCCAGGTCCACTGCGTTGCCGTGCGAGAAGAGGACCGTGTACCTGGCGCCGGGCACACAGTGCACATACATGCAGGAGATGCGGTTGCCCCGGCTGCTCTTAGTCAGGAAGACCTCGATGGTGTCCAGCTCACGCTGGCTGTACTGGAAGTCGGCGCGATCCATCAGGTGGAGCTTCCAGCGCCTGGGGGTGCCGGCCGAGGCCCGCAGGGTCCCCGAAGGGGCGGCCCCGGCCCCACCAGGCCCGGGCTCAGGCTCAGGCACCAGCGAGTAGGTGGGCTCTGGAGGCAGGAAGGCGAGCTTGGCGGCGATGCGGCCGGGGCAGGGCGGGCAGCAGAAGAGGCAGCAGAGCTCAGTCACTGGGGGTTCACTTTTTTATGACAGTAACTTGTGAATTTCACTAGATAGTTTACATAGAATGAAATTCCTGTTATTCAATTTCTATGAAGAGTTAAGGGATTTGGAGGCTTATTAACATGGTAGAGAGGAAGATGTCCCACATGCTGTGCCCTCTGCCAGATAACTGGTGTTCTTCTCCGAGATCTAAGACAGGGTGTTTACTAAGATGTGGGGTGATAGAACACACTATTTGTTAAAGTCTACTTTGTGGAACAATGGTCCCATGAGATGCTCCATGAACAAAAGATTCTGTAAAATTAGTTTGGGGAATGCCACTTAATCTCAGTGTATCCTTGGAGATTTACTCTTTACATTAGCATGGAAGATCTGAGAAGATCTGCAGTAAAGGAAACAATATTCTTGAACTATTTTGACTATGCAACCTCTATGTGTGTGTGTATGTGTGTGTAAGTGTGTGGGTGTGTATCTAACACTTTTGGGGAAATACATGGTAGAGGAAAAATTATGGACATCTGAGTCAGACAGACCTGGGTTCAGATTTAATTCTTGCTACTCACTGCTGTGTGACCTAGAGAAATCAGAACAACTGATTTAACTTCTCTAAGTTCTGATTTCTCTGTGTAAATTGGGTATAGTACTTTGCCCAGTAAGATTATCATGATTATTATATGAGATAATGCATATTTCAATGTCTAACTCAGATCATGGAATATAAATAATAGTACTGGTGACCACCCAGGTGAACAATTATTATACCAAAAAAACACCATAGTAGATACGTGTGGGTTAAAAAGCTGAATAAAAAGTAGTGTGTCATATCAGAGAGGCTCAGTATTTAAACAATACTTATGGGCCTCTGAACCAACACTGTGTCAGGCACCTGGGGTATAACATTGGATGAGGCAGAGACGACCTTCATCCCCGTGGAGCTTACTGGCTTGCTCTGGTGACACATGTGTTCTCAGAGCCTAATTCATGCTAGAGCTTGTCACTCAACCCATCTTTCCCCCATTATCTTTTCAGGTATAGGCTCCTGAGGGGGTTATTTTGCTGCTGGAGTGATTCTCCAAGTACTGCCTGTAAATTGAATCCATAAAAAATGAGGAAGGTCTCACAGGTGACAGTCAAGCGCTTAGGAGCTTGGTGGGGAGAGGAATTGAATGGCAGTGGGGGCAGTACTTAGAGAGCATCATGTAAACTATACAATAGACATTAAACTTTGGTTTCCCCTTCCATCAGGTAAAAAGAGAATCACCCTTCCTGCATTCTGGGGAGAGCATTTATAATGGTAGATTTTAAGGATAATTTATAGGAATGTTTAGTTACTGCTAGAACAATGATTTCAGGATATAAGGTTTACAAGGATTATGAAAATAATAGCTAACTGTCCTTTTTTGTACATTTTCCCTAGGTTGGTTTGAGTGCTAGCATTGGCATTTATCTGGAGAAAAATGGCGAATGCTCAAAATTACTGATAAACGTATTTGAGAAGATTTTCAAGTTTTTCAAATATGTTAAAAGGTGGAAAATGATTTTTTATTACTTCTTGGTTCCTTTATGTATATGTTTAAAGAACAGGGTGTTTTATGAATCATTTGGAATAGCGACAGCGGTTTTCCGAGCCCCAGGCACCCAACAGTCAGTAACTTCTACCTACAGCACAATCTTTGAAGGCAAAAAAATCTCACTCAGCAGACTTCAGGGGCCTTGCAGATAAAAGAAAGGAAATGTCAGTTATGTGACTGCTGAGGGACAATTTCCTATCTGCCGTAGTGACCTTGAAATGCTGTTCAAAGTGGCTGTGAGGGAGGCATGGCTCATTTTGGTTGGCGAACACGTGGGCTTGGAAATGAACTGCCCTCGTGGGTTGAGCCTGCCTTCCAGTATGGGGGCATTAATGCATTTTAATGGAATTGCCCACACTAGGTTTAGTTGGTAAAGAAGAGCCACTGTTGCTTAGCTGTTTTCAGTCTTTTTGTCTTGCAAAATTATGTATCTTTTTGAGGCTTGGGGAAAGGATGTAGCTGAAATAAAACAAGTGAAGTGGGAATGAGGTGAGAAATCAGATCATCTGTATTTAAAAGTGGCCTTTTTTTTTTTTTGGTTTCACTCAGCCAGGGACAGTGCTAAATGTGTTATATTAATTTTCTAATTTAATCTATGCAGCAATTCTATGACAGTTATATGATTACCTCCAATTTTTAGATTGTCTTCAATTTACTGAGGTTTAGAGAGGTAAAGTGAATTCTCCAAAGTCACAAAGCTACTTAGAAATGGAACTAGAGTTTGAATCCAGGTCAGTTTGTACTGACTGGAAAGTCTGTTTACTTTATTATACCTATCACAATGCGTATCCAACAATGACTATTACCGTTAACCATTAACTATTACCCACTTTGAACTGAGAGAGTGTTAGTTCTATTTTTTCCTGGGAGTGGTGCTCTCTAGAAGATGAGAGCTATGTCCATCCTCACCTCCTCCTTGGCTCTGGATCAAGGAGGACATCTGAGTTTGATACAAATGTTCCACAGTCTTTCTTTCCAGATGCGGTTCTAAAGGGTCCCCCCAGATCCTGAAGGGGATTAGCTATGGATCAGTTTAGCTGTCACTAGAGGGCTCAGAATGGACCCGGACTGCCAGAAGCTGTTCTCTGGATGTGATGCCAAGAGATGAACAAGCTAATGGGTAGCGGAAAGACCTAGAGGCTGTTTGATGACATAGGGAACAGCTAGGAGAGAGCACTGAGAGAAGCCAGGGTCATAGAGAGACTGTCTGGGGGATATTCTGTTTGTGTTAAGGAATCCTTCCTTGCAACATTGGAGGGTGTTAGGCTCTTCGTAGAACTAACTGGGGATTAGGACTGGAGATCTATAAACACCCGATACACACAGTTTCTCCTAAGCACATGGACTCAACCTTCCTAAAGAGGGTTTTAATTCTAGGGTAGGACACTTCTCCATGCTTCTGTATCCTTAGCCACCCCCCCACCTCTCACACACACACACACACACACACACTTCACTTTCATTCATGTTTAAATTACTACCAGCTAGTGGAGCCAAAGATCCACATACAAATCCTTGAAGGAAAATGACATTTTTTCTTCTCAAGCTAGGACAGATAACGAGAACTAAAGTCAAAGAGGATATTTTGCATGTGAACGTGCAGATTTTGGTTAACTCTGTATCTGTTCAATACAAAGAATATGTTATACCTGAAAGAAACATTGTGGTCTATTGTTATTTAATAAACTAACCTGTCTATTTCGATCTTTAAAAAATAAACTTTGATGGCAAAGCTGGGTTTCATTTGTAATTTCTTTTGAAGGCAGCTGGAAGTTGCAGAGGTAGGATTTAATCTCCCTCCTTGGGGCATCGTTTGAGTGACAGCTATTCACTAGTAGCCTATGGTGTAGGCTTCTAGGAAGCAGTAGCAGTTTTGTCTTCTCTTGGTTCACAGGGTGCTCTCTTAAGAGAACTGACTGACACTGTTTTTTGCTATGCAGGGGTAATTGTCCACAGACATAGGTGTATAGGGAAGCGCTCAAACCTGTAATTTCTCACTCTTCCCAAAACCTCATTTCAGCGGTAAGGCTGAGGGTCTCTCCGTTTTGCCTTTTTCGTGATTAAGTCTGGATGGCATTAACAGCCAGTGGGGAAGCAGACTCTTCCTCCATCATTTGCTCCAGTGTGGCCTAGCTTGGGGTCGGGAGGAGGGTTTGCAGAGCCCAGGAGCTGCCTTGCTGGGACACAGCTTGAACCCTGGCCCTTCTGAGCCTCCCACTTTAACTGATTGCCTGCTCACATACTGGTTGAGTGGTCTGGCTATTCCAGTGCTGCTTGTGCACTTGTGAGACATAACTGTTCTCCACCTGGATATCACTGTATGCGATGGGAGGTCTTAATGAACTTGGATCCTAGTTTCTTGGGAATGAGTTCTTGACAATCTCAGTCTGGGGTTGGTGTCCCTTTTATGTGCCCTCAGAGTGTCCTATACTTCCTCTATCACTCTATGTATTACACTTAATGCCTGTTTTATAAGTTAAAATTTTACTCTTAAAAAAACTGAACTCATCCACTTAATTGATTTATCAAACATGTCTTTATATGTGAGTACCATGTGCCAGGCACCGTGCAAAGGACTGAGGATTCAGTGGTGGACAAAATATTCAAACAAAACCGAAGTATGTGGGGTAAAGTGAAAGTTCTCTTTTAAATCCTCCATCTCTCCCTCAAGTCTCACTCCTCTGAAGGAACCTACTTTTAGTAATTTAGAGCAGGGATTGGCAAACTGCCACCTGAGACCCAAATGTGACCTGCCACCTGTTTTTGTAAATAAAGTTTTATTGGAACAGAACCATGCTCATTTGCTTACATATGGAAGCTCTGTGATTGCCATCACACTATAACCCCAGAGTTGAGTGGCTGTGATAGCTAGCATCTGTATGGCTCACAAAGCTGAAAATATTTACCATCTAGCCCTTTACAAAAATAGTTTGCTCACCACTAATTTAGAGGGTATTTCCCCAGAACTTTAAAAGTGTATTTTATATGCACATATATGTGGATGTTTTGTTTTGTGTATTTTTTCTTAAACAAGAGTGTGTTCCATTATTTTTTAACCTGCCTTTTCTTTTCTAATTGCTTGCATAAATGGCCCTCAAACAGAGAGAACAGAGAACCTGCTCACTGTTTCTGGTTCAGCCCTTGGCATGGTCTCTGGCACATAGGGGTTGCTCCAAAAATATTTATTGAATGATTAATGAAAAATATATTGCTATTTTTGATAAAGTTCCAAAGTTGTAAATGATTAGTTAAGAAATAATTCAGAGCATACTGAAGGCTATTCATATTATAATAACCCTCTTCCAACCTATATTCCATTGTGATTTCTAGGGTCAGAGAGAAAAATGAACAATATCCACTTGTCCCTGGAGAATTGTGCAAGGACATAAGTCTTAGAGATGTGAGCCACCTGTGAAATAGGTTGAAATGGAAGGCAGGTTGACAACTGGCCAAACTTGGGAGCACAGGGCTTTCCATGTTAGCACAGTAAGCTCTTTGCTGAAGCGTGAGTGAATATAGGCAGCCCTCTTCATTAGGTAATTTTATATGTCGTGGGTTGAGTACCTGGAACTGTGCTGGTGCAATGCCCATGGCATTGCAACATGTAGATACACTGCTCAGAAGGTATGGCTTTTATTACTATTTTGTAGCTTGCACTTTTAAGGAGGTTTATTCTCCATCAGACAGTATGAATCATGTATTTAGGTATTCATAGGGATCTTTATTTCTACTAAAGGTGGGAGGGTCTGCTTTCTTATCAAGTTTATCATTTTCTATAATTTTGGCAAATCTCCTTTCTTGGATATTGAGGAAACAGTTTGGAGTGGCTTTATTTTATGTCGATGGCTTTCTTTTCTTTTTGCATGCTCCCCCACCACCATGTCTCAAACCTTCCTCATCTAACCTTGGCAAAGCGTGAGGTGCGAGTAGAACAGGTGTGTTGCCAGGTGAGGTGAGGTGCGTGGGCACGTGGGAGCCTAGCTGCTGAAGTCTTTCCTGGATTTCTGTGTGGGAGGAAAACGCGTGCATTTCCCACCATCTGATTTAGGCTCGCTGTTGATCCTTCTCTCTCCCAGGCATTTATTTGGTTTGGGGCACAAAATGGGTCTCAGGAGCGAAAGTGTGATTCCAGCTGGGACCTGGAATGGGATTGTGGCTGCCCGGCACAGCCAGCTTCTCACTCCCCTCACCTCCTGTCAGTGAGCACTCTTGGGCAGCCACAACACAAAGTGAATGCTTATAGTTGCAGGAATGGAGACCTTTTCAGATCATCTCAGGAAAAGCTGTTTATTATGAGGATACTGCTGAACTGGAACCAAACTGAGAAGGTGGACGACATTAAGGCAACTCTAGAGATCAGCTACTTTTTATTATTTCTCTCTCTCTCTCTGTTTACCTCTTTCTGCTTATCTGCATAGTTCTTTTTATGTAGTTATCTTCTGCTTTTCCATATCTTCAGCTTGCCATGCCTATCATATTTTCCTTAGCAGCCTCTCTCAATTTCTGCTTTATAAAACTATTTTCCACGCCCTACACTGAGGAATACAACATATTCTCATTGGTAGCAGTGATTCTTACATTCTGAGATCTCTGGGTGTCTCTATAAATAGGTTGAGAAAACTCCTTGGTTTGTTCTGATGAATTCCCTTTAGGTAGAGCAGACCTCCCTGGTCAAGAATCATTACTTTCAATTTTGGCTATTTTAACTTCTTTCATTGAAATTCATTATTTTTTTTCTTCTGTATTTCTCAACACTTCGTGTGCATACCAGTTGTCTGGAGATGTGAAAATGCTGACTAACTCTAGGTTGGGGCAGAATATTCTGTTTCTGGCAAGTTTCCAGGTGATGCCAATGCTGCTGGTTGATGGACCACACTTTGAGTAGCAGAGCTTTAGGGCTGTGGTGCTCAGACTTTAGTGTGCATCAGAATGATATGGAAGGCTTGTTTAAATGTAGATTGCTGGCTACCACCACCAGAGTTTCTAATCCAGTAGGTCTGGAGTGGAGCCTGAGAATCTGTATTTCTGACAAGTTTCCAAGAGATGCTGATGCTTCTGTTTCGGAGACCTCACACTGAGAACCACTGTTCTAAGGCCATGACACTCACCCTCACTCACCCTTGACTTCATATCAGAATCAACAAGAGTACTTTGTAAAATATGTATATCCAGTTCCCCTAATCCCCAGCCTGATTTAATTGGCCTGTGGTGAACCCTGGTACCTGAATGTTTAAAAAGATCACCAGGTGATTCTAACGTGTATCCTGGCGAGAGAAAGCCTAGAGAATATAATTGGCCATGTTGACCTTTTTCAGCCAGTGAATGAATTGACTGCCCTAGATTATGTTCTTGTCTATGGTCTAAACAGCTGTCATCAGGAGGAATTCGTATGGAATAAGTGTAGGCTCTTAGGCTAAAAAAGCTGAGAGTGAGCTGGTTGCTATTAGAAGAGGCCATAGCAGGAAGGTGGTTGATGTTTGCAGCCCACTGAGTATAACAATACCTAATTCAAAGGATTGTTGTAGAGGGTTCAGTATAGGCTTGGTACAGAGTAGACATTTAAGTACTGATAATAGTAGAAGCAGCTCTAATTATAGGAGTTGTAGTGGTTGCTATTCTTTACTTAAGTCTTGGGGTCCATGAAGGACATCACCAACATTTTTTATGGCACTGGCAGCAAAACAAATATCCCCACTGCCTGACACTTCCAGTCTCTGCATTCATTAGTGACCTGACTTGATTCTGTTACTGGTCTGTGAGACTTTTGGTTCTGGGGCCACATCTCATTCATTTAAACATCCTGGCTACCTTGGCATCTCAGTTAGTATCCAGCACCTGGTAATAACTTTACTGCTAGATGCAGGAATGAAAGGATACACAGACAGTACCAAATAAAGTAGTATGATGGAGTTCCTGTTTGTGCAGCCCTATCGTGGGCTTGCTCCCCACCTCAGCTTGCAAGAGGGGGTCTTTGGGGATTTGCTTGCATCCTTGGAGCATTGCCCAACAATATCTAGACAGTTCCTATTGGAACTGAGAAGGTCTTTGTGAGCAGTTTAATACAATTACCTCATTTTACAGATAGGGATGCTGAGGCTCAGAGAGTGAAGAAACAAGTCATCTTTGGGTGTTGAATTATACTATTAATCACCTGATAAGTTAATATTAAAACGTACAAAAACTTGAAAAATTTGCTTCCTTTTTTATTTACAACTAGGGAGCTCTGCATGGCAGGATAGTAGGAGTTTTTACATGTGCCAGGCATTGTGCTAAGCACTTTATATGCATTATCTTATTTCATTATCACAGTAACCTTAGAAGTTGGTGCTTTTATTCACCACAGTTCATGAATAAATAAAGCCAAAAGAAGCTATGATTTCTCCAAGACCGCATTGCTAGTGTCAGAGCCCAAGAAATCTGATTGCAGAGTTTATGTTCTTAGCCAATGCACCTTCTCCTGTGCTTTGAATGAGAGCACTTAGAACACACCCTGCAAAAGAGGCTAGATGTGAACAGTGAGCAAAATCCAGCATTTAGCTTCTAGCAGAACCTGGCTCCTTCATTGCACCTGAGTGGATGAGGATCATAAAATCTTCAGTACCGGGGCAAGATGGGATCTGTGACTGCCTCGGTCCAAGAGTGAAAGGAACACACTCCTTGCACATGCTCTTTTCACTCCAGTCCCCTCTTGTCTGGACGTGGAAGGTCTTGGTGTTGTGTTTGGAAGAGGCAGAACTGGAAAGAACCACTTGGTGAGTTATTGTAATTTTGCAGTTCATAAAATATTTCTGAAAGCTTTTCTCAGAGTCAGTATTGAAACATTTCTTGATTCCCAGTCCCTGAATCACACCACGGGGCCAATAATATTTCTTGGAAGAAATAATATTTCTTCTGACTCAACTTTTTTTGTCTTAATTGGTGTTACTTTAGGATCCTGAGGGGCATGAGTGAAAAGAGTCTGGTTGGCTGTTGCCTGATATAATTTCATTACTTATCAGAATCCCTGCCATTTCCTGTGGTAACGTAATAACAAATGAACTTGGTAGCATCTGTCTTCATAATAGTGCAAATTACATTGGAATGTTGCTGGTGGGGAAAAATCAGCTAGAGAGAGTCAGAAGGAACCCAATGAGAGGAGAAAGACTACAAATATTCTAACAAACATAAGTAAACTAGGCCTCCCTCTTCTTTGGATAAATTTGGGAGTTTAAATAGATTGCAGAAGAACTTAGCCTTCAAATTGGACCTGGAGCCACACAACAGATTTATCCTGACTCCTTTTGATTCAGGAGGAGGAAGAAGAAAATAGAGGCATTCATTCCTCTTGGTGATTAGCTGGCTGCCAGCAGAATGTGCAGAAAGGATTTACAGTCCCAGGAGCCCTGGGAAGCTGCTTTCAATAGCTTTTATAGTCTCAGTGCTTGAGACTTTAATTTGTTTGACATTTGGTTGTTGAAGACAATTTATTGTCCCTGGCTTGTTTTCACTATCTCAGGCACTGGAGAGCGGAAATTTAGAGACTAGGAAATGGGAAAGCAGCTCTTTAGGTCTTGGCTACTCAAAGTGTGGTCTCTGGGCCAGGGCTTCACCTGGGAGTTTGCTAGAAATGTAGACTCTCAGGTCCCAGCCCAGAATTACTGGATCAGAATCTGCATTTTAACAAGATTCCCAAGCGATTCGTGTGCACGTTACATTTTGAGAAGCACTGCTCTAGAATGTCTTCTCCTGGTCTTTGAGATGCTCAAGGAGGGGTGTAGGCCGTGCTGGCCTTATGTATGTTTGTTCAGGCTGGTATAATTTCTTAATACCACATCCAGCACAGTGCCTGGAGTGTCTTCTCTTCATCCTTGCTATGTCATCAATCAACAGTACTGATAACTGGGTGTTTACTGTGTGCCCAGGCACAGTTCTTAGCACTTTACAAACATTCTAATCTTCAGAACAACTGTGAGGAAAAAACTACTGTTATCCCTATTTTATAGATGGGGAGATGAAGACAAGAGATTGGGCAAATTTTTTTTTTTGGCACAATGGAATTAAAATTGAAGAGCTGAACTTAACAGGAGGCAGCATGCGGGTAATGGAAAGAGCTTAGGCTTTGAGGTTGGATAGACACTTGCTTAATTTTGATTTGTTTTGCATGCTAGCAAGATAATCTTGGGGATTTCATTACATCCTCCATAGGTTGTTATGAGGGTAAAGTGCAATAACGTATGTAGACTGTCTAGCAGAATTCTCGGAATGTAGTAGGTACTCAATAGATGTCTTTCTCCTCCTTTGTTATTTCCTCTCTGTTCTTTCCCTTTCCTTCTCTTCCACTCCCCTACCCTGTGGTACCCTCCTGCTAGCTAACTCTGGTCTATCATTTAAGTCCTAAGCACCACTGCCTGGAAACCCCCAGGTGTATGGAACTGAGGTTTTGTGATGCATGTATCTTTTTAAATATACAGCTTAGAAAGGAGTGAATATGAAGCCTGAAGTCAGTTGTCATTGATTATAAGCATCTAAGATTTAAGTGCTTGGCTCAGATGATTCCTGTGGTCCATATCTATGCTGTGAGAGAATTTAAATTCTCATCTGAACTGAAAGCAAGTAGCTTCAAGCGAGATGTGTGGAAACATATAGAGAGTCAGTACCCTACCTGGAGTCTTGCTGAGTTAGAATCCATCTTCATTAACTACTATCTCCCTAACCGTAGGCCATTCATGAGTGAGACAGAGTCACACAGACTCTGGAGCCAGATTGCCTGGTTCTGATTCTTGGCTCTGGTGCTGACTAGCCGCGTGAAACTGCAAAGCTGTCTAACTTGCTTCTGCCTCAGTGTGCTCATCCTAGCATGGGGATAATGAAGCCTATTCATAAGTTGTTGTGAGGATTAAATGAGTTGATGCATGGAAAGCTCCTAGAACAGGCCTGGCCCATATTAAGGGCTTTGGTATGTGGTATTTTCCATCATCCTTATCACTCTGAACCCCAATTTCCTCACTTGTGTATGGGATAATCCACCCTTGCATAGGGCCAGAGGCTTAAAAGTGGTGGCATAATGGGTCTAGCACAGTGCCGGGCGTGAACAGGTACTCAGCTCATGTTCGTCCTGCTGAACGAGTGAGACAGGCAGAGTATCCATCACTTCGAAGAGTTGGCTACGTACTTGTATGTAAGTTTGTGCATAAGTTGGGTGTCTAACTGGGAATTTTTCCTAGGTTCAATTTAAGTTACTCATGGATCTTATCATATAAAACTTTAACAGGAGAGAGAGACTTCATATGAGCTGAAAACTACACAATGACACGATAATGATTATGATGATTTTAATGATGATGATAAAGAAGCAGGCAGAGTTGTTTCCAGAGTTCTCCTTGGAGAGAGAACTCACACCCCTTTCCAGGGGTAGTGACAGGGCAGGTGTTGACTGAAATGTCATTTAGATAAGGAGGTGCATCCATGGCAGCTAAAGAGACCGGAAACAGGCTGGGAAGACTCAACTGGCAGTGGGTCAGGTAACAAAATGACGGAAATGGCATTCTTTAAATGCTCTCCCGCCAATCATCAGCTTAACTTGGCAGTCAAACTGCCCTAGGTGAGAGGTGGTCAGAGTGGATCTATGCAGCTAATTTCTCCATAAAACTGGAACGCATTATGACAACATCAACTGTAACCTTGCAAGCCTTCCGAGAAGTGGGAAGGTGCAGCATGACATTTTTCTTATCTTATGGATTGACAAGCTTGTTCTCAGGAAATACTGCGAGGTGGAACTTGTTGACTTTCACTGTTCAGCCCTCCGTGGTTGCATGCCAATCTCTCTTTCTTTCAGAGTCCTTCTTTTACCTGGTTATCAGGGTGAGGAGTTTAGATGATAATATAGCTTAAGATGTTATTTACTACCTTTGAAAGTATTTGTATTTTACAGTTTTTTAAAGACTAAAAAATAGCAGAGCACCATTTGAGGACCTCTTGGTATGAGATGCCTCAACATCCATAGGAGAAGTCTATGTTTTGGTGCAGGAGAAAGAACCATTTTCCTCTAAGTACATTTCGTTTATCCTCAGAGCCGACTGTGGCTTCCAGTTTCTGTCTTGGTCCTGAGAAAAGCAGCCTTTGCTCCATGTGAACGGCTGTTTGTCCTTGCTCTCTTGCTCCAGTGGCTCTTGACTTTTCGTTTGTTTTCTCCTTTCTGCTCAGCTTAGCCTGCCAGTGGCTCACACAGGCTCCGTGTAGCTGCACGATTAGGTCTGAAGACAAAAAGGACTACCAAACTCAGCTTAAGTAAAGCGACCTTAACAAATACTCGAAACTACATCTTGTCTCAGAATTCTACATATAGCTACAAAGTCAGTTAGTTAAAAGTATTATGAATTTGCCATTTTTAGTCAAATGCAAGGCTGTACCTTGAATTTCTTCTTATAGGTTTGGATGATCACATCTTAAACCTGGAGGTAATCTAGGCTAATGGCTCGCAAACCTGATCCTTTGTGAACTTTAAAAAGTCGATTCCTGGGCCCTACCCCAGCCCCACTAAATTAGACTCGTGGTGGTTGGAGTCCAGGAATCCCGGGAATCTGTATTAGAAGGAATGACAACAACAACAACTCCTCCTGTGATACCTGTGCTACAGTCAATTGGCCTTTAGTCCAAGGACCAGCACTTGGGAACCAGTCCAACACTTTTTAGTTTGTGAATGTTGAAACTTAGGCCCAAGAAACTTGGCCGGTCACAGAGCAAGGCTGTAAGCAAATTGCCTCCAGGACTGGCTTTATGATTATCTTTAGCCTTTCCTTCGCAGTGACCACTTAGGGATGTTGACGGGCTAGCTGTGTTTCAAGTGAGAAGGGGCCGACATGTTTCTCCTTAACCAGCTGTGTAGCAGCTTTGCCTGCAGTTGGTACTCACAAGCCTCATCCTGTTCTATCAGTAATGGCTTTTAGTTTTCTAATGCCCCACTGGGCCTACTTTTTATTTAAAGGGCTTTCTATTATGGTTAAAGAATACTCCATTGTTGCTTAATTTCTAAATCAAGTGTGCACAAATGATCTGTTGATGCAATGTTGCACTCAGACAATTTTTTGAAATTGCCCTGTGTAACTGTATTAAGTGCAGAACCCGGAATGCTAATTTGTCTGATTGGAAAGGGGAAAAACAGAATCTATATATTATTAAACCATTTGGGTGATAAACAGCATTGCCCCTCAAAAGTCCTAATCACTCTTTTTAGTCATCAGATTTAAATTGTAATTGAAACAGGGTCAGTGCCTTGGAAAAGCACACGCCATGTTTTGTTAACATAATCAGAAAAACAGAGTTGCTACAAACCTTTTCCCCATCTGTCAGTCATTGTATTAAATGCTTCTGCAATTTTATTAGAATTCTCTGTCTCTGCAGTTGCCAGTCAGCTGTGAAATTGAAATTGCAATAGAAATATTACATTTTCATCCACAGTGGAAACTGAGAAAGTCCATTTTTTTGACAGGCAAGGAAATGGCATGACCTTGTCAACTGGGTCATTTCTCAGTTTGGGTTTGAAGGCAGTTTTTGGCTCCTGTCTGGAAAGGGAGAAAGGAAGGTGGCTGTGCCTTTCTGTTGGCTTTCTCTGGCAATTTGATCAACAAGTATCCTCCACGGTTCACAGATGGAGAGCTTTTGAGCTTTTCTGAATGCAACCCATTTTTCTTTCTCTCTCTTCCTCTGAGAAAATTGAGGTTGTGCTGGAGAATCTTTAGTGCTTGAGAGGTCCAGAAATTTCAACAAGATGTTAGCTCTAACATTTTAAAGTTTTCTAGTGGGTAGGGAGGATTAATGGCAGTGATAAATAGTTCTTCTTGTACTCTGAGTTGGGCCTGAAGTAGCGGTCAAGAATGATAGTTGGATTGTCTTTCCTTGAGACACTTTTTCTTTTCTTATTTTCATGGGTAATTCCCTATCATTTGTTTGGCTTTGCTTAAATGTCACTACCTCTTGGAAGAGTTCCTTGATCAGCCTTATCCACTCCCTCGAGACCAGGTTATTTGTACCTGCTTTGAGCTGTGATTACTATTACTACTGTTACCCACCTACTGGCTTTAATGTCTGCCTTCCTTCAGAGCTTGCAGACTTTCTGAGGGGCAGAGACCCTGTTTATCTTGCTCATTATTATATCTCCAGGCTTGAATGGTGTGGGTTCATGAGAGTTGGATAGGTCAATATTTGTTAAAAGAATGAATGATGAAATAAAAGGTACCTCCAAAAACAACCTAGGTGAGAGGTACTGGGAAATTAAGAAGACCAGAACTAGGATAAGGGAATACAGGATGGAATTCCATAGAATGGTATGTAGAATAGGAGCCAGAGAAATTATAGTAAAGACATAATGGGAACTCTTCATAACAGCAGTTATAATCTCTCCAAGGTTTTGAGGCGGAGGGGAAAAGTTGAGGTGGATCCTTCACCTTCAGTTTCAACTGTAAATATTTTGTGGTTTGGAAGGAAATGATAAGGAGATATTTATTCACATAGGTATGTTGTAGTACCCTAAGTATCAACTTGAGTTGAAGAGACCTGGCCTAGCACCTTTTATATTCAGCACAGAGCCCAGCTTAGGCTAGTTACTGTGAATTTGTGCTATCACATGCTAGACCCTGTGTTGAGGGCCTCTCGAACATTATCTCATTTAATCCTCAAAATAATTCTATGACTCTAGGTATAGTTTTTAATCCTCCTTCTACAGATATGGAAACTGAAGCATACAGAGACTATCTGACTTGCCCAGGGTCACATAGCTAATTAGTGGTGAAGCTGCAGTTTGAATCTATGACTATTGAATTTCAAAGCTCAACAAACTTCTAACCATGATGATGTGCTGTATCTCCATGCAGACCAGGATAGGTGTTTGATAAATCCCTATTTAATTGCCTGAAGAAAGACTATGGGGATACAGGAAGGATTGTCCACTGGGTGAGCCAGATGGTTCTCACAAGGTTGCCTGGAAATGAGGTAGCTGGAAGGGTGGTCCCCCTTTCGTCAAAGGGAGCAGCTGTGCCTCTACTTTACACAAGCTTTTTAGGTGCTTTCAGCTGGGGCTTCTAGACTGTTGTGCAACTCCCCTAAGCAGCTGGTGCCCCAGTCATACTGGTTTTCCAGACTTGGAAGGCTGCTTCCTTGAAAACCCTGTAAAGAGAGAAAGCAGCAGGGAAGGGGTCCATTTCGTGGCGCACAACCGGTGATGTGTCCAGCTGTGCCTGATGCTAGCATGTCTGTGGGATGCTCAGAGAATGGGGGACCATATGCACTGTCCTGCTGCTGAGTTCTTGCCTGAGAGTTCCAGCCTACACTGTGTGACAGTTATGTGGTCTTTGTCTACCCTCCTTGCTTGCCAAGACCTGATGAAAGGAGCAAGCATCCCTCAGACTTGAGGCAACAGGATAAAAGCTATAATACAGACGACGAGTTTGCTGACGCTCCTTCCCTTCTTGTGAGTTTCTATGCGTGATGGCCTTCAGTGTTTGCTCTTCAGTCTGTTTAAGCATCATTATCTCAAAAGTGACTACTGTTTATTGAACACTTTTATCATGTGCCATACTATGAGCTAATTGTGTTGTTACAGCATCGCTTATTCTCTACAGTCATGCTCTAGGAAATATTACAATCTCTATTCACAGATGAAAAACACCTATAGCTTGTAGAGGCTTAGTAACTTCCCTAAGTTCACATGCTAGTAAGCTGTAGAGCTAGACACCATCTAGGTCCATCTGACTCCAGAGTTCAGTTTTAAAATCAGTACATCATGCTGCCACTCTATGCAATGCTGAAGAATTGGCTGGATCACTTCAATGGGCATTGTCTTTGAAGTCATCTTTCTGGTGCAGCTTTGAGATGCACAATAGCTGGGAGGTATATTAATGCAGCAGGTGGGCAGTTTATTTCATTGCCAGGACTGCTCCATGTCTGGGACTGCCCCTTCATCAACAAAGTCCATGCATAGGACCACAGAGGCAATTAAATCTACTTAGGAGCCAGTACTTCCCCAGGGGATATAAAAGCCTCTCCAGAACATTCCAGTCTCCTCTGTAGAGCTAGCTGGATACTTAGCTTCACCAGTGTTTTCGTCCCCTAGGCGATAAGCCCTATGGCTTCCAAAAACCTCTCTGGGAAAAACCTCTGGGAGGCACCTGCTATTTTTGAGTACCGTCTTCCTTTGCTGGCAAGCTTCCAGAATTTAATTATGGCGCCTGGATTAGTGTAAGACCATCACGTTCCATCTGCTACTGTACTTAGTTCCTTTCCCCCTCAAGAGAAGATGCCATTTCCACATCCCTCTTCCAATTTCCATTTGGAGTCAGGCTTGTCCAAGGGCTTAACTGCTGTCTGGTGGGTGCCTTTGGGCTGGTGTATTGCTTCTGATATCTGCTGAAACTGGCTGCCACCAGCCTTGGAATTTGCTTTCTGCACTTTGTCAGAGCCCTACCCTGCACACACTTTCTTTTTATAAAGTCCACAGTAGACTCGAGTATAAGAAAGGTTGGGGTAGACTGACTTTTGAGCATTGGCAAATCGCTGCCGTTCCTCCTGATCAAAGGTAACCAGAGATCAGCGGCACATTTAAGAAGCTGAAAATTGTCATCGTGCTTAATACCCTTAAGCATTCCTGGAAGTCTCCTTACATGGTGGCAGCTCATGCCTCAAAGCCTCAGTCTGTTCAGAAGGATGGCCTGCCTGAAGTGCATAGTCCGGGTTATCCCAGCAGAGGGGGTGGGCTGCTCACTGTGAGGGGGCAAAACAGGTGCATCTTATTCATGGACTTGGAAAGTTTCTGAAAAAGTGTGAAATTTGGGTTTGGGAAAGTTGGACTGTCCCAGTGGCAAGAAAGGGCTTTTGTCTTTATAGGATCCTTGCACTAATGATTTCGTCTAGCAAACATCTTTTCCTGTAAATGTGATTTGTTGGGCTTCTTAAAGTGGGGTCCACCTGCAACAGGGAGCTTTTACTGCCTGTGGAATGCTCTGCACCCCCTCCCCAAAGATATCCATGTCAAACCCCTGGAACCTGTGGATGTTACCCTGTTTGGCAAAAAGGTTTTTGCAGATGTGATTAATTAAGGATTATGGGAAGAGGAGATCATCTTGGATTAGCAGGTGGGCCCCAAATGCCATCACAAACATTCTCATAAGAGAGAAGAGACAGAGGAAGAGGAGGAGGCAAATGTGATCACAGAGGCAGAGATTGGAGTGATGTGGCCACAACTCAAGGAATACCTGCAGTCACCAGATGCTGGAAGAAAGAATGGATTCTCTTCAGGAGCCTCCAGAGGGAATGTGGCCCTGTGGACACCTTGATTTCAGACTTAAGACATGATAAATTTCTATTGTTTTAAGCCACCCAGTTTGTGGTCATTTGTTATAGCAGCCACAGGAAACGAATACACTACCTTTATCAGTGTAACTAAGTTCTTACTTATATTTTCCTCCTTTCAAGAGAGTTTATGCCTTGTTTGCCTGTGTTACAAATTCTTTGCTGTGTGCATGTGTATTAATAACTGTTGACTGTAAGACACTCAACAGTTTTAAAAGTTCTTTGAGCAAATCTATGAAGGTGAACAAGGTTTATGTACTCAGTTCACGCTTGAG
Source organism: Phocoena sinus (assembly GCF_008692025.1). Lineage (NCBI taxonomy): Eukaryota > Metazoa > Chordata > Mammalia > Artiodactyla > Phocoenidae > Phocoena > Phocoena sinus. Next base: position 93,488,918 of record NC_045770.1, on the reverse strand, counting down.
GTTAAATGCCTTGCTCTGGAGTCCACCTAGCCTTGAATTGGCAACCTAGCTCAGTAGTTAAGAAGTAGTATCCTTCTCTCTTTTCTCTGCATGTGCCCTCATTGGACATTGTCCTGTTTAAAATGTAGCGAGGGAAGTGAAACACCACGGAGTAGTTAAGAAGAGGTTCTCAAATCAGAATGGTTGGGTCTAAACCTTGTCTCCCTTTTTTATTAGCTGTGTGACTTTGAGCAAGTTATTTGAACTCTCTGTGCCTCAGTTTCCTTTAACAACACCTACCTGATAGGGTTTTTGTGAAGTTTAAATTACTTAGTTCATGTGATACACTTGTTCATGTAGTAGGAGGAGACCCTTAAACACATGATAAATCTTAAACAATGTGAAGTTATTAGTATTTCTATCAGTGCTAGGCCTGGAACCAGTGGGACACAAATAAATGGTTGGTATGTCGAACTACAGGTGAGGAAATCCGAGCTCAGGAAGTTGAAATAATGCACCAGTGTTGACATAGCTGGTGAATGGCAGATCAGGGAGCACCCAGTTTACAAACATGATTGTGTGAATTCCCAGAGGAGAAAATCTTTCTAGATGAAATGTTGAGTTGGGTGTGATTTTGAAAATGTGTATCATCTAGCTTCCCAGGTTCCCCAGTGTGGATGACATGCCAAGTCTGCCTTTAGGTTTCTTGTTCCAGATCTTTCTCACCTATCCATTAAACTTAGCCTGGCTTGTGCCCTTTTTTCTAGGGACACAGTTTTTCTCCAGGTGGCAGCTATCTACTCTGAGACTCATCAGCACTAATAAGTATGTGGATATTAATGTGTTAATATCAGTTTTTCCAGGTGAAATGTTTGCATTTTAACAAGAATGTTCAGTTTATTATGCCTGAATATTGTTGGTTGGGCTTGGGGAGAATGTACAAATATCACCCCTTTCTTTTGTCTCTGAGTGTGGATCCAAGTGACTCAGACAAATGATTGCCGTTGTTCCTAATAAGCTGTGTTATGGCACACACTTTGAGACCTGTAGGTACATGAGCCTGCTAACATCTCACTTCAGAATTCAATAGCTTTATCTACCCAGTGCATTGCAGGCATTTGTGCAGGGACAATTTTTTTATTATTATTATATTTCATGGCAGAGAACAGACTAGAATACATGTTCTTGGCAAGAGGCTTGATTGTCCAAAGAGAACTCAGAATGGGCCAACCCTTGCTTTCTGTATTTGTAAATTGAGAAGTGGAACTAGATAGCTTATAAATGTCTCTTCCCTCCCTCTTAATATTCAGTACATTTCAATTATGAACATGTTCCATGTAACCTGCCCATGTCCATGCCAAGTCATGTCAGATTTGAGACTAGAATCTAGGATTCTTGACCTCCCCAGTGCAGTTTCCTTTTACTCCTCAATGCCCCGACCTTCCCACCCATGCCCATTTTTTTTGATGGAATGAAAATCAATGTCATTGCCCTGAAACGATATATTCAAAGGTGCCATATAGTATTTATGATGTTTATTGGAAATGCACAATGTTTTGTCCAGAGATATACTTCTGATCATTAGACTGATGTAAACAACTGTCCATTTGGGAGAGGTTTAATTACCAACTCCAGATGTCAAGAGAAGCTGGTTCCAGGACTCCAGCAACCTGGCTCTTTCTCTCTGTTAGCAGGTATCTTCCACCCCCCAAGCAGACTTGCACACTGGACACCTCACATCTCAGCAGTGAGAACAGATGCTCCAGACACCTAGAAATAAAGAGGAGATGGCTGGCGACCAAATATGCAGGGGTTCCTAGGCCACATGCTTTGCACATTTTCTCCCTTTTCTCTGGCTTCTGGGAACGGTCTGTATGACTCTCCTTTTTGAAGTGCTGAGGAAATTGGAATATTTTGGCACTTTGCTCTATATAACCTCCTCTTTACGTAACATCCCCATTTTTCTTATTTTTCTCTCAAAAGGAGTAATTGTGATAAAACCCAGTGAATCTTCTACTCAAGTGCTAGACACATTATACGACTATAGCATGGTATGGGTGTTCATTGCTCTGTAACGGGGTGCTGGCAGAAGCAAATATGCTTTAGATTACAGATACAGTGCTGGTGTCACTCATAAGATATGTGTATATGTACAGCATTTGCTACTACAGAATTATGTATCATCTACCTCTACTCACTCTTTATGTAATTGCAGCTCCATGGCTTTAAACACCATCTCTATGGTGACAGTTTTCAAATTAATATCTCTAGTTCCAACCTCTTTCTTGAATTTCAAACTCAGTATTCAATTGCATACAATGTTGCACATGATCCATAACCTATACTTTTCAATGAGGACTCTGCTCCAGCCCCATAAACCTCTTAACAGGTACACAGATACTCCTTCCACATAGCTGTGTTCACTCAGTTCACATAGTTGTATGCCTCATTGACTTCATTTCTTCATGTCTCTGCTAAAATGTCAATTAAAAAAAAAGTATTTGCGATCAGAAAACTTGCACAAGCCTCTTAGATAGCCTCATCCAACAGAGGGAAGACAGCAGAAGAAAGAAGAACTACAGTCCTGCACCCTGTGGAACAAAAACCACATTCACAGAAAGATAGACAAGATGAAAAGGCAGAGGACTATGTACCAGATGAAGGAACAAGATAAAACCCCAGAAAAACAAGCAAATGAAGTGGAGATTGGCAGCCTTCCAGAAAAATAATTCAGAATAATGATAGTGAAGATGATCCAGGACCTCAGAAAAAGAATGGAGGCAAAGATCGAGAAGATGCAAGAAATGTTTAAGAAAGACCTAGAAGAATTAAAGAACAAGCAAACAGAGATGAACTATACAATAACTGAAATGAAAACTACACTAGAAGGAATCAATAGCAGAATAACTGAGTCAGAAGAACAGATAAGTGACCTGGAAGACAGAATGCTGGAATTCACTACTGCGGAAGAGAATAAAAAAAAAGAATGAAAAGAAATGAAGACAGCCTAAGAGACCTCTGGGACAACATTAAATGCACCAACATTTGCATTATAGGGGTCCCAGAAGCAGAAGAGAGAGAAAGGACTTGAGAAAATATTTGAAGAGATTATAGTTGAAAACTTCCCTAACATGGGAAAGGAAATAGCCACCCAAGTCCAGGAAGCACAGAGAGTCCCATACAGGATAAACCCAAAAAGAAACACGCCGAGACACCTAGTAATCAAATTGGCAAAAATTAAAGACAAAGAAAAATTATTGAAAGCAGCAAGGGAAAAAACGACAAATAACATACAAGAGAACTCCCATAAGGTTAACAGCTGATTTCTCAGGAGAAACTCTACAAGCCAGAAGGGAGTGGCATTATATACTTAAAGTGATGAAAGGGAAGAACCTACAACCAAGATTACTCTACCTGGCAAGGATCTCATTCAGGTTCCATGGAGAAATCAAAAGCTTTACAGATAAGCAAAAGCTAAGAGAATTCAGCACCACCAAACCAGCTCTACAACAAATGCTAAAGGAACTTCTCTAAGTGGGAAACACAAGAGAAGAAAAGAAGCTACAAAAACAAACCCAAAACAATTAAGAAAATGGTCATAGGAACATACGTATCGATACTTACCTTAAATGTGAATGGATTAAATGCCCCAACCAAAAGACACAGGCTTGCTGAATGGATACAAAAACAAGACCCATATATATGCTGTCTACAAAAGACCCACTTCGGACCTAGGGACACATACAGACTGAAAGTGAGGGGATGGAAAAAGATATTCCATGCAAATGGAAATCAAAAGAAAGCTGGAGTAGCAATACTCATATCAGATAAAATAGACTTTAACATAAAGAATGTTACAAGAGACAAGGAAGAGCACTACATAATGATCAAGGGAACAATCTAAGAAGGAGATATAAGAATTATAAATATATATGCACCCAAAATAGGAGCACCTCAATACACAAGGCAATTGCTAACAGCTATAAAAGAGGAAACCTACAGTAACACAATAATAGTGGGGGACTTTAACACCTCACTTACACCAATGGACAGATCATCCAAAATGAAAATAAATAAGGAAACAGAAGCTTTACATGACACAATAGACCAGATAGATTTAATTGATATTTATAGGACATTCCATCCAAAAACAGCAGATTACAATTTCTTCTCAAGTGCACATGGAACATTCTCCAGGATAGATCACATCTTGAGTCAGAAATCAAGCCTCAGTAAATCTAAGAAAATAGAAATCATATCAAGCATCTTTTCTGACCACAACGCTATGAGATTAGAAATGAATTACAGGGAAAAAAACGTAAAAAACACAAACACATGGAGGCTAAACAATACGTTACTAAATAACCAAGAGATCACTGAAGAAATCAAAGAGGAAATCAAAAATACCTAGAGACAAATGACAATGAAAACACGACAGTCCAAAACCTATGGGATGCGACAAAAGCAGTTCTAAGAGGGAAGTTTATAGCTATACAAGCCTACCTCAAGAAACAAGAAAAATCTCAAATAAACAATCTAACCTTATACCTGAAGGAACTAGAGAAAGAAGAACAAACAAAACCCAAAGTTAGCAGAGGAAAGAAATCATAAAGATCAGAGCAGAAATAAGTGAAATAGAAACAAAGAAAACAATAGCAAAGATCAATAAAACTAAAAGCTGGTTCTTTGAGAAGATAAACAAAATTAATAAACCATTAGCCAGACTCATCAAGAAAAAGAGGGAGAGGACTCGAATCAATAAAATTAGAAATGAAAATGGAGAAGTTACAACAGAAACTGCAGAAATACAAAGCAGCCTAAGAGACTGCTGCAAGCTACTCTATGCCAATAAAATGGACAACCTGGAAGAAATGGACAAATTCTTAGAAAGGTGTTACCTTCCAAGACTGAACCAGAAAGAAATAGAAAATATGAACAGACCAATCACAAGTAATGAAATTAAAAATCTTCCAACAAACAAAAGTCCAGGACCAGATGGCTTCACAGGTGAATTCTCTCAAACATTTAGGGAACAGATAACACCCATCCTTCTCAAAGTTTTACAGAAAATTACAGAGGAAGGAACACTCCCTAACTCATTCTGTGAGGCCACCATCACCCAGATACCAAAACCAGACAAAGATACTACAAAGAAAGAAAATTACAGACCAATATCACTGATGAATATAGATGCAAAAATCCTCAACAAAATACTAGCAAACAGAATCCAACAACACATTAAAAGGATCATACACCATGATCAAGTGGGATTTGTTCCAGGGATGCAAGGATTCTTCAATATACACAAATCAATCAGTGTGATACACAGTATTAACAAACTGAAGAATAAAATCCATATGATCCTCTCAGTAGATGCAGAAAATGCTTTTGACAAAATTCAACACCCATTTATGATAAAAACTTTCCAGAAAGTGGGCATACAGGGAACCTACCTCAACATAGTAAAGGCCATATATGACAAACCCACAGCAAACATCATTCTCAATGCTGAAAAACTGAAATCATTTCCTCTAAGATCAGGAACATGAGAAGGATGTCCACTCTCACCACTATTATTCAACCTAGTTTTATAAGTCCCAGCCATGGAAATCAGAGAAGGAAAAGAAATAAAAGGAATACAAATTGGAAAAGCAGAAGTAAAACTGTCACTTTGCAGATGACATGATACTATACATAGGGAATCCTAAAGATGCCACCAAAAAACGACTAGAGCTAATCAATGAATTTGGTAAAGTTTCAGGATACAAAATTAATGCACAGAAATCTCTTGCATTCCTATACACTAATGATGAAAAATCTGAAAGATAAATTAAGGAAATACTCCCATTTACTATTGCAACAAAAAGAATAAAATACCTAGGAATAAACCTACCTAGGGAGACAAAAGACCTATGTGCAGAAAACTATAAGACACTGATGAAAGAAATTAAAGATGATACCAACAGATGGAGAGGTATACCATGTTCTTGGATTGGAAGAATCATTATTGTGAAAATGACTGTACTACCCAAAGCAATCTACAGATTCAATGCAATCCCTATCAAATTACGAACGGCATTTTTTACGGAACTAGAACAAAAATCTTAAAATTTGTATGGAGACCCGAAAGACCCCGAATAGCCAAAGCAGTCTTGAGGGAAAAAAACGGAATTGGAGGAATCAGACTCCCTGACTTCAGACTATACTACAAAGCTGCAGTAATCAAGACAATATGGTACTGGCACAAAAACAGAAGCATAGATCAATGAAACAAGGTAGAAAGCCCAGAGGTAAACCCACGCACCTATGGTCAACTACTCTATGACAAAGGAGGCAAAGATATACAACAGAGAAAAGACAGTCTCTTCAGTAAATGGTGCTGGGAAAACTGGACAGCTACATGTAAAAGAATGAAATTAGAACATTCCCTGACACCATACACAAAAATAAACTCAGAATGGATTCAAGACCTAAATATAAGACCAGACACTATAAAACTCTTAGAGGAAAACATAGGAAGAACACTCTTTGACATAAATCACAGCAAGATCTTTTTCAATCCTCCTCCTAGAGTAATGGAAATAAAAAGAAAAATAAACCAATGGGACCTAATGAAACTTCAAAGCTTTTGCACAGCAAAGGAAACCATAAACAAGAAGAAAAGACAACCCTCAGAATGGGAGAAAATACTAGCAAACGAATCAACAGACAAAGGATTAATCTCCAAAATATATAAACAGCTCATGCAGCTCAATATTAAAGAAACAAACAACCCAATCCAAAAATGGGCAGAAGACCTAAACAGACATTTCTCCAAAGAAGACATACAGATGGCCAAGAAGCACATGAAAAGCTGCTCAACATCACTAATTATTAGAGAAATGCAAATCAAAACTACAATGAGGTATCACCTCACACCAGTTAGAATGGGCATCATCAGAAAATCTACAAACAACAAATGCTGGAGAGGGTGTGGAGAAAAGGGAACCCTCTTGTACTGTTGGTGGGAATGTAAATTGGTACAGCCTGTATGGAGAACAGTATGGAGGTTCCTTAAAAAACTAAAAATAGAATTACCATACAATCCAGCAATCCCACTACTGGGCATGTACGTAGAGAAAGCCATAATTCAAAAAGACACATGCACCCCAATGTTCATTGCAGCACTATATATAATAGACAGGTCATGGAAGCAACCTAAATGCCCATTGACAGACAAATGCGTAAAGAAGATGTGGTACATATATACAATGGAATATTACTCAGCCATAAAAAGGAAGGAAATTGGGTCATTTGTTGAGATGTGAATGGATCTAGAGACTGTCATACAGAGTGAAGTAAGTCAGAAAGAGAAAAACAGATGTCGTATATTAACGCATATATGTGGAACCTGGAAAAATGTTACAGATGAACCAGTTTGCAGGGCAGAGATTGAGACACACATGTGGAGAACAAACGTTATGGACACCAAGGGGGCAAAGCAGTGGGGGGGGTTGGTGGTGGTGGTGATGGTGTGATGAATTGGGAGATTGAGATTGACATGTATACACTGATGTGTATAAAATTAATGATTAATAAGATCCTGCTGTATAAAAAAATAAATAAAATTCAAGAATTAAAAAAAAGCATTTGCAGCTTTTATTACAAAGGATTAATATCTCTAATATAAAGAGTTTCCTAAAATAGAGAAGAAAATTGTCAACAATAAAAAGAAAAGTGACATAAGGATATGAACAGAAAGATCATAGGATAAGAAATGCGTATGGCTTTTAACCATATAAAAGATGCTCAGTCTCACCCATAACAATAGAAATGAAGACTAAAACTATCCAGAGAGATACCATTATTGACCACAGACTTTTTGGGGAAAGCTGTGGGGAAACAGGCACTTTCATTCATTGCTGTTGGGAATTTGGGGTGATACAGGCACGGTGGAGGGGAATTTGGCAATAGTTAGCAAATCACACAATTATTTATTCTTTGACACAGAAATTCCCCTTTTAGGAAGGTACCAGGACTTGCTGGGGTGGCAGCTGAGGGTGAGGGGATTTAATGGAGAGTGGAGGAGGCAGACATTGAGTATTAATCTTGGTCCCACAGTCAAATGTAGCCACCAACCTCCTTCTTGTAAGTTTCTCTTTAGGAAGAGAGGCTCATGGAACTGTGGAGTACCTGTCACTAAAACCTGACTGGAGAAATAGTTCTGTTGGGTAGAAGGAGTGGACTCTTGTTCTTTAATCTTTTTCTTACTATTCATTACCACCTATCACATTATGTAATTATTTATTTATTATCTTCTCCCCTGCTAGAATGTAAGCTTCATGAGAGTGGGGCTTCCTGCCCCGTTCCTTGTATCAACACTGCTGAGACAGTGCCTGGCTCATAATAGATGTCAGTAATATTTTTACTGGATGAATAAAAAGAAAATGAATGAATGAATAAGCAAGACTGAGCCCGAGACTATGTTTTCTATCGGTGAGTCTATATATTGTATGATGTTTATAAAACATAATAAACATTTGTAGAGTTACATATTGTATATATGATTTTTTTTTAGGATTTTTTTTGATGTGGACCATTTTTAAAGTCTTTATTGAATTTGTTACAATATTGCTTCTGTTTTATATTTTGATTTTTGGGCATGAGGCATGTGGGATCCCAACTCCCTGACCAGGGATTGGAGCCACACCCACTGCATTGGAAGGCGACGTCCCAACCACTGGACTGCCAGGGAAGTCCCTGTGTATATGATTTTCAACCATCTGAAAAAATTTAATATTAGTTGTAATTTCATAAGTAAGAGATGAATAAAATATCCTTGTAAAAATGAATACCTTACAGATAAGGCAAGAATTGCCTTTGTCCACTGCCCTAAATTCCTTCTGGTTTGCTACGTATCATTCTAGACCCATCTGGATTCAAACAACGTTTCTATCTGTATCTCAGTATCATTGCAATCAATAATCATCTGTGCATTCTTACTAAGTATATATCTTCATTGTGAATGCACGTGTGTGTGTGTGTGATGAATGGTATTAGACAGTGCATATTCTGCAACTTTCGCTTTTCATTCAGAATGTAGGAGTTGAGGAAGATGGCGGAAGGGCAAGATGTGGAGATCACCCTCCTCCCCACAGATACATCTGAAATACTTCGACACGTGGAACTGCTCCTATAGAACACCCACTGAACGCTGGCATAAGACCTCAGACCTCCCAAAAGGGAAGAAACTCCCCACATACCTGGGTAGGGCCAAAGAAAAAAGAAAAAACAGAGACAAAAGAATAGGGACGGGACCTGCACCAGTGGGAGGGAGCTGTGAAGGAGGAAAGGTTTCCACAAGCCCCTTTGCGGGTGGAGACTGCAGGTGGCGGAGGGGGGAAGCTTTGGAGTCATGGAGGAGAGCGCAGCAACAGGGGTGCAGAGGGCAAAGCGGAGAGATTCCCGCACAGAGGATCAGTGCCGACCAGCACTCACCAGCCCCAGAGGCTTGTCTGCTCACCCGCCAGGGCGGGTGGGGGCTGGGAGCTGAGGGTCGGGCTTCGGAGGTCGGATCCCAGGGAGAGGACTGGGGTGGGCGGCGTGATCACAGCCTGAAGGGGCTAGTACGCCACCGCTAGCCGGGAGGGAGTCCGGGAAAAAGTCTGGAGCTGCCGAAGAGGCAAGACTTTTCCCGCTTTGTTTCCTGGTGCATGAGGAAAGGGGATTAAGAGCGCCGCTTAAAGGAGCTCCAGAGATGGGCGCGAGCCACGGCCAACAGCGCGGACCCCAGAGATGGGCATGAGACACTAAGGCTGCTGCTGCCGCCACCAAGAAGCCTGTGTGTGAGCACAGGTCACTCTCCACACCTCCCCTCCCGGGAGCCTGTGCAGCCCGCCACTGCCAGGGTCACGTGATCCAGGGACAACTTCCCCAGGAGAACACACGGCGCGCCTCAGGCTGGTGCAACGTCACGCTGGCCTCTGGCGCTTCAGGCTCGCCCCGCAGCCATGCCCCTCCCTTCCCCTGGCCTGAGTGAGCCAGAGCCCCTGAATCAGCTGCTCCTTTAATCCCATCCTGTCTGAGTGAAGAATAGATGCCCTCAGGCAACCTATACGCAGAGGCAGGGCCAAATCCAAAGCTGAACCCTGGGAGCTGTGCGAACAAAGAAGAGAAAGGGAAATCTCTCCAGCAGCCTCAGGAGCAGCGGATTAACGCTCCACAATCAGCTTGATGTACCCTGCATCTGTGGAATACCTGAATAGACAATGAATCATCCCAAATTGAGGAGGTGGACTTTGAGAGCAAGATTTATTATTTTTCCCCCTTTTCCTCTTTTTGTGAGTCTGTATGTGTATGCTTCTGTGTGAGATTTTGTCTGTATAGCTTTGCTTTCACCATTTGTCCTAGGGTTCTGTCAGTCTGTTTTGTTTTACTCTTTTAAAGAATTTTTCTCTTAATAATTATATTTTATTTGTTATTTTAATAGCTATTTTATTTTTATTTTATTTTATTTTATTTTACCCTCTTTCTTTCTACTTTTTCTCGCTTTTATTCTGAGACGTGTGGATGTAAGGCTCTTGGTGCTCCAGCCAGGAGTCAGTGCTGTGCCTCTGAAGTGGGAGAGCCAACTTCAGGACACTCGTCCACAAGAGACCTCCCAGCTCCACGTAATATAAAATGGCGAAAATCTCCCAGAGATCTCCATCTCAACACCAAGACCCAGCTTCACTCAACGACCAGCAAGCTACAGTGCTGGACACCCTGTGCCAAACAACTAGCAAGACAGGAACACAACCCCACCCATTAGCAGAGAGGCTGCCTAAAGTCATAATAAGGCCACAGACACCCCAAAACACACCACCAGACGTGGACCTGCCCACGAGAAAGACAATATCCAGCCTCATCCACCAGAACACAGGCACTAGTCCCCTCCACCAGGAAGCCTACACAACCCACTGAACCAAATTTAGCCACTGGGGACAGACACCAAAAACAACGGGAACTGCAAACCTGCAGCCTGCAAAAAGGAGACCCCAAACACAGTAAGATAAGCAAAATGAGAAGACAGAAAAACACACAGCAGATGAAGGAGCTAGGTAAAAACCCACCAGACCCAACAAATGAAGAGGAAATAGACAGTCTACCTGAAAAAGAATTCAGAATAATGATAGTAAAGATGATCCAAAATCTTGGAAATAGAATAGACAAAACGCAAGAAACATTTAACAAGGACCTAGAAGAACTAAAGATGAAACAAGCAACGATGAACAACACAATAAATGAAATTAAAAATACTCTAGAAGGGATCAATAGCAGAATAACTTTGGCAGAAGAACGGATAAGTGACCTGGAAGATAAAATACTGGAAATAACTACTGCAGAGCAGAATAAAGAAAAAAGAATGAAAAGAACTGAGGAGAGTCTCAGAGGCCTCTGGGACAACATTAAACGCACCAACATTCGTATTATAGGGGTCCCAGAAGAAGAAAAGAAAAAGAAAGGGACTGAGAAAATATTTGAAGAGATTATAGTTGGAAACTTCCCTAATATGGGAAAGGAAATAGTTAATCAAGTCCAAGAAGCACAGAGAGTCCCATACAGGATAAATCCAAGGAGAAACACACCAAGACACATATTAGTCAAACTATCAAAAATTAAATACAAAGAAAACATATTAAAAGCAGCAAGGGAAAAATAGCAAATAACACACAAGGGAATCCCCATAAGGTTAACAGCTGATCTTTCAGCAGAAACTGCAAGCCAGAAGGGAGTGGCAGGACATATTTAAAGTGATGAAGGAGAAAAACCTACAACCAAGATTACACAGCAAGGATCCCATTCAGATTTGACGTAGAAATTAAAACCTTTAAAGACAAGCAAAAGCTGAGAGAGTTCAGCACCACCAAACCGGCTTTACAACAAATGCTAAAGGAACTTCTCTAGGCAAGAAACACAAGAGAAGGAAAAGACCTACAATAACAAACCCAAAACAATTAAGAAAATGATAATAGGAACATACATATAGATAATTACCTTAAATGTAGATGGATTAAATGCTCCCACCAAAAGACACAGACTGGCTGAATGGATACAAAAACAAGACCCATATATATGCTGTCTACAAGAGACCCACTTCAGAGCTAGTAGACTTTAAAATAAAGACTGTTACAAGAGACAAAGAAGGACACTACATAATGATCAAGGGATCAACCCAAGAAGAAGATATAACAATTGTAAATATTTATGC